>NC_143158.1:22314756-22985384 GCF_041381405.1 Jatropha curcas | reverse complement strand
TCATAAGTCAGTATGGTGTACATGCCATGTCTACCCTGATGAACTAAGCAGTTGTTGGTCTTTTAGGAGGATGTCACAGGAAGGTGAGAGCGAGTCACACGCCTCCAGAGCAGTGGAGGGTGAGGCTCCAGTAGCACCAGGTCAAGCCAGAGCAGTGGAGGGTGGTGCTCCAATAGCACCAGGTCAAGAGGTGCTGTTAAAGCAACTTGCAGATACGTTTCGACAGATTGCAGGGGTGATACCTCAAGCACCAATAGTAGTAGAAAGAGAAAGAAAGCCCCCACTAGAGAAGCTTAGAAAGTATGGTGCGAAGGAATTCAATGCCAGTAAGGATGATAGTCCAGAAATAGCTGAGTATTGGTTAGATGGGACATCGAGAGTCCTGGAACAATTACAGTGTACACCAGAGGACAAATTGATTTGTGCTACATCACTGCTGATAGATGAAGCATATACATGGTGGACTATTGTTCAGCAGCGAGTATCAACAGAGCAGCGTACATGGCAATTCTTTTTGGACGAATTCAAGAAGAAGTTTATCACAGAGGCTTATCTTGATGCCAGAAGAAAGGACTTCTTATATCTTCGACAGAACAGACTGTCAGTGTCAGAGTATGAAAGAGAATTTACCAGGCTCAGCCGGTATGGTAAGGGGATAGTGGCTACAGAAGCCGAGAGGTGTAAAAAGTTTCAGGAAGGCCTGAACGATGAGATTCAGATGGGAGTGGTAGCTTCCAGATTCAGAGAGTTCTCAGCTTTAGTAGAGGCAGCTCAGGAGATAGAGCGAATTCAGGTCAGTCAGCGTACTAGACGCCAGCGGACTCAGCAGAGGAGAGATCAAACTCAGAGTGCACCCAGTACCCATCAGGCAGAGAGTAAGAGATTCAGAGGTGCTAGTAGTTCAGCTGGTTCTAGACCTTCCTTTAGCCAAGGTGCAGCTAGGGGTGCTAACATGCCAGCGGTATCAGTTGTGGCTAGTTCCGCCGGTGGTAGTCGAGGTTCAGGCAGAGGAACTGGTAGAGGCACCAGTAGAGGTGCAGAGACAGTCGGTTATCCTTTTCCACCTTGTGAGCATTGTGGCAGACGGCATGGTGGAGATTATTGGTTGGTGACTGGTAAATGTTGGCTATGCGGAGCATCAGATCATCAAAAGAAGGATTGTCCTAAGAGGGCAAAAGTTCCTACACAGTTCATAGCAGGCAGAGGTAGAGGTGAGACCTCCGGAGGGCAGAGACAGCAGTCAGAGACTGTGGACAGACCCGATACTAGGGGTCCAGCCAGGGTTTATGCTATGCGAACCAGGGAAGATGAGGAAGCTCCAGATGTCATAGTTGGTGAGTTTTCTCTATGTGATCATACAGTTTATGCTTTAATTGATCCTGGATCATCTCATTCATACATTAGCGTACCGAAACCTTAGGTTAAAGGGTTAGAAGTTGCATATGTGAGTCAGGGTATGGTAGTTACTAATCCACTAGGTGATGTAGTAAAAACCCATACAGTGGTCGAAGGATGCCCAATTGTTATTCATGGAAAAGAGTTTCCAGGAGATCTTATGGAGTTGCCCTTTAGAGAATTTGATGTTATTCTGGGTATGGATTGGCTATCTAGACATCAGGCTATAGTTGATTGTGCAAAGAAAAGGGTGACATTATATACTACAGCAGGGGAAGAGATAATAGTAGTCGGGAAGCGGCGAGATTTTCTGGGTAATGTGATATCAGCCATGGCAGCAAAGAGATTAATTCAGAAGGGTTGTGAAGCATACTTGGTATGTGTATTACAAGCAGAGAAAGAACAGTCAGAAGTGCAAGACCTACCAACAGTGTGTGATTATCCAGATGTATTTCCAGAAGAGTTGCCAGGATTACCACCAAGGAGGGAAGTGGAGTTTACTATAGATGTCTATCCTGGAGCAGCACCAGTATCCATTGCACCTTACAGAATGGCACCAGCAGAGTTAAAAGAGTTGAAAATTCAGCTGCAGGAGTTATTAGACAAAGGCTTTATCAAACCCAGTGTATCACCTTGGGGAGCACCGGTATTATTTGTAAAGAAGAAAGATGGATCATTCAGATTGTGCATTGACTACAGACAACTGAACAAACTGACCATCAAGAATAAGTATCCATTGCCTCGCATCGATGATTTGTTTGATCAGCTAAAAGGTGCAGGTATGTTTTCTAAAATCGACCTCAGGTCGGGATACCATCAGTTGCGGATAAAGGAGGCAGATATTGCTAAGACTGCATTTAGGACCCGATATGGTCACTATGAATTTTTAGTCATGCCATTCGGGCTCACAAATGCACCAGCGGTTTTCATGGATCTCATGAACCGCGCGTTTCATTCATATCTGGATCAGTTTGTGGTGGTGTTTATAGATGACATTTTGGTCTACTCCAGAGACAGGGTTGAACATGATAAACATTTGCGGATTGTACTTCAGACACTGAGGGATAAACAGCTGTATGCCAAGCTCAGTAAGTGTGAGTTTTGGCTGGAAGAAGTTTCTTTCTTAGGACATGTGGTATCATCTGAGGGTATCAGAGTGGATCCTAAGAAGATTGAAGCTATTGTTGATTGGAGACCACCCAGAAATGTCACAGAAGTTCGAAGTTTTCTGGGTTTAGCCGGTTATTACAGAAGGTTCGTAAAGGGATTCTCTATCATTGCATCACCTTTAACAAGATTATTGAAGAAAGCAGTTGTATTCCAATGGGATGATAGATGTCAGCAGAGTTTTGACATTTTTAAGACAAAGTTGACCGAAGCACCAGTGTTGACTCAGCCAGTGTCAGGTCAAGACTTTGAGATTTACAGTGATGCCTCTCATACTGGGTTAGGATGTGTACTCATGCAAGACAGGAAAGTGGTAGCTTATGTTTCCAGACAGTTAAAGCCACATGAATTGAATTATCCAACCCATGATTTAGAATTGGCAGCCATTGTTTTAGCGTTCAAAGTATGGCGGCATTATCTGTACGGTGAAAAGTGTTACATTTACACGGATCATCAGAGTTTAAAGTACTTACCGACACAGAAAGACTTGAATTCAAGACAACGGAAGTGGATGCAGATTCTGGCTAATTATGATTATGTCATTAATTACCACCCGGGCAAAGCTAATGTGGTAGCTGATGCCCTTAGCCGAAAATCATTATTTGCTTTGAGAGCAATGAGAATCAGCATGAAGTTGTACCAGCAGGGAGTTATCCTAGCACAGATGCAAGTACAGCCATCTTGGGTTCAGGAAGTTGCAGAAGCACAGAAGCAAGATGCACAAACAGCACTATGGATTTTGTTACTGGATTACCTCAGACGCAGCGGAAGCATGATGCAGTATGGGTGGTTGTGGACAGATTACCTAAATCTGCACACTTTCTACCAGTTAGGATGGACTATTCTCTAGACAAGTTAGCAGAAAGTTATGTGAGAGAAATAGTTCGACTACACGGAGTTCCATCATCCATTATATCTGATCGTGATCCAAGGTTTACATCGAAGTTTTGGGGTAAACTGCAGGAAGCATTAGGAACGAAATTGCATTTCAGCACTGCATTTCATCCTCAAACAGATGGCCAATCAGAGAGAGTCATTCAGATCCTGGAAGACATGATGAGAGCATGTGTCATAGAATTTGAAGGCAGTTGGGACAGATATGTACCTCTCATGGAATTTGCCTACAACAACAGCTATCAATCGAGCATTAAAATGGCACCATATGAAGCATTGTATGGTAGACAATGCAGGACACCTGTGTGTTGGACAGAACTGAGTGAGAAGAAGATTTTGGGTCCAGATTTGGTTAGAGAAACAGAAGAAAAAGTGGAAATCATCAGAAAACGGCTGAAAGAAGCAAGTGATCGACAGAAGTCTTATGCCGATTTAAAGAGAAAGGATATTGAGTATTCGGTCGGTGATAAAGTATTTCTGAAAGTTTCACCATGGAAAAAGATCTTAAGGTTTGGACGAAAGGGTAAGCTTAGCCCTAGGTTCATTGGTCCATACGAGATTGTTGAACGTGTAGGACCATTAGCCTATCGCCTAGCGTTACCTTCAACCTTAGATCGAATTCATAATGTCTTTCACGTATCAATGTTAAGGAGATACAGATCCGACCCATCACACGTGTTATCAACAGAAGAGATTGAAATTCAGCCGGATCTCACTTATGAAGAAGAACCTGTTCAGATCTTAGCCAGAGAACTTAAAGAATTACGAAACAAGAAAATAGCATTGGTAAAAGTTCTTTGGAGGAATCATAAGACAGAAGAAGCAACTTGGGAATCTGAAGACACCATGCGACAACAGTACCCGCAGTTGTTCGCAACAGGTAAACTTCGGGACGAAGTTTTTAGTTAGGAGGGGAGAATTGTGACATCCTACTGAGTTGAGTCTTGCATTGAGTTGAGACTGAGTTGAGTCTTGCATTGAGTTGAGTCGAGTTGAACCAAACCCGGTTGGGGTAGAATGGGTTTATGAGTGGACCTACTTGATTGAGAGAAAAAGATTAAAGTATAAAGATTAGGAGTTACTTGCATTAGAAGGTTAAGCTTGAGTATTAAGTTGTAGCTTTTACCAATTGAGGTACCATGTAGTAAGTTTCCATCATTTATCTTGATTTTGTGATGACTTACCTGTAATCATCCCATTTACTTTCCCATTGTTCATGTTTATCTTCATCTTCTTCATCTCCTTCATTTCCTTTATTTCTCCATCCCTTTAGGCAACCTCAATTTTCTCCAAGTAAGTAGAATTACTTGCAGCTTTATGTTATTCAACCTCTAAGGGAGTGATATTGTAGATAAGTTATAAGAATTTTGATGTGTATAGGAGAGGGAAGTTCAAAGAGTGTAGAGAAAAGAAGCTAGAACAGAGCTCACGCGTTTTGGAGTAAAGGTTTGATATCTCTTGATTTTGATCATTTTCCTTGCATGAGAATTTGTGTGATGTGTTGCTATTGAGACAATATGTTGCTTCATGTTGAGGGAGTTATGTTGAGTTTATGTTGAAACAGGGGAGGACTTCATCTGGATTTTGACCCCATTTAATGATAGAATTAGGACGTGTCATAGAAGAGTTATTTGTTCCTCTATGTGTTAACTTTGCATGGGTTTTTGAATCATCCAAATCGGATTTGTATATTGAGCGATATGACCAAAAGAGTGCAGACTGCGCAGGCTGGAAATGCGTCGCGACCTTGCACTGCGCAGGCTGGAAGCACGTCGCGCGTCGCGACTTTGCACTGCGCGCGTGCGACTTTCACTTCAAACTCACTGTCTCTCATTTGGCACACTACGCGCTCGTGACCTTCAAATACGCGATCGCGACTTGTGCCTGAGAACACACTGTCTCTCAATTTGCACTCTACGCGCTCGCGACTTTCAAAAGGCGCGCTCGCGACTTGTCTTTTCCTGCACCTTTGGATTTCTTTTTCCATGAAATTGGATTCCTTTGCTCAACTTGTATGTATCCAATCATTTCAAAACAAAAAGACAACATTAGAACATGGATTAAAACAACATGCAAGCATGCAAATGATGTGAACTCATATGACCATTATGATTTATGAAGTGAGGAACTATTTCTATGATGTTGTGTTATATTATTGACATACCAACTTTATGCTCCATTGAGGTTAGGTAGAAACCATGTCGATAAGGCCATGTCGCGCCATAGGATAGCAGATCTGCGCCTCATACAGTTTGTTACTCCGGCTACAGGCCGTTGAGTGGATATGATTATATATGGGCCATAGCAGCCAAGTATACAGTATTCATCCAGTTTATACAGTTTTCTTATCACCTCGGTTTCGCTATAACCTTATGGAGCCATACAGATTTCATGACTCATACAGCATAATAAACAGCAAGTATCATGCTATATGTGCTTATATGCTTAATTATCCAGATGCGTTTACATGGTTATTTCTATACATGTATGTGCTTTATTCTTTCTTTTTATGTTGAGATATCCACTAAGCTTTCTTTGCTCAGCGAGTTACCTGTTTAACTCGTAGGTTTTGAGACTGGTCTGTAGAGGGTCCGTTTACAACTGCTGCAGTTCATCTGTAGAAGACTCGGTCTTCAGGGTAGATACTCTTGTTGATCTTTTATGGCATGTACAGGGCACAAGTTGGGCCCATTTCATTTTGTAACCAGTATCATGTTTTGTACGTATTACATACATGATTAATGTCATCAGCCTTAGCATGATAGTATTTTTCCAGATACTTTTTGCTGTCAGCATGACAGGTCATACAGTCATCCAGTTTGTAGCATCTCGACTCGGTTTATCCGGGTTTACGGGTGGACCGGGAAGGGATGTTACAATAACTCTATCAACATAATCTTTCACCTTTTCATTTTCCTTCATTTTCAACATTTCAAATTCTTTTCTTAAATTAAATACCTGCATATGTCTAGTTTTTTCATATCCATAATACTCAATTTTTAACTTCTCCCAAGCTTCATGTGCTGTCTCGCATGTCATAATCTTGATGAAGATAGGATCTGCAACAGCTGCATGGATATAGGACAGAGCTTTTGGAGCCTTAGCAACCTCTTCTTCATGTTGTCTAGTCTGCTGAAGGGTTGGATTTTGATTAAGAGATGGAGGCACTCTGTTTTCCTCCACATACTGCCATAATCTAAGCCCCTTGAAATAAGCTCTCATCTTCACAGCCCAAACATGGTAGTTTTCCCCATTAAAATGAGGTGGTGAAAGAGACATGCTGCTGGAAGCCATTTGAGGAAAAGCAAATAAACAAAAAACTTCACAAATTCTGGTTTATTTGGTGTCTTTCTCTATGATTTTCACTCAAACACACACACAGCCCTTTGAGATCAAGGTTGCTCTGATACCACTTGTTGGTTTAGAAGAGCAGAAAATTAAGGAAGAGAAGGAAAATTCTGCAGAGAAAGAAAAACTGCAGATTTTGTAAGTGTGGAGAAACAAATATTCACTTCTCATTAATTCCATTACAGCATAATGTAAATATTTATACTAAACTTATTCTAAAGTTTGTTCACCAACCTTCCATAAGTCAAGGAAGTTTGTTCACCAAACTTCTATAAGTCAAGGAAGTTTGTTCACCAAACCTACCTAAAAGCAAGGTAGTTCATCTACTTCTTGACTTCCACAAAGTACAACAAAATCTAAATACTTTAATAAAATACCTCCAAAACTGTCAATAACACTTGCATCAATTTTAACTTTAAGAGATGAAGCTGTAACTTTAACAATAATATATATGGTAGCCGAGTGGAATTAATTAATTGGTCAAGAATTTTCTTTGGTGTATACATGCATTGGAAATTAGATATTGATATAATAAAATTTAGAATGATTTATATTATCCTTGGGGACATAATTGAAGGTTATTTTAAGTTATAAATTTATGGTTGGATATTGGGAATGATTATTGAATGTTGTCTAAGGTAGGTGGGTTAAATTGCTCGATTGCTTGACGGATGGGCTGTGTTAATTAAATAAATGTTTGAATGTATAATATTTTGGCGGATGGGGTCAGTTGTTGTGGATTGCCCGATGGAGGGGCTTTGAGAATTTAGTATTGAATTGTGGTTTAGCTAAATTTTAGAGAAGGTTCTGCTGAAATTTCGATAGAATCTAGGTTAGTCATAATTAATAAATGAGTTAATAGGTTTATTAGAATATTCTTTAACTTAATCCATAATAAATAAAGTTCTCTAATTGTTATTATTATTATTCATTTATTTATGTATTTGATTGCTTATTTATTTTCGATGGATCAATTATTATAATAATATATTGTTAACTACTATTTCTTTATTTGATTATAATTAAATATGAATGTCTAATTGTGCATTTGCATCATGTTAATTAATTGTTTGCTATGCTTGCATTGAATTGCAATACTTGATTATTTGTGTTGTGATAATGCTATGCCTTGTTTGTGTGGAGTTGGAATGAAGTGGGTCACCATGGATTTGTGAGGACGGTCCTAGAAATGATGAAAATATGAGATTTGACCGTCGGTCAGGTATGGGGAGATCGGCGTCCCCGTGTACACCCGATGATATGATATGAATGATAAGATATGGATAATATGATATGGATGATATCGAAAACAATAGGGTGGCCTCCTGTTGGTATGGAAAAGAAAAGAGAGAATGGAAAAACAATGAGAGGGCTGGTCAAGTGAGGATTAGACTAGTTGGCCATGTATGGGGAACGGCTCCCTGGTGCACACATCATGAGAGGATGGGCCATGTGGGAGGACCGCTCATCGAGGGTTTCGGTGACACAACAGACCAATTTCCATGTGCTGTGAATATGTGAAGATGTTAATAATTGTGAGTGCTGTTGTGATGCCATCTGTGTGACTATCTGCGTGAGCATATAACTAGTTGGATGACTAGATTGAAACATTTGCATGTTTGTGTGAATGTGTGTGTTGTGCATTAATTAGTATTCCTTATAAACTCACATAACTTGTTCAACTTTTTAGGAAGTAGATTCCTCTTATCCTGGTAAAGCTCTGTTTCTTCACCGCAGAGTTAGAAAGAAATTTTTCTAGTTTAGTAATTATTTTGTCATGTAATTGTATGTATAAGAATTTATTTGTATCTAACTATTAGTGACTCCACAGTTGTGGGATTGTAAACAATGAACCTCTGGAGATATTTAATTATTCACTTATGTGATAGTATGAATTAGTTAGCCCTTATTATAAATGTAATGTATTACAGATTGGGTCCGGTTTATGAAATATTTAAGATGTTAAGTTTGGGGCCGAGATATAATATAAATTTGAGGTTTATTATGCATGGTATTATGGATTAAGTGTTTGGAATTCGTTTTGAGATGGTTGAATTTTAGTAGTTCAGGCTTACTATAGGCCTCGGAGGCCTTAAGTTTATTTGGACTCTAGTGTCGGTCCGGCCGTGGTGATGGGTCGTGACACATACTCATAAAAAAACCATGCTTTGTGAATTTATATTTATTTATGTATTTATTTTAATTAAAGAAATGAGTTTTTAAGAGTTCTTAGTTTCGAAAACGTATCTACGAGAGGGGAAATGTATTTCTAAATTACTCAATTTACAGAAACATCCCCAAAACATTTTCGAAGAGTTTTCAAGCGTTTCCATATAGGAAACGTTTCCAAAATGCGGAACGACATTCAAAGAAAGTTTCCATACAACATAGATTGGCAGTTAATGACTAGTGATTGGTGGATTAAATATTGTTATCTAGATAGGTTGTATGGACACTTTAAAAGGTTTAACTGACTCTTATTATATTCCCGTATCAAATACCGATATATCTCTAGTATAGAAACTAGGCATCGTCGGTTCATTGAACCGCCGGTTCCGGTTCATGGAACTGATGGTTCAAATTTTTTAAAATGTTGAACCTAAACCGGCCCTTGAACCGTCGGTTCTGGTCCGGTTCCGGCGCGATTCCAATGAACTGGCGGTTCCATTCACGGTTTCCGGCGATATATGTTTTTTTTTTAAAAAAAAATCGATTTTAATGCACATCTTTCTTTCGTACATATTAATATGAGTTTAAAAAAATATTGGTAAATTTTATTTTAAATAAATTTTAGAATGCTTATACTCATATAGGAATAAAATTAATTAATTTTACAAAATAATCAAATAAATTATCACTTTATTTTGTTTAAATGTTATTAATTAAATAAATTATAAGAAAATTTTGAAAAATGCTTCAAAAGAATGTAATTTTAAACTTAGCAAATAATTTAAAAGGGTAAAAGAAAAGTTAAAAAACAAAAATATAAGTTTAGATTAAATATTTCTCTCTTTTTTTACCATTTTACTTTTTAGATTTTTAACTTTTAAAGTAAAGTGTATTTTAAAAAAAAAAAATTCTTAAGTAAAGTACATCATGTAGTATAATATTATTGAGACTTTTGCAGATGTATAAAATAGGCTAAGTGATTATCATTTCGAAAATAAAAATAGAAAATTTTCGGTTCGAACCGGACCGGAACCCTTTGTTCCGGTTCATATTTTAATATTCACATAAACCTTAACCGGCCTTTGAACCGCCGGTTCCGGTTTAAAATTTTGAACCGCCGATTCCAGTCCGTCTACAGTACGGTTTGGTTCCGGTTTGAACCGAACCTGTGGCCATGCCTAATAGAAACATCAACTTTTAGCATTTTATAATTTTGAATGGCTAAAGGCTAGGTGCCTATTGGGCAACACTCTAGCTGTTGTAGTAGCTATTAGATATTAGCTGGTAGCTGTTTAAAGTAAAAATGTTTAGTAAAAATAATTATTTAATTAGCTATTGAATTTAAAATGATAAACAATGACACTTGAATATTGAGTTAGAATTTTAACTTATAAATATAAAAGTGAACTCAATATATAAAATAGAGAGGAAGTTCTATTTTTGACATTGGCGAAATACATGTTTAAATCTTTGAACTTATCAGGTTTTACTTTTATTGTGTCCATGAACTTTGTTTTATCGACATTAAAATCCTTCAAATTTCTTTTTTTTTTTTTTTAAATGAAGCTCTTATATTTATTAACTAGGGGTTAGAGAGTAATAATCATATATGTTAAATACATGATGATGGGAAAACTTAATCAAAGTATTAAATCCATGAGCATCTATTTTTGACATTAGCGTATTGGATTCGCCATTTACTCTAAATCAATTTAAGGCTTAATCTTTATATAAATAAAAGTTAAAGAGCTTAATGCCAACAAATAAAAGTTCAAAGGCTTAATGATCACAACTCAATAAATTTAGATGCTTAAACATGAGTCCTAACTTTCACTGCATCTAATACATATATAAATATTATAATTAAGAGTTGAAAATGGTTTTAAAATTGTGGAATTTAAACATTCTTAATATATTTTCATTTATTAATTTGCCAAATAGAACTTCAATCATTTAATTAAAATCTTTAAAATGTAAAACTTTTTCTAAGGTATCCCGCTGCCTCTCTCTAAGCAAAAAAAAAAAAAAAAAAAAAAAAAAAAAATTCTAAAACCCTTCTTTTCTTTTTTCATGGGCGGCCATCGGTAAAATACCGCCGGTGATTACTCCTTGTCTTTCTTTTTTTTTTTTCTCGAATAATCCTCAGATTTGTGTCTTATGATACAGATTTGAGTTATTGTTTCCCATATTTTGAGATTATTGTTACCCGTATTTTAGAATTTTGTTCTTAGATCTAGTCGTTTGAGAATTTTTGAGTTTTGTTATCACCATTATAGCGATTTATGGTATTTTATTATTTGGACAATTATGTAGAAAGAAGTATAGATCTCCTTTTTAATAGAAGGAAGAATTTTGAAGATAATCATATCAGACTTGTAGAAAAACCATGAAGTCGAACAATGGTCATGAATCGCTACTAAGTGGAGCGAGCGATCGCTTACAACACATGTATTATGTTCTGTCAACTTGATCACATACTTCAAATCAAGATTGTCTTTTTTAATTTTTTATATGAGTGGTTTATTATTAGACTTACTTTACAAAAATATAGAAATATATTGATATGTATTCAATATTTGTATACAGATTCCTCTTAATAAAATTTCCAGTTTGATTTCCTCTTAAAAAAACTTCTTCTGAGGTAGGAGATCCATAAACTGCTAATATAAACTATAATTAAGTGGCTAAAAGTAAAATCAATCATCTGGTACATGTAAAAAAATAATTAATTTATTGAAAGATATATATCCCCTAATCTTTCATATGTAACCTTTTAAATAATATATTATTGTATCGGATTCTAACTGAAACATTATTTGAGTTATTTATAATTTTCATGCACATTATATTTTGTATTTCACGTAGTAATAAGATATAAAATGTAATGTCATATTTAAATATTCATGGAAGTAATAAGTTATTATTAAAATATAAGAAGAAATTGTTAAGAATTAATCTCAAATAATTCCACAATAACCTAGATCGTGCAAACCACTAGATTCAACAAAATAGATTGAATAAGAAAAGGTTGCGTACCTGACATCGTTGTTCGTCGATCTTGATGTGTAGAATTAGGTTTGCAGCCTTCCAGAGAATTGAAGAATCGATTTAGCGGAAGCAGTACGAAAGGAACGTAAAACTGAATCGTATTCAACTCCTCTGGGGACCACGACCTTTATATACCTGTAGCATTAGTACAATTCCTATTTCGGTCCTTTAACGAAATAGAAATTATATAATGGTCTCCACACTTAATATCTATAATTAGTTGATACCTCAATAGTCAATTATTCACAATCAAGACCACTTTTGAAATTGACTTTACAATTAGACTGCTGTACGTATTTATTTTACATATTAAGCCCACAATAGAAAATTAAATCCAACAATCTCCCACTTGGGCGAACATATGTTAAATAAAATACATACACCAAAATGAGCTCAACAAACACAGTCATACAAGGTATCCAAAAACAATCTCGTCCATTAGCTATATTGATAAAGAGCTGAAGAAACATTCGCCATAGATCTCATGACTAAGTTCATCATCAACTACATTACCAATACCCCTAAATGACATAGATTCATTATAGAAGTGTAGCATGAAAACTACATGTAATGTGATCATCATGTCTGTTTCCAACTGGTCACCAACAAAAGTGAGATCAAGCAAAACAATAATAATACAGAGTGTAACCATCAACCAAAATGAGTACTCAACAAAATTTCATCAACATAATAAAACATATCCAAAACAAAATAGAGCATTCAAAAACATAATGTATACATAAGGAGCAAACTCCCACTAAAACTAGACAGTCTCAAACAAAACGATACCCATATGAGCGGTGTGCTCATGGAAAACTTTCGGTATCACTGCCTTTGTAAGCGGATCCGCAATCATAGAGTTTGTTCCAATATGCTCTAAGGATATCTGTCCACTCTGTACCCTCTCCTTCACAGCCAAGAACTTAATCTCAATGTGTTTTGATCGAGAAGAGCTCCTGTTGTTGTTGGAGAATAAAACGGCTGACCTGCTGTCACAATACAACTTCAGTGGTCTTTCTATTCCACCTACTACACGCAGCCCAGTGATAAGGTTTCTCAGCCAAATAGCTTGATTGGATGCCTCATAAGATGCTACAAATTCAGCTTCCATGGTGGAGGTTGCCACTAGAGTTTGTTTCACACTCTTCCAAGAAATAGCACCGCCAGCCAATAGAAAAATGTAGCCAGATGTGGATTTTCTGCTGTCTTGGCATCCAGCGAAATCAGAATCAGTATACCCAATGATCTCAAACTGATCCGATCTCCTATATGTGAGCATATGTCCCTTAGTCCTCTGAAGATATCTCATGACTCTTTTGGCTCCTTTCCAATGATCCATTCCTGGATTGCTGAGATATCTGCCTAACATGCCAACTATAAAAGAAATGTCTGGACGAGTACAAACTTGAACATACATAAGACTTCCTACAGCTGACGCATAAGGAACCTTTTGCATTTCCTGAATTTCAAGTTCACTCTTTGGACATTGTTGATTACTAAATTTATCACCTTTTGCAATAGGGGTATCCAATGGTCTAGAATTCTGCATACTAAATCTCTTGAGCACTTTATCAATATAGCTCTTTTGTGATAATCCAAGAATACCTCGAGAACGGTCTCGATGTATCTGAATCCCTAAAACAAAAGAAGCTTCACCTAAATCTTTCATCTCAAAATGCTTTGAAAGAAAAACTTTGGTTTCATGCAGCAAGACCTTACAATTAGTAGCAAGAAGTATGTCATCCACATATAAGACCAAAAAGATAAACCTACTCCCACTGAACTTATGGTACACACAATTTTCAACAGCATTTGCCTCAAAACCAAACGAGACAATTACTTGGTTGAACTTAAAGTACCATTGACGAGAAGCTTGCTTGAGTCCATAAATGGATTTCTTTAATTTGCATACCAGATGTTTTGGATCTCCAATTACAAAATTTTCTGGTTGCACCATATATATTGTTTCATCAATGTCGCCATTGAGAAACGCAGTCTTAACATCCATTTGATGAAGCTCAAGATCAAGATTTGCAACTAAGGCCATGATTGTCCTAAAAGAATCCTTCGAAGAAACTGGAGAGAAGGTTTCTTTATAGTCAATCCCTTCCTTTTGAGTAAAGCCTTTTGCTACAAGACGTGCTTTATATCTTTCCACATTACCTTGAGAATCCCTTTTGGTTTTAAATATCCATTTGCAACCAATGGGTTTCTTTCCTTCAGGTAATTGAACAAGATCACAAACTTGATTATCTTGCATAGACTTATACTCTTCGTTCATTGCCTCAATCCACTTATGAGATTCAGAACTCTGCATGGCATGATAGAAACTAACTGGATCATGATCTATCATGTCTACAGTATCCTCATGTTCCTGAAGAAACACTATATAATCATCTGGAATAGCACTTCTTCTCTCCCTAGTAGATCTCCTCAAAGGCATTTGAACAGGCTCTAATTCTTGAGGTTGTTGAATTTGTTCTTGAGGAAGAATAGCATTGTCTTGAATTGGATCTTAAATAGCGACAGGAGCAACTGGAGTCTGTACGCTATCAGAAACAACAAAAGGAATGAGAACCGAATCATCCTTACTTGGTTCCTCTTCAAAGACAATGTTTCTTTCTTTATTTCTCCCTCCAAAATCAACATCCTCAAAAAATGTTGCAATTCTCATTTCAAAAAAAGTTCTGGAAGTAGGATTATAAAACTTGTAACCCCTAGACCGCTCAGAATATCCAACAAAGTAGCTGCTGATAGTTTTGGAGTCCAGTTTTGTTTCATTCGGCTTGTAAGGCCTTGCTTCAGCTGGACATCCCCAAACATGAAGATGCTTTAGACTAGGCTTACGTCCAATCCAAAGTTCATAAGGTGTTTTAGCAATTGCTTTAGATGGAATCCTATTGAGAAGATAAGCTGCTGTCTTTAACGCTTCACCCCACAGAGACTCTGGTAAAGTAGAATGACTAATCATACTCCTTACCATATCCATAAGAGTCCTATTATGTCTCTCAGATACACCATTCATGCTGGGAGTACCAGGCATTGTATATTGAGGGACAATTCCACATTCCTGTAGGAAAAGCGCAAAAGGTCCTGGACGTTGTTCGCCTGAACCGTCATATTTACCATAATATTCACCACCACGGTCAGATCGAACAGATTTAATCTTCTTTCCTAGTTGATTTTCAACTTCGGCTTTATAAGATTTAAACACGTCCAAAGACTCAGATTTTTCATGAATGAGATATAAGTAACCATAACGAGAATAGTCATCAATGAATGATATAAAATATCTTTGGCCATTTCTAGCTGCAATATGGAATGGACCGCAAATATCTGTATGAATCAGTTCTAAAACATTGGATGACCGAATGGCACCTAGTCTCTTTTGTTTAGTCTGTTTTACTTTAATACACTCAATACAAGAATCCAAACCTATGTAATCAAGTGTATCTAAGATACCATCAGAAACAAGACGCTCAATTCTTGATTTGGATACATGACCCAAACGTCTATGCCAAAGTACAGCTGAGTTATCAATATTCAACTTTCTTTTGGTACCTCTTGTAGTAACATGCAGAGATTCATGATAACTAGTATCAATGTCTAACATATATAGATTATCACATTCATTCAAGCAACCAGTACCCAAAACTTTTGAATTCATAGATAAAGTAAATACACTGTCTCCAAAAGAACAATGAAAACCAGATTTGTCCAAAAAGGAAACAGAAATCAAATTCCTTCTAAAAGAGGGAATAACAAAAGTATCTATAAGATCCAAAAAATAACCAGTACTTAAACATAATCTAAAATGTCCAATTGCCTCTACTTCAACCGGATCGCCATTTCCCACATAGACGTATCTTTCACCGTCAGTTGGCTTTCTGTAGTTGAGGCAGCCCTGCAATGAAACACTTATATGAGCGGTAGCACCAGAATCCATCCAATAAGTGTTTTTAGGAGCTGAAGTTAAATTAACTTCACAACAGACTAAAACAAGGTACTTACCCCTCTTTGCAAGCCAAATAGCAAATTTAGGACAGTCCTTTCTCAAGTGATCCGTCTTTCCACAAAAGAAGCATTTTGGCACATAAGGCTTCTTTTGTACTGGATCTACAGCAGTAGCAGCAGCAGGTTTCTCAATAGCCTTTTCAACAGTCTTTGCAGAAGGCCTCTTTCTTTTCTTGTTCTTGCCCTTCCCAGCTGAAGAAACAAAATGAGCACTCTCTCTTTTGTTAGAATTCATCTTTTCCTCCTCATCAACACAATGAGAAATGAGCTCGTTAAGAGTCCATTTATTCGGCTGACAATTATAGGAAGTCCTAATTTGTCCATACTGAGAAGGAAGAGAATTCATAACCAAATGGACTAAAAGGTCATCTGGTAAAGCCATACCCAGCGCCTTCAGTCTCTTTGCAATATGAGACATGCTAAGAATATGCTCCCGAACACCACCATTGCCAACAAACTTCATGGAGGTTAATTTTCCTAAAAGTGTTCCCACTTCGGCTTTGTCATTCTTGACATAAGCCCTCTCCAGCTCGGCAAGATAGTTTTGAGCATTGTCCTTTTCAGCTGAGACAGAGTCTCGAACATGTTCTGGGACTCCTTTCTGCATGATCATCAGACCTAAGCGATTAGAACGCTCCCACTTCTCATACTGAACCCTTTGAACATCAGTGCTCGTATCAGTAAGAGGAGCAGGTTCGTCCATCCTGAATGCAAGATCCAAATCCATACAGCCCAGAAAGATCATAATGTCTGATTTCCAAGACTCAAAATTTGATCCCTCAAGTTTAGGGACACAATCAGGATTAAATGACATGTTAGCTGACATCGGAGAAAATAAACAAATAGATAAGTATAAGCTCACAATCCACAAATGAAACAATTCACATAAGTAGAGATCAAAAATGGAAATAAGATACAGACACAACATTAATATTCTCATCTTTGGATGTAAAACATTAACTTGTAATTAGTATCTCAACGCAGCAATCGAATATTGATAACATAGTCCTGACAAATAATAAATCTTCCTTTGGGCCGATATATCATTGTCATGGAAAATAATCAAACAATTATCACATACTTATTGCCAAACATGTATTCAAAACTCAGCCAGATAGCAACCTTCCTTTGGGCCGATTAACTATCCGCAACGAATTCTAATACACCTGTCTAATATTCTAAAATAAATCAATTCAAGCAATAGAGGTCACTTTGGTGACTTATTGATCAAATCAATTTATTTTAACAAATATCAAACACAATAGGGACTTAATCACTCCAAAATTTAATCTCAAGTCGACAAATTAATTCATTTAATTGTAATTAAAACAAAACAATTGCAATTAAATGAATTGATTGTCTAAATATTTAATAATATAAAATTATTTAGCCCAAAATATATATATATATATATATATATATATATATATATATATATATATATATATATATATATATATATATATATAATCTAGTCTTTAAGTCACTAAATTAGAGACTAAGTTATAAAATTGGACTAAATAAATTTGAATAAATAAAGTTCGGGGGTCTAATTTAATGAAATATATGTCCATGGGTCTATACGAAAAAAAACAAAAAAATTAGGGGCCTAATATAAAAAAATAGAAAATTAGGGGCCTAATACGAAATTTTCTAGGGACCTAACCTTAATTTTCCATCCCTAACCTTAAGACCAAAACGATCAGAGAAGGAAAAGAACAGGTTCGCCGCCGACTCTCTCCACCTGCCGTTCCAGCCCCTTTCCGCCGCCAACACCACCAGTTCCAACCGAAGACGAGCTCCGGTCGCCATTGGACGGTGAACAGCAGCCAAGGGAGTCAAAACCGGTGTTGAAATCACAAATCCGCCGGCAACAATGGAGGTTTTCAGGTTTTTTTTTTTTTTTTTTTAAACAAAATCTGGCCAGCAAAAAAAAAAAAAATACCACCATCGTGAAAATACCACCGACGTGAAAATCAGGGTCCAACACATGATTGAATCAAAAGAAAACACAAAACACTAAATATCAAAACCTCTTACCTGTTCTTCATATTCCCCAGTGAGAACAAAATTTTTTTTTTTTTTTATTAAACAAAACCCTCAATCCGTAAACAGTAGGGAAAACAAATAAAAAAAAAAAAACATACGAAAATCAATCTAAAATCTAGCAATTATGCACAAGGCTCTGATACCACTTGTTAAGAATTAATCTCAAATAATTCCACAATAACCTAGATCGTGCAAACCACTAGATTCAACAAAATAGATTGAATAAGAAAAGGTTGCGTACCTGACATCGTTGTTCGTCGATCTTGATGTGTAGAATTAGGTTTGCAGCCTTCCAGAGAATTGAAGAATCGATTTAGCGGAAGCAGTACGAAAGGAACGTAAAACTGAATCGTATTCAACTCCTCTGGGGACCACGACCTTTATATACCTGTAGCATTAGTACAATTCCTATTTCGGTCCTTTAACGAAATAGAAATTATATAATGGTCTCCACACTTAATATCTATAATTAGTTGATACCTCAATAGTCAATTATTCACAATCAAGACCACATTTGAAATTGACTTTACAATTAGACTGCTGTACGTATTTATTTTACATATTAAGCCCACAATAGAAAATTAAATCCAACAGAAATGCGTAAAAATAATAAATAGCGATAGTGATCAATGATCCATGATGTGACCAATGTTGGCCGTGACGATTATTATGGCAGATGGTGATTAGTGGCTAGTGATAGTGGTTGCCATTGATTAATAAATTAAAAAAATATATTTATTTATAAGATTATAATATGTTTATTAATGTTTAGAAAATTTTTTCCTCCCTTAAAAATAAAAAGTCATTTTTCTTAAAAACTCATATAGAAAATATTTTCTATTAATTGATTTTCCTGAATACTCCAAATGTCAAAAAATTTAAAAAATATTTTTCAAGTAATTACTTTTAAAAAACAATCGTAGCCTTGATATTCCTTTTCACTTAAAACCTATTATTAGGTATTTACTTTTGCTACTACCAGCTTCTGGAAAATCAAAATAAACCTATTATTAGGTATTACATGTTTTCCATAGAAATAATGTGAATGCAAGACTTAATGTTAAAGGAAGACTTCTTTTTTGTTAGAAAAGTACACTTTTTTACAACAATAAGTCCATAAACCAAATAATACGATTGCTTGAGCTATACCACAAATAAAGTTTTACCTCAATCCCATTTTGTTTGCTTGTTATTTTTTTTTAGATATTTCAAAATATTTGCAAGGTTTTTAAATTTATACATGTAAATAATTATTTTTTTTATGACAATCTTTATGATTCTTCATTAAATGAAAGACTTTTATTAATATCTAAATGAGTTAAGGATTAAAAAGAAAAAAAAAACTTTTGTATACTAAATTTTTAATATGCGTATTTTGTCAAATCATGTAAATAAAATGGAATGGAAGGAATATAATTTACGTTTGAAATGCACTAGAGTCGCCCAACAATTGACATCCAATGATGCAACGACTTGGATTACTGATGTCACGACCCAATTCCATGGGCCGGACCGGCACTAAGGCCCAGATAAGCTTAAGGCGCCCGAGGCCCGTAGTAAGCCTGAAACACTAAAAATTTACTATCTCAATATAATTTTAAACATTCAGCCCATATTTATAGGAAAATAAACCTCAAGATTTTATTAAATTTTGGCCCAAATTTATCAGCTACAACATTCCACAGTTCGGGCCCAATTAACAATACATCACATTTATAATATGGGCTCACATAATTATTTCATCCATAATAATAAACGACTAAAAGTATACAAATCCTACAACTGCGGAGTCACTAACTGTTTGATATACATAGCCTTTTATACATACAGTTACATAGTAAAATAATTATGGAACTAGGGAAAATTTCTTTAGTGCCCTGTGTCGAAGAAACATAACCTAAATCGAATTAAAGAGAAACTTACTTCCTGAAAAATTAAACAAGACATGTGAGTTTTCTAAAGAGTAATAATTATTGCACAACACACGCAAGCACACAAATATGTAAACATATCAATCTAGTCATCCGACTAGTTATATGCTCACGCAGCCAGTCACACAATGGCACATCACCAGCACTCACAATCATTAACATCTTCATATAATCACATCACGTGGAAATTAGTCAGTGGAGTCACCGAAACCCCCGATGAGCCGTCCTCCCACATGGCTCATCCACTCACATGTGCATCGGGAGCTGATCCCCCATACTGGCCGACCGGTCTAACCCTCACTTGACCAGCCCTCTCATTGTTTTTCCATTCTCTCTTTTCTTTTTCATACCAACAGGAGGCAACCCGGTGGTCTCCATCCAATCTAGATCATCAAGCGCTCACAACAGGAGGCCACCCTGCGGGCTGCGATCAAATCTAGATTGTCCGGTGCGCAACGACGAGAAGCCAACCCGTGGTTAACGGTAACGGTAACGGTAGGTGCACACGGGGGCGCCGATCTCCCATTTACCCGGCTAACAGAAACAGAATCAGGATCCATATAACAGAATCAGAATATAACAGAAATCAGAATCAGGATCCGTATAACAGAAACAGTCTCACAAACCCATGGTGACCCACTTCATCCCAACTCCACACAAACAAAGCATAGCATTATCACAACACAATTAATCAGACATTGCAATTAAATGCAGACATATTGATCAGTTGAACATCGTAATGCAATGCACAATTAGTCATCCATTCTTAAATGCAAATAAATAAATAAATAAGTAATATTAACATTAAATAAAATAAATGATAATAATGACAATAAATAAATAATTGAATAATTCAACGAATAATAATGAAAATAAATAAATAATTAGAACACTCTATTTAATATTTATTTAGTTATAGAATTAATCTAAATAAACTTATTAATTATGTTATTACTTAAAACTAGTCTAAGTTCTATTGAAATTTCGGCAGCACCTCTCCTAAAAATTGGACTATCCACCTGTTTAAATATCACAATATTATTATATATTTATCAATCAATACACACAGGCCATCCGTCGGGCAATCAATCAATTTAAAATCCCATCCTCCTTCCAAAACAACAATATCAACACTCAACCATTAATTTACAATAATCATGTTCCAATGATAATGACGATCACTATTTACTTCATATAATTATAACTAGCTTCTATAGCTAATTACCAAACAAATGAAAGCTTTAATATATATATATAATCGAATAAAACTTATATCATTAAGTTAATTTCAATTACTTTCACTTGATAGTTTCGTAGTGTCTAACTATTATAGTACTCTTTATCAAGCTTTCATTTCTTCATTCTTGCTTAAAGATAATAATCACATATTTATACCCTTTGTTACATTTTATATTAGCCAATACGAACAAATGCTTCTATTAAATTAAAATCTAAAGAATACATCTACTAAGAGATCTAACTTACAACTTAAAATATACCGATTAACTATTCCTAACAAGAATTAAACCTACTATTTCAAATATTTCAATTTATCTTTCGCGTTTGGATTCATAACAATCATTCTGAATGTTTCGCATTCATAAGTTCAAAATTAAATGTATTTACCTATCAAGGTTCTCTAACAAGAATCATACTAATTTTAACTAGGCCTATTCGGTCACTCCTATTTTCAACATAAAATTAAAACTCCTCTTATCCCAATACATGTCAATTTCCATGCTTAGAAAACATTAAAAATCCATATAAAGCTATAAAATTCAAACAAGACAAATAATCACAATTAAATTCAGACCCAAATCAAATTGACTTAAGCCATTTTCTAATAGAATTAAGCATTACTTCAGCTTTGATTACTAAAGATTACTATTAACTAATATATTGAAGCTTAATAACTAAAAGATCCACAAGGAGATAGATTCCTATCTTAAACATTACTTTTGTGTAACTAATTCATTCTTAGGTATTATTCAAGTAATCATTTAGCTAATATTCTTGATTAACTAATGTTAAGGCATAATATCCTTAATTAACCAATTTTCTGCAGTCTTATACTTTCTAAGCCTAATTATAAATTCAAGTCAAACAATAGTTTGAATATCAATCAATGTCAGATTGCAAATCTAATAATATAGTCATACTCTACGGGTTGAGTGCAAAATTCTGCCTATTTAGCACTTTCCGGTCACCGGAAACATCCACCATCGCCACAGGCCACGGTGGCCGGACGGCCAGCAGGCCTGAGATCAAACAACAATATACTGAAAATAAAGAATGCTTCCTGTAAAGTTCGATTTTTGAGATCAATATCTACAAAATATGGCAATTAGTTACTAAAACCCCAAATTTTATCAATTGACAAAACCCAAATCTTCAATCATCTCAAATGGCTCATTCAAATTCAGTTTGTCCATTAATTATTTATCTAAAGATAACAAGAAGGCATTTTGGACGCACCTTACTAACGGGGGATCGCCGAAAAACGATGAGGTCGCCGGAAATCGAGCAGGAGACGCGATCTGGCGGTGGAGCAGAACTGCGACTTCTGCCATCGCTGCGCTCGCCAGAGAGGAGGAGGAGGCTTGAGCATCTGCGGTGGTGACGCGACGGCGAGGTGGCGCTGGTTCTGGTGGTCGGAAAAGCGAGAGGAGGAGAGGCAGTGAGGTCACCCCGCGCCGAAGAAGGAGAAGAGAGAAAAAAAAAAGAAAGAAGAACGGTTTCTAGCAAATTCTAGGCCATTCCGGTTCGATTCAAACTGGTTTGGTCTGTTTCAACGATTTGGCTTGATTTTGCTCGGTTTGCAGGTTTTTCACTTGGTTTTCAGGTTATTCGCGTGGTTTTCCAAAATCAATTTGATTTCCGGGTCCGGTTCCATTTATTTCGATTGTTTTAGTTAGGTTCCGTAACTTTTTCTCCGTTTACTCAATAATAATAATAATAATAATAATATTAATAGTAACAATATTTGATTTTTAGGATAATTAATTTATATATATATTCATAATAGGTTAAATTACGGGGTTTCGTATTATTTCTCAAAAATCTTATCTGTTTACGATTCAAAATTTTCGACATTTTTATTTGGGCTTGGGCCCTACTCGTAAAACTTTGGGCTCAAATTAGAATCGCTCGATCTTACCAACCCATACTATCAAAAATTCAGATTTTTGATTTAATAAAAATTTCAAAGTTTTGAAAATAAAAAATTCGGGATATTTCAACTGATCGCATTGAATGTAATATTTATAAAATTGTTTAATAAATTTATAGTTTTAAAATCATCCATTTTAATTTTTGATTTATCAAAATGAAAAGTCAAAATGATTTTGTTTGATTATTTTTTTTAATTATATTTGATTAGATCAAATGAGCACATAACCCTGGCACGATGCGCCGGTTAATTATTAATGTAATTTAAAGTTGTGTCTTGATATAATAGAATTTGACATTTTGTAATAAAAGTTTATGTATGGTACTTCATATTTGTTGACTTCATATATAATAATTTAACTTATAAACAATATTATAAGTATAATAATTTAACTTCATATACAAGATTGACCAAAATATACATATAATTATATAATAAACCATAATATTATATGTGCAGTTTGATGATGCTACTTCTAGTAGAGTTTTATCAAAATATTTGTTATCACACAAATATATAGATTTTCAATCAAATAAGGTTAAAAATTCATATATGTTTGTTTTTGTCTTAGTTAGTGCAACTTTATTTTAAATTTTTCAACAATACAATTTTATTGTCAACCTATAATAATTTTAAAATATTTTTAAAAAAAATAAATATAAAAATTAATAAAATTATTAATGAAATTAATTTCATCATTAATTTATTATTTAAGTAATCACCAAAGGTAATTTATATTTGTGATTAGTTGAAAATAAATATATGAAATACTATATACAATAAGTTACATTTATACTAGATAAAATTTAATATTTTATCCATTTATAAAGTTTTTAAATGTGAATATATGCAAAATAAGTTTTTTTTTTTTAATGTGAATCTATTTGATATATAATATTTCTTAAATGAAAATGGGCAATTTGTATAAATTAAACTAAAACTAATTTTTATTAATTTATCTACATTATGATCTCTACATTATGAGAGAAGATATATGCATTTATTGATTAATTAGGTCTAATAAATGAAAAAGTATGGAAATAAATCAAATTAATGAAAAATTTTACCCATTAATATTTTTGTATATAAATCAATGGTACATCAATTTTATATATACAAAATTAACTATTCAAATTTTTTATAATTATGTTTTTTTTTAAAAAAAAATGCAATGAAAAACTCATACTAAGTTTTGCTTATATAAATTAAAAAAATTAATTTAAGAAATTTTAAATGAATAATTATTTAAGTTATGGCAAGAATGTATTAAAGAATAATAAAAGGGTTAAGCGAAAAGGTAAATAAAATAATATAAGAAGAATAGTAAAAATTTTATATTTTAAAATTTTATTGTTAAATATAAGAAGATATGCATAAAATAATAAATCGTTATAGTCACCTATAACTAGTAGTGATGGTCGATGCTAGCTAGTGGCAATGGTAGTGGCCGATGACTGGTGGTGGTAATTACCGTTGATTAATAAATTAAAAAAAAGATTATAATAAGTTTACCAATATACGAAAAATGTTTTCCACTCTTAAAAATGAAATGTTATTTTTCTTAAAATGATAATTTTCCGTTGATGAAGAAACTATTTTTTGTTGACTGATTTTCCTGAGTAGGCCAAATATTGAAAAATTTGAAAAATATTTTTTATACAAATTATATCTCGAAAAACAAATAGAGCCTCGATATTCCTTTTCATTTAAGACATATTAGATATTTATTTTTTGCTACTACAGCTTCTGAAAAATTGAAATAAATAAATAAATAAAAGGCATTCTTCTGGCTCAATAGATAATGCTTGCTTATCATTTAATTTTCATAAGTCTAAAGTTGATTTAAAATATAAAATTATATTTCAACTTATTAACAGTAATCTTTATGCTTGATTAAAGAAATATTTTGTACTTAAAAAGGAATCAAGTGGAAGATTTACATAATATTATTCAACTAGCGCACACTCTAGGGTTCCTCTCTTCCTCTTTCCTCTCTAATCTATTTAATCCTAATTTTTATTTGGAGCTGCTGCTGTTAATCAACGGTAGCCCCATACTTAGGCATTTAGAGAGTTATATGTTTTTCTATAGAAACAATGTGAATGGAAGACTTAAAATTAAAGAAAAAATTATTTGTTATTATGACAACTATGAGTCAAGTAAACCAAATAATACTTTTGCTTGACTTATATCAACAATTGACATCACGACCACTTAAATACCGACTGCATTGGCAGTCATGGTCAATCAAGTGGTGGCCTGTTTGATATTCTTACTTATGTGAGGATTAGAAAATCTCGAGTTTGAGTCCTCTTGACTACAATTGTTTTTACCAATATCGTGAGTCAAGGGTAGGACTACACCTAGTTGTGTAGCTCGCAATGTTATTTCGGCTCATAAAAGTTTCTAATGAATTGAAAAAAATACTGATTGCATTTAAAATTGAATATAAAATTATTTAATAAATTTATAATTTTAGAATCATCCATTTTTAATTTTTTACTTATCAAAATGAAAAGTAAAATTAATTTTGTATTTGATATTGAAAAAAAAAATTGAAAGTAAATGCTATTGAATTTGTTTATACTTTCACCTTGATTAATTGAACTGGAAATAAAATTTAATTTTCCCATTGAACTTGGTAGCAATATAAAATTTGCTAATTTGCTTAAAAATTAATTTTTTGTACAATTTACACCTTAAATTTGTACAAAAAGAAATAAAAAGCTCATTTTTTTGAAAAAATAATATTTTATATTTTTAAATTTTTAAAAATTTTAAAATTAATAAAGAAAAAATATTTAAAAACATAACAATGATTATAAAAAGTCACATTATTTTATGTTTGATTTAGAAAATAATGAAACAAAATATTTGATTATAAAATATTTATTATTATTTGTTTGGTTATTTTTTTAATTATATACGATCTAGATCAAATATTTAATTATTTTTAATTATATTTGATTTATATAAAATAATTTATTTTTAGATAAAAAATCGCGCATTGTATTTTGTGGTGTAAGTTTAGAGGGTAAAAATGTAAAAAAAAATTAATTTTTCAACAAATTATATATTGCTCTGAAGCACTTCTAAATAAATATTTGAAATTTCAACAAGCACTAGAATAGAAGATTCAAATTAATTAAGCCCTTGTGATTTCTTTTGATTAAAAAAGTATATAAATTTTTTAACTCACAGTCACAACTCTATTAAAATTCTGTTCTTTTTTTTTTTTTTTCCATCAAAGCACAATTTCAAATCCATCAACTAAATATATGTTACCTTAAAAAAAATACTTGAACTTCAATTCTTTTTTAGTTTTTAATTAACCAAAAGAAATGAAGTTTAATCTCTTTTATTATTTGAATGGATTTTTTTATTGGTATCTCACTTAAAGAGAAGAGTGTTGAACCATTCATCCATACACTCGTTGGTTATTATTTAAGTTAACTTTATTTTTAATTCTCTTCTACAAAAAACAATACACCAGAAGTTATAGTAAGGGGTTAACGTGACACATTTTGGAAGACCTTTTCTGCAAACGATTATCTTTATAACGAATGTTAAATTATGTAATTTTATGGTTGTAATGGGTTGGCTGAGCTCGAATTTTGAGAGGAAATATTTTTTTTCTAAAAAAAAAAAAATCAAGAACTAACGAGAATAGAATTTCAAAATGGAGGCCTCTCATTGATTTCTCAAATTTTAATTTTTTTTTAATTTATAAAGTATATAAAAAAAATTTAGAATGGTTAAATTTTAGGAGTCAAAAAAGAGTTTTTATAGAATGGTTAATTTAACTTTTTGTAATTTTTTTAATTAAAATATAAAAATGTAATTGGATGGATGGAGGAAACTTCACTGAAGGATTCTCCAACATGCATTTACTTTGCAACACATTTTTTCACGTCATGGACCATTTTGCTACTTCTCTCTGTATATAACAAGCTAGAGCGAGTTGAAGATAAGTATTAAAAATGGATATAATTAAGAGGTATTGTTGGATATTAGTGATTTTATTATTGTTAAAAGAGAGTTGTGATGGCTGTTTAGAGGAAGAAAGAGTTGCACTCTTGCAAATAACGTCTTCCTTCAATTCTTCTTTGTTTGATTATTCTTGGAGGAGAGATAGTGTTGCCTGTTGTAATTGGGAAGGCATTGAGTGCGATGAAATTACTGGTCGAGTTACAAAACTCGACCTTTCATTCAAGAGGAATTTTTCTTCACAGAATGATTTTTACTTAAATGCCTCTTTGTTTCTTCCATTCCAACAATTGAAGTATCTTGATTTGGGATATAATCGATTTAACAATAGTATCTTATCATCGCTGGGCGGTCTTTCATCTTTGAAATACTTAATTCTATTTTGCAATAGATTGGAAGGAATAATTAATATGCCAGGTGATAACTTCACTTTTTTTTTTTTTTTTCCATTTTGCCTCAAACTATTAACAAGAGGCAGCAGAATCAAAGGCTTTAATTATTAATTTGAAGGACTAACTTTTTGTTTTCGTCTCAAACTATTAAAAATATTTATGTACACTGACGTGTGTTGAGAAGTGCAGAATTAAATAATTTGATAGAATTGGATATGAGTGGCAATGAAATCAAAGGCTTCAATTCTTACCATGGTACAATATATTTTTGTTTTCTTATTTACTAATATCTAACAGTTTTGATCTCTTAATTAACAACTTTCTAAGTGAAAGTAATTTTTTTCTCAATGCTTATTAAATATTCATTTGAGGAGAAATTTAAATTTGGTGTTTCATTTGAATCAATAGGGTCCTATAATTTCACTAATTTGGTGTTAGGAATCAGCTCTGATACCAGTTGTTGGGCATCAGCTCTGATGCCACTCGTTGGGCCCTTTCAACCAATTAAGAGAAAATTAACGCAGTGGAATAATCAACATTGTGACACATAGAAATTTACGTGGTTCACCCTCAACTGTTTAGGGCTACGTCCACGGGACAAACTCCGA
This sequence comes from Jatropha curcas, assembly GCF_041381405.1. Taxonomy (NCBI): domain Eukaryota; kingdom Viridiplantae; phylum Streptophyta; class Magnoliopsida; order Malpighiales; family Euphorbiaceae; genus Jatropha; species Jatropha curcas. Next base: position 22,957,213 of record NC_143158.1, on the reverse strand, counting down.
ATCATTCTTCCACTATTAAAAATAGTAGGTACACAAAGAGAGTAATACAAAAATAGTAGCACTCAAAACCCTCAACTGTTTAGGGCTACGTCCACGGGATAAACTCAGAATCATTCTTCCACTATTAAAAATAGTAGGTACACAAAGAGAGTAATACAAAAATAGTGGCACTCAAAGTGTTTCCCAAAAACACCCTAAAATAATTTTCTCACTATTTTTCTCCCTCTAGTTTTAGGAAAACCTTCCTAAAACTAGATAACTAACTCTCTCTACATTTTTCCTTCGTCTTTCTGCTGTGTGTTGTGTTGAGGTGCATTTGCCTCTATTTATAGGCGAGGATACGAGAGAGGTAATACAAGAGAGGTAACAAGCTCTGATACCACTTGTTAGGAATCAGCTCTGATACCACTTGTTAGGAATCAGCTTTGATACCACTTGTTGGAAAAAAATTACGCAAAATCCCTAATAAGTCAGATTTATGAGGGAACAAAAGAAAATAATAACACACAATTTGATAACGGAGTTCGGCCAATCTTGCCTACATCTCCGGACTGCCAGAGATCTTTTATAAGAGAAAAAATAAATAAAGTGTTTACATACACTCACAACTCTCTATTCAAGAATACCCGAAAAATTAAACTTAATTTTTCTTCTTGAATAATCACTCTATTTTTCTCTCTCACAATTGTTCTCTCACAATTGCTCTCACTCTCTCTGTCTTGTTGGTGTATTGAACAGAGAGAGGAAGATGAGAGAGCCTTGTATAACTCATTCACGGCTCTCCATCTTTGTCAAAGTTGCTTGCCAACTTTCACCTTTTTTTTTTTTCTTTTCATCACGTGTGTGAGTACACCACAACCTAACTTTGACATTTGGAAGAGTTGCACCTGGATTATTCTATTATTGTGGATGAAAACTTTCTTCAAAGCCTTGGAGCAATGATGCCTTCTGTTGAGCTTTTGTCTTTAAGCTGGCTGAATGGATCCGTACCTACTAGAGGTAATTAAATTAACTACACTTCAAGGAAAAAGAAAACAAAAGATGTCTCTCTTAAAATGTCAGATTAAAAAAAAAAAAAAAGAGCTTATATCAGTAAAAAGAATCTCTCAAATTTAAAATTATCAAAAAAATTCCAATATATTTTCACACACTCCTTTTTGAATTTTTATAGGTTTACTTAATTTCAAAAATTTGGAGTATTTGGACTTGAGGTATTCTGCTATCAACAATAGCTTTGGTCTACAAGACATTGGAATGATGAGGCATCTTAAAACTTTATTATTACGTGGTTGTGGAATTACTGGACCCATACCTACTGATCAAGGTATGTTCAACAATCTCTGGCTCTCCCTTGTATCATCTCTTTCAATAAATTAGAATTGTAACTAACCAAAGGTTTTTTTTTTCTTTTTTGTTGCAAAATTTCAAATATTCAGGTCTTTGCAAATTGAAGTTTCTGCAAGAGCTAGATATAAGTGGCAATTATCTCAATGGTAGTTTGCCATGCTGTCTAGCAAATTTGACATCCCTCAAAAAATTCTCTCTCTCTTCTAATAACTTTATTGGAGACATTGCTTCATCTCCTCTTAGGAGATTAATATCTCTTGAATATCTAAGTCTCTTTGATAATCTCTTCCAAATCCCAATCTCACTCTCTCTATTTTTCAACTATTCAAATCTCAATTTTTTAAATTGTCAACAGAACACCATATATGCCATAACAGAGGCTCAAAATTTCACTCCAAAGTTTCAGTTAGAGACTCCCCTGTTGTCTGGCCATGGATATGGTAGTGGAGAAATTCCCAAGTTCCTCTATCATCAGTATAATCTGCGATATGTTGATATATCAAACAATAAAATAAGAGGAGAGTTTCCATTCTGGTTATTAGGCAACAACACAAAACTAATGGATCTTAATTTGGCCAACAATTCTCTTTTAGGGTCATTCCAGTTACCTATTCATTCTCCTCTGAATTTGTCATTCTTGGATATTTCTGACAATAGTCTGTATGGATCCATCCCAAAAAAAATTGGAATACATTTGTCAAGATTGATGGATTTAAACATGAGGGGAAATGGTTTGAATGGGAATATTCCCCCTTCATTTGGAAATATGAGCTTTTTGGAAAGTTTGAACTTATCTGACAATAGATTGTCAGGAAGTATACTTGAGAAATTGACCGTAGGTTGTATCTCATTATATCATCTCAAACTTTTAAAGAACACTTTGCAAGGATCTTTGAGTGATGTATTTAATGGTGACTCTTCATTATTTATGTTAGATCTTAGCCACAATAACTTAATAGGAAAAATTCCAATGAGGATTGCCAACAATTCTAGGTTGAGGTACATTCAGTTAAGTAGTAATCATTTGGAGGGTGGAATTCCAACTCAATTATGCAACTTGTATAACTTAAGCTTGATTGATCTCTCTCATAATAATCTTTCTGGTCATATTCTCCCTTGTCTGAGGCTTACTAGTGATTGGTCTAAACGACATGAATTTCCAATTGACTTACAACCTTTAGAGTTTACAAACAAGAATGCATTATTCTTATCAACCAAGAACACTCCAATATTTCTCGGGAATTGATCTTTCTTGTAATAATTTTTCTAGAGAGATTCCATTTGAAATTGGAGATCTTGATACAATTCAAATGTTAAATCTATCACACAATAGTTTGACTGGATCAATTCCACAAACATTTTCAAATTTGAGGCAAATCGAGAGCTTAGATCTTTCTTACAACAATTTGGAGGGGGAAATTCCTTCTCAAATTACTCGATTATATTCTTTAGAAGTTTTCAGTGTAGCACACAATAACTTATCTGGTAAGACACCTATAAGAGTTGCACAATTTGGAACATTTGATGAAGGCAGCTATGAGGGAAATCCTTTCCTCTGTGGATTGCCACCGCCAAAAGCTTGCAATGCAGTAATACCTTCATCACGAATACCCATAAATTCAATTGTTGACAATAGTGGCTTCATCGACATGGATATTTTCTATGTGAGCTTTGTGGTATCTTACATCATAGTTTTGTTGGGAATAATTGCAGTTTTATATATAAATCCATATTGGCGACAAGCTTGGTTTTACTATGTAGAATTGATATCCACCAATTGTTATTACTTTCTTGTTGACAATATTCCTTACTTATTTAAGTTTGGAGTTTCTACATTGTCTATGGTTCATAATTCATAGTGTAACGCTTATGAATAATGAAATGTAAGGTAAATTATAAATTTAAATTGCATTTTTTTTAGAATAACAAATTTAAACTATGTTTCTTTATTTTCTTTTAAACATATTAGAGAGGTAAATTGATTTTGCAAAAATAAAACTTATATTTTAAATATGACTAGTATTTAAAAATGTGTGGTGCATGTTTATAAGTAATCATTATTAATTTAATAATTTTTTTACAATTTTTATTATTTACCAAGAATTATGTTCATTATTATTTTAATTTTTTTAAAAATAAATTTAATATAATAATTAATAACAAATAACATTGATAATATATAATAATATTAATATTAAATAAAATTAATATATTAACAATTGATGATAATAATAAATCGGATGAATGTTTGGGGTACACTTGATACCGAAATCCTTAATAATGAAAGTGTGTATATATATATATATATATATATATATATATATATATATATATATATATATATATATATATATAAACTTCTACAGCAGGACATTAATAAAATTTTTAATTGGTACACTATTAAATTTAAATTTTCTATTTTATAAAATTTATAATTATTTTGTATGCTTTATTTTATTTATTAAAATAAGAAATCAGTGTAACCAATCAAAGTGAATTACTTCTATTTTTTCAACTAATGATATCAAAAGCTTTAAAAATATTTTTGTCGATCTATAAATTTAGTATGAATATTTTTATCAATTCCAATATTTCTCTTCTTATTTCCACTTTTATATACTCCCTTCATTCCACTTTAATTGCAATATTTCATCTTTTCAAAACAATTAAGAAAATGATTGGAACACATTGATTTTCTAAAAATACATAGTAGAATACCTAAATTGGCCTTCTTAAATTAAAAACTCTCCATCTTTTTTTGGATACATAGGAGGCTCAATGGACCGAAATAATATTGTGAGCTACACAGCAGGGGGCAAAAAAAATTCTCCATTTAATTTTACTACAAAGTCAATGCTAATTTTATCTCGTATTAAAGGGAAAATAATAAACTTATTTTACTACAAAGTCAATGCTAATTATGCTATTTCATCTCCCTGCTCACTTCTTTTTTTTTTTTTTTATGATTTTATAATTCAAATACCCTCTTAGCACTCATAATTCTCTCTGCTTTTCTAAGGGTGGATTTTAATCAAACACTTGATGGGCAGAAAATTATAAAAATCCAAAAAATCTCTTTTAAATTTTTTGTGGTCTTCTGATTGAGTTGGAAGACCCTTAAGAGGAATCATATCACTTGCTATTACATTTTGTAAGTATAAATGTCAATTTGATTTAAAATAGGAAAATGAGTAAACAAAGAAATATAGAGTAAATGTAAAATGTTTTAAACATAAATGCAAATTCTTTTTTGGATTTATTTTTAAATATAGTTTTAAAACTTTTTTTTTTATATAATCACAAAATTTTCTTTTAACCGGAGAAGGTGTCTAGTTACATGTTCTTTTAATTTATTTTTTAATTTATTTAAATTTGGTAGAAAATGCAAACTTAACGGAAAAAGCTAAATTTTTGATGGAAGGAAGTGCACAATGGTAAAAAATATAGGGATAAAGTAGTATATTAAAAAAAAAGAGAAAAATAATTAACATAAGATCCGTATAAGCAAAAAATAATTAACATTAAGCATTAAGCATCTCCTTTCAGGAACTAAAGAATAAGTACAGACTACTAGAAATAATTAACAGCCAAAAGTTTGGCCAACATACAAACTGGAAATAAATATATTCCCTCCGTTTATTTTATTACTTTGTTATTCTTTTTTAGATGTTTCATAATGTTTGTAAGGTTTTTAAATTTAAACATGTAAATAATTATTTTTTTCATAATAACTTTTATAATTATTTATCAAATGAAAGAATTTTATTAATATTTTAATGAGTTAAGGGTAAAAAATTATAAAATAATTTTTATTAATTAAATTCTTAATATAAGTGTTTTGTGAAACCATGCAAACGAAATGGTGCGGAGGGAGTAAATGTTTGATGAGTGAAATTAAATACATGAGCTACCTGTCCACATCAAACGTTTAGGTCAGTGATTTGCTAGAAAATTTTAAACCAATTGGAATGAACTCTAGTGACTCATTTGAATGAAATTAAATTAGAAATAATCTGAAATTTTTAATAAATCTCAATACATTTTTCCGCTAAATTCTGATTGAAATGATTAAATTTATGTAATTAATTATATTTATAAAAAATTTAGAAAAAATAAAATAAAATTGAAAAAAATGTGTATAAAGTCAATTACCAACATCTACTGGTCCATTTAAAAAAAATCTTAGAGATGATAAAAAGAAAAAGAAAAAGAAAAAAGATGTTTCATATTAATAAGAAAATTAAAGAATTCTAAAAATTCTTCGAAATATAAAAAATATAAAAAAAAATGATAAGACTGTGACTCCCACTCTGCAGTATCAACTATCAAGAGACTATAGAATGAAAATTATTGGCTCACCAAAATTCTTACCACCAGTATGAGCTAAGGCCTCAATCAATGGCACACGATGAAGAATTATTGAGCAAGGCATATGGCAACTCCACAATTAGCTTTCCCATGTCCTCAGTAAGACAGCTGAATACTCTCCTATCAATACATGTAGAAATTTAACTTCCAATTCACTATATCAATGAAATTTAAATCCATCATTTACGTAAAAATTAAATAATTCCATTATTGTATCTCATTATTATGTATACATGCCAGTTAGAAAAAAGACACCAGAACAATTAAAACCATAGTAAAATAGCATATAAGTGAGCAATCATCTTTCAAAGAGATCAAAACTAAACATTTGACCAAAATATAATTTTATCCACCTAATAACATGTAAGAGATAAATTTCTTGCTACTTTTCGGGTTCAAGAACAATGAATTATGAATATGATTTTATTTTTCTTTAATTCAGAAATCGAAAAGAACAAAGCAATCATGAAATCACAGACACAAGAGAACTATGGGAGACTCACTAACAGAATTCAACAACTATCACCATAATGAAAATCGAGTTTAAACATCACCCAGCAACAAAATAAATTCATTTATTTTGTGAAAAGAACACAAACCCCAAGTATATCAACATCAGTAAGGTTCATTTAATCGAAGAGAAAGTCATTTGTCTCATATTTGGTCGCTTATTGGCATCTAAATCTATACATCAAAGACAAACCAGCAAGGTTCGTTTGAAAGCTCTTGGAAAAGACATCATAAGATCCGTTTCTAAGCTTATAATTAAATCCGTCTCTAATTCGTTTCTAAATCTGTTGCTATTTACCTGTTTATCTATCTGGCTCCAAACATTACCATATTTCCACATTTATAAATATTCTAATCTTGTCATATTTCTAATAAAATTAATTTAAAATCAAATAAAGAAAGTTAACATAATATTGAATGCATTTAAAATATCAAGACAACAGAAATTGTCTCAAATAGAAACAACAATATGTCTTAAACGGACTATTAAATATGTTAATACAAAGCGAGTAAAGTCAACTTAGATGATATCATCACCCTAAATACCAGCGTGAGTATCTGAAGAAGAGTGCGATCCAGGATGCTCTGAAGTATGAACTGGAGGAGCCATACGTGTCAAATGATTGCAAACAAGCTCTGCAACTTCTTGTTGTAACTGCTGCTGCAACTTTTCTTGCATAATTTGTTGTTGCTGTTAGAACTCTTGTTGATATCGCATCTCCAACTCTTTCATTCATTACTCTAATATCTCCTTAATTCGAGCATCAATATTTTCACCAGCTTGTTCTTGAAGGCGAGATGTAGCAGAAGAGCTAGAGGTGCTGGAATGACCAAAGAAAAGTGATGCCTACGAACTGAGACTATACACTTGCTATTTCTTGATTCCACCAACTTGTTGTAGATATATCTGAGTAGCATCAACTGGGCATGGTTCACTGGACCCCTCTTCAGCTTGAGATTCAATTTCAACTCTAGATACAACAGCCACCTGAAAGTAATGATAAAATATATAATGATCAGTACTTGTACTTCCATTATTGAAATATAAGCAAAATAATTATAATTTTGGCCGTGTCAACTTACAAATGTTTTCTTGGCGATTCCTAGTAATAGGGTCTGAATACTGGTTGTTTATATATATATAATAAAAAAAAAAACTATTCCTATGACTATAAATTTTATTAGAATAAATAATAGAAAATCCAAGAGAAACCTCCTTAATTCTCATCAAATTAGACAAAAATAACCGAGAGGTCTAGAGATTTCTATGAATTGAATCGAAACTCAACTTAAAACATAGCAATTGAACCAAATTGCCTTTAAAAGGCTAATCAGAAACTTTGGTTGTTTGGCATAACTATTGGTGCCAACCCAAAGAGTCTATCTACTTGGTTTCTTATAATTGAAAAGGTTGAAGCAAAACTTTCCCACTGAAAAGCTAGACATTTTCGATGGGTGGAAAAATAACTTTATTTATATTTATTTTATCTTTTTTACCTCTCCATTTTACGTATGAATTTAGAGCCTCACAAAATATACTCATAAACTAGAATCTATTCAGAGAAGATTTTTATGCGTAAAGGCCTTGACGGTGAAAAGCCTCTAAACTGGATAGCGTGGATGTTGTAACTAGGGAGAAAAAGCATTATGGGTTAGATATTCAGGTGTTCAAAAATAAGAACACAACCCTTTGGAAACATATTTTGATTTCCATGTATGGGCAAGAGGCTTCCTTAAAACCAATTGTGCAATTCTCAACCTAGAGACGACCTCCAATGTAACATCCTGATTTTCATAACATGTTATTTTCATATATTTCAGTATTTTTAGAGTCTAATTACGCATTAACATGATTTATTATAAATTATGGATGATTTATGATCATTTAGGTGAATTATAATGTCATAGGGGCATTTTCATAATTTGTCATGTTATTAGACCGTGTTTTGGTAATATAGTGTATTTTATGTTAGACAGTCATATATTATATCATGCATATGTGTAATGTTAAATTCTAGCATTTAGATTGAAAAAGACCAATTAAATCTCAACCTTTTTTAATGAGAAAAACAAAAGTTAAAAGACAAACAAAAGTCACATGCCACTACAAAATAAAAATACAGTCTCACATCTTATCCTTAAATAATTCCATTATTGTATCTCATTGTTATGTATACATGCCAGTTAGTAAAAGACACCATAATGAAAATCGAGTTTAAACATCACCGAGCAACAAAATAAATTCATTTATTTTGTGAAAAGAACACAAACCCCAGGTATATCAACATCAGTAAGGTTCGTTTAATCGAAGAGGAAAGTCATTTGCCTCATATTTGGTCGCTTATTGGCATCTAAATCTATACATCAAAGACAAACCAGCAAGGTTCGTTTGAAAGCTCTTGGAAAAGACATCATAAGATCCGTTTCTAAGCTTATCTATCTGGCTCCAAACATTTCCATATTTCCACATTTATAAATATTCTAATCTTGTCATACTAATAAAATTAATTTAAAATCAAATAAAGAAAGTTAACATAATATTGAATACATTTAAAATATCAAGACAACAGAAATTGTCTCAGATAGAAACAACAATATGTCTTAAACGTAGTATTAAATATGCTAATACAAAGCGAGTAAAGTCAACTTGATATCATCACCCTAAATACCAGCGTGAGTATCTGAAGAAGAGTGCGATCCAGGATGCTCTGAAGTATGAACTGGTGGAGCCATACGTGTCAAATGATTGCGAACAAGCTCTGCAACTTGTTGTTGTAACTGCTGCTGCAACTTTTCTTGCATAATTTGTTGTCACTGTTAGAACTCTTGTTGATATCATTATCAAAAAAAAAAAAAAAAAAAAAAAAAAAAAAAACTCTTGTTGATATCGCTTCTCCAACTCTTTCATTCATTACTCTAACATCTCCTTAATTCGAGCATCAATATTTTCACCAGCTTGTTCGTGAAGGCGAGATGTAGCAGAAGAGCTAGAGGTGCTGGAATGACCAAAGAAAAGTGATGCCTACGAACCGAGACTATACACTTGCTACTTCTTGATACCACCAACTTCTTGTAGATATATCTGAGTAGCATCAACTGGGCATGGTTCACTGGACCCCTCTTCAGCTTGAGATTCAATTTCAACTCTAGATACAACAGCCTCCTGAAAGTAATGATAACATATATAATGATTAGTACTTGCACTTCCATTATTAAAATATGTTGGGAAAAATTACGCAAAATCCCCTTTACGAGGGAGCAAAAGAAAATAATAACACACAATTTGATAACGGAGTTCGGCCAATCTTGCCTACGTCTCCGGACTGCCACAGATCTTTTATAGGAGAAAAACACTCACAACTCTCTATTCAAGAATACCTGAAAAACTTAAGCTTAATTTTTCTTCTTGAATAATCACTCTATTTTTCTCTCTCACTATTGTTCTCTCACAATTGATCTCACTCTCTCTGTCTTGTTGGTGTATTTAAACGGAGGCAAATCCTCTCCTATTTATAGGAGAGAAAGATGAGAGAGCGGTGTATAACTCATTCACGGCTCTCCATCTTTGTCAAAGTTGCTTGCCAACTTTCACCTAATTTTTTTTTGTTCTTTTCATCACGTGTATGGGTACACCTAACTTTGACAATCTCCCACTTGAAGACTGATTTCAATCTGTCTTCACACATTAATTCTGCGGCAATCTTCTCTGGTCTGTTATTCTAGCTCTATCCAGCTGATTCCCAACAAAATATAAGCAAAATAATTATAATTTTGGACATGTCAACTTACAAATGTTTTCTTGGCGATTCCTAGTAATAGGGTCTGAATACTGGTTGTTTATATATAAAAAAAAAACTATTCCTATGACTATAAATTTTATTAGAATAAATAATAGAAAATCCAAGAGAAACCTCCTTAATTCTCATCAAATTAGACAAAAATAACCGATGGTCTAGAGACTTCTCTGAATTGAACCGAAACTCAACTTAAAACATAGCAATTGAACCAAATTGCCTTTAAAAGGCTAATCAGAAACTTTGGCTGTTTGGCATAACTATTGGTGCCAACCCAAAGAGTCTATCTACTTGGTTCTTATAATTGAAAAGGTTGAAGCAAAACTTTCCCACTGAAAAGCTAGACATTTTCAATGGGTGGAAAAATAACTTTATTTATATTTATTTTATCTTTTTTACCTCTCCATTTTACCGTATGAATTTAGAGCCTCACAAAATATACTCATAAACTAGAATCTATTCAGAGAAGCTTTTATGCGTAAAGGCCTTGACGGTGAAAAGCCTCTAAACTGGATAGCGTGGATGTTGTAATTAGGGAGAAAAAGCATTATGGGTTAGATATTCAGGTGTTCAAAAATAAGAACACAACCCTTTTAGGCAAATGGTGGTGGTGATTCAAATTTGAAAAAAATCTTCTTTGGAAACATATTTTGATTTCATGTATGGGCAAGAGGCTTCCTTAAAACCAATTGTGCAATTCTCAGCATAGAGACGACCTCCCCTGTAACATCCTAATTTTCATAACATGTTATTTTCATGTATTTCAATATTTTAGAGTCTAATTACGTATTAGCATGATTTATTATAAATTATGGATGATTTATGATCATTTAGGTGAATTATAATGCCATAGGGGCATTTTCATAATTTGTCATGTTATTAGACCGTGTTTTGGTAATACAGTGTATTTTATGTTAGACAGTCATATATTATATCATGCATATGTGTAATGTTAAATTCTAGCATTTAGATTGAAAAAGACCAATTAAATCTCAACCTTGTTTAATGAGAAAAAAAAAAGTTAAAAGACAAACAAAAGTCACATGCCACTACAAAATAAAAATACAGTCTCACACCTTATCCTTATGTAATCTCACACTATAAAAGTGTAACACCCTTTATCCTATGTACAAGCATCCTAAATCAAAGGTTGCACACTACAACTCTACATCTAAATGCATGGGATTACACCTCATGCACACACATGCTCCAAGCATGTGAAAAATAATATCACATGGTAAAATATAACTTCACAATAATGCAAAAATAAGCAAGCTTAAGCATGGATCTCAACATACATGGCATAAAAATAAGAACCTGAACCATATTTCACAGAAATCAAACAGTTATAACCTAAAAATCTCTTAAACGTTGAAAATGTACAAACCTTAACAAATCAACCCTCCAAAATTTCCTTTCCTTTACTTTTTGGAGGATTCGCCTCTTATAATCAAGAAAAAGGAGATTTTTACCAACTAAATCATGAACATGAATTTTATTGTAAAACATAGTGAATGTGACATATGATGCATGATTTTAGCCTTAGATTTAAAAGAAAAATAAAAGAAAGAGGAAAGAGAAAGAGGCAGAGTGTTAAGTGAGGGTTTCACCTTGATTTACTTGGAATCTTGCAACAAAATTTACATCAACTGAAAGATCTTCTTGAGGATATTAACAAATCAAAATTTCATGAGAAGATAACAAGTGCAGATGGGTGAAAATGGGAGAAAAATGGTTGGGCCAAGGTGTTTGTTTTGAGAGAAAGTTGAGAGAAAATAAGAGAGATGAGAGGAGAGAGGAGGTAGTGTTTGGGTACAAGTTTAATGGCGTGTAGAAATATTTTCTTAGGGCTTTTTCCCTCATTTCTTTCATTATTCTTATTGATTATGGAATATTTATCAAGTATTATTGGGTTTTATTTAAGTACTATGTGTAACTAAATTCTTATACTAGGGGTTGATGTAGCTTAATCTCTTTTCCAATTTATGCAATTAGATTTATTTTTCCTTATTCAAGTTATGATTTATTAATGAACTTAATGCTTCTAGGCAGAATTTTCCCCTAGATTGATTTATTTCAATTATCACTATCGGAAGAAGGATCTTTGATATGAAAAGGTTAATAAAATACATGAGAATAATAACTTGATACGGAAGCTATACGGTTTGACTCATGGGGGGTTTTCATAAGTTAATGACCTTAGGTTATGAATTCACAAAACAAACCATAAAACTTAATGATTTAATTCATGTTTGATTGCGCTATTGGAAGATAGGTAATTAGACCGGGTTAAAATAGCTAACAATACATCGGGAGAGCTTGTTAGTGATTTTTGGGTTGTTTCCCCTACTTGAATAATTAAATTGATCAATGAACTAATGAAATAAATTGGATAGAGTTAACTGAAATCAAAACCCCTAGTAGCTTTACTTTCTTGATTTCTTTTAATCAATTTTTGTTTACTTGACTCTTGTTTATTTTACATTTATACAATAAATCTCTTAATTATCGTTTAAATAATAACAAGATAACACAATTTTGGTACTTGGTTTACAATCCTCGTGGGAACGATATCTTACTCATCATATATTACTTGTAGCGATTCGTACACTTGCAAAATAAGCTGTCAAGTTTTTGGCGCCGTTGCCGGGGATTGGCAATACCAATATCAATACGAATTATCTTGTTATTACTTTAGACATTTACTTATTTAATTGTTTTTATTCATTTAATTTCTCTATAGACTATCTCAGGATTTATGCAAAGAATATCTAGAAGGACAGAACCTCTAATCTTTGATCCCGAAATTGAGAAAACCTGCAGAAAGAACAACGCAGCAAGGAGAGCACAAGAAAACAGATCCGAACAACAATCAAACATGGACGGAATTAATCCTCAATTTCCAAACATACCTCTTGCTGCAAATCCTCAGATCGTACAACAAAATGTTCGCACATTGCGAGATTATACCACACCTTCTCTCAATGGAGCCACCTCCAGCATCACTAGACCAAGAGTGGAAGCAAATAATTTTGAAATTAAACCAGCAATTATCCAAATGCTCTCTACTTCTATCCAATATGGAGGACTTCCTAGTGAAGATCCTAATGCTCATATCACTAATTTCCTGGAAATTTGTGACACGTTCAAACAAAATGGTGTTTCTGAAGATGCCATTAAATTAAGACTCTTTCCTTTTACTTTAAGGGATAAAGCACGATCATGGTTACAATCTTGTCCCGCTGGAAGTTTTACAACTTGGGAAGAATTAGCCCAGAAATTTTTGGCTAAATTCTTTCCATCTTCTAAAACAACTAAATTAAGAAATGAGATTATGACTTTTGCTCATCATGATCAAGAAAGCTTGTATGAGGCTTGGGAAAGATTTAAAGATTTATTGCGAAAGTGTCCTCACCATAGTTTACCCAAATGGTTACAAGTCCAAACTTTCTATAATTCATTGTCACCTAATATTAAAATTACTTTGGATGCAGCTGCAGGAGGATCCTTCGAAAGAAAAGAGATCGACGAGGCATATGACTTAATAGAAGAAATGGCCAGCAATAGCCATTATCAAAGCAGCTCCGAAAGAAGAAAGACTGTTGGGATTTATGAGATTGATGCCATCACTGCACTCAACGCCAAGGTTGACAATATGGTAACAAAAGTTAGATTTGTTAACCACTAAGTCTGTAAATTCTATCATGCAAACTTGTGACAGATGCAACGAACCACACGGAGTAGGAGAATGGATGTTAGATCCTGCAAATCCACAAACTTTGGAGCAAGTAAACTATGTGATGAATCAACAAAGGAGGAATTACCCATATTCAAATCCTTACGATAACAGGTTGAGAAATCATCCAAATCTTTCATATGGTAATTCTAATAATACTTTAAATGCACCACCAGGTTTCTTACCTCCGGAGAAAAAGTCCCATGATGACCTCCTTACCGCCCTCTCAAAATCGCACATGGATTTCATGAACGAAACAAGAGAACACAACAAAATCCAACAAGCTGCGATAAGGAACCTGGAAATCCAAATGGGACAATTTGCAAACATGATGGCAGCTAGACCTCAAGGTACGTTACCTAGTAACACAGAGAAAAACCCTAAAGAGCAGGTACAAGCCATTACTTTAAGGAGTGGTAGAGAATTGGAGGACAAACCCAGAAAAGAGAAGGAGAAGGAAGAGGAGAAAAAGGCACCTATCATTGATCTAGTGGGGAAGGAAGAGGTAAAACCTTATGTTCCACCGGTTCCATTTCCACAAAGATTGAAAAAGACACAGGATGACCAAAGCTTCATGAAATTCCTGGACGTCTTCAAAAAGCTTCAAATAAACATTCCTTTTGCTGAAGCTCTTGCTCAAATGCCCAGTTATGCAAAATTTTTAAAAGAAATCTTGAGCAAGAAAAGAAAGATTGATGACTAGGGAATGGTAAAACTGACTGAGGAATGCAGTGCAATCATTCAAAACAAATTGCCACCAAAGCTCAAAGATCTAGGGAGTTTTTCTATCCCTTGTAATATTGGCAATTTAAATTTTGAAAAGGCTTTAGCTGACTTAGGGGCTAGCATAAATTTGATGTCTTATGAAGTTTTTAAAATGCTAGGTATGGGGGAGCTCAAGCCAACAAGGATGTCTCTACAATTAGCCGATCGATCGATCAAATACCCCAAAGGAATTGTAGAAGACGTACTAGTCAAGGTAGGAAAATTCATTTTTCCAGTTGATTTTGTCATCCTTGACATTGATGAAGGAAGAGAAGGATCATTGATCCTTGGAAGACCTTTTCTTGCAACTGCAAGAGCTCTAATTGATGTACATGATGGGAAACTGACATTGAGAGTTGGTCAAGAAGAAGTTGTTTTCGATGTGTTAAAATCTTGTAAACTACCTATGGACTGCGATGATTGCTTTAGAATAGATGTAATAGATACATGTGTAGAGAAAACTTTGTATAGTGTAGAAAATAATAATACAGAAGAAAAAGAAGACACACCTAAACAAGAACTGAAGCAGCTTCCTCCTCATTTGAAGCATGCATTTCTAGGTGTGAACAACTCTTTTCCTGTTATTATTTCCTCTCACTTAACGCTTGATCAAGAGGAAGGGTTGTTGCAGGTTCTTCGAAAGCACAAGAAAGCAATAGGGTGGTCGATTTCTGATTTACAAGGAATCAGCCCGAGTGTATGCATGCATAAGATCCTAATGGAAGACAACTATAAGCCCTCAATCGAGCATTAAAGACGATTGAATCCAAACATGAAGGAGGTGGTGAAAGCTGAAGTCATAAAACTTCTGGATGCCGGAATTATCTATCCAATCTCCGATAGCAGTTGGGTAAGTCCTATTCAAGTTGTGCCAAAGAAGGGAGGTATGACTGTCATCTTTAATGAAAACAATGAATTAATTCCTACTAGAACAGTCACAGGTTGGCGTGTGTGCATTGATTATAGAAAATTAAACAAAGCAACACGTAAAGACCACTTTCCCCTACCCTTTATTGATCAAATGCTTGAAAGACTTGCAGGTTATCCCTTCTATTGCTTCTTGGATGGTTATTCAGGATACTTTCAAATACCCATTGCTCCTGAAGATCAAGAGAAGACTACCTTCACCTGTCCTTATGGCACTTTTGCCTATAGGAGAATGCCCTTTGGCCTATGCAATGCTCCTGCAACCTTCCAAAGATGCATGATGTCCATATTTTCTGATATGGTTGAGAAATCCATTGAGATATTTATGGATGATTTTTCTGTATTTGGTTCTTCTATCGATGCATGTCTTTATAATTTATCCTTAGTAATGCAACGATGTGAAGATACTAACCTTGTGTTGAATTGGGAAAAATGTCACTTCATGGTTAGTGAAGGTATTGTCTTGGGGCATAAAATCTCTCAACAAGGAATTGAAGTAGACAAAGCCAAAATCGAGGTAATTGAAAAACTACCTCCTCCTAACTCAGTGAAAGGCATAAGAAGTTTTCTTGGTCATGCAGGGTTTTACAGAAGGTTTATCAAGGACTTCTCAAAAATCACAAAACCTCTTTGTCATTTATTAGTTAAAGATGTTCCTTTCAATTTTAACAAAGAGTGTTTAGATGCCTTTAACAGGTTAAAAAAGGAGTTAATTTCAGCACCTATCATCACTACACCAGACTGGACTCTTCCATTTGAACTTATGTGTGATGCTAGTGATCATGCTGTTGGAGCTGTTCTTGGGCAACGGAAGGACAAGAAGTTGCACGTCATCTATTATGCTAGTCGCACCTTGAATGATGCACAATTGAATTATGCAACTACCGAAAAAGAATTGTTAGCTATTGTTTTTGCTTTTGACAAATTCAGGGCCTATTTAATTGGAGCCAAAAAAATAGTCTATACAGATCATTCAGCCATCAAATATCTGCTAGAAAAGAAAGATGCAAAACCGAGACTGATTCGTTGGGTTCTATTATTGCAGGAATTTGATTTGGAAATTCGCGACAAAAAGGGAACCGAAAATCTTGTGGCTGACCACCTTTCCAGATTAGAGTTGGAAGAAGAGGATTCAACTGAACTACAGATCGATGAAAGCTTCCCCCATGAGCAACTCTTGATGGTAAAAACTCAAACCCCCTGGTATGCTGATATAGTCAACTATCTTGTGTGCAAAATCATTCCTCCACATTTCTCTTATCAACAAAAGAAAAAAAATTTTCATGATATCAAATACTACTATTGGGAGGAGCCATTTTTGTTCAAATACTGTAGTGATCAGCTATTCCGGCGGTGCATACCGGAAAGTGAAATGGAAAGTGTCCTTAAATTCTGCCATTCAATGGAATGTGGAGGGCATTTTGGAGCAAACAAGACAACAGCACGTATTTTGGAAAGCGGTTTGTATTGGCCTAATCTGTTTAAAGATGCTTTTAACTATGTTCGTCTTTGTGATCGATGTCAAAGGTTAGGTAACATTTCAAAGCGGCATGAGATGCCTTTGCATGAAATTCTTGAGGTCGAAATCTTCGACGTTTGGGGTCTAGACTTCATGGGGCCATTTCCATCGTCATACTCGAACCAATATATCCTAGTGGCGGTGGATTATGTATCAAAATGGGCAGAAGCTGTTGCCCTTCCCAACAATGATGCTAAAAGTGTGATGAGCTTCATCAAGAAATATATTTTCACACGGCATGGTACTCCAAGAGCAGTAATCACCAATGGAGGTAAGCATTTCTGTAACAAGTACCTTGACTCACTACTTTCCAGATATGGCGTTACACATCGTGTAGGTACTCCATATCACCCTCAAACGAGCGGACAAGTAGAAGTCACGAACCTGGAAATCAAAAAGATTTTGGAGACAACTATTGGCCAATCAAGGAAGGATTGGTCCAAGAAGCTCGATGATGCTCTTTGGGCCTATAGAACTGCATTCAAGATGCCAATTGGCATGTCACCATATCGAATGGTATACGGTAAGGCTTGTCACCTCCCTGTCGAGATTGAGCACAAGGCATATTGGGCGATCCAATTCCTTAACTTTGATACTAAGGAAGCTGGTCAAAAGAGGTTGCTTCAATTGAATATGATGGATGAAATGAGGCTCCACGCTTATGAAAATGCCAAGGTCTATAAAGAACGCACAAAACAGTGGCATGATAAGCGTATTATTTTGCGGAATCTAAGGGTAGGCCAGCAGGTATTACTTTACAACTCTAGACTCCGTCTTTTTCCAGGGAAACTGCGCTCAAGATGGTCCGGCCCATTCACGATTAAAGAGATTTTCCCGCATGGAGCAGTTGAGATTATGGACAGTGACCGAAGTTTCAAGGTTAATGCTCACCGTCTGAAGGTTTACCAAGGTGGAAATTTTGATCCTGTTAAAACCACTATCAATCTGGAGTAAGCTTGAATCAGGTTCGGTACGTCGAACTTAACGACGTTAAACAAAAGTGCTTGTGGGAGACAACCCATTTTCAATTTAATTTTTATGTGTTTGTTTTATTCAATTTTCAGGAATAACAAAAAGCTAAAAAAGCAGCATAACCTGGGTGTGTAAATTAGCACGACCGTATATAGTTCTTAAAAAACAAAAAAAAAAAAAGGGGGTTCAGAAGGTTGCACGCCTAAAACCGTGCGGAGATGCACGACCGTGCCCCATTGCACGCCCGTGCGCGCTTTCACCAGACTTCTAGAAGCGCGCACGGTCTGGACCATGCGGAGATGCACGCCCGTGCGCGCCTTGCTATTTAAATAGCACGCCCTCCATCCAGCGCGCACGCCCTAGCCGCCAGCGCCGTTTCTCTCCCTTTTCTTCCATTTTCTCTCGTTTTCTACCCTTTTCTTTCATTTTCCTCATATTTTCTTCACTATTTTTCATAATCATGCCTCCCAGGTACAAAAGGAGCAGACCTGCTGAATCTGTAGCCGCTGGACGACGCTCTTCTCGCTCCTCCACCGCTTCTCCACCATCCGACAGTCCACCTCTTCCTCCGTTTGAAACGAGTTCTCCCGCACAGCTGGAAAGGTACCATAAACTCTCCTCACGTTCTATCTTGCCCAATAAATTTATAGATGTTGATGCTTTATCCATAGTTGGGCTTCGGGATGCTGTGATTGAGCCTTTAAAGCGTGTGGGGTGGGGAGCTTTTATTGACATGAAGGATCCTGTGTATGCTCCCTTGACATTAGAATTTTTAAGTTCCTACTCCTCCACTATTAGATTCCCCACTGGATGTATTCGAGACTTCATTCGATTTAGATTACTTGGGCGAAACTTTGAACTAACGATAAATGAGGTTAGTCACATTTTCGGTTTTCCCACCGAAAATGCGATTACACAGATCCCTGCAGATTCTTTTGATTCAGATAGGTGGCATGAATTAACAGGTGCAGACCGATATAATCCTAGGGTTTCTAAAGCCTCTAAATTAAAAAACCCTGCTTTGAGGTACATCCATAAATTTATCGTTAGTACCATCTTTGGAAAGAGTGAAAGTGACGGGGTTCTAGGACGAAATGAACTTTATTTTTTATGGGCTATTAATAATGGAGTATTGCTTAATGTTGGATACTGGTTGTGCCAAAAATGGGCCCGAGTCGCAAGGGCCGATAAGGGAGCTATCATGATCGGTTGCTTTGTTACACGCATTGCTACTTATCTATGGGTATGGAACCCGGCTCGACCCATTTATGACAGCTTAGGAGGCAGTAGAGGAACTAAATTGGATATTGATCTTATGATTCACATGAAGATTGTGGAAAAATTTGGAGAATCCTATCGAGTCATAGGTGCCCCAGCAGAAACTACTGATGATGACGCACATACAGCAGCTGACACTGCGGAGGATCAGCCACCTCCTTTCCCTAGTTTTAGCTTTGGTGCAGGTACCTCCGGAGCTGGACCTTCCTCTCAGGGCACTTCCACAGTGTCCAATGATGAGCTGCTTGCCCAGATGCTTTCTCGCATGGACGTGTTCGACACTCGATTTACTGGTGTGGAGTCCATGATCACTGATCGCTTCCAGTCCCTTGAGATCACACAGGGCAGCATCGACTCTCGACTTGACAGCATCGATTCTCGCCTTGACACTGTGCAGGATCAACTTCAGACTATTCTGCAGTTACTTCAGCCCCCTCCACCTCCTCCTTCAGAGGCCTGATGCTCTTTACCTTATTTTAGTTCTCATCTCTTATATTTCTATTTGTTGACTATTTTGGTTTTGTTTACATACTTCCGATTTCCAATAGTTACAGTAGCTTATTTGGATCTTTAATTATTTTTCAATT
Organism: Jatropha curcas; assembly: GCF_041381405.1. Classification (NCBI taxonomy): domain Eukaryota; kingdom Viridiplantae; phylum Streptophyta; class Magnoliopsida; order Malpighiales; family Euphorbiaceae; genus Jatropha; species Jatropha curcas. The sequence goes on along the minus strand of NC_143158.1, from coordinate 22,937,410 downwards.
TCATTTTTCTGGTTATTATATTTCTAACCTTCTAGCTTGGATGCTCTATCACGCCTCATTGCACTCTCTTGTCTCCCATCCATAATGGTACTTTTCTGAACTATTTATTATTTATAATGCCATAAGTTTGGGGAATTGCTCATTGAGGACAATGTGCTCAATTAAGTGGGGGGTAGACATCTTATCTCATCTATAAAAATTAATACAGTTTGGTTTTGTTGAAATAGAATAAGTATGGAATAATTATGAGCAAGAATTGATGATTTATCCTAAATTCATTAAAACTTTGAATAAACTAACGATGTTTCCAAAGTAAATTGTTTTTAACCAAATTTGATCTTAACATACTTCTTTGATTTAACCAATTGTTTAGAAAATTTTGAATCTGAACTTGAATAAAAAGACAAGGGACACTGACGCCATCTTACATGTATGTTTTAAATCAATAAAGCATGAAGGTTTTATTTAAGAAATAGCGGAAATCCATTTTAAACCAAGTAGTATGGAGCATAAAATGCAACTACTTATTATTTATATCTATAAAAGTGGTATGGAGCATAAAATGCAACCACATAAGAAGCAAGGTGGTATGGAACATAAAATGCAACCAAATAATGTAATAGAATTAGGTTACCTAAAATACCTTGAGGTAAGAAATATTACATGTAGGCTGAATTTATCCTAAATATTTACTATTCTAAAGAAAGAAACAAAATGTTCTTTACTCATGTTTAATAAAAAGAATGTGTTATATTACTTTTGGCTAGAAATAACTTACATAGGATACATATACGATTTATTCTTATGATTAATAATTTGGATATTTGATTAAATTCGCAATTAATTATTCCATGCTTTTTCAAGGGAATTTTATTGCTTGAGGACAAGCAATAGTTTAAGTTTGGGGAATTTTGATAGTATTGATTTTTATAGTGTTTTTATTGTAATTCTCACTAAGATTTCTAGTACTTTTAATTTATTCTAATTAATTTTCATATAATATTTGTATGTTTTTAATTAAAAGCTTCCTTAAAATACAACTCACTTGATTGGGAAGAAAATTGTAGGATTTTGCAAAGAAAAGAACAAAAACAAGGCAAAATACATTTGGCACGCCCCAGCCCGTGCTAAGAAGCACGGCCGTGCCAAATACAAGGCAAATAGGTAAAGATCCAGAGCACGCACGCCCCAGCCCGTGCTGAGCCGCACGCCCATGCCCGCGCACTGAAAATGGAGCTCTGGCCCGTGCCGTTGAAGTACGCCCGTGCCTCAATTGCCTCAGACCTCCAGAGAGATGCACGCTCCTGGCCGTGCCAAGCCGCACGCCCGTGCGCGCTATCAGCCAGACTCCTAGGAGACTGCACGGCCAGACAACACGCCCGTGCGCGCTTGCTTGCCCAGACCGTGCTACGGAACATGGCCCGTGCCAAAGCCTCTAAACCTCCAAAGCCTGGCACGCCCCAGGCCGTGTCAGGCAGCACGCCCGTGCCAAGCAAGAAATCAATATTTTGAGTCAAAAGTTGCCAACTAATTCCTACCATTTTCACAAGACACTTTGGATGCTCTCTTCACATGCTAGTCAAAGTTCAACCATGTGCATTTGGATAGCCATAATTGAGAGCAATTTGTGGCTTGATTTAGAACTTTTCCACCCCACAAAAGTTGGACTTTACTCATTAAAGCATAAGGCTTGTTCCCCCAAGAAGTCTATATAAAGAAGGGAAAGAGCCCTTCCAAAAGATCATCCCACACATTACACACTCTCCATCTTTCTCTCATTTTATAGTCTTGTACATAGTTTTATTTTCTTTTGAAGTTAAGTATTCAAGAGTTGTGCAAAGATTCAAGGAAGCCATCCAAACAATTTATCACTAGTTCTTATTTCTAAACTCTTAATCTTGTTTATTTCTTTCATTATTCTTATTGATTATGGAATATTTATCAAGTATTATTGGGTTTTATTTAAGTACTATGTGTAACTAAATTCTTATACTAAGGGTTGATGTAGCTTAATCTCTTTTCCAATTTATGCAATTAGATTTATTTTTCCTTATTCAAGTTATGATTTATTAATGAACTTAATGCTTCTAGGCAGAATTTTCCCCTAGATTGATTTATTTCAATTATCACTATCGGAAGAAGGATCTTTGATATGAAAAGGTTAATAAAACACATGAGAATAATAACTTGATGCGGAAGCTATACGGTTTGACTCATGGGGGGTTTTCATAAGTTAATGACCTTAGGTTATGAATTCACAAAACAAACCATAAAACTTAATGATTTAATTCATGTTTGATTGCGTTATTGGAAGATAGGTAATTAGACCGGGTTAAAATAGCTAACAATACATCGGGAGAGCTTGTTAGTAATTTTTGGGTTGTTTCCCCTACTTGAATAATTAAATTGATCAATGAACTAATGAAATAAATTGGATAGAGTTAAGTGAAATCAAAACCCCTAGTAGCTTTACTTTCTTGATTTCTTTTAATCAATTTTTGTTTACTTGACTCTTGTTTATTTTACATTTATACAACAAATCTCTTAATTATCGTTTAAATAATAATAAGATAACACAATTTTGGTACTTGGTTTACAATCCTCGTGGGAACGATATCTTACTCATCATATATTACTTGTAGCGATTCGTACACTTGCGAAATAAGCTGTCAATCTTTCATCTCAAAATGCTTTGAAAGAAAAACTTTGGTTTCATGCAGCAAGACCTTACAATTAGTAGCAAGAAGTACGTCATCCACATATAAGACCAAAAAGATAAACCTACTCCCACTGAACTTATGGTACACACAATTTTCAATAGCATTTGCCTCAAAACCAAACGAGAAAATTACTTGGTTGAACTTAAAGTACCATTGACGAGAAGCTTGCTTGAGTCCATAAATGGATTTCTTTAATTTGCATACCAGATGTTTTGGATCTCCAATTACAAAATTTTCTGGTTGCACCATATATATTGTTTCATCAATGTCGCCATTGAGAAACGCAGTCTTAACATCCATTTGATGAAGCTCAAGATCAAGATTTGCAACTAAGGCCATGATTGTCCTAAAAGAATCCTTCGAAGAAACTGGAGAGAAGGTTTCTTTATAGTCAATCCCTTCCTTTTGAGTAAAGCCTTTTGCTACAAGACGTGCTTTATATCTTTCCACATTACCTTGAGAATCCCTTTTGGTTTTAAATAACCATTTGCAACCAATGGGTTTCTTTCCTTCAGGTAATTGAACAAGATCCCAAACTTGATTGTCTTGCATAGACTTATACTCTTTGTTCATTGCCTCAATCCACTTATGAGAGTCAGAACTCTGCATGGCATGATAGAAACTAACTGGATCATCATCTATCATGTCTACAGTATCCTCATGTTCCTGAAGAAACACTATATAATCATCTGGAATAGCACTTCTTCTCTCCCTAGTAGATCTCCTCAAAGGCATTTGAACAGGCTCTAATTCTTGAGGTTGTTGAATTTGTTCTTGAGGAAGAATAGCATTGTCTTGAATTGGATCTTGAATAGCGACAGGAGCAACTGGAGTCTGTACGCTATCAGAAACAACAAAAGGAATGAGAACCGAATCATCCTCACTTGGTTCCTCTTCAAAGACAATGTTTCTTTCTTTATTTCTCCCTCCAAAATCAACATCCTCAAAAAATGTTGCAATTCTCGTTTCAAAAAAAGTTCTGGAAGTAGGATTATAAAACTTGTAACCCCTAGACCGCTCAGAATATCCAACAAAGTAGCTGCTGATAGTTTTGGAGTCCAGTTTTGTTTCATTCGGCTTGTAAGGCCTTGCTTCAGCTGGACATCCCCAAACATGAAGATGCTTTAGACTAGGCTTATGTCCAGTCCAAAGTTCATAAGGTGTTTTAGCAACTGCTTTAGATGGAATCCTATTGAGAAGATAAGCTGCTGTCTTTAACGCTTCACCCCACAGAGACTCTGGTAAAGTAGAATGACTAATCATACTCCTTACCATATCCATAAGAGTCCTATTACGTCTCTCAGATACACCATTCATGCTGGGAGTACCAGGCATTGTATATTGAGGGACAATTCCACATTCCTGTAGGAAAAGCGCAAAAGGTCCTGGACGTTGTGTGACATCCCAGGTTTGGGGCACAACACCTTAGGCGAATCCCACATCGGCTACGCACAAGGTGGAAGTCCTATACATAAAGGGTGGCAACCTTGAACTAGTGTGACGCGTTTAAAACCGTGCGGTGTAGGGGCATCCGGGGACTACACCAAAGCGGACAGTATCACACTAGGTCATACAGTTGCATATGACATCCCAGGTTTGGGGCATATAGCATACAGTATCATCCAGGGTGACGCGTTTAAAACCGTGCGGTGTAGGGGCATCCGGGCCATCCGGGGACTACACCAAAGCGGACAGTATCACACTAGGTCATACAGTTGCATATGACATCCCAGGTTTGGGGCATATAGCATACAGTATCATCCAGGGTGACGCGTTTAAAACCGTGCGGTGTAGGGGCATCCGGGCCATCCGGGGACTACACCAAAGCGGACAGTATCACACTAGGTCATACAGTTGCATATGACATCCCAGGTTTGGGGCATATAGCATACAGTATCATCCAGGGTGACGCATTTTGGGCTGGCAGAGCGGAGGTTTCCCTGGCCCAGGAACAAAACCGTGAGGGTTCAGGCCAGGTTTGGCACCCAAAGCGGACAATATGACACTAGGGCTGGGCTGTTACACGTTGTTCGCCTGAACCGTCATATTTACCATAATATTCACCACCACGGTCAGATCGAACAGATTTAATCTTCTTTCCTAGTTGATTTTCAACTTCGGCTTTATAAGATTTAAACACGTCCAAAGACTCAGATTTTTCATGAATGAGATATAAGTAACCATAACGAGAATAGTCATCAATGAATGATATAAAATATCTTTGGCCATTTCTAGCTGCAATATGGAATGGACCGCAAATATCTGTATGAATCAGTTCTAAAACATTGGATGACCGAATGGCACCTAGTCTCTTTTGTTTAGTCTGTTTTCCTTTAATACACTCAATACAAGAATCCAAACCTGTGTAATCAAGTGTATCTAAGATACCATCAGAAACAAGACGCTCAATTCTTGATTTGGATACATGACCCAAACGTCTATGCCAAAGTACAGCTAAGTTATCAATATTCAACTTTCTTTTGGTACCTCTTGTAGTAACATGCAGGGATTCATGATAACTAGTATCAATGTCTAACATATATAGATTATCACATTCATTCAAGCAACCAGTACCCAAAACTTTTGAATTCATAGATAAAGTAAATACACTGTCTCCAAAAGAACAATGAAAACCAGATTTGTCCAAAAAGAAAACAGAAATCAAATTCCTTCTAAAAGAGGGAATAACAAAAGTATCTATAAGATCCAAAAAATAACCAGTACTTAAACATAATCTAAAATGTCCAATTGCCTCTACTTCAACCGGATCGCCATTTCCCACATAGACGTATCTTTCACCGTCAGTTGGCTTTCTGTAGTTGAGGCAGCCCCTTCTTTGCAAGCCAATTAGCAAATTTAGGACAGTCCTTTCTCAAGTGATCCGTCTTTCCACAAAAGAAGCATTTTGGCACATAAGGCTTCTTTTGTACTGGATCTACAGCAGTAGCAGTAGCAGGTTTCTCAATAGCCTTTTCAACAGTCTTTGCAGAAGGCTTCTTTTGTTTCTTGTTCTTGCCCTTCCCAGCTGAAGAAACAAAATGAGCACTCTCTCTTTTGTTAGAATTCATCTTTTCCTCCTCATCAACACAATGAGAAATGAGCTCGTTAAGAGTCCATTTATTCGGCTGACAATTATAGGAAATCCTAATTTGTCCATACTGAGAAGGAAGAGAATTCATAACCAAATGGACTAAAAGGTCATCTGGTAAAGCCATCCCCAGCGCCTTCAATCTCTTTGCAATCTGAGACATGCTAAGAATATGCTCCCGAACACCACCATTGCCAGCAAACTTCATGGAGGTTAATTTTCCTAAAAGTGTTCCCACTTCGGCTTTGTCATTCTTGACATAAGTCCTCTCCAGCTCGGCAAGATAGTATTGAGCATTGTCCTTTTCAGCTGAGACAGAGTCTCGAACATGTTCTGGGACTCCTTTCTGCATGATCATCAGACCTAAGCGATTAGAACGCTCCCACTTCTCATACTGAACCCTTTGAACATCAGTGCTCGTATCAGTAAGAGGAGCAGGTTCGTCCATCCTGAATGCAAGATCCAAATCCATACAGCCCAGAAAGATCATAATGTCTGATTTCCAAGACTCAAAATTTGATCCCTCAAGTTTAGGGACACAATCAGGATTAAATGACATGTTAGCTGACATCAGAGAAAATAAACAAATAGATAAGTATAGGCTCACAATCCACAAATGAAACAATTCACATAAGTAGAGATCAAAAATGGAAATAAGATACAGACACAACATTAATATTCTCATCTTTGGATGTAAAACATTAACTTGTAATTAGTATCTCAACGCAGCAAGCAAATATTGATAACATAGTCCTGACAAATAATAAATCTTCCTTTGGGCCGATATATCATTGTCATGGAAAATAATCAAACAATTATCACATACTTATTGCCAAACATGTATTCAAAACTCAGCCAGATAGTAACCTTCCTTTGGGCCGATTAACTATCCGCAACGAATTCTAATACACCTGTCTAATATTCTAAAATAAATCAATTCAAGCAATAGAGGTCACTTTGGTGACTTATTGATCAAATCAATTTATTTTAACAAATATCAAACACAATAGGGACTTAATCACTCCAAAATTTAATCTCAAGTCGACAAATTAATTCATTTAATTGTAATTAAAACAAAACAATTGCAATTAAATGAATTGATTGTCTAAATATTTAATAATCTAAAATTATTTAGCCCTAAAAAAAAAATTATAATCTAGTCTTTAAGTCACTAAATTAGAGACTAAGTTATAAAATTGGACTAAATAAATTTGAATAAATAAAGTTCGGGGGTCTAATTTAATTAAATATATGTCCATGGGTCTAGACAAAAAAACAGAAAATTAGGGGCCTAATCTGAAATTTTCCAGGGACCTAACCGTTATTTTCCATCCCTAACCTTAAAACCAAAACGATCAGAGACGAAAACAACAGGTCCGCCGACTCTCTCCAAAGAAACCAGAAAATTAGGCCGCCGACTCTCTCCACCTGCCATTGCAGCCCCTTTCCGCCGCCAACACCACCAGTTCCAACAGAAGACAAGCTCCGGTCGCCATTGGACGGTGAACGGCAGCAACTTACATGTAAGTTTTTTTTTTTTTTTTTTAAACAAAATCCGGCCAGCAAAAACAAAATACCACCGACGCGAAAAATCAGGGTCCAACACATGATTGAATCAAAAGAAAACACAAAACACTAAATATCAAAACCTCTTACCTGTTCTTTGTATTCCCCAAGAGCAGTGAGAACAAAAAATTTTTTTTTTTTATTAAACAAAACCCTCAATCCATAAACAGTAGGGAAAACAAAAAAAAAAAAAAAACATACGAAAATCAATCTAAAATCTAGCAATTATGCACAAGGCTCTGATACCACTTGTTATTTAATAATCTCAAATAATTCCACAATAACCTAGATCGTGCAAACCACTAGATTCAACAAAATAGATTGAATAAGAAAAGGTTGCGTACCTGACATCGTTGTTCGTCGATCTTGATGTGCAGAATTAGATTTGCAGCCTTCCAGAGAATTGAAGAATCGATTTAGCGGAAGCAGTACGAAAGGAACGTAAAACTGAATCGTATTCAACTCCTCTGGGGACCACGACCTTTATATACCTGTAGCGTTAGTACAATTCCTATTTCGGTCCTTTAACAAAATAGAAATTATATAATGGTCTCTACACTTAATATCTATAATCAGTTGATACCTCAATAGTCAATTATTCAATCAAGACCACATTTGAAATTGACTTTACAATTAGACTGCTGTACGTATTTATTTTACATATTAAGCCCACAATAGAAAATTAAATCCAACAGAGCAAAGTAAACAACTTGTGAATCTATATAAATAAAACTTCTCACATGCATATATGTTGTCAGGTAAAGAAGAGAATGATGCAAAGCAAAGGCTTCAACAATGGTTGGAGTGAAACATCCCTTATAATAACTTGATAAAACTCTTATAAAACAACCTTCCTCCTCATCAAGAAAAGCACCATAACCATATAGCATTACATTAGCAAAAGTGGCTCCGTTTACATGACAATGCTATGCACATGTGAATGTTCTACATGCAGAGTTGACGTGATAGTGATGGGTCTATTCATATTTGACAAATTTCCATCCAAAGATATTAGTGATTTATATCGTGGTTGTAATTCTTGGGCAGCGTTGAACTCATATAAAAATTGCACAGCCTGGACGTGAACCTCATAGCAAGACAACAGCTTAATTTTCCAAATAAATTTGTTGCAAGACTGCCAAACATGCAAAGCAAGAACTGAGGAAAGATTAATTTTTGATAGGTCTGACCTCTCCAGCACCTGCAAAAAAAATCTAAAATATTTATATTAGTGTTAGAGCTCCAAAATTTCCATATCTCCAAATGGCCTTAGCTCTCACATAATTCACCAATGCATGATTAATATTCTCCTCCTCACAAAAAGGACATCTACCCTCCACATTAATCTATCTCCTTCTCAATCTCTCTCTTATAGGGAGCACATCTCTCAAAATCTCTCCATAAAAAATCTTTCACTTTTGTGGGGGACATCCAAATGTCAAACCTTACTCGAACAAACTCCTCCAACCTATTAGCTTCTATATCCAACACTTTAAGGCTAACAAATAACCCAACATACACTATACAACCCTCTCTTCTTAAAATGCCATACAATTTGATCATTTCTATCCCTAATGCTGAGAGGAATATTTAGAATGACTTGCACATCTCTAGCACTACAAAGGGTCACAATCTTATTAATATCTCATCTTCTTTTTCCACTAACAAAAGGTCCTTTACTCTCATAGTATGATTAATAAAAGCCTCTCCATCCTCCATCAAGAAAGAATTCTCCATAGGAAGCTAAGGATATTTAACCACATTAACATTTTCCCTATCTCTCACGCTTCAACACCTTGCTATAGAAGACAATACACCCTTTTATACAAAACTAGGATTACTATCAAGTGAAGCATTAAGAAAATCTTTTTGAGGAAAATACTTTGCTTTGAATACATTATAAAAAAGAGTGTTGGGCTCGGTTAATAACTTCCATCCTTGTTTTCATAGCATAACAATATTGAAACAATGAAGATCCCTAAAACCCATCCCGCCATCCTTTTTTCTTCCACTCATTCTCTCCCAAGCTAGCAATGAACATCCTGACCCCCCCTCTCTTTCTTTCTCCCCCACCAATATCCATTCATGATCTTTTAAAGCTCATCACAAATACCCAAGGGCAACTCAAAAATACTCATGCAATAAGAAAGTATCGCTTGGGCAATAAATTTAAGGAGAACCTCCCTACCGACTCGAGATAAGAACCTATTTGACCAATTATTAAACCTCTTCCACACTTTATATCTTAAAAAAAATTAAATACTTATTTTTTACTCCTTCCAACAAAAGTAGGTAAACCTAAGCAGTTACTACCCTCCAAGGATTGATATACCCCAAGAATATTAGAGATGTTACTTCTCACCTCCTCCTTAGTATTAGGACTAAAAATAATAACAGATTCTGAAAATTAATGGATTAATCTTATGCTTTTTCATATTGCACTAATATGTTCTTAACCCCACCACCTATAATACATTAGCATTAAAGAAAAACAATGAGTCATCCGCAAATAAAAGATGAGTGATTCTAAGATCAACTCTCCTGCTCTTACCACCGTGAACTAACCCATTTCTCTCTACATCAGAAAAAACGTGTAGAGACCCTCGACACATATAAGGAAAAGGTAAGGAGAGAGAGGATCACCCGACCTTAAGCCCCTCCCTGGAATGATAGGACCTACTTCCAACTCATTTATAAGAATAATATAACGGGTAATTGTAACACACATAAGCATCCAATTAACCCAATTGGTTGAGAAACCCATTCTAGTAATCATATCTCTTAAAAATTTCCAGTTTACTTTATCACAAGCCTTGCTAATATCTACCATGAATAGGGATCCTATGTGGCATCATTTAATTATTAACTCTTACATGGTATCACCAAATTCAAGTAATACTACTTGCCAGGTCTGAGTTATTGTTGCCCATATATTGGGATTTATTGTTGCCCATATATTGGGATTTATTGTTACCCATATATTGGGATTTTGTCCCCATATCTAGTTTTTAGTTATTGTTATCACCATTATAGTGATTTTGTCTAGCGTCTTTTATTATTTGGATAGTTATGCAGAAAGAAGTGCAGATCTCCTCTTTGATAGAAGGAAAAAAAATTGAAGGTAATCAGATTGGACTTATAGAACGACCATGGAGTCGAACAGTGGCTATGAATAGCCACCGTGTGGAGCAAGCGATCGCTTATAGCACAAATATTATGCTTTATCAATTCGATTAGATACTTCAAATCAAGATTGTATTTTTTTATTTTTTGTATAAGTGGTTTATTATTAGGCTTCCTATACAAAAATATAGAAAGATATTAATCTGTATCCTATATCTGTATACAGTTTCCAATTAATGAAATTCTAGTTTAATTTTTCTCAAAAAAAAAGTTATCTAATAATATTTATTTACATGTATCACTTAAAATTTCATTTAAATTAAAATTCATATTGTATGAAATACAGTAATTTATTGAGTTTTAAAACAATTTTATAGATTCTAACACTTAATTAATGTTTAAGTTTACCATAATACCACCTTAGTTTCAACAAATTCAACAAAACTTTTGCTTGAGTTAAGTTCTTTTAGAGATTGAGCTTTTTAATTTTTAGATTTTTCTTTTATTACTTCGTTTTTGTTGCTTCAATTAATTTTTTAGGTTCATTATTAAAAGTGAGCCAAGTCATTCTATTTGGCCCTTTATAAAATATTCATCAATTATAAGCACTTATGAATCGTACACATTACATTATTAAAATATGCAATGTGTATATACTACTTTAGGCAATATGTAAGTTATAGAACTCTTTTTACTATAAGTATCTCTATGCCTCTTTTGAGTACGAGATTTATCTCATTTTAGTATTAGTAGTTGTCTTTTTTTTATAAGTATTTTCCTATGGATTGAATCACAGATTTTTCCACGAAATTAATAGGTATATAACATTGTAATGTTTAACACTATTATACTAAAAAATGAGATAAACAAATTCTTTACTTTTGAAAAATTATTTTGTATAGGAAACTTTATTGATGGAAACTGCAAAGTGCTTTGAACAATCCAATTTCCACAACGCGGGTCCACTGTTAGTTTGCGATGTCCAACAACAATGACTATTATGCTAAAATTGAGAGAAATAAAAATTTTGATTTACATAACTATTTTGTATGGGAAACTTCTTTGAAAGCAATTGCAACGAACTTTGAACACTTTGATTTTAACAACATAGTTCCATTTCCAATAAAACAAATTTTGCCACGATCTTACAGAAAACTAAAATCCTGTTCGGCGATAACTTTTAATTAACTTTTAGCATTTTGACCAAGTCAAAATCTAACATAGCTTTTATAATAACTTTAAGAGACTGAGAGAGCTTTTTATGATATTTGCTAATCAATTGCAATGCCAAAAAAATTAATAGTAACTCAACATTTTTTAGAGATGCAAGATTTGAAGCAGACAAAAGACCATCTCATTATTTTTTTTATAAATAATGCGGAAACGGACACGAAAAACAATATTATTAAAAATATAGGAAATGAAAACATGAGAGAAATGCGAACTATAAAAAATATAGGGTTATATTTATAAATGTAAAAGATAAATTATTATATATCATTAAATATATTCAACAAGAAGTCAAGTTCAATCGACATTTAATCATATCCAAAAGAATTACAAGTTCCATACTGAAACACCCCGTATTTTTATTTTCGAAACTTTATAATTTTTATTAAACCCAAAAATTTGAATTTGTGACGATATGGGCTGCAAATACCGAGCGATCCAATCTAAGCCTAAGTTTTCGGAGTTGAGCTCAAGTCCAAAACATATTATTGGAACTTCTAGTCGAAAATAATTTAAATTTCTTAAGAATTAATATTGAATCACTTAAAATAATAATAAAAAACTATATTTACTACTTAACTCGATGATCCTAAAATTTACTATATAATACAACTATTGTTGAATAAATTGAAGAAAGGTATAAAATTTGACTAAATAAATTAAATAAATCAAACCAGTATGAATAAAAATAAGATTATATAGTAAATATTTAATTGTTGTTAAACTGGACCCATAATCGGTTTAAATTTTTCAAAAACCAAGTGAATAACCTGTAAACCAAGAGAAAATCAAATCAAATCGCTGATTTGGACCAAACCGGTTCAAATCGACCTGGAATGGCCTTGAATCCTCTAGAATTGCCTTCTCCTTTCTTTTTCTTCTTCTTCTTCCTTCCGAGGGCAGCGCACGCCCGCCTCTCTCTTTCCCGTTTTCTGGCCACCGGTGATGGACTCCGGCAACCAAGCACACAAACTTCAAGTTCTCGATGAGAGGAGTCCACCTAGGGCCTCCATTTATGCAGTAGACGCCGGAGGGAAGAGAGATCGCGCTCGAAACTGTCGCAACGCGCCGAACTCTTTTTCCGGCGATTCAGGCCGTCTCCGGCGAATCCAGACGATGAGAAGGGTTTAGACGAGCTCCTCATAGCTTTTTGAGCATTTCCCTAAGCCAATCGACGGAATCAGTGGGAAAATAAGGGATCACCAGGCGCGGCGGAGAGGGAGAGGACTGTCGAGTCGATTTTGGCTAAACGAGCCACCAGCTCAACAAACGAGCAATGGATTTGAGCTCTTTAGGAGATATCGAACATTTTGGTGTAAATCTCGAAGAATTCTGGAAAACGTGCGCCTTTCGGCCACCGTGCACGGTGGAGAAGGCGGCAGCCCGGCGACACTCCGGCGGGTCCCAAGAGGCAGATTTCTCCTCTCCTCGTGAGGACCGTGGAAATGTCCTTCGATTCTCGATCGGTACGCTCAAAGACCTACTTTTCCATTTTTATGTATAAATTTCAATTAACTTTATTGGGAAATTTAATTGATTTCCAATAGATAATTAATCGAAGTCCTTATAAATATTAGGTTTTGAAGTTGTGAATTAGTTGGAGAGTTTTAGGAGAATCGGAATTTGAGATTTAACTGTTAGAAATTGTGATCATATTGGTTGAGCCATGAATTATAGGAAATGATAACTTATATCGACCCGAATCGATTATTGTGGTGAATTTAAGACAAGTTTGGTTAATTGAAGTCGTTATAATTAAATAGCAAGAGATTAGACTATTTAAATAGCTTTGTATATATATCAATAAGAATATTTAGTCTTTTATAAATAAATTAACTTTGATTAATTTATAGTATATATGGTAGCCGAGTGGAATTAATTAATTGGTCTCGAATTTTCTTTAGTGTATACATGCATTGGAAATTAGATATTGATATAATAAAATTGAGAATGATTGATATTATCCTTGGGACATAATTGAAGGTTATTGTAAGTTATAAATTGATGGTTGGATGTTGGGAATGATTATTGAATGTTGTCTGAGTTAAATTGCTCGATTGCCCGACGGATGGGCTGTGTTAATTAAATAAATGTTTAGTTAAATGTATAATATTATGGCGGACGAGGTCAGTTGTTGTGGATTGCCTGATGGAGGGGCTTTGAGAATTTAGTATGGAATTGCGGTTTAGCTAAATTTTAGAGAAGGTTCTGCCGAAATTTCGATAGAATCTAGGTTAGTCATAATTAATAAATGAGTTAATAGGTTTATTAGAATAATTCTTTAACTTGATACATAATAAATAAAGTTCTCTAATTATTATTATTATTATTATTATTCATTTATTTATTTATTTGATTACTTATTTATTTTCGATGGATCAATTATTATAATAATATATTGTTAACTACCATTTCTTTATTTAATTATAATTAAATATGAATGTCTAATTGTGCATTTGCATCATGTTAATTAATTGTGTGCTATGCTTGCATTTAATTGCAATACTTGATTATTTGTGTTGTGATAATGCTATGCCTTGTTTTTATGGAGTTGGGATGAAGTGGGTCACCATGGGTTTATGAGGACAGTCCTAGAAATGATGAAAATATGAGATTTGACCGTCGGCTAGGTATGGGGAGATCGGCGCCCCCGTGTACACCTGATGATATGATATGAATGATATGATGTGGATAATATGATATGGATGATATGGAAAACCATAGGATGACCTCCTGTTGGTATGGAAAAGAAAAGAGAGAATGAAAAACCAATGAGAGGGCTGGTCAAGTGAGGATTAGATCAGTCGGTCATGTATAGGGGATCGGCTCCCCAGTGCACACGTCATGAGAGGATGGGCCATGTGGGAGGACGGCTCATCAGGGGTTTCGGTGACGCCACAGACCAATTTCCACGTGATGTGAATATGTGAAGATATTAATAATTGTGAATGCTGTTATGATGCCATTTGTGTGACTGTCTGCGTGAGCATATAACTAGTTGGATAACTAGATTGAAACATTTGCACATTTGTGTGAATCTGTGTGTTGTGCATTAATTATTATTCCTTATAAACTCATATAACTTGTTCAATTTTTTAGGAAGTAGATTCCTCTTATCCCGGTAAAGCTCTGTTTCTTCACCGCAGAGATAAAAAGAAAATTTTCTAGTTTAGTAATTATTTTGTCTTGTAACAATACGTATAAGAATTTATTTTGTGTCTAACTATTAGTGACTCCACAGTTATGGGATTGTAAACAATGAACCTCTGGGGATATTTAATTATTCCCTTATGTGATAGTATGAATTAGTTAGCCCTTATTATAAATGTAATGTATTACAGATTATTGTGCGTGGTATTATGGATTAAGTGTTTGGAATCCGTTTTGAGATGGTTGAATTTTAGTAGTTCAGGCTTACTACGGGCCTCGAGGGCCTTAAGCTTACTTGAGCTCTAGTACCGGTCCGGCCCGTGGTTGATAAGGGACTCTTGCAAGTACTCTTACAAGAGACACTCTTGCAAGAGACTGGACCCCTAACTTTGCTCCAAAAGCTAGCTCGTAGAGGAAGGACTGAACCCAGCCTTATATACTAGCTCAGGATTTACTCCGCGGGCGATGTGGGACGCATTAGTGGTGATGGGTCGTGACACATACTCATAAAAAAATCATGCTTTGTGAATTTATATCTATTTATGTATTTATTTTAATTAAAGAAATGAGTTTTTGAGAGTTTCTAGTTTACGGAAATGTATCTACGAGAGGGGAAATGTGTTTTCAAATTACTCAATTTACAAAAACATCCCCAAAACGTTTTCAAAGAGTTTCCCAGCGTTTCCATGTGGGAATCGTTTCCAAAATGGGGAACGACATTCAAAGAAAGTTTCCATACGACATAGATTGGCAGCTAATGACTAGTGATTGGTGGATTACATATTATTATCTAGATAGGTTGTATGAACACTTTAAAAAGTTTAACATACTCTTATTATATTCCCGTATCAAACACCGATATATCTCTAGTATAGAAACATCAACTTTTAGCATTTTATAATTTTCAATGGCTAAAGGTTAGGTGCCTGTTTTAGTAGCTATTAGTTGTTTAAAGTAAAAATATTTGGTAAGAATAATTATTTGATTAGCAATTGAATTTAAAATGATAAAAAAAAGGACACTTGAATATTGAGTTAGAATTTTAGCTTATAAATATAGAAGTGAACTCAATATATAAAAAGGAGAGGAAGTTTTACTTTTATTATGTCCATGAACTTTTGTTTATTGACATTAAACTCCTTCAAATTTCTTTTTTTTTTTTTTTAAATTAAGCTCTTATATTTATTAACTAGGGGTTAGAGAGTAATAATCATATATGTTAAATACATGTTGATGGGAAAACTTAATCAAAGTATTAAATCCATGAAATTCTATTTTTGACATTAGCGTATTGGATTCGCCATTTACTCTAAATCAATTTAAGGCTTAATCTTTATATAAATAAAAGTTAAAGGGCTTAATGCCAGCAAATAAAAGTTCAAAGGCTTAATGATCACAACTCAATAAATTTGGAGGCTTAAACATGAGTCCTAACTTTAACGGCATCTAATCCATATATAAATATTATAATTAAGAGTTGAAAATGGTTTAAAATTGTGGAATTTAAACATTATTGATTTATTTTCATTTATTAATTTGCCGAATACAACTTCAATCATTTAATTAAAATCTTTAAAATGTAAAACTGCCGCCTCTCTCTAAGGAAAAAAAAAAATCTAAAACCCTTCTTTTCTTTTTTCATGGGTGGCCATCGGTAAAATATAGCCGGTGGTTACTCCTTGTCTTTCTTTTTTTTTTTTTTTTTTTTTTTTTCGAATAATCCTTAGATTTGTGTCTTGTGATACAGATTTGAGTTATTGTTTCCCATATTTTGAGATTATTGTTACCCATATTTTTTAGGATTTTATTCTTAGATCTAGTCGTTTGAAATTTCTGAGTTTTTTTATCACCATTATGGTGATTTTGTTTAGGTATTTTATTATTTGAACAGTTATGTAGAAAAAAATGTAGATCTCCTTTTTGATAGAAGGAAGAATTTTGAAGATAATCATATCAGACTTGTAGAAAAACCATGAAGTCGAACAATGGTAATGAATCGCCACCAAGTGGAGCGATCGCCTACAACACATGTATTATGCTCTGTCAACTTGATCAGATACTTCAAATCAAGATTGTCTTTTTTAATTTTTTATATGAGTGGTTTATTATTAGACTTAAATTACAAAAATATAGAAATATATTGATATGTATTCTATATATGTTTACAGATTCCTCTTAATAAAATTTTTAGTTTGATTTCCTCTCAAAAAAACTTCTTCTGAGGTAGGAGATCCATAAACCGCTTATATAAACTATAATTAAGTTGTTAAAAGTAAAATCAATCATATGGCACATGTAAATAAATAATTAATTTATTGAAAGATATATAATTAATCCTCTCTCTAAGCAAAAAAAAAAAAAAAAAAAAAAAAAAAATCTAAAACCCTTCTTTTCTTCTTTCATGGGCTGCCATCGGTAAAATATCGCCGGTGGTTACTCCTTGTCTTTCTTTTTTTTTTTTTTTTTTTTTTTGAATAATCCTCAGATTTGTGTCTTATGATACAGATATGAGTTATTGTTCCCCATATTTTGAGATTATTGTTACCCATATTTTAGAATTTTGTTCTTAGATCTAGTTGTTTGAGAGTTTTTGAGTTTTGTTGTCACCATTATGGCGATTTTATTTATGGTATTTTATTATTTGGATAGTTATCGCGTAAAAATAATAAATAGTGATAGTGATCAATGATCCATGAAGTGACCAATGTTGGCCGTCACGATTATTATGGCGTATGGTGATCAATGGCTAGTGATAGTGGTTGCTATTGATTAATAAATTAAAATATATATATATATTTATAAGATTATAATAAGTTTATTATTGTCCAGAAAATATTTTCCTCCCTTAAAAATAAAAAGTCATTTTTCTTAAAAACTTATATAGTTTTTTTTTTTTTTTGCCAAGAAAATATTTTCTATTGACTGATTTTATTGAACACTCGAAATGTCAAAAAATTTAAAAAATATTTTTTAAGTAATTACTTTTAAAAAACAACCTAGCCTTGATATTCATTTTCATTTAAAACCTATTATTAGGTATTTACTTTTGCTACTACTAGCTTCTGGAAAATCAAAAGAAACTTATTATTAGGTATCACGTGTTTTCCATAGAAATAACGTGAATGCAAGACTTAACGTTAAAGGAAGACTTCTTTTTTGTTAGAAAACTACACTTTTGTTGCAACAATAAGTCCATAAACCAAATGATACGATTGCTTGACCTAGACCACAAACAAACAAACAAATATAAAAGTTTTTGAAAAACAATACAACATAACTTATAGTAAGGGTTGGTGTGACACATCACACGTCACATTTTTAAAGTCTTTTTCTGCAAGACTTAATGTTAAAAGAAGACTTCTTTTTTGTTAGAAAAGTACACTTTGTTACAACAATAAGTCCATAAATCAAATAATACGATTGCCAGAGCTAGACCACAAACAAATTTTTACCTCGGTCCCATTTTGTTTCCTTGTTTTCTTTTTTTAATATTCCAAAATGTTTACAAGTTTTTTAAATTTATACATGTAAATAATTATTTTTTTCATGATAACCTTTATGATTCTTCATTAAATGAAAGATATTTATTAATATCTAAATGAGTTAAGGATTAAAAAGAAAAAAATAACTTTTGTTGACTAAATTCTTAATATGCGTATTTTGTCAAATCATGTAAACAAAATGGAACGGAGGGATTATAATTTATGTTTGAAACGCCTTAGAGTCGCCCAACAATTGACATCCAATGATGCAACGACTTGGATTACTGATCGCATTGAATGTAATATTTATAAAATTGTTTAATAAATTTATAATTTTAAATTCATCCATTTTAATTTTTGATTTATCAAAATGAAAAGTAAAAATGATTTTGTTTGATTATTTTTTTTAATTATATTTGATTAGATCAAATAAGCACATAATCCTGGCGCGACGCGCCGGTTAATTCTAAATGTAATTTAAAGTTGCGTCTTGATATAATAGAATTTGACATTTTATAATAAAAGTTTATGTATGATACTTCATATTTGTTGACTTCATACATAATAATTTAACTTATAAATAACATTATAAATACAAGATTGACATTAGCATATACATGAAATTATGTAATAAACCATAATATTATATGTACAGTTTGATAATGCTACTTCTAGTAGAGTTTTATCAAAATATTTGTTATCACACAAATATATAGATTTTCAATCGAATAAGGTTAAAAATTTATATATGTTCGTTTTTGTCTCAATTAGTGCAACTTTATTTTAAATTTTTCAACAATACAATTTTATTGTCAACCTTTAATAATTTTAAAATATTTTTTAAAAAATAAAAATAAAAATAAATAAAATAATTAATGAAATTAATTTCATCATTAATTTATTATTTAAATAATCTCCAAAGGTAATTTATATTTGTGATTAGTTGAAAAATAAATATATGAAATACTATATACAATAAGTTACATTTATACTAAATAAAATTTAATATTTTATATTTATAAAGTTTTTAAATATGAATATATGCAAAATAAGATTTTTTTTAATGTGAATCTATTAGATATATAATATTTCTCAAATGAAAATGGACAATTTGTATAAATTAAATTAAAACTAATTTCGATTAATTTTTTATCTTTGAAATTTTAATTTGAGTCAATTTAGAAAAAAAAAAGTCAAAAAAAATATAAATTTACATAGATATTATTCTTGGGTTTTAATAATATATCAAATATTATTATTTTTATTGGTTGGACTAACAAAAGAATAAATAAACATGACTTTAAAAATATTATTATTAGCGCTTTATATAAGTTTATAATACTAATCTTTAATTTGCTTGAAAATAATTATTATCGACATTTAATAATTAATATTTTATGAATAATTATTTATTATAAATGCAAATATTGATAGCATTTAATGTTAATAATAATATGTATGTACATAAACTGCCAAAATTTTCAAATTCTAATGATCTCTACATTATGAGAGAAGATATATGCATTTGTTGATTAATTAGGTCTAACAAATGAAAAAGTATGGAAATAAATCAAATTAATGAAAAAAGTTACCCATTAATATTTTTGTATATAAAAATAATGTGAATGGAAGACTTAAAATTAAAGAAAGACTTCTTTGTTATTATGACAATATAAGTCAAGTAAACCAAATTAAACTTTTGCTTGAATTATATCAACAATTGACATCACAATCACTTAAATACTGACTGCATCGGCAGTTAGTATTGGTCAAACAAGTGGTAGGCCGGTTGGTCTTTTTACTTATGTGAAGAGTAGGAAGTCTCGAGTTTAAGTCCTCTTGACTACAATTGTTTTTACTAATATGGTGAGTCAAGGGTACGGCTACCCCTAGTTGTGTAGCTCGCAATGTTATTTCGGCTCATAAAAGCTTCCAATGAATTAAAAAAATACTTATTGCATTTAAAATTGAATATAAAATTTATAAAATTATTTAATAAATTTATAATTTTAGAATCATCCATTTTTAATTTTTTACTTATCAAAATGAAAAGTAGAATTAATTTGGTAATTTTCAATAAAAAAATTGAAAGTAAATACTATTGAATTTGTTTATACTTTCACCTTGATTAATTGAAATGGAAATAAAATTTAATTTACCCATTGAACTTGGTAGCAATATAAAATTCGCTAATTTACTCAAAAATTAACTTTTTGTACAATTTACACCTTAAATTTGTACAAAAAGAAATAAAAAGATCATTTTTTTGAAAAAAATAATATTTTATATTTTTTAAAATTTAAAAATTAGTAAAGAAAAAATATTTAAAAATATAACAATGATTATATAAAGTTACATTATTTTATGTTTGATTTAGAAAATAATGAAACAAAATATTTGATATATAAAAATTATAGAATTAGAAAAATATTTGATTATAAAATATTTATTATTTTTTGTTTGGTTATTTTTTTAATTATATATGATCTAGATCAAATATTTAATTATTTTTAATTATATTTGATTTATATCAAATAATTTATTTTTTGGATAAAAAATCGCGCATTTTATTCTTTTGGTGTAAGTTTAGAGGGTAAAAATATAAAAAAAAAAATTTAATTTTTTGACAAATTATATATTACCCTGAAGCATGACAATGATTTTTCGCAAGTATACGAAAATCGCTACAAATAATATAGAATGAGTAGAGTATCGTGTCCACAGGGATTGTATACCAAGTACCAAAATTATGTTAACCTATTATTATTTAAACGGCAATAAGGGAAATTATTTTTAGAAACTAAATTCAGCAAATAAAAGAGAATAAGAAGAAATCAAGCAAGAATATTTGATTAAAAGAAATCAAGGAAGTAAAGCTCCTAGGGGTTTTAATTTCACTTAATTCTATCCAATTTATTTCATTAGTTTACTAATCAATTTAATTATTCAAGTAGGGGAAACAACTCTGAATTCACTAGCAAGCTCTTCCGATGTATTGCTAGTTATTTTAATTCCATTTAATTACCTATCTTCCAATAGCGTAATTAACTATGAATTAAATCAATAAGCTATGTAGTTGTTTATGAATTTACAATTGAAGGTTGATAAATTATAAAAACCCCCCATGAGTCAAACCATATAGCTTCCGTATCAAGTTATTATTCTCATGTGTTTTATTAACCTTTTCTTATCAAAGATCCTTCTTCCGATAGTGATAATTGAAATAAATCAATCTAGGGGAAAATTCTGCCTAGAAGCATTAAGTTCATTAATAAATCATAACTTGAATAAGGAAAAATAAATCTAATTGCATAAATTGGAAAAGAAATTAAGCTACATCAAACCCCTAGTATAAGAATTTAGTTACACATAGTACTTAAGTAAAACTCAACAATACTCGATAAATATTCCATAATCAATAAGAATAATGAAAGAAATAAACAAGATTAAGAGTTTAGAAATAAGAACTAGTGATAAATTGCTTGGATGGCTTCCTTGAAATCTTGCACAACTCTTGAATACTTGAAATTTTGAAGAGAGAAAACTATGTACAAGAATAATAGAATGAGAGATGCCCTTACAATGAATTCCTCCTCTCTTTATATAGACTACATGAGAGAGAAATCCCACATTCTTTAGGGAATAATTCTCCTTGTTTTAAGGGAATAAATTCTCCTTGTTTTAAGGGAATAAAATTTCCATTAGACTTTAAATTTCTCTCAACCACGGTCCGGGTGCGCTAGAGTCTGAGTCTTCACTTGATTTTTCCTAAATCCAGCACGGGCGTGCTAACAAGCACCGGCAAGGCATGAGTGTGTTGCTTTATTTTACTCTTTTCTGTGCCAAAACCCTACAAATTTCCTTAAGATTAAGTGCATCATGATTCAAGGGAGCTTTGACCAAAAACATAAATAAAAATTAATTAAAGTAATTAAAAATACTACAAATCCTAATAAAAACCATATTAAAAATATTATAAAAATAACACCTATCAAAGCACTTCTAAATAAATATTAGAAATTTCAACAAGCACTAGAATAGAAGATTCAAATTAATTAGGCCCTTGTGATTTCTTTTGATTAAAAAAGTATACAAATTTTTTAACTCACAGTCATAACTTTATTAAAATTCTGTTCTTTTTTTTTCCATCAGAGCACAATTTCAAAGCCCTCAACTAAATATATGTTACCTTAAAAAAAAAATACTTGAACTTCAATTCTTTTTTAGTTTTTAATTAACCAAAAGAAATGAAGTTTAATCTCTTTTATTATTTAAATCGATTTTTTTATTGGTATCTCACATAACGGAGAAGAGTGTTGAATCATTCATCCATACACTCATTGGTTATTATTTAAGTCAACTTTATTTTTAAGTCTCCCCTACAAATAAACAATACACCAGAACTTATAGTAAATGGTTGATGTGATGCATTTTGGAAGACCTTTTCTGCAAACGATTATCTTTATAACGAATGTTAAATTATCTAATTTTATGGTTCTAATATAAAAGTTTTTGCAATATAAGGGTTGCCTTAGCTCGAATTTTGAGAGGAAATATTTTTTTCTAAAAAAAAAAAAAAATCAAGAACGAGAGAATAGAATTTCTAAATGGAGGCCTCTCATTGATTTTTCAAATTTTAATTTTTTTTTAATTTATAAAGTATCTAAAAAAATTAGAATGGTTAAATTTTAGGAGTCAAAAATATTGAAAAAAAAAGAGTTTTTATAGAATGGTTAGTTTAACTTTTTGTAATTTCTTTAATTAAAATATAAAAATGTAATTGGATGGATGGAGGAAACTTCGCTGAAGGATTCTCCAACATGCATTTACTTTGCAACACCTTTTTTCACGTCATGGACCATTTGCTACTTCTCTCTATATATAACAAGCTAGAGCGAGTTGAAGATAAGTATTAAAAATGGATATAATTAAGAGGTATTGTTGGATATTGGTGATTTTATTCTTCTTAAAAGAGAGTTGTGATGGCTGTTTAGAGGAAGAAAGAGTTGCACTCTTGCAAATAAAGTCTTCCTTCAATTCTTCTTTTTTTGATTATTCTTGGAGCATAGATAGTGTTGCCTGTTGTAATTGGGGAGGCATTGAGTGCGGTGAAATTACTAGTCGAGTTACAAAACTCAACCTTTCATTCCAGAGGGGTTGGTCTTCACTGAATGATTTTTACCTAAATGCCTCTTTGTTTCTTCCATTCCAACAATTGAAGTATCTTTATTTACGTGGAAATAGTATGGCTGGCTGCGTTAAGAATGAAGGTCCTTTTATCTCCATATATTTATCATTAATTATGATTCAAAATAATTAAATTTATGTACATTTTAAAAATGCTCTTTCATATATGCAGGTTTTGAAAGGTTATCAACACTTTCCAATTTGGAACTTCTTGATTTGGCAGATAATCAATTTAACAATAGTATCTTATCATCGCTGGGTGGTCTTTCATCTTTGAAATACTTATATCTAGTTGACAATAGATTGGAAGGAATAATTAATATGCCAGGTGCCAACTTCACTTCTTTTTTTTTTTTTTTCATTTTTTCCATTTTGCCTCAAACTATTAACAAGAGGCAGCAGAATCGAAGGCTTTAATTATTAATTTGAAGGACTAACTTTTTCATTTCGTCTCAAACTATTAACAATATATATGTACACTGACGTGTGTTGAGATGTGCAGAATTAAATAATTTGATAGAATTGGATATAAGTTACAATGAAATCAAAGGCTTCAATTCTTACCATGGTACAATATATTTTTGTTTTCTTATTTACTAATATCTAACAGTTTTGATCTCTTAATTAACAACTTTCTATTATTCCTCAAAAGTGTTTTGTTTTAATTAGTTTTAGTCTCTTATTACTTAAATCTCTATATCTAAGTGAAAGTAATTTAAATTTGAGGAGAAATTTAAATTTGGTGTTTCATTTGAATCAATAGGGTCCTATAATTTCACTAATTTGGAAGAGCTGCACCTGGATTATTCTATTATTGTGGATGAAAACTTCCTTCAAAGCCTTGGAGCAATGATGCCTTCTCTTAAGCTTTTGTCTTTAAGCAGGCTGAAAGGATCTGTACCTACTGGAGGTAATTAAATTATCAAAAACATTTAAAATTATCAAAAAATTCCAATATATTTTCACACACTCCTTTTTGAATTTTTATAGGTTTACTTAATTTCAAAAATTTGGAGTATTTGGACTTGAGTTATTCTGCTGTCAACAATAGCTATGGTCTACAAGGCATTGGAATGATGAGGCATCTTAAAACTTTATCATTACGTGGTTGTGGACTTACTGGACCCATACCTACTGATCAAGGTATGTTCAACAATCTCTCTGGTTCTCCCTTGTATCATCTCTTTCAAATAAATTAGAATTGTAACTAACCAAAGGTTTTTTTTTTTTTTTTTTTTCTTTTTCGTTGCGAAATTTCAAATATTCAGGTCTTTGCAAATTGAAGTTTCTGCAAGAGCTAGATATAAGTGGCAATTATCTCAATGGTAGTTTGCCATGGTGTCTAGCAAATTTGACATCCCTCAAAATATTCTCTCTCTCTAGTAATAACTTTATTGGAGACATTGCTTCATCTCCTCTTAGGAGATTAACATCCCTTGAATATCTAGATCTCTCTGATAATCTCTTCCAAATCCCAATCTCACTCTCTCTATTTTTTAACCATTCAAATCTCAATTTTTTGGATTGTCAAAATAACACCATATATGCCATAACAGAGGCTCATAATTTCACTCCAAAGTTTCAGTTAGAGACTCTCCACTTGTCTGGCCATGGATATGGTAGTGTAGAAATTCCCAAGTTCCTCTATCATCAGTATACTCTACAATATGTTGATCTATCAAACAATAAAATAAGAGGAGAGTTTCCATTCTGGTTATTAGGCAACAACACAAAACTAAGGGTACTTCATTTGGCCAACAATTCTCTTTTAGGGCCATTCCAGTTACCTATTCATTCTCCTCCGAATTTGTCATTCTTGGATATTTCTGACAATAGTCTGTATGGATCCATCCCAAAAAAAATTGGGACACATTTGTCAAGATTAGAGATATTAAACATGAGGGGAAATGGTTTGAATGGGAATATTCCCCCTTCATTTGGAAATATGAGCTTTTTGGAAAGTTTGGACTTATCTGACAATAGATTGTCAGGAAGTATACCTGAGCAATTGAACGTAGGTTGTATCTCATTATTTCAACTCAAACTTTCAAAGAACACTTTGCAAGGACAGATATTTTCCAAAAATGTTAATTTGGAATATCTTAATTGGTTACAATTAGATGGCAATCTGTTCAATGGAAATATACCAAATAGTTTGTTTAATGCAACTTCATTGAATATATTGGATGTCAGTGATAACCATCTCTCTGGAAGCATCCCTAAATGGATGGGAAATATGTCTTCTCTTGAAATTTTAGATCTTTCACTAAACAATATTTCTGGAAGCTTACCATCCAATTTTTGCCCTTCGGAAATAAAAGAAATTCACTTGTCAAAAAATAAACTGCAAGGATCTTTGAGTGATGTATTTAATGGTGACTCTTCATTAGTTATGTTAGATCTTAGCCACAATAACTTAATAGGAAAAATTCCAATGGGGATTGCCAACAATTCTGAATTGAGGTACATTCAATTAAGTAGTAATCATTTGGAGGGTGGAATTCCAACTCAATTATGCACCTTGTATAACTTAAGCTTGATTGATCTCTCTCATAATAATCTTTCTGGTCATATTCTCCCTTGTTTGAGACTTAGTAGTGCTTGGTCTAAAGAAGATGAATTTCCAATTGAAAATAATACCTTTTCCCCTATGGTTCATGCTCCCCCTATGGCTCCTGCTCCTTACTCACAACCATTGGAGTTTACAAACAAGAATGGATTTTATTCTTATCAACCAAGCACACTCAAATACTTCTCGGGGATTGATCTTTCTTGTAATAATTTTTCTGGAGAGATTCCATTTGAAATTGGAGATCTTGATACAATTCAAATGTTAAATCTATCACACAATAGTTTGACTGGATCAATTCCACAAACATTTTCAAATTTGAGGCAAATCGAGAGCTTAGATCTTTCTCACAACAATTTGGAGGGGAAAATTCCTTCTCAAATTACTCAATTATATTCTTTAGAAGTTTTCAGTGTAGCACACAATAACTTATCTGGTAAGACACCTACAAGAGTTGCACAATTTGGAACATTTGATGAAGGCAGCTATGAGGGAAATCCTTTCCTCTGTGGATTGCCACTGCCAAAAGCTTGTTATGCAACAATACCTTCATCACCAATGCCCATAAATTCAATTGATGACAATAGTGGGTTCATCGACATGGATATTTTCTATGTGAGCTTTGTGGTATCTTACATCATAGTTTTGTTGGGAATAATTGCAGTTTTATATATAAATCCATATTGGCGACAAGCCTGGTTTTACTATGTAGAGTTGATATCCACCAATTGTTATTACTTTCTTGTTGACAATATTCCTTACTTATTTAAGTTTGGAGTTTCATAAGATTGTATATTATGTTTCTACATTGTCTATGGTTCATAATTCATAGTGTAACTCTTATGAATAATGAAATGTAAGGTAAATTATAAATTTTCTTCTAAACATATATTTTAAGTATGACTAGTATTTAAAAATGTGTGGTGCATGTGGTTACTTCTTATTATAAGTACTCATTATTAATTTAATAAATTTTTATTATTTATCAAGAATGATCTTCATTATTATTTTAATTTTTTTCAAAAATAAATTTAATATAATAATTAATAAAATATAATAAAGTTATAAAAGTAAAGGTTAAATTACAATTCATAACAAACAACATTGATAACATATAATAATATAAATATTAAATAAAATTAGTATGAATATTTTTATCAATTTCAATATATCTCTTCTATTTCCACTTTTATATACTCCCTTTATTCTACTTTAATAGCAATATTTCATCTTTTTAAAACAATTAAGAAAATGATTAGAACGCATTGATTTTCTAAAAATACATAGTAGAATACCTAAATTGGCCTTCTTAAATTAAAAACTCTCCATCTTTTGGATACAAAGCATAGTAGAAAACTCTCCATTTAATTTTACTACAAAGTCAATTCTAATTTTATCTCGTATTAAAGGGAAAATAATAAACTTATCTTTATATTATGTCAAAATTAATTACTTTGTCCTCCTATTTTTTAAAATACACTATTTAGCGATTCCATCAATATTGTCATTTCGTGCTGTTTAATTTAAAAGAATTATCTTTTTCTCAATCGTTCATTTCTCTTCCCTTCACTTCCTGTTCATTCTCTCTCCCTCTCTCTGTTTACTTTTTTTTTTTTTTTTTTTTTTTATAATTTTATAATTCAAATACCCTCTTAGCACTCATAATTCTCTCTACTTTTCTAAAGGTGGATTTTAATCAAACACTTGATGGGCAGAAAATTATAAAATCCAAAACATCTCTTTTAAATTTTGTGGTCTGTGTTGTTGTGATCTTCTGATTGAATTGGAAGAACCTTAGAGGAATCATATCACTTGCTATTACATTTTGTATGAATAAATGTCAATTTGATTTAAAATAGGAAAATGAGTAAACAAAGAAATAGAGTAAATGTAAAATGTTTTATTGGAAGAGAGTTGCAGAAAACCAAATTCTGTTTGGATTTATTTTTAAATATAGTTTTAAAACTTTTTTTTATAATCACAAAATTTTCTTTTAACCGGAGAAGATGTCTAGTTACATGTTCTTTTAGTTTATTTTTTAATTTATTTAAATTTCGTAGAAAATGCAAACTTAAAGGAAAAAGTTAAATTTTTTGATGGAAGGAAGTGTATTAAAAAATATAGGGATAAAGTAGTGTACTAAAAAAAACAGAGGGAAAAGTAATTAATTTTGACAAAATATAGGGACAATATTATAATTTTCCGCATATTAAAGCACCACGATTAGGGATAACTTATCATTAAATTTAATTTTTATAGAAAAAAAGAATATACCAAACGTGAAATTTATTATTTTAATAATTATGTAATCACATATTAAATCAATATTTTATATATAGAAACTAAAAGTACCAAAAACTATTATTATTAGTACGAAGAAGTGTGCGATGTTATTAAAATTCATAACTTTAAAGATATAAATATGTTTTTATAAAATTAAGAGTGCTACAAAATTTTTACATAAAATAAAAATGTGAATTTATACATTTGGCCTTAAATTATTGTTATTTATTTATTGACCACACATGTATTTGAACCATTCTGAAAGTGCAGAAAAATTGGAATCTTTTCAGTGTGAGCATTGTGATGGCTGCAACTTCCATGTACCAATTGGCACGTAAAATAGAGTAAGTTGCATTTTTTTAATATTTTTATTTATATGACTAAGTCATTTTATTTATTTATAAATTATTAAATTCATAATGCAGGTATGATTTCTTCTCCAGTCATCACAAAGCAGCACCAGTTGCAAAGGATTGTTAAAGGAAGCCTTCATGCATTTCATTTGCTATATTTGTCAATTATCACTTTTGTCTTTAATTAGTGAAAAATAACTACTCTTCTACTCTATTGGCTTTCCTTTCTTGTACTCTATGTATATATTTTTTATGATTGAGTTATACCCTCGGCGAACCTGATTTGCTGTAATCGGAATGGACTCATAACTCGAATCAATTTTCTTCAGATAAACCTCATAAGCCAGCAACTTATCTTAAAGTTCATCAAAAGAAATCATCGTATCTCGAACACGCACAGCAGCAGCAATATCTCGAAACTCAGCACCAACTCCATCAAGGACATGAATAACCAAATCGACATCTGAAATAGGACTGCCACACAAGGAAAGATCATTAGCAATACCTTTGACCATCTGTAAGTATTCTGAAATGGGTTTGTCTCTTTTCGCAGTAGACAACCGTTCACGCAAAGATAAAACACGAGTGGCAGATTTGTTAGCAAAGGATTTCTGAGCCTTCTCCCATGCCTCCGCCGAAGTTTCAGCTTCTGCAACAGTATTCATGGCTGAAAAACTTGTAGATGCAATAATGGCTGCCAGAACTAATTGATCTTGACAAAGCCAAAAATCATAATCTGGATTGACAACTTCCTTATCACCGTCCTTAATTGTAGCAGGAGGACAAGGAAAAGTGCGATTAACATAACCCCGAAGGTTATGACCACGAAGAACGGGCAAGATTTGAGCCCTCCATGTTGGATAGTTTGTAGAAGAAAGTTTGAGAGGAAACTGTGATCCATTCATAGTAATCAAGGTTTTCCCAGAGGAATGAACTGTGTTGGACATGGAGGCCATAACAATTCAAAGTATAAAAGCGAAAGAGAACTTTCCCAAAGAAGAAGAGAAAAGGATCGGAAAAAAAAAACTAAGAAGAGTTTTTAATGCTCTGATACCATCTCAACAATACAGAATTGATGAAGAGGAGTTGTTATTCGTATTGATACTGTAGGCTATTCTTATAATACAAGTGGTTACAACAGATCAGGGCTAAGCATTAATTTAGGAAATACAAATACAAATTCAAAGTATAACAAACTCTTATCTTTTGACAGCTGGCTTAACAGTCACAACTCTATTAAAATTCTGTTCTTTTTTTTCCATCAAAGCACAATTTCAAAGCCCTCAACTAAATATATGTTACCTTAAAAAAAATACTTGAACTTCAATTCTTTTTTAGTTTTTAATTAACCAAAAGAAATGAAGTTTAATCTCTTTTATTATTTAAATCGATTTTTTTATTGGTATCTCAATTAAAAGAGAAGAGTGTTGAACCATTCATCCATACACTCGTTGGTTATTATTTAAGTCAACTTTATTTTTAAGTCTCCTCTACAAACAAACAATACACCAGAACTTATAGTAAGAGGTTGATGTGACACATTTTGGAAGACCTTTTCTGGAAACGATTATCTTTATAACGAATGTTAAATTACGTAATTTTATGGTTCTAATATAAAAGTTTTTGCAATATAAGGGTTGGCTTAGCTCGAATTTTGAGAGGAAATATTTTTTTCTAAAAAAAAAAAATAATCAAGAAGTAACGAGAGAGAATAGAATTTAAAAATGGAGGCCTCTCATTGATTTCTCAAATTTTAACTTTTTTTCAATTTATAAAGTATATAAAAAAATTAGAATGTTTAAATTTTAGGGGTCAAAAATATTCAAAAAAAGAGTTTTTATAGAATGGTTAATTTAACTTTTTGTAATTTTTTTAATTAAAATATAAAAATGTAATTGGATGGATGGAGGAAACTTCGCTGAAGGACTCTCCAACATGCATTTACTTTGCAACACTTTTTTCACGTCATGGACCATTTTGCTACTCCTCTCTATATATATAACAAGCTAGAGCGAGTTGAAGATAAGTATTAAAAATGGATATAATTAAGAGGTATTGTTGGATATTAGTGATTTTATTCTTCTTAAAAGAGAGTTGTGATGGCTGTTTAGAGGAAGAAAGAGTTGCACTCTTGCAAATACAGTCTTCCTTCAATTCTTCTTTTCTTCATTATTTTTGGAGTATAGATAGTGTTGCCTGTTGTAATTGGGAAGGCATTGAGTGCGATGAAATTACTGGTCGAGTTACAAAACTCGACCTTTCAAACCTGAGGGATGGGTCTCCACAGAATGATTTTTACTTAAATGCCTCTTTGTTTCTTCCATTCCAAAAATTGAAGCATCTTTATTTACGTGTAAATGGTATAGCTGGCTGCGTTAAGAATGAAGGTCCTTTTATCTCAATATATTTATCATTAATTATGATTCAAAATAATTAAATTTATGTACATTTTTAAAATGCTCTTTCATATATGCAGGTTTTGAAAGGTTATCAACACTTTCCAATTTGGAAGTTCTTGATTTGGGAGATAATCGATTTAACAATAGTATCTTATCATCGCTGGGTGGTCTTTCATCTTTGAAATACTTATATCTATTTGACAATAGATTGGAAGGAATAATTAATATGCCAGGTGACAACTTCACTTTTTTTTTTTTTTTTTTTTTTTCGTTTTTTCCATTTTGCCTCAAACTATTAACAAGAGGCAGCAGAATCCAAGGTTTTAATTATTAATTTGAAGGGCTAACTTTTTCTTTTCGTCTCAAACTGTTAACGATATATATGAATGTCATTTGTAAACTGACGTGTGTTGAGATATGCAGAATTAAATAATTTGATAGAATTGCATATGGGTGGCAATGAAATCAAAGGCTTCAATTCTTACCATGGTACAATATATTTTTGTTTTCTTATTTACTAATATCTAACAGTTTTGATCTCTTAATTAACAACTTTCTATTATTTACTCTATCATTCCTAAAAGGGCTTTCATCTCTCAAAAAGCTGTATATAATTTAAAAGGTTATTTTCCTCTCTTTATGAAGTAATTTAATTTAAAATTTATGTAATTCTAGTTTTA
This sequence comes from Jatropha curcas, assembly GCF_041381405.1. Classification (NCBI taxonomy): domain Eukaryota; kingdom Viridiplantae; phylum Streptophyta; class Magnoliopsida; order Malpighiales; family Euphorbiaceae; genus Jatropha; species Jatropha curcas. Next base: position 22,905,580 of record NC_143158.1, on the reverse strand, counting down.
CTTTCTTAGTGAAAGTAATTTGTTTCTCAATGCTTATTAAATATTCATTTGGTGTTTCATTTGAATCAATAGGGTCCTATAATTTCACTAATTTGGAACAGCTGTACTATTGTGGATGAAAACTTCCTTCAAAGCCTTCTATTAATTGCTTAAAATATAAGATTAAAAAAAAAATTCCAATATATTTTCACACACTCCTTTTTGAATTTTTATAGGTTTACTTAATTTCAAAAAATTTGAAGCATTTGGACTTGAGTTATTCTGCTATCAACAATAGCTTTGGTCTACAAGACATTGGAATGATGAGGCATCTCAAAACTTTATTATTAGCTGGTTGTGGACTTACTGGACCCATACCTACTGATCAAGGTATGTTCAACATTCTCTCCGGCTCTCCCTTGTATCATCTCTTTCAAATAAATTAGAATTGTAACTAACCAAAGGTTTTTTTTTTTCTTTTTTGTTACAAAATTTCAAATATTCAGGTCTTTGAAAATTGAAGTTTCTGCAAGAGCTAGATATAAGTGACAATTATCTCAATGGTAGTTTGCCATGGTGTCTAGCAAATTTGACATCCCTCAAAAGATTCTCTCTCTCTTATAATAACTTTATTGGAGACATTGCTTCATCTCCTCTTAGGAGATTAACATCCCTTGAATATCTAAATCTCTCTGATAATCTCTTCCATATCCCAATCTCACTCTCTCTATTTTTCAACCATTCAAATCTCAATTTTTTGGATTGTCAAAACAACACCATATATGCCATAACAGAGGCTCATAATTTCACTCCAAAGTTTCAGTTAGAGATTCTCCACTTGTCTGGCCATGGATATGGTAGTGGAGAAATTCCCAAGTTCCTCTATCATCAGTATAATCTGGGATATGTTGATCTATCAAACAATAAAATAAGAGGAGAGTTTCCATTCTGGTTATTAGGCAACAACACAAATCTAATGGTACTTAATTTGGCCAACAATTCTCTTTTAGGGCCATTCCAGTTACCTATTCATTCTCCTCCGAATTTGTCATTCTTGGATATTTCCGACAATAGTCTGTATGGATCCATCCCAAAAAAAATTGGGACACATTTGTCAAGATTAGAGATATTAAACCTGAAGGGAAATGGTTTGAATGGGAATATTCCCCCTTCATTTGGAAATATGAGCTTTTTGGAAAGTTTGGACTTATCTGACAATAGATTGTCAGGAAGTATACCTGAGCAATTGATCGTAGGTTGTATCTCATTATTTCAACTCAAACTTTCAAAGAACACTTTGCAAGGATCTTTGAGTGATGTATTTAATGGTAACTCTTCAGTTAGATCTTAGCCACAATAACTTAATAGGAAAAATTCCAATGAGGATTGCCAACAATTCTAAATTGAGGTACATTCAGTTAAGTAGTAATCATTTGGAGGGTGGAATTCCAACTCAATTATGCAACTTGTATAACTTAAGCTTCATTGATCTCTCTCATAATAATCTTTCTGGTCCTATTCTCCCTTGTCTGAGACTTAGAAGTGATTGGTCTAAACAACATGAATTTCCAATTGCAAATGCTACCTCTTTCCCTATGGATCTTCCTCCTGACTCACAACCTTTGGAGTTTACAAACAAGAATGGATTCTATTCTTATCAACCAAGCACACTCCGATATTTCTCGGGGATTGATCTTTCTTGTAATAATTTTTCTGGAGAGATTCCATTTGAAATTGGAGATCTTGATACAATTCAAATGTTGAATCTATCACACAATAGTTTGACCGGATCAATTCTACAAACATTTTCAAATTTGAGGCAAATTGAGAGCTTAGATCTTTCTTACAACAATTTGGAAGGGAAATTCCTTCTCAAATTACTCAATTATATTCTTTAGAAGTTTTCAGTGTAGCACACAATAACTTATCCGGTAAGACACCTACAAGAGTTGCACAATTTGGAACATTTGATGAAGGCAGCTATGAGGGAAATCCTTTCCTCTGTGGATTGCCACTGCCAAAAGCTTGTTATGCAACAATACCTTCATCACCAATGCCCATAAATTCAACGGATGACAATAGTGGCTTCATCGACATGGATATATTCTATGTGAGCTTTGTGGTATCTTACATCATAGTTTTGTTGGGAATAATTGCAGTTTTATATATAAATCCATATTGGCGACAAGCTTGGTTTTACTATGTAGAATTGATATCCACCAATTGTTATTACTTTCTTGTTGACAATATTCCTTACTTATATAAGTTTGGAGTTTCATAAGATTGTATATTATGTTTCACAATTCATAGTGTAACTCTTATGAATAATGAAATGTAAGGTAAATTATAAATTTAAATTGCATTTTTTTTTTTTTTAGAATAACAAATTTAAACTATGTTTCTTTATTTTCTTTTAAACATATTGGAGAGATAAATAGATTTTGCAAAAATAAAACTTATATTTTAAATATGACTAGTATTTAAATATGTGTGGTGCATGTTTGCAAGTACTCATTATTAATTTAATAATTTTTTATTATTTACCAAGAATGATCTTCATTATTATTTTAATTTTTTTCAAAAATAAATTTAATATAATAATTAATAAAATATAATAAAGTTATAAAAGTAAAGGTTAAATTACAATTAATAAAAAATAACATTGATAACATATAATAATATAAATATTAAATAAAATTAATAATAATTAAAATTAATACATTAACAGTTGATGATAATAATAAATCGTTGGATGAATGTTCCTGGTACACTTCATACCGAAATCTTTAGTAATGAAAGTAAAGAAATAATAAACAATATATAATTCATATTTAAGTTAGGACAAATTTTCTACAATAAGGATTATACTTCCTAACTAATTTATATATATATATATAACTAATTTATATATATATAATTCATATATATATATATATATATATATATATATATATATATATATATATATAACTTCTACAATAGGACATAATTTAAAAATTTTAATTGGTACACTATTAAATTTAAATTTTCTATTTTATTAAATTTATAATTATTTTGTACGCTTTATTTTATTTATTAGACAATAAAATTTAAATTTAAATAAAAAATCAGTGTAACCAATCAAATTAAATTACTTTTATTTTTTTTCAATTAATGAAATCAAAAGCTTTAAAGATACTTTTGTCAATCCATAAATTTAGTATGAATATTTTTATCAATCCCAATATTTCTCTTCTTATTTCCACTTTTATATAGTCTCTCCTTCCACTTTAATAGCAATATTTCATTTTTTCAAAAGAATTAAGAAAATGATTAGAACACATTGATTTTCTAAAAATATATAGTAAAATACCTAAATTGACCTTTTTAAATTAGAAACTCTATTTTTTTTTTTTTTTTTGATACATAGAAGGCCCAATGGACCGAAATAATATCGTGGACTACACAACAGGGGGCAAAAAACTCTCCATTTAATTTTGCTACAAAGTCAATGCTAATTTTATCTCGTATTAATAAACTTATCTTTATATTATGCCAAAATTAATTACTTTATCCTCATATACTAATTTCGTCCAACTATTTCATCATTCCATCAACATTTTCATTTCTTGCTGTTTAATTTAAAAGAATAAAATATCTTTTTGTCAATTGTTCATTTCTCTTCCCTTCACTTCCTGTTCATTCTCTCTCTCTCCCTGTTCACTTTTTTTTTTTTTTTTTTATGATTTTATAATTCAACTATTTCATAATTCTCTCTGCTTTTCTAAGGGTGGATTTTAATCAAACATTTGATGGGCAGAAAATTATAAAAATCCAAAAAATCTCTTTTAAATTTTTTGTGGTCTGTGTTGTTGTGATCTTCTGATTGAGTTGGAAGACCCTTAGAGGAATCATATCACTTGCTATTACATATGTGTAATGTCAATTTGATTTAAAATAGGAAAATGAGTAAACAAAGAAATATAGAGTAAATGTAAAATGTTTTAACCAGTGAACCAATTGTTGCTTATTGGAAGAGTTGCAGAAAGCAAATTCTGTTTGGATTTATTTTTAAATATAGTTTTAAAGCTTTTTTTTATAATCACAAAATTTTCTTTTAACCGGAGAAGATGTTCTTTATTTTTCCATATAGTTTTTACATGTTCTTTTAATTTATTTTTTACTTTATTTAAATTTGGTAGAAAATGCAAACTTAACGGAAAAAGTTAAATTTTTTTATGAAAGGAAGTGCACAATGGTAAAAGATTTAGGGATAAAATATAGGAACAAGATTATAATTTTGACAAAATATAGAGATAAGATTATAATTTCCCCATATTAAAGCAACATGATTAGAGTGAAAAACTTTTAGTTATGTGTGTGGTCAAATTTTTAATTTAACTACAATTAAAGTAATGATAAAAAAGAGAAAAAATAAATATAAAAATAAAAATAAATTATACCTAATAAATATGTATAAAATTGAAAACAAATTGTCATGACCCATCTCTGCAGACCGGACCGACACTAGGACCTGGTTGGGCTTAAGGCCCTCGAAGCCCGTAGTAAGCCTATGTTAGTTAAACTCATTTTCTATTCGTAAATATGACTTCAGACCCAATAATTTATTTCACCAATATCTAAAAAATACAATCCATAATATTAATATTTGTGCTCTTATTATCCAATTACAACTCATCTGGAATACAATTGCGGAACTCTACTTTTACATATACATCATTATTTCGATCATTAATAGTCTTCTATAATAAGTGTTTCAACTCCATATGGCTTTCCTTTCTTTCTATTACCTAAAAAAAAAATGTAGGCAGGGGTGTGAGCGCCAAACTCAATGAGTAGGGTTAGATAACCCTCTCACCCCACACAATCACCCATATGATATCATAAGTCATTTTAGTCCTCCGACTAGTTATATGATCATGCAGTTTATTACACAAATGGCAATACAACAGCAATCACAATAATTATCATCTTCATGTAATCACATCACGTGAAAATTAGTTAGTAGTGTCATCGAAACCCCCGACGAGCCGTACTCTCACATGGCCCATCCTCTCAGACGTGTGCACTCGGGGAGCCAATCCCCCATACCTGGCCGACCGGTCTAATCCTCACATGACCCGTCCTCTCATTGTTTTTCCATTCTCTCTTTTCTTTTCCATACCAACAGGGGGGCAACCCGGTCGTCTCCACAAATCTAGATCCGCTGGCGCACACAACAGGAGGCCAAACTACGGGCTACCATAAAATCCAGATTATCAGGTGCGCCCAATAAGAAGCCACCCTGTGGTTTCTATATAATCCATGGTATCAGGTGCACACGGGGGCGCCGATCTTCCATTTTCCTGGCCGACGGTCCAATTTTATAATTTCATCATAATCAGGATCCATGCTTTATCGACCGTCCTCACAAACCCATGGTGACCCATTTCATCCCAATTCCACACAAACAAGGCACAACAATATCACAACACAAGTAATCAAATAATTTATAATATCAACAAATAGTGCAGCACAATATGGCAATTCAACAAAAAAATGCATGATAACATTTAGCCGTGAATGCATGAATGCAGGCGGATGATGCGAATTATCTAACACTACTCACTGTTCTTTATTGTCCTCTAAAAAGACTGCCTTTATAACTGCATGCTTCCAGCCTTTGTCCTCGCATTTCAGAATTTTATAAATCTCTAAAATAAACAAGAAAATTCTATATAAGAATTCTAATTCGAAAAATTGTATTTCACATTCGTTTATTAGTTTTGATTACCAGTCATTTAATTCACTTATTAACTTAAACTATATATATATATATATATATATATATATATATATATATATATATAGGGTTTCTTATTTATATATTTATTCTAATTTATCACCTTTAAATAAAACGTTTAGTTATTCGTTAAGTAATATTTTATAATAATACTAATAAGAATACTAATATTAATAATAATAATAATATTAATAATAATAATACGATTGATAATATAATATTAGTAGCAATAATAATTTTAGTCGTACTACTTATTAAGGATTTCTTTACTAAGTGTTTCGCCGAAAATTCGACAACATTTTCTTTATAAACTGTACTACTAGATTTTATATTTTTCACATGTCAACACACAGCCCATCCATTTGGCCAATTCACATTAACCGATCCCGTTCACCATAACCATCATTTATTGTCATCCATCATACACACATAGGCACTTGATAATCCTACCACCAATTAATTTTTAATTTCCATAATATCATTAATTACTTATCTATACCATAAATTATAATTTCTCCTATTTATACTTCTTAAAATTCTGAAAATTAACCTATATAATTATTAGCTAAAATTCTTATTTCAATATCAATATTATAACTAATATTCATGAACTACACATAATATTCAATTTAATCCACTTAAACACTTAATTCATTAATTCATTAAATTGGGGATTTATTCGCAAATTGCGAATTGAGCCTTAGAGTGTACGATCGAAAATCAGATTTTATTTCCGTGATCCGCGCGAAGAGGAGATCATTCTGCCTCGCCGGAGTCTCGCCGGACCGCCGCCGTGCACGGTGGCCGGAAAGTCGCGGATGCCTAGAGAATTGCAAGGTTACCACCACCCGACTCCAATTTTCGTGAGGAGTCCAAATCTACCATCAATTTGTTGAGCCAGTGGCTCGTTTGGCCGGAACAAGCGTCACAGTTCTCTCCACACCGCCGTCCATGGTGGTTTCTCAAAACTCAGGCGAAATCGCAAATCGGTGGAGGGGAAATGTTCGTGTGGAGGAGAGGAGTTGATCGAGATCATCCCCGGCACCTGAAGTCGACGGAATTGGCGAGATTTGCCAGAAAATCGAAGAGCCGTGCTGTCGGCGCAAACAAGCTCGATCCGCGCCGCTGGGGTTCCATCCGCGTGAGAGGATGCCGGAAACGTGACCCGCAGTGCCAGGCGAGTCAACCGCCACCTCCTTCTCGCTGAACGGTGGCCGGAAACGAGAAGGAGAGGGAGGAGGAGGGAGTCGCGCGACCGAAGAAAATGAAGAAGAAGAGGAAAAGAGAAGAAAGGAAAAAAAAATTTAGAGCTTCTAGAACATTTCGGTTCGATTCGAATTGGTTTGGTCTAATTTAATGATTTGGCTCGTTTTTTACTCGGTTTACAGGTTTTTCACTTGGTTTTCAGGTTATTCGTGTGGTTTTCGAAAACTGAGATTGATTTCTGGGTCCGGTTCGATTTATTTTGATTATTTTAGTTAGTTTCCTTAACATTTTCTCCATTTACTGAATAATAATAAAAATATTAATAGTAATGATATTTGATTTTAGGATAATTAATTTATATAGTAGTTACGTACATATACATACATTTATAATCGATTAGTAACTAGAGTTCCATTTTATTTCATCGAAAATTTTAAGTGTTCTCCAATTGAAAATTCCGAATAATCTGTTTTTGGCTTGGAACCAATTCGAAAATTTGGGCTCGAATTGAGACTGTATTACATTTACAGCCCACAGAGTCAAAATTTCTGATTTTTGGTTTAATAAAAATTCTACAGTTTCAAAAATAAATATTCGGGGTGTTTGACAAATACATATATATAAAAGCTCAAATAAAGAGAAGATTCAACACTCTTTCTTTATCCAACTTTCTATTCTTCTTTTTCTTAGGAATTTTTAAAATTTTATTGTAGTTTTTTTATTATAATTGGACAATTTAAATATTTTAATTATTAATTTATTATAAATTATCCATATTAAATTATTTAAATTACGGAACCTTATCTATATATATATATATATATATAACTTAATTACCTAAAATACTTTATTTGAATTACTTAAATTATAAATTACCTAAAATTTAGCTTAAATCAAAACCTACGGTATAGTAAAATTTATAGCAAAATTTAGCTTAAATCAAAATTTAACTTAAATCAAAACAAACAGTATAGTAAAATTTATGGCACGGTACTTTCTTTTTTATTTCTTTGGTTTTTATTTTTTTCTTTTATTTGTTGTTCTAAATTTTATTTATAGGTTTTTATACGGAAAGTGTTCTAAATTAACACAATATTTTATTTTCTATATAACATTTCGTAAAATATATATCATAGGTTTTTTAAATATATTTTTAAAGTTTAATAGCTATGTATAGATTATTATGAATTTGAAAATTTTAAACTCTTTTTATGTTATTTAATTATCATATTTAAGGTAATTACATTTAGATAATTACAATTTTAAAATTTTGTTTATCTTTATTTATATAAATATTTATACATTTATTTTCTTTTTTCATTATTACTGCTAAATTCTCTAATACCTTCTGTTGCTTTATTTCTCAGGCTTACACTGATCTTTTTGAATTTTCTTTTCCCGGAGTCCCGATTATTCAAATTATAGAATCTTCTTCAACATTTTCCTATTTGCCCAAGTATGCTTATAAAGATCTTATTATGTTAGGAATTTACGCATTTTATTTACAATTATCTATCTTAAAACACGGTATTTGAGTTGTTATTAAATTATATATTCTAACTAAAATCTAGCTTCAATTAGTTTTTTTTTTTTTAATTGAATACAAATTACAGTATATATGACACTACAACTTTAATGGTTTCTTCTCCTTTTTCAGTAATTCGCATTACACATAATTTTACAGCTCATCCGTAAATTTTACAAGCATTTACGGTCTGTTTTCTTTCTCTTTGCCTTTTTTTATTTTATTTTTATTATTTACCTGCATTGCCTACAATTTTCCTTTGATCAAAAATACTAATCAATAGAATTTTAAGCATTTTATTCTATGTCAATAAATGCTAAATGTCCCTAATTCAGTATCATTTTACTAGAATAAATGCTAAACACTCAAAATGGTGTTTTTATTTTTTATTTTTTTTATGTAAGTTTCTTCATACCTTTTCAAAGTAATAAATCCTTTAATAATTATAGTTATTATTACTATTGTTCAAGCCCGACAAATACTTGCAAATTCCACTTGCCATTCTTCTTTTCTTATTTCGCTAATTTTACTTAAAGGCTTAATCATTTTCTAATTAAATTTAAAAGTATGACTATGACAAAACGCTACAGCCATTAATATATCAATTTCAAACAATACTATAGCAATTATGCTAAAAAAATGAATTAGAAACTTCACATTCTTCACCCGATCTATTTGGGATACGATTGAAACAAGTGCTGGTTGTTCATCATCTGAGCTCATCTTTCCATGATTTAGATTTCTTGGTACACGTATTTCAGATGCTGAAATAGGTCCCATATGGAGTTGACTAAAACCGCTAAACCGAAGGGTCTTATAAGCGAGTCGTCGTACGGTTTAAAGGCTAGGATGAAACAGGACACCGTTGAAACAGTAGATTGTGGACTAACAGGGTCGTGGTCAAGTGACATGGATGGGCTTAATAAGCCTCAGCACCATGTGACAGCAGATTGGACATGCTTAAGCACTATCCATGGATGGCCAAACAATTGCAAGCCGAAGCACTTTTATTTTACAAGGGTACAAACAATTTTTTTAAGAAAGGATACAACCATATTTTATGCAGAAGCTCAAAACATCACTTTGGGCTTCAACATACAAATTGGACGCCTCATAGTTATTTAGCTCATGTGGAAGCCAATAAAGCCATTAGTGTTGATTTGTTGGACCCATGTCTCTTATCTGAGACGTGGGATTACCGTACAATGCAATCTTCAGAATTTAGTGAACCAAAAACTATAAATCAGTCAAATCCAAAAGAAACAAGTTCAAACCAGTACAATCAACTTCAAGCATACCGTAAACATTTAGTGACCAAGTCTAAGAACAAAATGGATTCAATGATGCCACCCTAATCTAGTCTTTATTTCTTCTTTAGGCTGCTCCAATCTATTAATAAAGATGGTCCTTCTCATTCATAAGTTGCAAACTTGGATTGATAGCAACTTGAATTGACAAGATTTTTTATTTTTAACCTCCCAATATGAATATCATTGTCAAATATTAGTATAAATCACAACCATTCATCAATGATCTTTTGTATCAAATCAAGAAGAAATGGTGCTAAGATTCATACCAATGAATTATTAAGAAAAAGCCTAAATACATCCCTAAGATTCATACCAATGAAACCAAAATTCTTACCACCAGTATGAGCTAAGGCCTCAATCAATGGCACGCAACGAAGAATTATTGAGCAAGGCATATGGCAACTCCACAATTAGCTTTCCCATACCCCCAGTAAGACAGCTGAATACTCTCCTATCAAGCAAGACACATGTAGAAATTTAACATCCATTCACTATATCAATGAAATTTACATCCACCATTTACGTAAAAATTAAATAATTCCATTCTTGTATCTCATTATTATGTAAACATGCCAGTTAGAAAAAGACACCAGAACAATTAAAACCATAGTAAAATAGCATATAAGTGAGCAATCATCTTTCAAAGAGATCAAAACTAAACATTTGACCAAAATATACTTTTATCCACCTAATAACATGTAAGAGATAAATTTCTTGCTACTTTTCGGGTTCAAGAACAATGAATTATGAATATGATTTTACTTTTCTTTAATTCAGAAATCGAAAAGAACAAAGCAATCATGAAATCACAGACATAAGAGAACTATGGGAGACTCACTAACAGAATTCAACAACTATCACCATAATGAAAATCGAGTTTAAACATCACCGAGCAACAAAATAAATTCATTTATTTTGTGAAAAGAACACAAACCCCAGGTATATCAACATCAGTAAGGTTCGTTTAATCGAAGAGGAAAGTCATTTGCCTCATATTTGGTCGCTTATTGGCATCTAAATCTATACATCAAAGACAAACCAGCAAGGTTCGTTTGAAAGCTCTTGGAAAAGACATCATAAGATCCGTTTCTAAGCATATAATTAGCATATAAAATCCGTCTCTAATTCGTTTCTAAATCTATTGCTATTTACCTGTTTATCTATCTGGCTCCAAACATTTCCATATTTCCGCATTTATAAATATTCTAATCTTGTCATATTTCTAATAAAATTAATTTAAAATCAAATAAAGAAAGTTAACATAATATTGAATACATTTAAAATATCAAGACAACAGAAATTGTCACAAATAGAAACAACAATATGTCTTACAAATGTTTATATCTGAGTAGTGATACCCACGAACCGAGACTGTACACTTGCTGCTTCTTGATACCACCAACTTCTTGTAGATATATCTGAGTAGCATCAATTGGGCGTGGTTCACTGGACCCCTCTTCAGCTTGAGATTCAATTTCAACTCTAAATACAACAGCCTCCTGAAAGTAATGATAACATATATAATGATCAGTACTTGCACTTCCATTATTGAAATATAAGCAAAATAATTATAATTTTGGACGTGTCAACTTACAAATGTTTTCTTCGCGATTCCTAGTAATAGGGTCTGAATACTGGTTGTTTCTATAAAAAAAAAAAACTATTCCTATGACTATAAATTTTGTTAGAATAAATAATAGAAAATCCAAGAGAAACCTCCTTAATTCTCATCAAATTAGACAAAAATAACCGAGGGTCTAGAGACTTCTATGAATTGAACCGAAACTCAACTTAAAACATAGCAATTGAACCAAATTGCCTTTAAAAGGCTAATCAGAAACTTTGGTTGTTTGGCATAACTATTGGTGCCAACCCAAAGAGTCTATCTACTTGGTTTCTTATAATTGAAAAGGTTGAAGCAAAACTTTCCCACTGAAAAGCTAGACATTTTCGATGGGTAGAAAAATAACTTTATTTATATTTATTATATCTTTTTTACCTCTCCATTTTACGTATGAATTTAGAGCCTCACAAAATATACTCATAAACTAGAATCTATTTAGAGAAGATTTTTATGCGTAAAGGCTTTGACGGTGAAAAGCCTCTAAACTGGATAGCATGGATGTTGTAACGAGGGAGAAAAAGCATTATGGGTTAGATATTCAGGTGTTCAAAAATAAGAACACAACCCTTTTAGGCAAATGGTGGTGGTGGTTCAAATCTGAAAAAAATCTTCTTTGGAAACATATTTTGATTTCCATGTATGGGCAAGAGCTTCCTTAAAACCAATTGTGCAATTCTCAGCATAGAGACGACCTCCCCTGTAACATCTTGATTTTCATAACATGTTATTTTCATATATTTCAGTATTTTTAGAGTCTAATTAGACATTAGCATGATTTATTATAAATTATGGATGATTTATGATCATTTAGGTGAATTACAATGCCATAGGCGCATTTTCATAATTTTTCATGTTATTAGACCGTGTTTTGATAATACAATGTATTTTACGTTAGACAGTCATATATTATATCATGCATATGTATAATGTTAAATTCTAGCATTTAGAATGAAAAAGACCAATTAAATCTCAACCTTTTTTAATGAGAAAAAAAAAAGTTAAAAGACAAACAAAAGCCACATGCCACTACAAAATAAAAATACAGTCTCACACCTTATCCTTATGTAATCTCACACTACTAAAAGTGTAACACCCTTTATCCTATGTACAAGCATCCTAAATCAAAGGTTGCACACTACAACTCTACACCTAAATGCATGGGATTATAGCTCATGCACACACGTGCTCCAAGCATGTGAAAAATAATATCACATGGTAAAATCTTCTAAACTTGGCATGTGATAAGGGAAAAAGCCCTAAGAAAATATTTCTACACACCATTAAACTTGTACCCAAACACTACCTCCTCTCTCCTCTCATCTCTCTTATTTTCTCTCAACTTTCTCTCAAAACAAACACCTTGGCCCAACCATTTTTCTCCCATTTTCACCCATCTACACTTGTTATCTTCTCATGAAATTTGGATTTGTTATTATCCTCAAGAAGATCTTTAAGTTGATGTATATTTTATTGCAAGATTCCAAGTAAATCAATGTGAAACCCTCGCTTAACACTCTACCTCTTTCTCTTTCCTCTTTCTTTTATTTTTCTTTTAAATCTAAGGCTAAAATCATGCATAATATGTCACATTCACTATGTTTTACAATAAAATTCATGTTCATGATTCAGTTGGTAAAAATCTCCTTTTTCTTGATTATAAGAGGTGAATCCTCCAAAAAGTAAAGGAAATGAAATTTTGGAGGGTTGATTTGTTAAGGTTTGTACATTTTCTACGTTTTAGAGATTTTTAGGTTATAACTGTTTGATTTCTGTGAAATATGGTTCAGGTTCTTATTTTTATGCCATGTATATTTAGATCCATGCTTAAGCTTGCTTATTTTTGCATTATTGTGAAGTTATATGATTTTTATGCTCTTTCATTTATGTCGATTTTTCAGTTATTAAGCTTATAATCTTTGAATACACGAGTTGATTATACTATGTGTCAAGTTTGGTGAGATTTGGAGTATATATGATATAATTTTTGAGTTAGCCAAACTATCTACGTGGAGATTTATTGTGATTTTATTTTTAATTGTTGTATTTGTATTTATATTTGTATTTTAATGGTTAATGATGATTATCATGGCTTTTATTGAATTAAAATTTAGTTTTATGCTAATCGGCCAACTGATAGGTGTTATTTTTATAATATTTTTAATATGGTTTTTATTAGGATTTGCAGTATTTTTAATTACTTTAATTAATTTTTATTTATGTTTTTGTTCAAAGCTCCCTTGAATCATGATGCACTTAATCTTAAAGAAATTTGTAGGGTTTTGACACAGAAAAGAGTAAAATAAAGCAAAACACTCATGCCTTACCGGTGCTAGTTACTACGCCCGTGCTGGATTTAAGGAAAATCAAGTGAAGACTCAGACTCTAGCGCGTCCGGACCGTGGTTGAGAGAAATTTAAAGTCTAATGGAGAATTTTATTCCCTTAAAACAAGGAGAATTCATTCCCTTAAAACAAGGAAATTTTATTCCCTTAAAACAAGGAGAATTTATTCCCTTAAAACAAGGTGACTTTATTCCCTTAAAACAAGGAGAATTTATTCCCTTAAAACAAGGAGAATTTATTCTCTTAAAATAAGGAGAATTATTCCCTAAAGAAGGTGGGATTTCTCTCTCATGAAGTCTATATAAAGAGAGGAGGAATTCATTGTAAGGGCATCTCTCATTCTATTATTCTTGTAACTCTCTTCAAAATTTCAAGTATTCAAGAGTTGTGCCAAGATTCAAGGAAGCCATTTGGAGTCAATTGTTAACAAGTTTTTATTTCTAAACTCTTAATCTTGTTTATTTCTTTCATTATCCTTATTGATTATGGAATATTTATCAAGTATTGTTGAGTTTTATTTAAGTACTATGTGTAACTAAACTCTTATACTAGGGGTTTGATGTAGCTTAATCTCTTTTCCAATTTATGCAATTAGATTTATTTTTCCTTATTCAAGTTATGATTTATTAATGAACTTAATGCTTCTAGGCAGAATTTTCCCCTAGATTGATTTATTTCAATTATCACTATCGGAAGAAGAATCTTTGATATGAAAAGGTTAATAAAACACATGAGAATAATAACTTGATGCGGAAGCTATATGGTTTGACTCATGGGGGTTTTTATAATTTATCAACCTTAAATTGTAAATTCACAAACAACTACATAACTTAATGATTTAATTCATAGTTAATTGCGCTATTGGAAGATAGGTAATTAAATGGAATTAAAATAACTAGCAATACATCGGAAGAGCTTGTTAGTGAATTCAGAGTTGTTTCCCCTACTTGAATAATTAAATTGATCAATGAACTAATGAAATAAATTGGATAGAATTAAGTGAAATCAAAACCCCTAGTAGCTTTACTTCCTTGATTTCTTTAATCAATAATTGTTTATTTAACTTCTTATTTTTACTTGTTGAATTTAGTTTCTAAAAATAATTTCCCTTATTGTCGTTTAAATAATAATAGGTTAACATAATTTTGGTACTTGGTATACAATCCCTGTGGACACGATACTCTACTCACTCTATATTACTTGTAGCGATTTTTGTATACTTGCGAAAAATCACTGTCAAGTTTTTGGCGCCGTTGCCAGGGATTGGCTTTACCAATATCAATACGAATTATCCTGATATTAATTTAGACATTTATTTATTTAATTGTTTTTGTTCATTTAAATTTTCTAAAGAATATCTCAGGTTTTTATGCAAAGAAGATCAGGAAGAACTGAACCCCTGATTTTTGATCCAAAAGTTGAGAAAACTTGCCGTAGAAACAACGCTGCTAGAAGAGCACGAGAAAACAGGTCAGAACAACAAGCAAATATGGACGACGAAATCAATCCTCAACCTCAGAACAGACCCCTTGCTGTAAATCCTCAAATCAAACATCAAGCTAATGTTCGCACCTTGCGAGATTATACCACACCTTCTCTTAATGGAGCTACTTCAAGTATCACTAGACCAAGAGTGGAAGCTAATAATTTTGAAATTAAACCAGCAATTATTCAGATGCTTTCCACTTCAATTCAATATGGAGGTCTACCTAGTGAAGACCCTAACGCTCACATCACAAATTTCCTGGAGATTTGTGATACATTCAAACAAAATGGTGTTTCTGAAGATGCCATTAAATTGAGGCTCTTTCCTTTCACTCTTAGAGACAAGGCACGATCTTGGTTGCAATCATGTCCTGCTGGAAGTTTTACGACTTGGGAAGATTTAGCTCAAAAATTTTTAGCAAAATTCTTTCCATCTTCTAAAACTACGAAATTGCGAAATGAGATTATGACCTTTGTTCATCATGATCAAGAAAGCTTGTATGAAGCTTGGGAAAGATTTAAAGATTTATTAAGAAAATGCCCTCACCATAGTTTGCCTAAGTGGTTACAAGTTCAAACTTTTTATAATTCATTGTCACCTAATATTAAGATTACTTTGGATGCAGCTGCAGGAGGATCTTTTGAAAGAAAAGAGATCGATGAAGCATATGATTTAATAGAAGAAATGGCAAGCAATAGCCATTATCAAAGCAATTCCGAGAGAAGGAAAACTGCAGGAATATATGAGATCGATGCTATCACTACACTCAATGCTAAGGTGGACAACATGGTAAGAAAGTTAGATTTATTAACCACTAAATCTGTGAATTCCATTATGCAAGCTTGTGACAGATGTAACGAACAACATGGAATTGGAGAATGCATGCTAGATTCTGCAAATGCTCAAACCTTGGAGCAAGTGAATTACGTGATGAATCAAGGGAGAAGGAATTACCCATACTCAAATTCTTACGATAACAGGTTGAGAAATCATCCTAATCTTTCATATGGTAATCCTAATAATACCTTGAATGCACCACCAGGTTTCATACCTCCAGAGAGAAAGTCTCATGACGATCTCCTCACTGCCCTCTCTAAATCACACATGGATTTCATGAACGAAACTCGAGAAAACAATAAAATCCAACAAGCCGCGATAAGGAACTTGGAGATTCAGATGGGACAATTTGCAAACATGATGGCTGCTCGACCCCAAGGTACGTTACCTAGTAATACTGAGATAAATCCTAAAGAACAGGTACAAGCTATCACCTTAAGGAGCGGCAAACAGTTGGAGGATACGCCCAGGATTGAGAGAGAGAAGGAAAAGCAGAGAAAGGTTCCCATCATTGACCTAGAAGAGAAGGAAGAAGTGAAACCTTATGTTCCACCTGTCCCTTTTCCACAAAGGTTGAAGAAAATGCAAGACGACAAGAGTTTCCTCAAATTTCTTGACGTTTTCAAAAAGCTTCAAATTAACATACCTTTTGCTGAAGCTCTTGCTCAAATGCCCAGCTATGCAAAATTCTTAAAAGAAATCCTGAGCAAGAAAAGAAAGATCGATGATCAAGGAATGGTGATGTTGACAGAGGAGTGTAGTGCAATCATTCAGAATAAATTGCCTCCTAAATTAAAGGATCCAGGAAGTTTTTCTATCCCTTGTAATGTTGGAAATCTTAATTTTGAAAAAGCTTTAGCAGATTTAGGAGCCAGCATTAATCTCATGTCTTATGAAGTTTTTAAGATGCTAGGGATGGGAGAGCTAAAACCAACTAGGATGTCTCTACAGTTGGCGGATCGATCAATCAAATATCCGAAAGGAATTGTAGAAGATGTGCTTGTCAAGGTAGGTAATTTTATCTTTCCTGTTGATTTTGTTATCCTTGACATTGATGAAGGTAGAGAAGGATCCTTAATCCTTGGAAGACCATTTCTTGCAACTGCAAGAGCATTGATTGATGTACATGAAGGAAAATTAACCTTGAGAGTGGGTTAAGAGGAGGTTGTATTTAATGTTTTAAAATCTTGTAAACTTCCTATGGATTATGATGATTGTTTTAGGATTGATGTTATTGATGAATGTATAAAGGACACTCTGCATATTAAAGATAATAATAACATTAATCCAAGCATCATAGATGAGAAGGAAAGTGAACCACCAAAGCAAGAACTGAAACAGCTTCCATCTCATTTAAAACATGCATTCTTAGGTGAGAATAATTCTTTTCCTGTTATTATTTCTTCTCACTTAACACTTGATCAAGAGGAAAGGCTGTTGCAGGTTCTACGAAAACATAGAAAAGCTTTAGGATGGTCAATTTCAGATTTGCAGGGGATAAGTCCAAGTGTATGCATGCACAAGATCTTGATGGAGGAAGATTACAAACCTTCAATTGAGCATCAAAGAAGATTGAACCCGAATATGAAGGAGGTGGTCAAAACAGAGATCATAAAACTCTTGGATGCTGGCATTATCTATCCAATTTCTGATAGCAGTTGGGTAAGTCCTGTCCAAGTAGTCCCAAAGAAAGGAGATATGACAGTTATTTCTAACAAAAATAGCGAGTTAATTCCAACTAGAACTATCACAGGTTGGCGTGTGTGCATTGATTATAGGAAATTGAACAAAGCAACACGCAAGGATCATTTTCCCCTGCCTTTTATTGATCAAATGCTTGAAAGACTTGCAGGTTATCCATACTATTGCTTTCTAGATGGTTATTCAGGGTATTTCCAAATACCTATTGCTCCCGAAGATCAAGAGAAGACCACTTTCACCTGCCCTTATGGTACTTTCGCCTACAGGAGAATGCCTTTTGGGTTGTGCAATGCCCCTGCAACTTTTCAGAGGTGCATGATGTCTATCTTTTCTGACATGGTTGAGAAATTCATTGAAATATTTATGGATGATTTTTCTGTGTTTGGTTCTTCTTTTGATTCTTGTCTTTATAACCTCTCGTTAGTAATGCAGCGATGCGAGGACACTAACCTTGTTTTGAATTGGGAAAAATGTCATTTCATGGTTAGTGAAGGAATTGTTTTAGGCCATAAAATCTCACAGAAGGGGATTGAAGTGGATAAGGCCAAGGTGGAGGTAATTGAAAAGCTACCGCCTCCAAATTCAGTAAAGGGAGTAAGAAGCTTTCTTGGCCATGCCGAATTTTATAGGAGATTTATCAAAGATTTCTCTAAAATCACGAAACCTCTTTGTAATTTGTTAGTTAAAGATGTTCCTTTCAATTTTGACGAAGAGTGTTTAAATGCCTTTAACAGATTGAAGAAAGAGCTGACTTCAGCACCCATCATTGCTACACCAGATTGGAGTCACCCCTTTGAGCTTATGTGTGATGCTAGTGATCATGCTGTAGGAGCTGTTCTTGGGCAGAGAAGAGAAAAGAAATTGCATGTCATTTATTATGCTAGTCGCACATTAAATGATGCACAATTAAACTATGCCACCACTGAAAAAGAACTCCTGGCCATTGTTTTTGCTTTTGATAAATTTAGAGCTTATCTAATTGGAGCTAAAACAATAGTGTACACTGATCACTCTGCCATTAAATATCTATTAGAAAAGAAAGATTCAAAGCCGAGATTAATTCGTTGGGTTCTTCTTTTACAGGAATTTGATTTAGAAATTCGCGATAAAAAAGGAACCGAGAATCTTGTAGCGGATCATTTATCTAGGCTTGAGTTGGGGGATGATGAACAGGCAGATTTGAATATCAATGAAGATTTCCCCCATGAACATCTTTTTCTTCTAGCTAAGGCTAAAGCTCCCTGGTATGCTGATATAGTCAACTACCTTGCTTGCAAAATCACTCCTCCCAATCTTTCTTATCAACAAAAGAAAAAATTTTTTCATGATCTTAAATACTATTATTGGGAGGAGCCATTTTTGTTCAAGTATTGTAGTGACCAGCTCTTTCGACGATGCATACCGGAAGAGGAGATAGATAGTATCCTTCGATTTTGCCATTCAATGGAATGTGGAGGACATTTTGGAGCAAGCAAGACGGCAGCGCGGATTTTAGAAAGTGGTTTACATTGGCCTAACTTGTTTAAGGATGCCTTTAATTTTGTTCGTCTTTGTGACCGTTGTCAAAGGTTAGGCAATATTTCAAAGCGACATGAAATGCCACTAAACAACATCCTTGAAGTGGAGATATTTGATGTTTGGGGCTTGGATTTCATGGGGCCTTTTCCATCATCATATTCCAACCAATACATTCTAGTAGCGGTGGACTATGTTTCAAAATGGGTGGAAGCTATTGCCCTTCCCAATAATGATGCCAAAAGTGTGATGAGCTTCATCAAGAAATATATTTTCACACGACATGGTACTCCAAGAGCAATAATCACAGATGGAGGTAAGCACTTCTGTAACAAGTACTTAGATTCCCTTCTTTCTAGATATGGTGTTACTCATCGTGTAGGTACCCCATATCACCCTCAAACGAGTGGACAAGTGGAAGTCACTAATAGGGAAATCAAGAAGATATTGGAGACCACGGTTGGGCAATCAAGGAAGGACTGGTCCAAAAAAACTCGATGATGCTCTTTGGGCCTATAGAACTGCATTCAAAACACCAATTGGCATGTCTCCATATCGAATGGTATACGGTAAGGCTTGTCACCTCCCTGTTGAGCTGGAGCACAAGGCATATTGGGCAATCCAATTTCTTAACTTTGATACTAAGGAAGTTGGTCAAAAGAGGCTCCTTCAATTAAACATGATGGATGAAATGAGGCTCCATGCTTATGAAAATGCCAAAATCTATAAAGATCGCACCAAACAATGGCATGATAAGCATATTATCCTACGGAATCTAAGAGTAGGCCAACAGGTATTACTCTACAACTCTAGACTCCGTCTTTTTCCAGGAAAACTGCGCTCAAGATGGTCTGGCCCATTCACGATTAAAGAAATTTTCCCGCATGGAGCAATTGAGATAATGGATGGTGACCGAAGTTTCAAGGTTAATGCTCAACTTTTAAAGGTTTACCAAAGTGGAAACTTTGATCCCGTTAAAACTGCTATAAGTCTTGATTAGCTTGAATCAGGTTCAGTACGTTGAGCTTAACGACGTTAAATGAAAGCGCTTGTGGGAGACAACCCATTTTATTTTCTTTTGATTTTGATTTAATTGTTGCTTTTCAGTTTCTACCTTGGATATTATATATTGTTGTTTTTAGTGTTTTTTCTGACTTTATAGCTTTGCTAAACTCCAACACCCGGCTCTATTGTATTTTTCAATACAATGATGGTAATAATCACTACACTTTCTTACTCTTTTGTTACCTTATTGATAATATGATAAGTTTGGGGAATTGCATAAAGCTCATTGAGGACAATGTGCTAAACTAAGTTGGGGGAAGAAGTTTTAGATAAAACTTTAAATTTCTTTTGTTATTTTAATTTTATTTTGTTTTACTAATAAAATAAGGTTGGAATAATTGTGAGCAAGTTTAAAAATTCTATTCAATTCATTAACTTTTGATTAAATCAGTTGTTCTTCGAAGTTAATTATTTTTCAGCTTGAATTTTAATTTTTAATTTAACATGCTTCTTTGGTTTAATCATTTGTTTCTAAGATTATAAACATTAACTTTTTGAGAATTTTATGATAAATAGATGTGTTTTTCATAAAAACTTATTTAACATTGGCATTCCTAGAACAAATTAGAATTTTCTTCAAGACAAAAATTTTAAATGCTTACATTTAGAAAGAGATGATTAAGGCATTCTTTGTTAAACCTTCATATTTAGCCTAGACCACCTAAGTTAAAGTATGACCCTTGCAACCAATTTGAAGCCTATATCAAAAATTTATTGTTCACCCTTATTTGAACCTAGCTATTAAACCAAACTAATTCTCTACCTTAAGTGCAATAATGTGGAATTGAAGGATTAGATTTTATTAAAACACAACAATAAAGGGAGAAAATCCTATCAATACTAGCAAATGAGGAAAACAGAAATACCCCATAAAAAAAAAAATATCAAGAATTCAAGTTTGGGGAACTTTAGCAAAAAAAAAAAAAAAAAAAAAAAAAAAAAAAAAAAAGGAAATTATCAAAAGTAATATAAAGAGGCCTTGCCGATACCTAATTTTGAGCTGGTAAAGGACTTCAAAGGTAACCTCCCTTTACAAATAAAAATTCACTTTTAACATAAATGAAAATCCTGATATTAAACATTTTTTGTACTTTTGTCTACCATGTTATCCTTTTCTTTGTTTAGCCGAAAATATACCTTTAAAACCTCATTACAACCTAAATAAAGACCTTTTGATCTTTTAAATTGTATGTATTTAAATTGTGGAGAAGAAATGACTAATTTTGCCTATGGGAATGTTGAACTTGTATTCAAACATCTTATTTAAAGGTTAAATGATTTTTGTAAATTCATATTCTAATTATCATAAGTTGAATAATTGTTGATGATAAAAATCTTGTTAACTTATGTTTAATTAAGGGAATGTGTTTTATTGAAAATTGAATTTTGGCTAGAAAATGATTAGCATAGGAAACACATGATTTACTCTTATGTTAATGACTTTGGATACTTATTGAAATTGTGAATGATTATTCCATACCATATTAAGCTAATATTTTAGTTTTGTTGCTTGAGGACAAGCAATGGTTTAAGTTTGAGGAATTTTGATAGGTGTTATTTTTATAATATTTTTAATATGGTTTTTATTAGGATTTGCAGTATTTTTAATTACTTTAATTAATTTTTATTTATGTTTTTGTTCAAAGCTCCCTTGAATCATGATGCACTTAATCTTAAAGAAATTTGTAGGGTTTTGACACAGAAAAGAGTAAAATAAAGCAAAACACTCATGCCTTACCGGTGCTAGTTACTACGCCCGTGCTGGATTTAAGGAAAATCAAGTGAAGACTCAGACTCTAGCGCGTCCGGACCGTGGTTGAGAGAAATTTAAAGTCTAATGGAGAATTTTATTCCCTTAAAACAAGGAGAATTTATTCCCTTAAAACAAGGAGAATTTATTCCCTTAAAACAAGGAGAATTTATTCTCTTAAAATAAGGAGAATTATTCCCTAAAGAAGGTGGGATTTCTCTCTCGTGAAGTCTATATAAAGAGAGGAGGAATTCATTGTAAGGGCATCTCTCATTCTATTATTCTTGTAACTCTCTTCAAAATTTCAAGTATTCAAGAGTTGTGCCAAGATTCAAGGAAGCCATTTGGATTCAATTGTTAACAAGTTTTTATTTCTAAACTCTTAATCTTGTTTATTTCTTTCATTATCCTTATTGATTATGGAATATTTATCAAGTATTGTTGAGTTTTATTTAAGTACTATGTGTAACTGAACTCTTATACTAGGGGTTTGATGTTGCTTAATCTCTTTTCCAATTTATGCAATTAGATTTATTTTTCCTTATTCAAGTTATGATTTATTAATGAACTTAATGCTTCTAGGCAGAATTTTCCCCTAGATTGATTTATTTCAATTATCACTATCGGAAGAAGAATCTTTGATATGAAAAGGTTAATAAAACACATGAGAATAATAACTTGATGCGGAAGCTATATGGTTTGACTCATGGGGGGTTTTTATAATTTATCAACCTTAAATTGTAAATTCACAAACAACTACATAACTTAATGATTTAATTCATAGTTAATTGCGCTATTGGAAGATAGGTAATTAAATGGAATTAAAATAACTAGCAATACATCGAAAGAGCTTGTTAGTGAATTCAGAGTTGTTTCCCCTACTTGACTAATTAAATTGATTAATGAACTAATGAAATAAATTGGATAGAATTAAGTGAAATCAAAACCCCTAGTAGCTTTACTTCCTTGATTTCTTTAATCAATAATTGTTTATTTAACTTCTTATTTTTACTTGTTGAATTTAGTTTCTAAAAATAATTTCCCTTATTGTCGTTTAAATAATAATAGGTTAACATAATTTTGGTACTTGGTATACAATCCCTGTGGACACGATACTCTACTCATTCTATATTACTTGTAGCGATTTTTGTATACTTGCGAAAAATCACTGTCACCAACCATATGAGGAGTAAAATGAAATTTTACAAGACTTTGTGGGTTATCTAGAACATTTCCAAAGACTTGTTGACACTTTACCTATGATTGGAGGATTATTGCACAATTTGACTAACTAATGGGCTATTAAGGATTTGATCATGTAAACAAAGGATTTAATTAAAAATGTTACCATCTAAATTATGGACATGTGACATTTGTAGAATTAAGTATATTAATGTAATTGGGACCTTAAAAATGGATTAAATGTGGACTATGGTTAATTAATTAGATCATACATCTATTTATAGTGAGACTCAAATTTATAATTAATAAAAACTCTAGAGCTATATTTTGTTGGATGTAATGCAATGCAATTTAATCAAAGATGTAATGCAATGAAAAATGTAATGAAATGTAATGTAATTAAGATTCCGTTACTATGTTTGGTAATGTAATTGAGAAAATTTATGAAATGTAATCACCATTCCATTTTTATGTTTTTTTTTTTTTTGTAAATATGTAATGTAATATAATCGAAACACTACCACCACCAAACATACCGCCATCACTCCTTCGCCACTCTTCCACCACCACCACCACAACCATCACTATATTACCATCATCACCAACACAACCATCACTCTAATTGAAGAAATGAGTTTTTGAGAGTTTCTAGTTTACCAAAACGTATCTACAAGAGGGGAAATGTGTTTCCAAATTACATAATTTACAGAAATATCCCCAATATATCTCTAGTATAGAAACATCAACTTTTAGCATTTTATAATTTTGAATGGCTAAAGGCTAGGTGTCTGTTGGGCATCACTCTAGCTGTTTTAGTAGCTATTAGATATTAGCTGGTAATTGTTTAAAGTAAAAATGTTTGGTAATAATAATTATTTGATTATCTATTGAATTTAAAGTGATAAAAAAGGACACTTGAATATTGAGTTAGAATTTTAACTTATAAATATAGAACTTCTATCTTTGACATTAGCGAAATACATGTTTAAATCTTGGAACTTATCAGGTTTTACTTTTATTATGTCCATGAACTTTTGTTTATTGACATTAAACTCATTCAAATTTTTTTTTTAATTAAGCTCTTATATTTATTAACTAGGGGTTAGAGAGTAATAATCATATATGTTAAACACATGTTGATGGGAAAACTTAATCAAAGTATTAAATCCATGAAATTCTATTTTTGACATTAGCGAATTGGATTGGCCATTTACTCTAAATCAATTTAAGGCTTAATCTTTATATAAATAAAAGTTAAAGGGCTTAATGCCAACAAATAAAAGTTTCACCGTATCTAATACATATATACATATTATAATTAAGAGTTGAAAATGGTTTTAAAATTGTGGAATTTAAACATTCTTGATTTATTTTCATTTATTAATTTGCCGAATACAACTTCAATCATTTAATTAAAATCTTTAAAATGTAAAACTTTTTCTAAGGTATCCCGTCGCCTCTCTGGAAGGGAAAAAAATTTTGAAACCCTTCTTTTCTTTTTTCATCGCCATCGATAAAATATCCGCGGTGATCACCTCTTGTCTTCTTTTTTTTTCTTTTTTTGAATAATCCTCACATTTATGTATTTTGATACCAATCTAAGTTATTGATCCCTATATTTTGGGATTATTGATACCCATATTTTGAAATTTTGTTCTTAGATATAGTCGTTTGGCAGTTTTTGAGTATAGTTATCACCATTATGGTAATTTTATTTATGGTATTTTATTATTTGGCAGTAATGTAGAAATTTTGAAATTTTGATACCGATCTGAGTTATTGATCCCCATATTTTGGGATTATTGATACCCATATTTTGAAATTTTGTTCTTAGATCTAGTCATTTGACAGTTTCTGAGTATTGTTATCACCATTATGGTAATTTTGTTTATGGTATTTTATTATTTGGGCAGTTATGTAGAATGAAGTGCAGATCTCCTTTTTGACAGGAAGAAGAATTTTAAAGATAATCATATCAGACTTGTAGAAAAATCATGGAGTCGAATAGTGGCCATGAATCGCCACCAAGTGGAGCGAGCGATTGCCTACAACACATATATTATGCTCTGTCAACTTGATCGGATACTTCAAATTAAGATTGTCTTTTTTAATTTTTTGTGTTAGTAGTTTATTATTAGACTTACTTTACAAAAATATAAAAACATATTGATATGTATTCCATATCTGTATACAGATTCCTCTTGATAAAATTTCCATTTTGATTTCCTCTCAAAAAAAACTTCTTCTGAGGTAGGAGATCCATAAACCGGTTATATAAACTATAATTAAGTGGCTAAAAGTAAAATCAATCATATGGTACATCTATATAAATAATTAATTTATTGAAAGATACATATCCCCTAATCTTTCATATGTAACCTTTCAAATAATATATTATTGTATCCTATTCTAACTAAAACATTATTTGAGTTATTTATAATTTTCATGCACGTTATAAATTGTATTTCAAGTAGTAATAAGTTATAAAATCTAATGTCATATTTAAATATTCATGGATGAGACATCCCGACCCTGCAAAGCAATCCTAGGATGGCAGGCTAGCTAGGGTATTGGAATACGGGACACAGGGATGAATCGAATCATATATCGAAAAGGGGGAAACTAATCTTTAGAGGCGCCTTTTCGTGGAATGGCTGGAGAGTTGGAAGAACTCCAGGGTTAAGCGTGCTTGCTTAACAGAAATCTCAGGATGGGTGACCTCCTGGGAAGTTTCCCATTTCACTTGGGGGACAAAACCATGAGGGCGGGTGTATGTGTTGGCCGGATTAGGCCGAGGCATAACTCCGTGGCCAAAGCGGACAATTCCTCTGGTGATTAGAGTCGGGCGTGACAGTTGGTATCAGAGCCTGACCCCCTCCAGTAGATGTATGGTTGAGGACGAACCATGCAGAAGCTGGTGGGCCTGTGACATCCCGACCCGGCAAAGCGATCCTAGGATGGCAGGCTAACTAGGGTAGTGGAATGCGGGACACAGGAATGAATCGAATCATATATCGAAAAGGGGGAAACTAATCATTAGAGGCGCCTTTTCGTGGAATGGCTGGAGAGTTGGAAGAACTCCAGGGTTAAGCGTGCTCGCTTAACAGAAATCTCAGGATGGGTAACCTCCTGGGAAGTTTTCCATTTCACTTGCGGGATAAAACCATGAGGGCGGGTGTATGTGTTGACCGGATTAAGCTGGGGCACAACTCCGTGGCCAAAGCGGACAATTCCTCTGGTGATTAGAGTCGGGCGTGACAATGAAAGTAATAAGTTATTATTAAAATATAAGAAGAAACACGTAAAAATAATAAATAGTGATTGTGATCAATAATCCATGATGTGACCAATGTTGGCCGTCACGATTATTATGGCGGATGTGGATCAGTGACTAGTGATACTGGTTGCTATTGATTAATAAATTAAAAAATATATATTTATAAGATTATAATAAATTTATTAATGTTCAGAAAATATTTTTCTCCCTTAAAAACAAAAAGTCATTTTTCTTAAAAACTTATATAGTTTTTTTTCGCCAAGAAAATATTTTCTATTAACTGATTTTCCCGAATACTCCAAATGTCAAAAAATTTAAAAAATATTTTTTAAGTAATTACTTTTAAAAAACAACCGGAGCCTTGATATTCCTTTACATTTAAAACCTATTATTAGGTATTTACTTTTGCTACTACCAGCTTCTGGAAGATCAAAATAAACCTATTATTAGGTATTACGTGTTTTCCATAGAAATAATGTGAATGCAAGACTTAATGTTAAAGGAAGACTTCTTTTTTGTTAGAAAACTACACTTTGTTACAACAATAAGTCCATAAACAAAATAATACGATTACTTGAGCTAGACCACAAAAAAATTGTTTCCGCAATCCCATTTTGTTTGCTTGTTATTTTTTTTTTTAGATATTCTAAAATATTTGTAAGGTTTTTAAATTTATACATGTAAATAATTATTTTTTTCATGATAATCTTTATGATTCTTCATTAGATGAAAGACTTTTATTAATATCTAAATGACTTAAGGATTAAAAAGAAAAAAATAACTTTTGTAGACTAAATTCTTAATATGCGTGTTTTATCAAATCATGTAAACAAAATGGAATAGAGGGAGTATAATTTATGTTTGAAACGCATTAGAGTTGCCCAACAATTGACATCCAATGATGCAACGACTTGGATTACTGACCGCATTGAATGTAATATTTATAAAATTGTTTAATAAATTTATAATTTTAAAATCATCCATTTTAATTTTTGATATATCAAAATGAAAAGTAACAATGATTTTATTTGATTATTATTTTTAATTATATTTGATTAGATCAAATGAGCACATAACCCTGGCGTCGATTAATTATAAATGTAATTTAAAGTTGTGTCTTGATATAATAGAATTTGACATTTTATAATAAAAATTTATGTATGATACTTCATATTTTTTGATTTCGTATATAATAATTTAACTTATAAACAATATTATAAATAGATTTTAAAATACATGTAATTATGTAATTATGTACATTAGCATATACATGTAACTATGTAACTTATAAAAATAAATAGTATATGTGCAATTTGATAATGCTATTTCTAGTAGAGTTTTATCAAAACATTTGTTATTGTACAAATATATAGATTTTCAATCAAATAAGGTTAAAAATTCATATATATTCATTTTTGTCTCAGTTAGTGCAACTTTATTTTAAATTTTTCAACAATACAATTTTATTGTGAATCTATAATAATTTTAAAATATTTTTTAAAAAATAAAAATAAAAATAAATAAAATTATTAATGAAATTAATTTCATCAGTAATTTATTAGTTAAATAATAACCAAAGGTAATTTATATTTGTGATTAGTTGAAAAATAAATATATGAAATACTATATACAATAAGTTACATTTATACTAAATAAAATTTAATATTTTATATTTATAAAGTTTTTAAATATGAAAATATGCAAAATAAAATTTTTTTTTAATGTGAATCTATTAGATATATAATATTTCTCAAATGAAAATGGGCAATATGTATCAATTAAAATAAAACTAATTTTTATTAATTTTTTTAACTTTGAAATTTTAATTTGAGTCAATTTAGGCAAAAAAAGTAAAAAAAAAAATATAAATTTACATAGATATTATTCTTGGGTTTAAATAATATATCAAATATTATTATTTTTATTGGTTGGACTAACAAAAGAATAAATAAACATGACTTTAAAAATATTATTATTAGCGCTTTATATAAGTTTATAGTACTAATCTTTAATTTGCTTGAAAATAATTATTAATCGAAATTTAATAATTAATATTTTATGAATAATTATTTATTATAAATGCAAATACTGATAGCATTTAATGTTAATAATAATATGTATGTACATAAACTACCAAAATTTTCAAATTATATGTATGCATTTATTGATTAATTAGGTCTAACAAATGAAAAAGTATGGAAATAAATCAAATTAATGAAAAAAGTTACCCATTAATATTTTTTTGTATATAAATCAATGGTACATCAATTTTATATATTACAAAATTAACTATTCAAACTATTTATAATTATGTTTTTTTCTTAAAAAAATGCAATGAAAACTCATATTAAGTTTTGCTTATATAAATTAAAAAAATTAATTTAAGAAATTTTAAATGAATAATTATTTAAGTTATGGCAAGAATGTAATTAAAGAATAATAAAAGGGCTGAGCGAAAAGGTAAATAAAATAATATAAGAAGAATAGTAAAAATTTTATATTTTAAAATTTTATTATTAAATATAAGAGGAAATGCATAAAATAATAAATCGTTATAGTCACCTATAACTAGTAGTGATGGTCGATGCTAGCTGGTGGCAATGGTAGTGGCCGATGACTATGGTGGTAATTACCGTTGATTAATAAATTAAAAAAAGATTATAATAAGTTTACTAATATACGAAAAATGTTTTTCACTATTGAAAATGAAAGGTCATTTTTCTTAAAATGATAATTTTCCTTTTGATGAGGAAACTATTTTTCGTTCGCTGATTTTCCTGAGTAGGCCAAATATCGAAAAATCTGAAAAATATTTTTTATACAAATTATATCTCGAAAAATAAATAGAGCCTCGATATTCCTTTTCATTTAAGACCTATTAAATATTTATTTTTTTGCTACTACAGCTTCTGAAAAATTGAAATAAATAAATAAATAAAAGGCATTCTTCTGGCTCAATAGATAATACTTGCTTATCATTTAATTTTCATAAGTCTAAAGTTGATTTAAAATAGAAAATTATATTTCAACTTATTAACGGTACTCTTTATGCTTGATTAAAGAAATACTTTGTACTTAAAAAGGAATTAAGTGGAAGATTTACATAATATTGTTCAACTAGCGCATACTCAAGGGTTTCTCTCCTCCTCTTTCCTCTCTAATCTATTTAATCCTAATTTTTATTTAGACCTACTGCAGTTAATCGGCGGTAGCCCCATACATAGGTATTTAGAGAGTTATATGTTTTTCTATAGAAATAATGTGAATGAAAGACTTAAAATTAAAGAAAGACTTCTTTGTTATTATGACTGACAGTGATTTTCGCAAGTGTATGAAATCGCAACAAGTAATATAGAGTGAAAGAGTATCGTATCCACAGGGATTGTATACCAAGTACCAAAATTATATTAACCTATTATTATTTAAACGGCAATAAAGGGAATTATTTTAAGAAATTAAATTAAACAAATAATAAAAAAACAAAAAGAAATCAAGCAACAATATTTGACGAAAAGAAATCAAGGATTTAAAGCTACTAGGGATTTTGACTTCACTTAATTCTATCCAATTTATTTTATTAGTTTGATAATCAATTTTAATTGTTTAAGTAGGGGAAACAACCCTAAAATCACTAACAAGCTCTCCCGATGTATTGTTAGCTATTTTAACCCGGTCTAATTACCTATCTTCCAATAGCGCAATCAAACATGAATTGAATCATTAAGTTTTATGGTTTGTTTATGAATTCATAACCTAAGGTCATTAACTTATGAAAACCCCCCATGAGTCAAACCATATAGCTTCTGCATCAAGTTATTATTCTCATGTAATTTATTACCCTATTCATATCAAAAACCCTTCTCTCGATAGTGATTAATGAAATAAATCAATCCAGGGGAGAAACTCTACCTAGAAGCATTAAGTTCAATAATAAATTATATCATGAACAAGGAAAAGCAAATCTAATATTATAAATTGGAATCAAAATTAAGCTACATCAAATCCCTAGTATGAGAGTTTTAGTTCAACATACTAATTAAATAAAACTCAATTAAACTTGTAAATATTCTCATAATCAACATGAATATTGAAAATAAAACAAAAAAAGAGTTTAGAAATAAAAACTAGTTAATGATTGGCTTGAGCGGCTTCCTTGAATTTTGACACAAATCTTGAATACTTGAAGTCTTGGAGAGAGAGATAAAACAATATAACAAAAGATGGAATATACAATGAATGCCTCCCTTTGTCTATGGCTAGTCTCTCTATTTATATAAAGTTTCTGGAGTATCTTCGTGTTCGTTTAGGAAAGTGAATCTTTATTGATTAAGAAATCTTTTGGAGATAGAAAACTGTTTAGGCTTTGTATTTCTTCTCAATTAGGACTGTCCCAGCGTCTAAATAGGATTAAAACTTGATTTTCATGTCAGGAAATCATCTCATGTGGGTCCATGCAAGTGGTGTAGGATGGGCTGACATTTTAGGCCTAAGGCAAAACCTGAACTTCGGCACGGGCATGCTGTGCGGCACGGCTAGGGCGTGCCAGCCTCTGAAAGTTTTGCTTACTTTGCTTTTTTCTGTGTCAAAATCCTACAAATTTCCTAACTTCAAGTAAATTATGATTCAAGGAAACTTTGAACAAAAACATAAATAAAACTAAATAAAAACTAATTAAAGTAATTAAAACTATTAAAATTTCTAGTAAAAACTATATTAAAAATACTATAAAAATAACACCTATCAAAATTCCCCAAACTTAAACCATTGCTTGTCCTCAAGCAACAAAACTAAAAACAAAAGAAAAACACAAGCTAAACAAACTAACAAATCTAGCTTAATATGGTTGGAGATAATTATTCACAATTTCAAAAATATCAAAAATTATTAACATGAAACTAAATCAAGTATTTCCTATGCTAATTTATATTATAGCAAAAATTCAATTCTCGACAAAACACATTCCTTAATTTAAACATAAGTTAATAAGATTTTCAACACCAATAATTATTCAACCTATGACAAATAGAATATGAATTCTCACAAAAATTATTTAACCTTTAAATAAGATGTTTAACAATATAAGTTTAACATTCCCATATGCAAAATTAGTCATCCCTTCTCCACAATTGAAATGCATACAATTTAAAATATCAAAAGGTCTTTATTTAGGTTGTAATGGGGTATTAGGGATTTACTTGTTAGCTAAACAAAGGAAAAGGATAAAATGGTAGACAAAAAGCACAAAAAAAATGCATAATCTCAAGATTTTCATTACATCAAAACAATTTTTTTTTTTATTTGTAAAGGGAGATTAACTTGAAGTTCTTCACTAGCTCAAAATTAAAGATACTTTAGCACGGTCTCTTCATAATATTTTGATAATTTCTTCCCTGCTTCAATTCTCCAAACTTGAATTCTCTGATTGATTGCTTCTTCTATGGGGTGTTTCTCTTTGAGTTTTCAAATTGGTCCACTTACTAGTATTAATGAAATTTTCTCCCTTTTTGTTGCTATGTTTTAATAAAAATCAGATTCTTCAATTATACATTATTGCACTTAGGGTAGGAATTTAAATTGGTTTAATGGCTAGGCTTAATAAGGGTGAACAATAAAATTTGGATATAGGCTTCAAATTGGTTGCAAAAGTCATATTTTAACTTAGTTGGCTTAGGCTAAATAAGGGGTTCAACAAAAAATGCCTAAATCATCTCTTTCTAAATGTAAGCATTTAAAAATTTTGTCTCAAAGGGAATTCTAATTTGTTCTAGGAATGCCAAGGTTAAATAAATTTTGATTAAAACATATCTATATATCATAAAATTCACAAACATTAGTGTTTATAATCTTAGAAACAAATAGTTAAACCAAAGAATCATGTTAAGTCAAAAATTAAAATTAAAGCTCAAATATACTAGACTAGAAAAACAACTAAATTTATCACAATTTACTAAATTATGATAATTTTCAAGCTTGCTCAAAATTATTCCAACCATATTAAGCTAATAAAAACAAACAAACAAAATAAAAAAAAAATTTAACTAAAATTTTCCTTCCTCCAACTTAATCTAGCACATTGTCCCCAATGTGCGCAAAAACAAGACCAATTCCCCAAACTTATCATATATTATCAAAACAAGGTATAAAAATAAAATAGAGTTGAGAACACCTTACCATCATTGTATTGAAAATACAATAAAAGACAAGGAAATACCGGGCATGGTTCCAATGGCTAAATTCTGAAAATGGAAAAGAATAATATAACATAATAATAATAATAATATAGACATAATTGTTAGGAAAAAAAAACATCGAAATAAAAATAATAAAATAAAAAAATGGAAAGGAAAATTCCAATTAAAAGTAATTTAAAAAATAAAAAATAAATAAATAAAAGAAGAAAGAATAAAAAAAATAGATTGAGTAGTCAAATAAAAAAGAAGGAAGAAAAAAAAATAAAACAACAAGAAAAAAAAAGAACTTACGTCAAAATAAAAGACAGAAGAAAAAAAAAATAATAATAAAAAAAAACATTGATGTGGGCACGTGGTCTAAAGCATAAAAGGACAAAAAAAAACATTTTAAAAAAATAAAAAAATAAAAAATCTGCAGCATGGCCAGGGGGTGCTGGATAGTACGACCTGGGGTGCTAGAGTCTAACTATGGGTATATTTTTCTCTGGAGACAGCACGGGGGTGCTGGGTAGCACGCCCTGCCCGTGCTAGAGCCTGACTTTGGCACTTTTAATCAGTTTTTAAGCCTCTTTAATACTTTCTTGACCTACAATATGAGTATAAAACACCAAAATAAAAGAAAATAATGGTTTAAAGGTGGGGAAACAAAATGAAAAATATAAATAATAATAAAATAAAATAAAATTGCAAAGGAAAAGAAAGAAAATGATGGGTTGCCTCCCATTAGCGTTTTGTTTAAAGTCTTTAGACTCGACTTTTTGAGAAGTTTATCAAATAACGGCTTTCGACCATAGTATGTATCATGTAATATCACAAATGGGTCTTGGTTGAAAATGCCCTCAAGATTGGCTAGTTTAGGAAAATTTATGCTCGTCTTATCAACAACATCTCGCTTTGAATGATGAACTTGGGGAAAAAACTGTACTAAATCATGAAGAACACAATTTATTGAAGGTGGTATCATTGGAAAGAAAGGATCTTCCGATGGTGTATGTATAAAAACCATTGATGAGCTTAAATCAATAATCTCAATTATTTCTTCATCCACCAATATTGCTTGCTGCTTGTGTTCGTTTAAAATCTCTCCCAATACCCCTTCTAGCTGTACCTCACATTTTTCATGGTCATTAATAATCATGTCTGGAAACAAGAAAGTTAGATTTAATCCATCTTCAAAGGAGTTACATTCTTCACATGTAGGCTTTACTTCTTCTAAAGGTGCAATTTTCCATGAAGTTTCCTCATAATTTACCTGCAGTTCATTATGTTGTATGAATTATGCAACTTTTATTAAACATCGTATAATTTATAAATACTAATATCTCATAATTCTATGGCTCCATAAGGTTACAGTGAAACCTAAGTGATAAGAAGAACTATATGAAACTGGATGAATACTGTATGACTAGGCTGCTATGACCCGTATATAATCATATCCACTCAACGGCCTGTAGCCGGAGTACCACACTATATGGGGCGCAGATCTGCTATCCTATGTCGCGACATAGTCTTATCTACGTGGTTTCTACCTAACCTCAGTGGAGCATATTATCTATATTTCAATAATACAATAAACATATTACATTATTCATAAAATGCATAAACCATACTGTTTACCTGTATGCTGTCTCATTCTGTACGTTGCTAACCTATTTTCATGCTTTAAGAGGATTTCATAGACAACTACAAGTAATCTCTAATGAGTAATACAATGCAAACAATTGATAACTTGTAAAGGAATTTGCATGGAAACCACTCAGATTAAGGAAATTCTTGATTTTAATTTAAGTTAACTTAGAAGGTTAAATTCAGTAAAAATCTTAGGCTGAATGAATCTAAATATGCATCCCAACATCATTTCTAATGTAGCCTTGAAATCTGCCAAGGCAGCCTGTACATGTTTCACAAATTCTAGCATAACTCTTTCTACATAAGTCCAATTTAGGTAATTTGAAATTCTATGGTTAGCTAACACATTAAGGTACAAATATGTCTTCTATCATATCTCTTAAATGTGTTGGTAAAGTAGTCAAATATTGATCTAAAGTAGCAACTGCCAGTCTACCCAGCTTTTAGTTTCCAGTCTCTGCACAGTTCGTACCATTTTAGTCATATCTTTCAATTTATAAGTCCAATTTAGGTACTTATAAATTCTATGGTTAGCTAACACATTAGGGTACAAATATGTCTTCTATCATATCTCTTAAATATGTTGGTAAAGTAGTCAAATATTGAGCTAAAGTAGCAACTTCTAGTCCGCCCAGATTTTTGGTTTCCAGCCTGCACAGTTTGTACTATTTTGGTCATATCTTTCAATTTCTAAGTCCAATTTAGGAGATTCAAAATCTCATGGATATCTAAAACATAAAGGAACAAATAACTCTTCTATACTACTTCCTAATTCCATCGGTAAACAGGTTGAAATTCAGGTTGAAGTTACAGGTCAGTTTTCCAACAAACCTGTTTCCATGCATTTATCAACATGCTCAGACCTAGTACTCAACATTCAGAAACATATCTTATCACTATCATCACACTACACATATTCTCATGCAAGAAAATTTGTTAAACTAAAAGAGATATCAAACCTTCAACCAAAAAGCTTTAAACCTTCTTCTTAGCTTCCTTTCTCTTCTAACTTTGAGTTCACCTCTCCTATACATAATAACCTTTTATTAATCATCCAAAATATCACTAAATTATGAAATTCAAGAAATTCAACTTACTTGGATAGAGTTATAGGTTGAATTGAATGCTTGAAAGGTTGAATATTAAGGTAGAAAATGGAGGAAGATTTAGGAGAAAATGGAGAAGGTAAAGTGAAGGAAGAAGACAAAGAAGAAGATGGAGAAGGTAAAGTGAATGGAATTTTCGAGTAACCTCTAAATATATCTCTGGTTGTATGTTGAAAATTACCAAATAGTACCTAAATTTTTAATATTTTACAATTTAATACCTAAACTTTATACTTTATTTCAATTTGGTCCTAATCCTTATACTTTTATCTTTATGTTTCATTCAATTAAGTCCAATTCTTTTAAGTATTTAATTTCAATCCCATTCTACCCCACTCTGGATTCTAATGGCTCGAACCGGGTTCTGGTTCGACCCGACTCGACTCGACTCTATGCAACGACTCGGTTCAATGGGATCTCACAATGTATGTTTAGATCCATGCTTAAGCTTGCTTATTTTTGCATTATTGTGAAGCTATATGATTTTTATGCTATTTTTGTCAAACCATAGTTGTTGTCCCTCTTTCATTTTTGTTGATTTTTCAGTTATTAAGCTTATAATCTTGAATACATGAGTTGATTATGCTATGGAAATGGGTTGATTTGATTGAATTGCCCGATGTATGGGCTTTGAGAATTCATTATTGAATTGTATTTTTAAGCAGGTGGTTTAATCCAACTTTTAGGGAAGGTGCTGCCGAAATTTCGGTAGAATCTAGATTAGCTATAACTAATAGTTGCTGATAAGAGTATTAGAAAAACCTTCTAATTCTCTATTTCGATAAAGACTTCTATCTAATCCAAACTAGAGTTTCCTTTCTCCTCTATTACTGTGGTAATAATAGATAGAGCATTACTATTTGCTTCATGCATAGAGATACTACCTAATTGTTAGTTATTTAATTTATTACATAAACGCTTATTACTTTTCTACTTATTTTTATATATGTGTATATTCGTACATTTGCGTAATCTTTATTCATATGATGTGTTGCATTAAATGCAATGTTCGATTATTTGTGTTATGACATTTATTTGCCTTGTTTGCGTGGAATTGGGATGAAGTGGGTCACCATGGGTTTGTGAGAGCAGTTTTCGATACCGTCGGCCATATATGGGGAGATCGGCGCCCCCGTGTGAATTTGATGATATGGATTATATGAAAAATCACAAGGTGGCCTCCTGTTGGTATGGAAAGAAAAGGGAGTATAAAAAAAAATGAGAGGGCTTGTCAAGTGAGGGTTAGACCAGTCGGCCATGTATAAGGGATCGGCTCCCTGGTGCACATGTTATGAGAGGATGGGCCATGTGTGAGGACGGCTCATCGGGGGTGTCGGTGATGCCAGTGACCAATTTCCACTTGTTTAATTACCTGAAGGTATAATTACTTGTGGATGCTGATATTATGCCATATGCTTGACCGGCGGTGTGTTCGTTTTAGTATTTTAGGGAGCATTTTGTGTGAATGCTTGTGTAATGCAATAATTAGTATTCATTATTAAACTCACATTTCTTTTGCTTAATTTTTTCAGGAAGTAGATACTTCTTTGTCCCGATTAGAGCTCTGTCTCCTTCCTGGCAGAGCTAGAAAAGTAACTTTTAGAATTAGCAGTTATTTAAATTATATAGCTATATGTACTAAAATTTATTTATAATTTATCTGTTTATGAACTCTGCAGTTATAGGATTATAATAATTCCAATTATGTATAAGTGTAATCATGTTAACCGATATCTTTAGGTTGATGACTTACAAGTCTATATATGGATGTACGAACCAGTTAACCCCTATTATAGATATTATGTAATATTATTGGCCCGAGTTATGAAATATTTGGAATGCTGGATTTAAGCCAGGATGTATTGTGATTATAAGATTTGTTATATCTAAATAAATAATATGTGTTTAGTGTTCCTGTGATCCAATTTGATGTGTTTGAATTTTAGTGGTTTAGGCTTACTACGGGCCTCGGGAGCCTTAAGCTTATCTGGACCCTAGTGCCGGTCCGGCCCATGGAAACGGGTCGTGACAACTGCTCTTATGGAATGATACTTTTATTTATTGATATGATTTCTGAATTTGATATTACATGCTAAATTATGGATATTTTATTATGTGACTGAATTAAGCCTTATTATGGATATTTTATTCTTTATTAAATTTTAATGTCGTTCTTCAACTTGCTGTGGATTTCAATCTGAAAGCTTTATGGTCTTCTTTTGTTCCATCTAAAGTAGCAATTTTTGTTTGAAAAGCATTATCTTCATAAAATTCCTTATAGAGTTAATTTGTTCAACCAAAAATTGATATCAAATTTGAAGGCCTGCAAATGTCCTTTACGTGAGAAAACTATTCAATCTGTGGATCATCGCTTCTAAGGGTGTCTTTCAGTGAAATGTTTACTGCTTAATTTTTAAATGGTGGAACATTTTTACAACTTTACCAAACTCTTTTAAGGATCTAGGTTGGCAATACCATAATCTAATAAACTCTAATAGTATTTGTGTAGCTTGGATGTTAATCTTTTTTGTTGCTTTTCGACTTTGTGGGTTAGGCAAAATTAAACTCTTTTCTCTTGTAATGTCCAAATTTGTGAGGATGTAGTAGATGGTATTAAATTTAGAAGTTTTAAGCTTTTGAAATCCAAATTTCCCTCTCTTTCGTATGCTTTAAGGATTGGTATTGTTAACCTTTATTGGTTTCTTATAGCAGATAACATCTTAAGAATATTAAATCAACAACGAAATCTAACTTCTCTTGGGTCCACCGAATGGTACTTGTTTTAAATTCAATATAGATCGTGTAGCAAAAGGTAAACCAGACCCTACGGATTTTGGAGTTATTGTAAGAAACTCAAGTGGAGAGATAAAATGTGTCTTTATTTTTTTCAACAAACTGAGATTATTGGCTCTAATTAGACTGAAGTGCTTGCTATTATTAGGGTTGTGGTTTCATTTTCTCAATATCGATTGAAAAGATTTCCCTTAATTGTTGAATATGATTCTAAAAATGTTATTTTCTGGGTTACAAATAAGGGAAAAAAAGCCCTTAAAGTGGTGGCATTTGTTTAATAGATTTGGTACTCATTGTGGCTCTATTTGTTCTGTTAAATTCATCCATGTTTTAGGAAGCAAAATTGATTTTTAGATGTCAGGCTATAAAAGGGGGTCGATGCAGATCAAGGTTTTCTTACTTGGTTATAATTAGATTAGTATAATGTGGGCAAGTTGCTCAGGATAGTATATTAATTAATAAAATAAATATAAAAATTCATACTTACAACTATATCATTTGTTATCTTTTCTTTTTTAGAATTATATTAAGATTAAAATTAATAAGGGCCTAAAATAAATATAACTTCGTTCCATTTGATAGGCTTTAACATTTGTGATAGTAGATTTTATAGTCAGCAAATGAAGTGTCATGGTGTGGGTCTCATTAATAGCCACATCAGTATAATAGTAATGGTCGATAGATAGAGGTCACAATTATTAACAAAAATTACCTCGTGGTATCGATTGTAGCAATTAAAAAGATATGGTAAAAATATTAAAAAGGCCAAAGTTAAGTTTTCTTTCAATCATTAGGCTATGAATAAAAGATGATCACAAAATAAGAGCAAAACAACAGTATGATGAGCAGAGCTTCAATAAAAGTACCAAAGACCTTTTCTTAATTTGAATCAATAGTTATTTAAAAAAAAAAAAAAATCAATTAATGCTATATGTAAGAGCTACTTTTTTCACTTCTATAAATATTAGAGGTTTCAACAAGCATTGGAATAGAAGATTCAAATAGATTAAATCCTTTTAATTTCTTTTGATTAGAAAATTATACAAATTCTTAAGTTTTATTTTTTTTTTTTTTTCAGTTTGTAAAGTTTCATCCAAAAAAATTAGAATGGCTAAGTTTTAGGGGTCAGAAATATTCAAAAGTAGTTTTAAAGAGTTTTTACGGGGAAAAAAAATTAGGACCATTAAAATGCATGATGAAGTTTGAAAATTTTTAACTTTGCATTTATAATTTTTACAATCAATAAAATTAGTTAATAAAAACTTCAATCAGCCACTATATGTAAAAACTTTTTATAAACTTCACTAGTATTTGATTCATTTCTGATAGAACCAAGGTTTATTATTATTGCCCATTAAAATATTATTACTTTTAATTTGCCGTTTTAATATAATTTTATTTAGAATTCAATTAATCTTCTCACTAATACAGGAAATATGAGATATCATGTTCGAGTCATCTCGATTATAAGAGTTTTACCAATTTGATGAATCAATGAGAAAACAACCTTTGTTCTAACCTACAATATTAAAATCAAAATCTTTTCCTATCTCCATACTTTTCAATAATTTTGGATTGGATATGATTAATATTCGCGTTGTTCTATTCCAAAATATTAATATCTTCCCTGTTAAAGACACCATATATACATTTTAAAAGCTGAGAATTTCACACATTACTGTAAAATGATTTCACTCAAATTTAAAAAGCTGATGCTTACAATATTTTTTGGACATTATTTTAAAGTTAACGGATCACTCTAGCGATAATCCGATGAGTTAGATCAATGGGTTTAGACAATGATTCAATTTATTAGCTTGTAGGATGTGCCTCTTATTGCCTTAACTCCTTTGTAGCCACTTGGTTTCCAATAGACAAAGTAGAAACCTTTACCAGCCCCGTAGAGTGCAAGAAGAAACAAAAAAGATACAACTAAAGAATATAAAAAAAGATCATTCATGGACAAAAATAAAGTTTTTTCTTTTAAAGTTCTTTTTTTTTATTTCCTGTATTGGTGTATCATCAATATAAATGAATGTTCAATGACTTTTTTCTTTGCTATATTATCTGTTCTTTCCTTTGAAAATTATTAAACTCATAAACAATTTTTTAATATTAAATAAAGAATTTTCAATTAAGTTTTTTCCCTATAAATAGATGCAAATAAATGGTTTTTTTTATTTTATTATTAATATTAAAAAAA
Organism: Jatropha curcas; assembly: GCF_041381405.1. NCBI lineage: Eukaryota > Viridiplantae > Streptophyta > Magnoliopsida > Malpighiales > Euphorbiaceae > Jatropha > Jatropha curcas. The sequence goes on along the minus strand of NC_143158.1, from coordinate 22,865,077 downwards.
ATTAATTTTTCATTATAAAAAATAAGTCCCACACGGCACCTAGGGGTGGCCATTTCACGGTTTTTGGAACCGGAACCGCCGGTTCGGAATTGGTGAGAACCGAAACCGTGAGGAACCGAAATTGGGGGTCTGCGGTTCGGTTCTGATTTCAACTTTTAAGGAATTGTGAATCGGCGATTCCAAGAACTGTCTGGAACCGGCGGTTCCGACGGGTCCACCCAGTTTCAATAACTTTTTTTAATTTTTTTAAATATTTTTGTGAAATCTCCAAATTAACCCTCCTAATAACTATATAACGGCTAGTTTTAAGAGTATTTGTAGAAATTTGATTTTTTGAATTTACTATAAATATGCCTTTTCATTTTGAAAAAAAATTTAGTTCAATTCTTTTTCTAAAAAAAATTAAATTCAAGCCCATTTTCTTTAAAAAAAATAAGTTCAAGCTTTTTTTTAAAACAAATAAATTAAGTTAAGCTTTTTTTTAATTTTTTCTTTAAGTTTTTTCTAAAAATTATTTCATAAATATTTAAATTTTAAATTTTCAATAAAAAAAATGTTCTTTAAATTTTGATTTTATAATTATGAGATTCGCCGGAAAATTAATCGGAGAACCGACCGAAACTGTCGATTTAGAATCATTAAGAAATTAGAATCCGAACCATAACCGTTTAGTTCTAAACCGTAATCGAAACTATCGGTTTCAAAACTGAAACTAGCGATTCTAGAATCGTGGGCATCCCTAACGACACCTAAAAATAGTATTTTGTTTGCTTGCAGAGAGGGGTTTGTTAACATGTGTAAATAAGTAGAGCAATATCTATTTGGTGTAAGTTTTATATTCATTTATTCCAGCTTTATATTTATTCAAGCCAAGTCAACTTTTCGGCATTTTTCATCACGGTCAAATGGTCAAAGAGAGTATAGTGTTAAAAAATGGACAAATACATAGATTATTGTATGAACTTTTAAAGAAAAATCCTAGGACACCTTTAACTTTGTGAGACCACTTATGCACTTGAAGTTCACTTTTTGCATCATTCGTGCACCTTTCCACCCCGACAAATGAGAACGTGTAGTCAATCGCAGGTCGGAACGTAAAATATATAAATTTATGCCAGCGTGGAAAAATCTTGTCCACTCTGGCGTAAACGATGTCGTTTATGGTTTATCCAGCTATAAACACTCATCTTGTCCAATCAGTGTCTCTTTTCGCATTTTTTTTGTCTCTATAGGGTTTTGTCTCTCTTCTGCAATTATAATTATAAATTTATTCTTTATCAGAAATATCATAACCATTAAAGCAAAAGGTGAGAAAAGGATCGTAACAGAGAGATATACTTTGATGGTTAACTCAATTTTTGACCAAACAGCGTCAAAAGCCTCCGAATGCAGAACAAAAAAGAGGTTATGGATGAAGACACCAAGCTTTAACTAAATTGCTGCTTCATTCAAATGCAAATAAAATCAAGGAACGAAAAAAAATATCTCCATATTTCTTAAAATTATACTTCAACATGACCATTGTTTCACCACAACTATTCTGCTATTTTTTTTCTAATTCTTCTACTTTTGTTTCGAACTCATATCAAAATTTAAAAATAAATATACATAAATAAATCAAATTAAAGATTTCTTCTAATTTTATCAGGATCAAACAAGAAATGCAGAGAGAGGGAGAAGTACATCTGGAGATTACTCTTGATGACGTCTGGTGCAAAGAGAATTTTGAAAGAGAATGAGATAATCTGGATGAGAAATATGATTGAGGAAGAGCTTAGGAGCATCACTGGGCAGAAGAATAAATTTGAAAAGCAAAAAGCCTTACAAGAAGAAGCAGAAAATTTTCTGAATCTCAAGGCTGAACTTAAGAAGATAGGAGCTGCCAGTGAAAAACAGCTCCTAAAGATTCATGAGGAGAAGGAACGGCTCAAAGTAAATGAAGAAGAGAGGACTGATGTGACAATAAAATTACATATGTGGCAATAAAATGGACCCATGTTCACTTACTTACCCAGGTCAGCGTGTTTGCGCTTCACGCGCGAGGACCCAAATTAAGAGGTATATAAATAATGAAAAAAAATGAAAAAGTGTATAAGTGGTATCTATATATTGGCCATTAAAAAATAGAAGTTGAAATAGTTTTAAGTAACAAAATTGAAGATGGAGGACGATAGAGTGATAGTTCCCAATTTAGGGTCGCTGGGTGAAAATTAGCCAAACCCCTACCATTAATCAAAACCCTACAATCGATCAATAACAAAATCAACCGCCTATTAACTCTGCTCTTTCCTTGCATTGTCAAAAGCGAGAAAAAGAAAATGGAAGAATCGCGAGAGAGAGAAGAGTACACTCTTGTTGCAAGAAAACCATGTTTCGGGCTCCCAACTGCTTGCCCAATTTGCTTGCCTGTTTACATCTATCTCAAGTTAGCTCGTTTTCCTTTTCGCTTGGATTTCAATTCCACCTATCCAGATTCAGGTATGGTTTAACACTAGCAATCTTTCTTTCTTCCTTTCTTTCCCTTTTCTTTTCTCTCCTTTTGTGTTTTTGGTTCTTTTAATATTTCTATTGTTACTCTAGTTTTAATCGTCTTCTTGATCAGCTTTAACTTTTATGAAATTCGCTTTTAAAATATATATGCATAAATTTAGTTGTATTGACATCACAGAAACTGCAAAACCTGAAGAAACCCAGTTCTTCAACTAAGCCGTTACTGTGAAATGAGTGCAAAATTTGCAATTTTATGTTATTTATTATTGTTATAATGCTAAGTTAGGGACAGATAATAATTGAAGTCATGTAACTTACTTTTCTGTCTCTCAAATTATCTTGCTTTCCCTAACCTAAAATTTTATAACCCTCCACAATATGATGTAATGTAGTCAAAATTATGTTTCATATCAATTAGGAAGATGATTAGGATAGTACCTCTTAAAATCCTTTGCTCTCCTCTATTAATTAATGCTTTTTTCTACTTGTCTTACACTTGATATCTAATAAAACTTTATTTTATTAGAGTGCAAAAACTATTTATTCACTCTTTTGTTTGGTCTTTTATGGCTTCTTTCTACCGATATGCTGTCAGAGGTGTGGTATTATCTCTTTCCTCGCATGTATATGCTCTTGTTGGATGCATGGATTTAGAAACTTGAATTTGTATTTCATCAGCATTGTCTTGTTTCTTCCACTCTGATTTTCTCATTAACTTCTATGATTTTGCTCTATAGGTGACTTCTCTACTACATGTTGTCTCTGTCGCCTTTTTGTCCCTTTCTATAACTTCGATCATTTAGTTTGGAGATGCGGGGTGGAATCATTGGGGTGTAAATATATTTATTTTATGTAGCCAGTGATTCTTTTTGTGAAGCGGAAAGGCCATTGCTGCATCTTGTGTTTTTAGTTCTCAGTATGCATTTCTTCTTTCTTTTTTTTTTTTTTTTTTTTTTTTTTTTTTTTTTTTTTTTTTTTTTTTTTTTTTCTCTCTCTCTTTTCTGCACACTGTCCTTGCTGGTTTATGATATAAAACTTCTATATATGCTCCCAATTTGGAATCTATATATTTATGAGTGTCTGTGTTATGAGCATCTGTTTTTTGTGCTTCATCATGCACTTGTATGCGACTGTATTTGTATATATTAAACGTCAATATAATCATCAGAGAACTTTTTTGTTTTTTTGCCTTTCTGTACTAGATCAAATTCCATATGTTGAATCTGGTGTTTATGTGGCCTATAATAATGAGAATGGCGGTGTTATTCAACGTTTAAAGGAAGATGGTATCGTTAATTTGGATGCTGAATTCTGCTCGATCCCAGAATGGATCTCATTGAAAGCAATGATTAACTCTTGGCTTCTAGATGCAATCACATATGAACTCTGGTTGGGATCTGCTGGAAGTTCTGCTTTCAAGAGTTATTATTCTGACCTTCCTTGGTTAATAGGAAAGGCTTTATTCGTTAAGCAAACATACACTGTTAAGCAGCGACTCGGGATAACAAAAGAAAATGCTGAACGAAGGGAAGTAGAGGTTGTTCTTTCTTTATCATAGATCTTTTTTGTGCGGCTATTTTCTGATTTATTGCGTGTTCTCTCTTTTACAGATGCACTGTCATGCATCCACGCATATTTTAAAGTCATATGTGTGCTAGAGGTGTAAATCATTTACTTAGCAGATGACAGTACATGGGGGTCAAAACCCTTTACTTGTTTCTTCAATTGAGGGCTCATATTTTAATTCAGCTCATTTGAGTCCCTCAGTTCTAATTTGTGGCCAATTAAGGGCAAAATATTGTGACAACCAATGGAGCAGATATCTATTTTAATAAAGTTAATGTGGGTTCCACGAAACAATGACAGATCTGATTATATTACGACATATGGCATTACTTACAAAATAAAAAAGAAAAATTGTTTTCTTCATTTTTTAACTTTATTTTCGTTGAGTTTGAAATTAGTTGTTGTTAATTTATACTTAATATATATTGGCAATAGACAGATTTACAAGAGAGCAAAAATTGCATATGCAGCTTTGTCAACCAGATTAGGGGAGCAGGAGTTTCTATTCGATGACAGGTCACTCTTCTGGCCTTTCTGCTTCGGGTTTAAAGTTTAGCTTTGAAATTAACCTGTTAATGATGCATTCAATTGCATGGTTGCTTTTATATAGGGCATCAAGTTTGGATGCTTTCTTCCTGGGGCATGTGCTTTACACTATTCAAGCATTACCTGTGAGTTCCTTAAAAAAATTTTCTGCTCTGATCATTTTAGAAGCTAACTGTCAATGCATACTACTTATTCAATTGAGTTACATTAATTGATCAGATACACATAAACTGATACTTCTTGGGTAAGCTGATAAAAGTCATCAATTAATTTTCTGAGATACATTACATGAATAGATATCCATAATCCATGCAATAAAATTGATAGTTTAATGAGCTGATAATACTTGTTGCACTTTGAAACATGATTAGCCAGTTAGATACTGCATACTTGGCATACAAAGTATGTGAATTTGAACTAGTTAGATGGTTAAGTAAAGTTGAGTATCTATTCAAGTTGTTAGACTGTATGGTGCTTTTTGGCAGTTGTTGCCAGTTAGAAGCTTAACTCGTTTAAAACTACTAAATCTTGTAGGACTTTGATTATTTGCTTCTATATCTTTCATCGAAAGGAAAGTAAAAAGAAAAGTTTGCTTGTGTTAGCTTTGCAAGTTTTATTTTTCTTACATAATTGACACCTCTAGTAACTCTTGTTTTCATGCTCTAAGACTTGCGTACATCTTTGAATCACATTGTACTTTGTTTTGCAATACATTTATCTAAGGTATTTTCTACTAGTGCTGTTGAGAAGTTCTGATTGAGACATTCTGATTGAGGCATTCTGAAAGAAGTTAGCTGAAATATTCTGCTTTATATTGACGAATATCCTAATGCTCATTCTGATTTTCTTTTATCTTTAGATTTTTATATTAAAGAATATTTCAGTAATGATGAAATAAAATAACTAGATCTACATGATGAAGAAGTAACTGGTGAACAAATGAAAAAGGAAAAAAGTTAGTTGCCAAGACTCTGGAAATAGCTAGTATAGAAGCAATATGAAAAAATTCTGCACAATTTTGATGGTTTAGGATGTGGTAGTAAAGCCACAATGACAGTTCTACTATGCTAGCAGACAGATACTAGATTTTTGCAAATATCTGAGGAAATCCTATTGAGCAATGAATTTGAATAAATTGAAGAAGATTTCAGTCGGATAAGCCTTGTGCCCCTTGGAGGCAAGACAGCTTGGGAAAACTTGAACTTTTTGGAAATTGGGGCTAGGGTTTATAGAAATGATGAATATTTAAGGTGTTTTCTTACACAGACATCTAGGAAATCCTATTGAGCAATGGATTGGGATAATGGAAAAAGATTTCCGGCAATTTAAGGCTTTTGCCCCTTGGACACAGGACAACTTGGAAACTTGAACTTTATGGAGATTGGGGCTAGGGTTTATTTAAATCAAAAATTAGGCCTGAATATCAGTATGGAAGATCTGAATTTCTTTAGAAAAAAAAGGAAAATTTAGCAAACAAAAGCAAACTACTAGAATCACACAAATAAGATCTGGAACTCACTCCGATGAATAAAGAGTCACCCTAGAAGGTAAAAGCATAATCTGCTTTAATTTTATTGACTGTAAACTTATTAAGCATTAGAAGCATGGGTAATTGTGTACCCAAACTACTCCTAAAGCTTTACTTAATAGGACTTGCAAACTAGTCCTCATCCTTCAAGGATTTGGACTCCCAAAATAAACTCCCCAAATAACAAGGACTCTAAAATGTCTTAAAGCAAATATAAATTTCATTAACAAATAGTGACACAATTCCAGAAAAGCTGAAATTACAGAATTGTCCTGTAAACCTAAAGTTCTTGACTAGCAACTTATAGTGAAATAGAAATAAAGAAATGTAGTAAGACTAGAAATATGTTATAATATCTAAAATAAATTGTAGACAAATTCTAAACAACAATTCTAAAATTCTTGAACCTTTAAATTTGAATTTTCTTGTTTTCATTGCCTTGCATACCCTCTTTCCCAATCCAGAAATTATCATTTAGAAGTTTAGTACCGTTCATACAAGTTGCAATATGGTGCTTATGTTGTAAATTTTAATAAACAATAATGAATAATGGGTGTGGCATCAGAGCAAGATGGGTTTAGGAACAGTTAGTCCATTAAGTAGGATGGTAATGTAGCAGAAAAGTCCACCTAAACATGACCAATGATATTTCTAGTGGACTATTCTCTCGATGATTCTGCTATTGTAAGAAAAACGAAATGATACGTCATGTGTGGCTTATTGGAGGATGTCACTAAGGTGTACCTGTTTGAGACATTTTCCTGGACATTTTACTAGAATTTGAGGCGTAGGCGCACAACAGAATAAGATATTAGCAACATAAAAAAGGATAAGAAAAAAAAAATGAAAAGATGTGGATTGGAAAAGGAAAGACAAGCAAAATTATTGCAAAAGCAAATTTCTCATGACACTTGAAGTAGAAGAGATGAGAAAGATGAGGGATTTGCAAGCCCATTATTTTGAGCAAACAAGTGATGACATGTCATTGGAGGACTTGCTGAATTTCAACAATGTCCATTTACTTTTCACTATAAATTTAAATCACTCTTATAGCTGCAATGGTAGTCACAATCACAGTCGTGACAGAATCGAGGTCTCTGCAGATCAAATGCTATTGTCATGGTCATTATCACAACTTTTTTTTAGGCATAGAAAATTATGCTAAATGCACAGATTATTGCAATATATTTACTCAAATTTTAGTTAAATAAAATGGATAAATAAGCATACATTCATTCTTAAGAATGTTGTTTTGTTTTTAACTTTTTAATTACCTAACAAACAAGTTTAGAAACAAAATTAAACGAAATTGTCCAAGTTTTTTATTCAACATCAAAGGGGTATCATATAATTCAAAAGACATTTTGCACTGAGGTAAGAAGAGATTCATGTAGTTTTTTTATGACACAATGTAACACTGAAAATTAAAATTTGGTACCTTTTAATTTTAAATTGTTTGATGACATCTACATATTATTTAAGTCTCAGTTAAGGTAAAATCACTTAAATTGATAACTCAAAATTTAACTTTAAATTTGCACTAAATACGACAAGCTACTAATCTTTGTAACAACTTTGGAATTTAGAAATTTTGGAACTGCATTTGAATTTCTCGTTCTCTTCAATTGCTAACACTTATTTCTCAATTCTACAAACATAACGTAAGTGTCTAATATTTTAAAAAGAACCATTTTAGACGTTGCAAAACTTGATTTTAAACTATAGTTTGGCTAGTTTATATTTTTTATGACCAAGCATTGTCAAATTACTATAGTAAGTAATCGTAATTACTTTTAATCTACATATTTAAGGTGGTGTTCTTGTCAATGACAATTATAAAAGAAGCCCAAAAGATTAGTATTTTTAATTCTGATCTTGCATGGAAAATGCAAAAAACTTGAATCTAGGCTCATGAGCTACTTTCTAGCTTTAGCAAACACAGTTTAATTGGATACTTGAATAAGGGTTGAGTATTTCAGGTTATATTGTAGGAGAGAAGCACGGACCTTATGCAAAGACAATAACAATGTTTTTTTTTTTTTTTTTTTTTTTATTGAACCTTTACATGGCAGTTAAAATCAGCTGCTAAGGATTAGCTAGTTTCAGCTATTACTTCTAATATAGTGACTATTATGGCATGCATGTTTCCCTTTGTGTAATAGGGGAAATTATAATGGTAAAGGGAGGGCTAAATATCTCAAGTGGAATGATATTCAAAACTGAGGATGCAAAGGGAATTGTCATCCCACTTAGCCAGTGAGCTCTGTTATAATCTACATATTTAATATGTAGATTAAATAGGTCGGGTGTTTGGTATAATTTCTGTTTCTGATTTTTTTTTTTCTGTTTTCTAATCCAAAATTGATTTCTTGGAAATTGAGCTGATAAAACATGTTAAAAGCCACATTTTATGGCTTTTCTCTGTTGTGAAAACCTTTTTTTCTGTTTTGAGACACTAAATAACAAAAATAAATAGTTTAATAATAGATCTTTCTTTCATATTTGAGAAACAAAAACAAAAAACCTATAACAAAATCAATCACTAAAATAATTAGATTTCAATTTGATTTTTATTGTCAGTTTTTTTCCTTGGTTGTAAATGCCTAATTGGCTTGATCCACCTCAATGTCATATTCTTCTCTTGATAAAAGATACCGATTAGTCTCATCTTCTACGTTTCACAGTAAATTTTAAGGTGATGTTTGATGACACTTTCTGGCAGTTAAAATTAAAATTTTCATTACTTATTAGTTCTTAAATTGTTTAATTTTGATAATACTTATTTACGTATCTTATAAAGGTCTCAATTTAAGTTAAAAATTCTCTTAAAATGAAAAGTATTGGGTTTTTGAAAAACTTTGCAATTAAAAAATTTTAGCACTATATTATTTGATACTTCAAATTCAGGTCTTAGATTGTTACCTCATAATTTTCAATTTTATCAAACACCATCTAAGTTTATGAAGAGTCATTACATTTTAGTTATACTAGTTGCTGAGGATGAAAGTTGCTACTCATAGCAAACTGTTAAAAATTTTAGTATTCTTTCAGGAATACCTAGAATAGTCTTTGCTGTCCAAAAATGCATGGTTGATAAAGGAATTTACTACATGTGAAACTGCTATTTTATTTTTTCGTCAAATGAAGAATAATATATCATACAAGTAGCTTAGGCCAGTGAGAGAGTTTGTTCAAGAGACGGTGCGATAGAGGGCAAGCTGTAAGATTTTAGTTGTATGAGTAAATATTCTTTCCTTAATATCTGCAATAAACTCTCTCCATCTGTCATAACAAAGTATATTGTTGTTGTCATCTTATGTTTTTTAAAGGAATTTGTTCGCTCAATTTCAGCCTTGGTCACTAGAGTCATTACTCAATTTCATCACATTAATTTCTGTATCATAAAAATTATTGAACTGTTCTAAACTGCAGCTTTTGTTTCAACAAGATCACCATTGCCAAATTTTAGTAGAAGTTAGATCAGATAATTGATGTGGCTGTAAAGTGAGTCCTGTGGCGCACCTTTAGTTGTGCAACTAGAATAGAAAAACGAAGTTAAGTTTCTCATATGGAATCTGGTGGAGTTGTGTTGTGATTTCTTGTGATAGATTAAACTGGTTTTCCTAACATTTAATCATTAATCTAGTCACCAAGGATGAAATTAATCAGGAATTTACTCAATCAGAAATAGTTCATGTTTAAGCTAAATGTGGCGAGTTGATCTTAAATTGATGTGTAGTTGTATTCTTGTCAAAATGCATGAGGTCATTTATTACCAATTACCTTATAATTTCTAATTTTATCATGTCTTTCTTCCCTTAAACTGATCCATTGCCATTATGTTGTATCAGGAAACATCAGTTCTTCGGAGTTCTCTTTTAGAGCATGGTAATCTTGTACGCTATGCAGAGAAATTTAAGACTAATTTCTTGGAATCTGATTCATCTTCATCTTCCATCCCGCGATTTCATCCAGAGTCCTCATCCTCAACTCCAAGAAGAGGTCCTTCAAATTATAGTAAGAACTTTCTACTTCTTGACTTCCATATTTTTATATTTCTCAATAGTATTTTGAATTGTTGATGGATGAATTAAACCAACTCAGAATTTTTTTTCAGTCCATATGTAAGTCAAAACTCCTTTCACATGCAATTTACCTAATATTTTAACTTACCTGTTCATCATCAGGTTCAAAACCCAATAGAAAACCCAAGAGGGAAAAAACAGAAGAGGAGAAAACTTTCAAAAGAAGGGGAAAATATTTTTTGTTAGCACAAGCAGTTGCAATTCTCCTTTTCCTATCCCTCATGAGCGGATATGATTTTTCTGAGGTGGATGTTGATGGCGGTGATGGAGGGTATGGGTATGACTGAGAAGGCATTGTTTTATATGACATTATGTTCACTGTGAATTTTTCTTACCCTCCATGAGGACCTTGTCAAGTATCAGGCAACACCAGGATAGGTACTTGTTTCATTTTTGACATCTCTTTCAAAATAATTACATCTGTGGAAGTGGAAATATACTATTACCTGTGCCATAGACAGATGTTCAAGGTGATACAGGGGAGAAAATTTTGTAATAGTTGGATTTTGATGTCTAATTTTTGACCTGTTGTCTTGTATTTCGATTTGTTACTCTTCAATCTGTACAATATTCAATTGTTCGGTTATTGAGCCTCCGTTGAAACAAATCAGCAGTAGGATTCAGTCAATTTCTTATTAAAGGCTTGTTTATGGAATTCATTTACAAATCCAAATTTTCATGTTCAGTATAAATGAAAATTTAATTGGATTTTCACACTTACTAAATTTAATGGAATTGGTTATGCTTGGATAAATTTTTTTAATAAAATTGATAGAAATTTTCCTTTCCCTCTACATCTATAAGGTGTTATTTTATAAACCTCCTTCCTTGTATCTCCTTGCCTTTACTTTTGTAGAGCAAATGTTTGTTAAAAGACCTCAGCAAGTCCTAAAACTGCAAACCTTGTTTGATCACCTATTTTACAACAGATGTTTAATTTGTTTTTAAGGATCTAAGCAAGTTTACAAACTGCAAAAATTTGAAAGAGACTTTCCCTCATTAAACTGGACAAGGGATCTTGGCATGTCAATAAACTATTGAATTTTCTTTGAAGGGACGAGCATGGTCATAAACTGCAGAAATCTTTATTTGAAAAAACTAACAACTCTCTAAACTACATAAATCTTTGATGAAGTGACCTTGCCATGGGACCAACATTGTCCAAAAACTGCAAAAATATCTTTAAAGAGACTTATGCATATGGTTAAACTGTTAGTTGTTAAAAGGTTATGAACCTTTTATGGAGTCTTACTGCTAAGGAGGAGTCGATATGAAGGGGAGTTTGAACAGTTGCTGCGAGAAGAAAAAAAGGAAAGGAGACGAGAAGATCCAGCAAATTGAAAAGGATGAAATAATTTGATGAGAAGATCCAGCAAATTGAAAAAGATGAAATAATTTTTTTATGAACATTATGCTTTGCATAATTGAGATTTTTTTAGTTGCTCTTATTTGCTGGATGTGAATAAACTTGTGCACAATTAGAAAGGAATAGGGTTCAAAATATTTTTTATTTTTTCTTATAGATTGGATAAAAAATAATTTTTGAATGAGATACTGAACTCCATCATGAATTGAAAAATAAATCAAGTTTAACTTTAGCACCTTGATTAAAAATAAATACTATAATATTGAAAATTGATCGAAAAACTAGTTTTTTAGTTTAACAAAAAACAAATTATAGCTTTGAATTCGTGTTTGGAAGGATACATTGGGGATTTTGTTGAACATAATCAAGAGAGTGATAGAAGGCATCAGTCAGCCATTAATAAAAGCTTGAAGGTAGATGGAGATAGAACACAAAGGAAATAGAGTTAGTGGCTGGAGAAGAGAAGGAAGAAGAAGGGAGAGAAAAGAATATGACGAGAACAAAAAAGGAGTAAGAGAGATAAAAGTGAGTTTTTTTTACTGATATGGAAAAATTTTATAATTAATTACACCACAGGTCATTTTTTTTTAAACGGTAAAAACTGCAAATTTCATTGACTTAAATCAGAAAACAAAGAATCAACAATAAAGGAAGAAGGGGCAACAGAACAATGCTGAAGTTCTTTTAAAATAGGAAATTGCACCACATGTCAGCTTAGTTGCTAGAAATTCCATTTAACGTATACAAAAATAGGATTTTTAAATAGATAACAACTTATAGTTTAGGAATAAGGAGGGAAAATAGGAAATTATTTGTCTAGATCGGGTCAATAGTCACGCTTATGAACTAAATCAATGACAGTAAGAATTTTTAAAAAAGTGTTTGACTTTATCTTTTTTTTTTTCCCAATGTATGGTTAGAAATACCCTTGTTTCAATAAAAAACCTTATTCTCATTGGTTTGATTCAGGAGTAGAGCCATGGATTCGGCCTAGGTAAAATTTTCGTGTGAAAATAAGGGTGGTTTATTTATAGAAAATAATTTTCTGTAATTTTCTTAGAAAATGAAAAATAGAAAACAGAAAATAGAAAATACGTTCACTTGATAATAATAATAAAAAAATTATTTTTTAATTTAAAAACTATATAAACATTATTTATAACTTTTCATAATTAAAAGAAATAAAATATTATAAAATAAATTTCTAAAATTTTTATTAAAAATTTAAAAATTTTTATTATTAATTATTTGTAATAATAATATCAAATTTTATCATTTTGTAAAATTTTTTAAAAATAAAGGATATAATATATTTGTAATAAAAAAATTAATTATATATTGTAAATCAGGCGGTAGTTTGGTTGATTTTCTCACCTACGTGAAAAGTGAGAGATCTTGAATTTGACTCCTCTCGATCACAGTTGTTTTTATCAATTTGGTGAGCCAAGGAGAGGGTTACCTCCTAATGTGTAGCCCGCACCGTTAAAAAGCCTCTAATAAATTAAAAAATATATATATATTAAAGCATAATATAATTTTTTAAGTTATTTAAATATTTTTATTTAAATATAATTATGAACATATCATTTTAAAAAAAATGGAAAACGTGTCCTTGTGTTGTAAAGGGGAACTATGAAAAATAACTTAAAACTGTTTTTTCAAATCTTAGTTAAATTTTGAAAAATTGAAAACCTGTTCTCTAATTTTCAAATAGAAAACTGACTGATTAAATACAACTCTGTTTTTCAGTTTTTCTTTATAAATTTTCAAGAAAACTACTCTAGTTTTCGACAAGTAAACACACCCTAAATTTTTTACCATTTTAAAAAGAAAACAACTTGATGAGAAAAAGCTCAAAAATATCAAATTTTATTATTACCAAAATTAAAATGGCATTTGATTCAACTCCCATTAGCTATTGATTCCATTATATACGTTTTATAGCTTTTTCATATTAGCTAACAGCTAAACTGTACTTATATCATTTTGGATCATTGACCTCATAAAAAACATAATTGCTAATGAATTTACTTTTTTTAAAATTAATATTTTTATGATAATTGTATTTATAGTTACTTAAAATGAAATTTGCATTAAATATTATTTTAAAATTTTAATTAATATTTTTATTTATATTATACATTGAAATAAAAATATTATATTCACCTCACATATATATATATATATATGTATATATCATAATTTATAAAACAAAATGATCATTTTCTATTTTAACAACAAGCAATATCAGCTATCAGCTTGTATGAACCGCTAGATCAGACGGGTACATCAATTATCACCGTTGTAAATTCATATTATGTTTTGCCTCATCTCTTTACAACCATCACATTTTTCAATTTCATGGAAACTCACTGGTTTCCTTGTTTCTTAATTTCATATTAATGATTTTGTTAAAATCACATTAATAAAAAAGTCAAAATAATATAGTATAATTTTTTTTTCTTTTTATCTAGTGATGAGCCATGAACTAATTTTCAAATCCCTAGGTTTAATTAGACAAACAAATTAATATTTCTTCAAAAAATTCTACTCTCTTTTACAATTTGTTTGGACCAAGATAGTGCCAAAAATAATAGAGCAACAATAATGAGAAACTTGAAAGTTTCATTTTATAATTATCTTCCATTCTTACGTTTGAATATCAAAAAGGAAATAAAATAAATTTATTTTTCTTTATTCGTATTAGAAGAAAGAAAGTGTTATTATTGAAAATTGTCAATTATATCCTCATTTATTTTTAAACAATAAAAATAATTTAATTACTTTAAGATATTTTGTTAATCTAATAAAAATAACTGAAATTTCAATTTATTTTTATTATTTTCTCTCCAATTTGAAGAGATCCAAAATATATTGGCGCCAGTGAAAAATAAGAGAAATATTACTTCAACATTTTCTTCCTCTTCTCCGATCAAGGAAAATCATTTTTGGCCATATACATAATTACACCCTTAAAGTTAATAAAAAAAACCTCATGACACGAACTTTAAAATCGACATTGTGGCTCCTTAAATTTCAGTTTTTATAATTATCATATCTTGTCACGCTAGTAATAATAATTCTTAAGATTTTTGGTTTTTATTTGCAAAATATTGATTTGATATGTAGTTAGTATGGTTTTTGTAACGACAATTTTCACATTTTTCAACTATTTAATAAATATTTAATCAATTTATTTTATAAGTTGAGGTGTTCTATAGTTCAATTAGGTAACAATTTTATAAATTAAAATATTCAATAGGTCAGTGAAAATTGAGAATGTCATAAGATTTTTCGTGAAAAATACAAAGATGAATTATGTTTTGAGCTAAACATCTTTCTCTAGATATTTTCCGTAATTATTTTCCTTCAAAAATACTACTCTCATCCAAACAAACAAAGGCTTATAATTGAATTGATGGGTAAAGAAATTAATAAAGAAAAAAAAAACATAAGATAAATTTAATAAAATTGGCATTCATGATGTGATCTTTTCTAATTTGATTAACAAGTAAATATTGATATTTAAATGAACCTGAGTGTTATGTTAGCATAAGCAGTAATTGCTCTATATTTATTTCTCTCTGTCAATTGGATTATAACAAGTAATTACAATTGACAACCATGAGAAACTATCTACCTACCTTGCATTGTCTCTCTGTTTAACAAGTTCTGCATATCCCTCAGCAGAACTAATAGAAAACTCAGCAAGTGAACTCATTGCAACTGACATTCCAGCACACAGTACTCTAATGGCAACTTCTGCCATTTTCTCCGCTGTCATTACTGTTTCTATTTCACTTACCTCAACCAGTTCCATGTTCGACCCGGATTCACCTGTTGGAAATCTCTTTGATCCAGCACTATGTGTATCATCTCTTAGCTGCTGTGCATAAAGAGATCCCATCCCAGCAGCAAAAAAATCTAATCCATCAAGAACTTGCGTTTCTTGAACTGCATCAAGAAACCTTGACCATTGAGTACAAAGTCCAAACATTGGAAAAGTTCCGCTGGACCGACGAGGAGAGAATGGCAGTTTTGATGTGTCAGGGTCTGATCTAACACACCTTAGGAGCCAGCCAGTTAGTGCATGTAGGTAGGATCGTTGAGAAGTGATCCATGCCTCGAAGCATGCTCGCCAATTCCTCAGTTCTGACTCAAGATTGGAAGCTGATCTTGCTAGCCTTTGAGGATCAGCAACTGACATAGAAGAGCGCCTTTTTGCATCCATTTTTGAAGGTGTTCCTGCTAATAATAGCTTTGCCTCATCTAATGTCTGCTTTTGTGATTGATGGCATTCAGCCATTACTTTCCACATTCTTTCTAACCTGTCACAAGTGAAAAATAAGGAGAAATTTAAGTATAAATATTAAGAACTCCTTTAAATTAGCATTCAAGGTACATACATGGGAAACATCATTGTAAATGACTATACTATAATCTAGATATTTTTTTTAAAAAACTAATATTATGTCAAAAGATGCTACTTAGATGTTTAGATTGTGTATTTGGGAAAGATTCTTCTGCTGTCTGCAAAGTAACAAAGAAAGATAAGTTGTATACCCTTGTACCAATTCTAAAAGTTGAGGCTGCAATTCTTCATCCCTTAAAGCTTCTATTCTCTTTGAAACAGCTTCAGCTGAGTGTATTGAAACTTGTAGTTGAGTGTACAGATCTCTAATCGCTAGTCTTGTTTTATCCACCACAAAAGGGTCCTCCCCTCTTACATCTTGGTTCCTAAGTTGCATGCTTTTCTTCTCATATGCAATTCGAACTCTTTCGCCTGACTGTGGAGATGTAAACTCATTTAGATGAATAATGAATCAATCATGTTTTCTAATCAGCTTATCATCTTTAATCATTCCACAAGCTTGTTATATATAAGAAAAAGCATCCAAGGAGAATTGTATTTAGAACTTTTATAGACTAAGTTTCCAATAGCTGAGAAGAAAGGTTAGATGTATACCCTGACTTCCTCATAGAGTTTCTTCTCCCAGGCATATAATCTGTCCAATGTTGATTGGTGACCAGAGAACATACAGGATTCCTCAGAGACATCACTACTGCTTTCATAGCCTTCATCTTTGGGAATCGAGGAATTGATCAAAAATCTTGATGAAGTTGAGCGAGATGAAGCTGAGCGGAATAGAGCTACTGGATTCAGCATTTTCATAGCTGTAGGAGCAACAACTTTTCAATTGATATGTACTGTCCTTGAAACTAATATAGATGATAACTTTTGCAAAGACTGTATAGATGGTAACTTTTGCAAAGGCTAGATTACAAGGAAGAATCACTTTCCCTCTGTGCAATTTGTACAGAATATTGTAACCAGAGTTGATAGCTTATTTATTTTCAACCTCATTTCTTTTGAGGAAAATCTCATATAAAGAGCGTTCAGGGCTTTAATCTGCTCAAAGTCCCAACATTTTTGTTTTCATCCAGAAAGTTGACGAAGCAATATAATTTGGACAGAAAACGAGCTCTATTTTTTTCTTTTCATATTATATATAATGGAATACTTCAGTTGATTGGAATGGAGTCTTGGTCTTGGAAAGATTATTATTCTAGTGTTAGCTTAACATCATAACTTCTGTTTCTATGCTTTTGAGTTTACTTGGCACTTGAACATCATAAAATCTGTTTCTATGCTTTGAGTTTACTAGGTACTTGAACATCATAACTTCTGTTTCTATGCTTTGAGTTCGCTATGTACTTGAACATCATAACTTCTGTTTCTATGCTTTGAGTTCGCTATGTACTTGCCTACAAAATTTACAGAGGAAAATTTTTTGGATTTCTTCTTATGCAGTGCCACCTATAAAAGAATCAACATTAATGGTGAAAATATAAATTATCGTGTGGAACTCTTAAGTCCAGCCAAGATTCAAGTTTTCTTTCTGTCACAGGAGATGCTATACATACCTCACATATAAAGCTATTAAAATTATAATATCAGTAGCATTTACATGTGACTCTACTCAGATTGAATATATTTCTCTATTACATCCAGTTAAGTCTTGTTTTTGTATTCCAAATGAAAACTACTCACGAATGCAGTTATATAACTAGTGAATGCATAATTTGAAAAGTTAACAAAAACTAATGGTTTAAAATTCTCTAACCTGTGAGGTCATTTGATATCGATGAGTATTGAGCTTTGCTTGACTCTAACAATGCTGAAACCTCCTTGGCTGCATTACAAGCAATTGTGAACTGATCTTCAAGATCCTTAATAACCTCTGCCATGCTTGTTGGTCTTCGGTTTACATAGACAGTAAAGGCAGGTGTTTCTGCCTTACCTTCTCCCCCACCAACTGCTATTTCTTGATTACGAACTTCAACTTGTCCAGAGTTTTGTGCTCGCGATAATTCTACCTTTGCACTGCCCTGTGCTTGTAATCCTTTCATTTCATGTTCGCATTCAAATTCACTTCCACTATCAGTTTCATCATCACCCTCATCCTCATCGACATCCTCAACGAGCACTTCTTCTCTAGTATTATTGGCATCACCTTTACCCTGCTGTTTAGTTGAATTTGCCTCATCCTCCACTTCTTCTTGTTCAGTTTCATCTTCTAAATCAGGAATCCCTTCTTCTTCTCGAACTTGCCTTAGTCCTCTAATGTCATCTTCCATAACTGTCTGATCAAGGCTGCTACGTGTAGGATAGCCATAATAGTCTAATGAAGAAAATGGGTTCCAAAAGCCATCCCATTGCGAAGTTTGAGGTGAAGGGGGTGGAATATTAGGCCTGTTGTTAGGGGAATAAGAGAAAAATGAAGAATACATTGGTGAGGATTGCATTCCATAGTATCCATCAAAACCAAATTGGTGCATTGGAGAGTAAGCTTCAACTCGAACTGTTTCCGGTGATTGAGGTCTCTCCTCAACAGAAACTGCTTGGTTACCCCCAGACCTTAGATAGTTTATTTTCAGAGTTGAATTAGTTTTAGACTGAAGAGGTACATGCGAAAAAGAACTAGGTGAAATTGAGATAAAACGAGGACTTGTTTTCTTTGTAGGCGTAAAGGGTGGTGTTATAAAGGAATCTAAAAAAAACTCCCTAGGATTATCTCCTTCAACATACTCGCGAAGAGCTGCAGAAACTCTCTTCAAGGATTGTATATAAGCTAAGTGTCCTGAGGCGAAACGAGTTCTTTGCTCTACAGCCTGCTTAATAAAACGTTTTCTATCTTTACAAAGCTGAACTGCTTCTTCATCATCTAGCTTTGATGTAGAACATCCCATTTCTCACTTTCCCTTCCCCTATCACTTTATGAAGTTTTCAAGCTTGAATTGAAACCGAAACCCCAACAATATAGCTTTTTATATCTCACCAAATTCATATGGATTTTCTCTAGCTGCTCAAGAAAATAAAAGAATTTACATCAACATTAATCCATAATTGATAATTATCTAACATATATACAAAAAATGACATAAAGCAATGAGAAAAGAATTTCCTGAGAAACCAGAAACCCGAAACAGCTGAACCTGCATACATGTTTTATCTTTTATGATTTCTTTTATATATTTATGTACAATAAAAACCATTTCAAGATATTTGATGATTCTTTTCCTTATTTTCAAGTAACCAAACATTTCTAACTTGCATAACATAACAAATAGAATAGAGATTCTTCTTTTCTTGCTTCTTCGATTACTTTCTCCAATAAACCAAGAACCCAATCACCTCAAGCAGCAACATATATTAAAATTTAATTTTAAAAAAATGAAGTGAAAAGTAATTTGCAAAACAAACTGTAGAAATCCAAACACATTAAAAATATTCCTTAACTTATATAAGAAGTTGTTAAAAGCAATAATAAGCAAATAATTAGATATAAAAAATTACAAGCTAATTATTACAAAAATATATACATATGATACGATAATAAAAATAAGGAATAATGAATAAAGATAAAAATGATTAAAGGATGGTCACATTGCTGAATTATGATTTGTAGTTACGAGGTAGTAAAGAAGAAAGATACAACAAAAGAAGATAAAGGCATTTTTAAAGTAGAAGAGAGATAAAAAGAAAGGAGAGGTCTAATGTTGACTCATTCAATTCACATTCACATTCATGAGGAAAATTTCCAAATGCTAAACCAGAACTCACAATAAAATAATTAAAATTATTATAATCCAGAAAGAAGAAAAATAACCAAAAGTATCATTTCATATATATTGATAAAATTCTCATTTTCAAATATTTCTCAACAAAAAGGAAAAAGATTAGCAGGGGCGGATCTAACCCATGTTCTCCAAAATTTCATTTTTTCCCCTGAATTATATATATATATCGAAAAAAAAAATATTCATAATAACCTCATAAATTTTGAAATTCATTTTTTCTCCCCTAAATTAAATATATATTTTCAAAATTTTGCTTTCATTTCCTATATATAAATATATATATATATATATATATATATATATATATATATATATATATATATATATATATAATTTTGGTCCCTCCAATGTTTAATTCCGCCGTTGCAAATAGCTACCATTAAGAATATGTAGAAACTTGTAAAGCAAAATATGATTTGAACAGAAGGATTTCTCCTGTATTTCGAAATCAGTTTATACTCTTAAATCGACGATTCGGAAAAAAAAAAACAAAAAGATAAAAGAAAAAAGATAATGAGCTGCTGTTTCCAAATTTTAAGAATAATCAAGAAAAAAAGGAAGAGCTTCTTGTTCTGAATTTTAAGAAAAATAAAGAAAAAAGGAAAAAGAAAAAAGCATTAACAGTAGAATTCAGCTTCAGGCGGAGAAGAACTGAAGAGGCTGAAGAAGAATTCATGAACATTGTAAGGTAAATTACAGAAGGAAAATGAGAAGAAGTGAAATAAAGAGTTTGAAGCGAAGGATGATTACCTTGAGCTTAGGCGGGAGTAGAATGAGAGCTAACTGGTTGATCACTTGCACAGAGAGAGACGTTGGGAGAGAGAAGCAACGGTCAAAACCCAAAAAAAATACAAAGAAACTTAAACAAATAGAGAGAGTGTGAAAAATAGGAAACAAGAATAAAATGAGCCAGGGACAGAATAAGACAGCTATAAATAATTGCACTTTGTTTTTGGATTTTATTTCTTAAATGCCATCCCTTGCCGTTAAATGCCCGAGTTTCCTATGATTTTTTTATATTTCAATTTTGTTTTTGATTTAGTTTGTTATGTTTCAATTATGTATATAAGAAAATTCTTCAAAAAAAAAAAAATTATGTACATAAGAAAAATTTTGAAATTTGTTTTGAAAATTTTCGTTTTACAATTTGTTGTTAATTTTTTTTCTTTTTTCTTTTCAAAATTTTCTTTCAAATGTTTGAATAAAATTGATGTGAATTTCATTCAAAAAATTAATATGAATTTCGTATTTGATGTTAAAACCATATATTAAGTAATCCCGAGGGGTAAGATGGGATGACATGAATCTCTTCTTCCTTAAATCAGAGGTCTCGAGTTGGAGCCCTTAAGTATGGAGTCCCTTTAAATACTCGAAAGGGATCGCTTTCCTTTTTTTTAGGTTTGTTTGGCGAGAATACGGATTAGTCGAGTCAATGGCTCCGGACAACGGATGATTAAAACTATATATATATATTAAAATTCATTTCCAAAGTTAAGCAAAATTTATTATAATAGGTGCGAGTATAACTAATTTTATAGATCAATGAAATTTAAATTTAAATATACTTTTATTTTTTATATAAAATATAAAACGTTTGAATACATATTCATTAAAGTTTCACATTAGACAAGTACTAGATGAAATTCATTTTATTTTGGATCAAAAAGGAAGCATAAGC
The DNA here is from genome assembly GCF_041381405.1 of Jatropha curcas. Classification (NCBI taxonomy): domain Eukaryota; kingdom Viridiplantae; phylum Streptophyta; class Magnoliopsida; order Malpighiales; family Euphorbiaceae; genus Jatropha; species Jatropha curcas. The sequence goes on along the minus strand of NC_143158.1, from coordinate 22,843,676 downwards.
TAAAAACAAAAGACTACGCACAACTCCTTAACGAAGCTGTGCCATGCAAATCATATCACAGCCACTCATACATTCCTGCAGGAGGAGAGTTCAGCACGTGTAGGCCCAAACCAAAAGATTATATATATATATATATATATATGTATGTATATATATATAATCTTCTAAGAGTTTGTAACTCTTAAAGCTTCAGTTATAAGAAGCTAACAAACTCTTATTTGTCATCTCAAAACAGAAAAAACTCGGACAATAAATTTAGAAAATCACTTTAGTAATCTTCTTTTTCTCTTGGTTGTACCTAACTAATCTAACTGTTCGGCATTAACGCCTTTGAAACAGCGTACGACAGGATCATCAAATTACAATGTTCAAGTGGCCATACACCGTCCGATCATTATCCATCAAAAGACAAAATTTGTATTTGCTGGTAGAACTAAGCGGGCCCATCGATTCATTTATGAACATTAATTTACAGTGTAAATTTATTTCCAATTCTATCTTTGCAAATCAAGAAGACGACTTAATTGCGCTTGTGCAACAAGACAAGGATGTTCTCGTAATTTCGGTGTTAACACATATTTTTTATTTGGAAGGAATTTTGAAAAGGAAAAGAGGAAAAAGGAAAGTCGGCATAAAGTAAAAGGTTGAGGAAGGCACCTGGTCCCACTAAAAGAGACTAGAATTGCGATTCCTCCTTAACGGCTCCTTTAGACGATGCCTCTTCAGGCGTCAGCTCACAGATTTCATGCACCATATACAATTGATAGTATAATTTCAAACAAGTTTATTAATTAAGATAAAAAAGAAAAAAAATAATAAAGAGTTTATTAGTGGGAAATATAGTGATTCAACTTTTTAAAAATTTCTATTCGCTGTCTCAGAAGAACGTTTATAATCTGGTGTCTAAATCCTTAAAACATTTTTAATCAAGTGTTTCCGATCTATATATTGCTGGAGCCAGAATTTTTTCATAGAGGCAAAAATATAATTATCATTTCACAACGAATAAATAAACCTGATTAAAAAAATTTAAAATTAGTGTAATTGCATAAACAAATATATTACAGGTGATTATTTCACAAGGAATAAAAAATAAATCTGACTTAAAAAACATATAAATTTAGTGTTATTACATAAACAAACATATTATATGCGGTCAAAAGTTTTTAATGAAAATAGTATAAATAACAACAAAATAATAGAGATTTTTTTAAATGTACATAATGACTTTCAATAGGAAAAAAGTAATTTCCTAAAATTTACATATTAGAAATTACAATGAAAATTACTGTTAATATTTAAAGTTTTAAATATGTTATTGTGATTTTAAAATTCAATCAACTATTAAAATATCATGAATTATAATATTAAAATCATTTCTTTGAATAAATTAAATACTATCTATTTATTCAATGAAATTAAAATTCAAAAATTTTGAGTTGTTAAGTTTTAATTAAATAAGCAAATATTTTAATATTTAACATGAATTTTATGTATCCATAGACCGAAATTAAATTCAAAATTCAAAATTCAAAATTAAAAAAGAATGTAAAACTATATAACCTGAAATTAAAATTAATGATATAAGTCATTTAATGGCAACAAAAATAATTTATGAAAATTGTGGGATCTTGTGTGTTTATTTATGTGTGTATATATATAAATATATTTAAACTAAATCTATACATAAAACAAAAACTGCAAAAAACCAAACTAAAAAAACAAAAAACTACATCTACTACATTTTTTTTTTATCAACAATGCAAAAATGTTATTAAAGGATTGAAAAAGAAATCTGAGAACTAATCTCTAGTCAATAGGCTAACCCAAAACACCCACCCTAACTCCTGATTGATAAGAAAACCCAAACCAAGAATAAAAAAACTGCAGAAAAACCAAAGACAAAAGACACAAAAATAAAAAATTGCCGACAGCTGCAAAAACTTCTCTTAAGGTAAGAGAATGAAACTTACAGTAACAACAAAACACACCAAGAAAAAACACAATAAGAAAGCAAACCCAAAGCTTAGAAGCAGACTTGAGACTAAGCATCAGCACAACTGGCACGAAATACAGACCGCAACAAAATTAAATCCATGCTAAGAACGGATACGCAACAACCAGTCCTTTTTTCGCTAGACTGTCAGCAAAGTAATTCCCATTTCTCTGGACGAAAACAAACTGAACCTCCTTAAGTTGATCCACGATATAATCAAACTTGTTAAATTTTTCCCACAATATCCAAGTTCTATTATGTTTTTGCAAAATCCAACATAATGCATTTTTGGAATCAGATTCCACGATTGCACATACCCTAAAAGCCGACTGCCAATAAAATTCAACGGCTGTAAAAATAGCTAGAATTTCAGCTTCATTAGAGTCAATAATCCCTAAATGCAAGAAAATACACTTCACAAAACCTGAACTTTCTCACAACATACCACCAACACCTGTAGGTCCCGGCTTACCTAGAGAGGATCCATCGGTATTGAACTTTATCCAAACTATTGTCGCATTAATCCAAAAAGCCTCCTTAATCGAAACTGATGACTTTCTGCCAATCGCACGACCTGACGTACGGACCTCTACTAGAAACGCAAATCGAATACCCAGATTAAAGGAACCCAACTTATCTTTGGCTTTTAATAATTTGAAACTTCTAGCTTTAATCAAATCCACCTCCTCTTCCGCCCTCTTAATCTCACTACTGAAATCGCTTTATTCCTCGCCAACCATACCGACCACAGAGTAACACCCACTAAAGAATTCCAGGAAAGAGAGCTAACTTTTTTTTCACGATACTTTGACACCGAGTAACACCCAGCTCTCATTCCTCCATTGCAACACACCCTCCCGAACCTTGATAGCAAAAGAACATAGCGGGAGGAGACGAATAGCAGACTCAATCTCAGAAGTCAGAACCGCAGAAAGGGCAAAGACAGTCTTGAGAACTTGATAAAATAAGTCCGCTAAGGAGATTGCTTCTACAAGAAAAAAGGAGAATTTAGGTGGAATAATAGGTGACTACAACATTTTTAAATTAAAAGAAACACTACCCACCTCCGACTCAACCTCTTCCAATAAACATGATAAATTCTTGACTGAGAATTTACCTTTTTTACAAAAAGATCAGATTAATTTATCCACCTGCAACTTAGCTTCTTCCAATAAACATGATAAATTTTTTACTGAGAATTTACCTTTTTTACAGAAAGACCAGATTAATTTATCCTCGTTGTTGGGTAAAACATGCAAATTCACTAGCCTTTTGGAGAGTTGATTCCAATACTCTTCCTCAAACTTTTGTTCTTTTCTGTCATGGGTAAAAAAAAAAAATCTACTACAATTTGATCTCAGGACCAATGACAGAAAACAACAAAAGTTTTACCACGACGCTAACCAATTCATCACATACAATAGCCTCATTACAAACACTTTTATCAACAGCGGGGAGCGGTCGCCCCCCTCGGCTGTGTCACCTTTATCAAAGTCGGGGGCAGTTGTCCCCAAACCCCTCGGCTCTGTCACCGAGCCTAAATGGCATGCCGACGTGTGGGACCTACTTAATATTCAAAAATGAGCTATGTAGGACGACAAGTCTAACTGCCACGTGGATTTGAAATCTACAAAAGGTCTAACTGCCACGTGGATTTGAAATCTACAAAAGGGTATTGGTCAATAATTAAGGACAAAATTGCCCTTACTATAACACTTCGGGCAACAGAGATGGAATGCAAAAACACTCTCATCCCAAATTACAAAGAACAAAACAAAATACAATAGATGAAATACATAGCAATCTCTATCGCAATCTATACGAGGACAAAATAAAATAATTCAAAATAAAATATACCGAATATTTGTTATTTATTTCACTCTCTCCATACCTGATGCACAAATCTCCTCTCCACAGCTTCAGGTCCTTGATGATCTATCTCTAATAGTAACCATCCATCGAAAGGACAAGTAGCATTTGACTCAAGCCATGTATCAATACACCACTTTACATGAAACATGTGCTATAATTTGCCAAAATCCTAACAATGGCATCTTCCACTACAGTAACCAAACAAACAAAGCACTTTATTTCTCTTGCTTCACCTTGATCAAGTTATTTCTGATCGCTTAGCTTATATGAAAATATAGGAAATCAATCAATAACCAATGGATCAAGGCCCGTCTTGACTAGTCCGCCGGAATAATTAACCACCGCCACATCGGTTGCAATTTGCTTGCTTAGGTGATCAAAAGCGACTTTGCGTTTCCTTTCTTAGCGTCTTGATATGATATATCTAGAGTAAAAAATATAGACAAATTATCAGCAAACTTACCGTGAAGAGAGGATAAGTGCAGTAGGGTTTTGTTCTATGTGATTTGGGATGAGAGAGTGTTTTTGGATTCCACCTGTTGCTTGAAGTGTTTTGGTAAGGGCAATTTTGTCCTAAATTATTAACCAATTCCCTCTTGTACATGTCAAAATGATGTGGCAGCCGACTCGTCGTCTAAGGCAGCTCATTTTTTAATATTGAGTGGATCCCACGTGTTGTATTGACGTGCCATGCAGGCTAAAGACAAGTGATTCAAAATATTTTATGGGTTTAGATACTAATCGTAAATGTTTTTCCTCAAGACACCGAAATAGAAATTTTTTTAGAGTTTAATGGCAAATTTATAATTAAGCGACGGGAAACACATTCTGCACTGTTGAGTTTGATTTAATTTGTATTTCGATTTATATATTGCACTAAAATACACATAATGTATTTATCTTAAAAATTAAAAACTTATATTAATGATTATATCTTATAGAACTCATAATATTTTTAGGGATTTAAAATGTAACTTATCCAAGAATCTATATATTTTTAGGAACCAATAATGAGATATATATATATATATATATATATATATATATATATATATATATATATATATAGAGAGAGAGAGAGAGAGAGAGAGAGAGAGAGAGAGAGAGAGAGAGAGAGAGAGAGAGATGCCAAAATAGATTATAATAGGGAAATAAAGTTTGCCTAACACTTACGGAAATTAAATAGGTTAAAATTAAGTCTAAATAAGTTTATTGCATAAATGGGTACCTCATATATGACACGAGTTTAAATGGACCGTGTCACGGATTGACTTGTCTAATCCGTTTATTTAAAGATAAAAATGTAATTTCATATATAATATGTATATTAAGGGATTTAATGTGTTATATATATATGTCGTGTTTGATTGAACTTTTTGACTCATATTTGACCTATTTAATTAAACGGGTTACACGTGTCGTGTTCATGTTACTCGTTTAATTTTTGTGACATATTTGTGTTTAAATATTTGACACGGTTATTAAATAGGTGGTGTTCATATTGATCCTAATTATGTCACGGGTTCATGGCGAACCTGACATGCCAATCCATTTTGATACACCTATAGTATCTTTTAGATATACTAATTTTTTTTTATGAAATGCATTGTATTGAATATGCTTGTTATATACCGTTCTTTGCGCTCTTTTAATTTTCTTTATTTATACAATATTAAAACATAAATTTTTATTATTTAAATTAAAACAAATATAGTGGTTAATCTACATTACATTTTTCCCTAAAAGCTACTTTGTAATGCTACTTATGTTTTTAATTTTATTTTTAATAATGACATGGTTTCAAATAAAGTTCAACCTAACCTTTGGACCTCATCCTTCGGCCCTTAATTTATAAATGTAGATTTTTAATCCTAGTAGATGCCCAAAAAGAAAATTGAGTCATTATTCAATCCCTAATTTCCTGCCTCTAACCCCAAATAAATATCTATATATAGCTATAATGAAAAGTAAAAAGTAAAAAATTATTTTTTACTGCTAGGTAAAAGAAAAGAGAAATGAAAAGATGATTTTAATTGTATAAAATAACACGAACCAAAATTATAATGGTAATCACTTTGGCTATAATGGTAGTATTACTTATCCAGTGCATTAGAAAACAGAATATATTCACATACACACAAACTCTTGAAATCCCAAAAAGGAATCCAAAAGTAAAATATATAGTTCTAATTTTTTTCCAATTTTCAAAACGCTGTTTATTTTCCTCCAAGTTAAATAAATTTAGGATACCAGAAAAAAAATATTAAGAAAATTAAAATTGCTTAATCATCAACATGCCATTTATTTATTGCAATGAAGGTAAATCAAGTTGATAGTAGTTACAAATTGATTCAGTAGCAAAAAAAAGATAAAACAATTATTATTAAGAATAAAACTCTCTAAAACTCAAACATATAACAAGAAACAAATTACATTAAAAAATTACCAATTTGAATCTCAAAAATCAACCATTTTTTCAATTGAAAAGACTATGATTTAATGAAATTTGTTGATGGAAAAAAAAAAAAAAAGATTAAACTCAAGTCAGTAAATGGAAATTACAAAGCAAATCATACCAATATTCAATATTGGTCATTTCATGAGTTTATTCTAATCTTTTTATTTTTTGTTGTTCTTGATTGCAATTTAAACAAATAAATAAGTTAATTAATTAATAAAAAATAGGTTACATAAAATAAATATTTTATCCCCTTCGAATAAATCCTCAATTTGTCTCTTCAACCATAGAGAAAAAAAAAATCTACAATCCCTCCTCAAAAAATACTGATATAGTTTTAATAATAAAATGGAAAAATAAAAAGAAGAAATAACTTACATGGTGTTCTCTGTTGAGCTAGCAACTGGAAAAATATTTTTTGATTTTTTCCCTTGTCCTCCACTTAGTTCAGTCTGCAATTAAACATTTTCGTTTTGATTAACTATAAAACACAAGATTTCTCGTAGTTTTTTAAATACAGTTTGATGATAAATTCAAATATTTATTTAAAATTTAATAAATATTACTCTTTTCTTTTATACAATTTGAGTTTAAATCAAATGCTTAAATGTAAATCATTTCTTTTTTTTTTTTACCTTTATACTTATTGGTTTTTCTCAAAAAATTGTGGTTGTCTGTACACAGTTAATAACATTACTTGTTTGCATTTTGTATTAGATTATGGAAAAATAATTATTTCGTCCATGAGATTTTATGAAATTAATTAATTCGTTCTTGCATTTTTGAATATTAAATATTTAATCCTTAAAATTTAATTCCGTCTCATTAAATACTCATTCCGTGCAATTTCAACTGTTTTTTTCCTTTAAATGAATATAAAATATAGAAAATACCCTAATGCTAAAAGACAAAACTCTTCTCTCATTATTGGGTTGGGCCAACTTTCTGAATCATTGCCTTGCTTTAACATAGACGGACAAACCAGCAAATTTCTCAGCAACATCAAACCAAAAAATGAAGAAACAACCATTACCAATTTAAAAAAAAAAAATTGCCACGAACAAAACTTGAATAAAAATAATAATTCTTGATGATGCTACAGACCCCTTCACAAACTTAAATAGAGCTTGTCCTAAAGTCTTATATCCAATATTGTCCAATATTGATTAGTGGACTCCACACTAGGATATGAGTTGTACAACTTTGTTGATGCAACGATTGGTTTTCATAAGATACAGATGAATAAGCTTGACGAGGAAAAGATGAGCTTTATAACAGACAAGGGTTGAAGTATGCAGGAGCTATGTACCAAAGGTTGGTCAATCATATATTCAAGACTTGATAGATGAGTCAGTTGAAGTATATATTTATGATATGATTGTGAAGAGTGTCAAGGCGGAAGATCATGCTCAAGATTTAGCTAGGGCATTTCACATACAGAAATACAAGATGAAGCTTAGTCGGAGAAATTTGCATTTGGAGTTCGATTAAGAAAATTCCTTTTACTTATAATCTCTCAAATAGGAATTGAGGTGAAGTCAGAAAAAATTTGAGCTGTATTAGAAATCTTCCATAGAATAACATAAATGAGGTGGAAAATTAAATGGAGAATAAAAACACTAGATAGGTTTATCTCTTCCTCGATCAAATGATGTTTGCCTTTCTATCGAGTCTTAAAATATTAAAAGACTTTCAGTGGACGAAAGATTATGAACCGCCTTTTGATTCCTTAAAAGATTTTCTAAGATTACCTCATTTATTGAGCAAGCTGAAAATGAGTGAGCCTCTTTACCTTTATTTAGTAACTACTTGAGAAACTATTGTATGAGTACTTGTTCGAGAGGAGAAGAAGAATAATTCCTATTATTTTATATTAATGAACTGTTGAGAGATGTTGAGCTGAATTACCTAAACATTGAAAAGTTGGCATTCGCAATTTTAACATCAGCAACAAGATTTTGGCATTATTTTGAATCTCATGAAATATATATTAGAACAAACTATTCACTCCCTAAAATCCTGCAAAATGTTGAAACTTTGAGTTGTCTAGTGAAATGATCAATCCAACTGGGGTAATTTGACATTTGGCATGTTCCTCATCCTCCTTTAAAAAGCATAAGTGTTGGCATATTTTGTTGTGAAATTTTCGGGGAATGAAGAGGAGAGTAAGGAAAGGCCCGAGCTAAGAATATCAAAATTGTAAACTGATGGAGCATCTGGAATATAGGTTAGGTGTTGGAATACTGATGATTAGTTTAGGCAAGGTAACCTTAAAGTATGTAGTTTGCTTTAACGTTATGCTAACTAATAATGCATTAAAATATAAGGCTCTCGTAACAAGTTTGCAATAGAGGTACGAGCAAACAAACTTAGAATATTTTGCGATTCACAACTTGTGTTTAATCAATTGTAGGTACCTTCACCACAAAAGAGGAAGAAATGATAAACAACTATAACGTAGCTAAGAAATGAAAAATATCTTAGGATATGTGTGGTCATTTGCTCAATCAGGGATAAATATACTGAGACCTTTTCTAGTCACAATCGAATCAAGAAAGTTTGTGAGCTGAATCAAGAAAGTTTGTGGTACTAAATCATAATCATTTTTTCAAATGGATAGAAGCTGAGGAACTAGCTATAATAACTCCAAACAAAATCATACAGTTTTACCAAATATGAGGTGGTATTTAAACAAGGGGATAATGTTATTTTGGTGCATGTACTTCGCTTTTTTTTTCATTTTGGTTTTGAACGGAAATTTGTGATAATTGAGTGTTCAAATTTGCATTTTTTTTTTAATTTGGTAACTTATGATAATATGGACAACCTGAATGATGGGACTAAGTGGAATCCTCATTTGCTTATGTGTTTACTTACGTGGCTTGACATTTAATCCATATCGGCTGATAGCATGGCAAAAATAATAAAATCATCCATTTAACCTCAATTTGTTATTGCCCCAAACAATTATCCCAATCCACCGTCTCATTTACGATTCACTGGTATGTTTCTTTTCTTTTTTTTTTTTTTTTTTTTTTTTTTTTTTTTTGTTTTTTAATTCAGATTTTAGTTCATGGTGAATAGAAATGAGTATCCATTTTGTAGTTCTTCTTGAAGAAAGGGGGCTTAGATCACGAATTGCGAATTGCGAATGAGATGGTGGGTTCGCAAGGGGCGCCAGAGCCATTGAAGTGGGTCAATTTAATTGATAAAAAGAAATTTAAAAAGTATATAAAAATGAAAAATTTTAGATTTTTTAATCTAATTGGTTCCAATAAAAATCAAATTAAATTAGTGATCCCACTAAAAAATCTAGCTCCGCCATTGTGGGTTGGGGTAATTGTTTGGGGAAGTAATAAATTGGGTTAAATGGGTCATTTTATTAGTTTTTCCATGCTATCAGCCTACGTGGATTAAATGTCAAGGCAAGGCACGGAAGCAAATATATAAGCAAATGTGAGTCCCACTTAGTTTTATGAGACATTCTGATTGTCAATGTCATTAGGAGACACTAAATTGAAAAAAATGCAAGTTTGGACACTCAATTTTCATAATTTTCCGTTCAAATACCAAAATAGAAAAAAAAAAAAGTTAAATACATGCACCAAACATAACATTATTCCTTTAAGCAAGTAAACTGATCAATAACTAGAAATAATTTGAGTTTTTCTAATTCAAGTCTTTTTGTCAAGACTAGAATATTGAGCCTCATTTTACTTTGATCACCTATCCTCAAACAAACTTCTAACTGAGGTACCTAATGGAAAACTTATACAAAGCTTGAAAAAGAGGCTAGATGACAAGAAAGCTAATGGGCATATGACCTATACTGTCCTATAGGCATATAGAACTTCTCCTAGAAAGGCAATAAGTGAAACACTATTCTCATTAATATATGGGATGAATGCTGTAAATTAGTAGAGATTGGGATGGAGAGCAGAAGATCTCGACACTTGAAAGCATCTAGATCAACCTAGATTTAGTAGGAAAAAAAAAAGAATTAATTAGGTTTCATCGACTAGCATACCTTTTCTAAATTTGAGTCAAATAAAAGTTTTTATTAAGTTTACATAATAATGAAATTTAGGTGGCAACTGTATAAAACTCATTCTAATTTTATGGAAATGAGTATTTCGATTTCGTTTAAACAATTAATTTTTTAGGTGTGTTTTCTTTTAATTTAATTATTTTTGATTAGAATTAACTAATGCACTAATTTATATAAGAAAAAGAGCACCAAAAAGCGAGAGTTACTTAATTAATTTGGCCAAACCATTGGTATCAAATAATTATTTTCCCTTATAATGATGGTATATGTAGCTTCAATCTCTCTGACGAGTTGTTGCCAAGAAAATGTCCTTAACGACACCTTCCTCAACTCTATTTTCGCGCTATGTTCCTTCTGCATGTCCCAATGGCCTCCACCAACAATTACAAACTCCTACAGAAAAACTGTTAAATCTCTTGAAACTATGCCTTTCTACAAAGCCGCTACAACAAATCCACACTCAAATGCTCATAAACTCAATACAAAAACCCAATTTCCTTCTCTCCAAAATAATTGCCCTTAAAGACTTTACATATGCTTCCCTTTTTTTTTCCCAAATCCCCAATCCCAATGATTATGCGTTCAATATTATGATCCGAGGCCTGACAGCTACATGGAGAAAATACCCTCTTTCTATTCAATTATATTACCAGATGAAGTTTTTAGGCCTAAAACCGAATAATTTCACTTACCCATTTTTGTTCATATCATGTGCAAATCTTTTAGCATTGAATCATGGGCAGGTAGGGCATTCTATGGTGTTTAAGATTGGTTTGGATCAGAATTGTCATGTGAATCATTCTTTGATTACTATGTATGCAAGGTGTAGTGAATTGGGATATGCATACAAGGTATTTGATGATATTTGTGAGAGAGATTTGGTGTCGTGGAATTCGATGATTTCAGGGTACTCGAAAATGGGTTTTGCACAAGATGCAGTGAGGTTGTTCGGGGAAATGAAGGAACAAGGGTTTGTGCCTGATGAGATGACATTGGTGAGTGTTCTTGGAGCATGTGGGGACTTGGGGGATTTGAGTTTAGGGAAGTGGGTGGAAGGGTTTGTTGATGAGAAGAAGATGGAGTTGAATACATATTTAGGGTCTGCTCTGATTGATATGTATGGGAAGTGTGGGGATTTGACATCGGCAAGGAGAGTCTTTGATGGAATGGTGAAGAAGGATGTTGTGGCTTGGAATGCCATGATCACTGGGTAATTAGCTCTGCTTTATCCTTTGTAAGATTATGTAATGGCTTATCTTGGGTTAACATTTTAAAACACTATGTTTTACATTGTTCAATTGTTATCTTTGATAATTGTGATATGCTTGGCAAGTGACCAGCTATTTGACTTCTGAAATTTTTTCGCCTAAAAGCCAAATACTTCAAGGCACATATACATAAAGAAAAATGTTATTGTACTTTAACTGCGTGCATTGGATGCTTTGACCATTTATTAATTTGTTTCTTGCCTAGAATCACAGTTATGCACAGAATGGAGCATCAGATGACGCAATTACACTGTTCAATGACATGAGAGAGTCAGGCGTAGATCCAGATAATGTCACAATGGTGGTTGTACTATCTGCATGTGCTTTAATTGGGGCCCTTGATATGGGAAAATGGGTTGAGACATATGCATTACAGAGGGGCTCTCAACATGACGTGTACGTTGCCAGTGCTTTAGTTGATATGTATGCAAAGTGTGGGAACTTAGACAATGCACTAAGGGTTTTTGAAAGCATGCCTCATAAAAATGAGGTCTCCTGGAATGCCATGATTTCTGCTCTTGCTTTTCATGGGAGAGCTCAGGAAACATTATCATTATTCAGGCGCATGCTAAATGATGGTAGTGTTGAACCAAATGGAATCACATTTGTAGGAGTCCTGTCTGCATGTGTTCATGCTGGATTGGTTGATGAAGGCCATCAGTTATTTGATTCAATGAACACCTCATTTGGATTGGTACCAACGATTGAGCATTATTCTTGTATGGTTGATCTTTTAGCACGCGCAGGACATTTGTATGAAGCTTGGGACTTCATTGAAAGGATGCCTGGAAAACCAGATGCAATTGTACTAGGAGCATTGCTTGGTGCTTGTCAGAAGCTCGAAAATGTAGATGTGGGTGAACGGGTGAGTAAAATGCTTTTAGAGATGGAGCCATCAAATTCTGGAAACTATATTATCTCATCTCAGATATATGCAAATTTTAGAAGGTGGGATGACTCAGCAAAAATGAGGGTGTTGATGAGACGGCATGGTGTCACTAAGATTCCTGGTTGTAGTTGGGTTGAGATTGGATCACAATTTCATGAATTTCATGCTGGTGATACTTTACATCATCATTCAATAGAAATCTATGATTTACTGAATGAGGAAATGAAAAGGGAAGGCTACATTCCTAAGATTGACTCTGTGTAGAGATGGAAAAGTCAAGAAACTTGCTTATTTCGTCAACCAATGGAAATGTGCTTGGTCCTTTATATGTTTAGGTAGGTGAACTCGGCTTTATTTATACAATTATTTTTATTTTATGATTAAAAGATGAAGAGAGGAGCTTAAACATGCCAATTGTAAGTAGCATTTTCGAATTCTATCATTTTGCTATGCTTAATGGATGGAGAATCTGCTACTATTGTTTTATTGCATCAATTTTCAAGCAATTTATGAGTGTTGGGTTCAAATTTTAGAAGGGAAGGTTAAATAGGATGATAAGAATGAGATTAGGAAGCATTTGGTAGTAATGCTATGGATTAAAAAAAAAAAAAATAAGAGGAGAAAGAGAGAAAAAGGAGACTCACTGGGTAGATAGGCCTTTCAAATGAACAAAATTTAAATTTTTATGTTTCTTTTATAAAAAATCTAATCATACAGCTATATTTATAGGTATTAATAGAGAATTCATGACTAACCCTGCCCTTAGGGTTTAGTACAAACATGGAAATTCTAAAACAATAAATAATATGCAAAAAACTTTTTGAATAAGAGAACTACTACTGAAAATAAAAAAAAGGTTGCCCAATAATAGTAAATGTGTAGTTTACAAAATAGGAATTTGCACAATTTTCCTAAATAGAAAAAACTTGCATGAAATTTGAATTAAAATTAGAATTGCATTAGAATAAATTCGAAGTTTGTTGTTTAAGGGTTGCATCAATTCCTTTAAGTGCTTTTCCGCCAAATAAGAACAATTTGATAAATTAGTGTCTAGTGTTGTCTCCCACGCTGGCAATTCAGCCCTTTTTTCCTAGTTTTTGTTTTTCTTCATCTATTGTTAGTCTTTCTCACCCTCTCTGCATGGCAGCAATTGAAAGATTGCTTAGAGGTTTATTATGGGAGTAATTCTCTGTCCAAGTAGCTGAACTCTAATTTATAACTGATCCAATTAGCTAGACTCTAATTTAGCTGAAACAGAATGGAAACTAAGGATCCATATAGTCGACCCCAGCTAGTTTGAGACTAAGGCTTAGTGTTGTTGGCTGTTGTGTAAATAGCTGAATGTTAAACTTAGTCCTTTATCCATTCCATTGTCGCCCCAATTTTCTTTTGTCTCTTGTAGCTGCAAATATATGATAGAAGGACATGCTTGGAAGACTGAAATCTGGAAATGCATTCTGCCATAGTTTAAGAGGCAAGAGGTAAGTTCAGCTATATTTCAATAGATATCATTTTTATCATGCATTCTTTGGTGTTTGTCCTTGTTTAGATCTATCACGTCTTTTACTTTGTAGTTTTAATGTGGAAAAAATATTATTCTTGTTTGTTTCATCAATAGGGACACATATATATACATATACAAGATACTATAAACCTATTAGGAATCTAACTCCTAACAAAATTCTATTTACAGCTAATCCTTAACACTCCCCCTCAAGTTGGAGCACAGATGTTAATCATGCCCAACTTGTTACAAAAGTAGTTAAACCGAGGTCCATTTAGAGCTTTTGTAAATGTATCTCCTAACTGTTCACTTGTTTTAACGTGCCCTGTAGAGATAACACCCTATTGTATCTTTTCACGAATGAAATGACAATCAATTTCGATATGTTTTGTTCGTTCATGAAATACTGGATTTGATGCAATGAGAAGAGCAGCCTGATTATCACACCATAATTTTGTAGGCAAGGACGACTTGAAGCCAATTTCCTCTAACAACTGACGAATCCAAATTAATTCACAAGCAAATTGTGCCATAGCTTGATATTCTGATTTAGCACTCAATCTTGAGACTCCATTTTGTTTCTTGCTCCTCCATGATACCAAGTTTCCATCCATAAAGACACAATATCCTGAAGTTGATCTTCTATCAACCTTCGAACCTGCCTGATTCGCATATGAAAAATACTCAATGTCCAAATGCCCATGATTACTGTAAAGGAGGCCACGACCTGGATTACCTTTCGAGTAGCACAAAATCTGTCATAAAGTTTTCCAATGGATAACAGTAGGAGAAGATATAAACTGGCTTAAGACGCTCACAAAGTAAGCAATATCTGGACGTATTACTGTAAGATAATTCAGTTTGCCCACTGATTTTTTATACATCTCAGGATCATCAAATAGCTCACCACCAATTGAAAGTTGCAATTTAGGAGTCATTAGAGCACTGCACGGCTTGACACTCAACTTTCTAGTTTCCTTCAGTAAGTTAAGGACATACTTCCTTTGAGATAAGAAGATGCCTCTCTCACACTTAGACACTTTAATACCAAAAAAATACTTCAACAATTGTAAGTCTTTTGTCTGAAATTGAGTCTGGAGAAATGACTTAAGTGATGTAATGCCGGCTGAATCACTCCCTGTAATAACAATGTCATCAACATAAACCACAAGTAGAACCAAAACAGTCTTAGTACTTCTGAAAAATACAGAATGATCAGAAGTACTCTTGTGCATGCCAAATTGGTGTACCACATTGCAAAATCTACCAAACCAAGCTCGAGGACTCTGTTTTAGGCCATAAAGAGATTTTCAAATTTTACGCACTTTACCGACTTCCCCTAAGCAACAAAGCCTGGTGGTTGCTCCATGTAAACTTTCTCCTGAAGATCCCCATGAAGAAAGACATTTTTAACATTCAGCTGATGTAAAGGCCAATCAAAAATAGCTGCTAAAGAAATAAATAAACGAACAGAAGACAATTTGGCTACAGGAGAAAAAGTATCAGAGTAATCAAGGCCATAAATCTGAGAATAACCCTTAACAACTAATCGAGCCTTGAGACGAGCAACAGACTATCAGGACTCACTTTAATGGTAAAAACCTACTTACAACCAATAGCTTTCTGACCTGCCGGGAGAGGCACAAGATCCCAAGTACCATTAGTATCTAAGGCAGCCATCTCCTCTTTCATTACTGCACACCAACCAGGACGTGCCAAAGCTTGGACAACAGTTTTAGGGGTAGAAACATAGTCTAGGTTACTTACAAAACAACGAAATGAAGAAGAAAGATGATCATAACTGACAAAAGAAGAAATAGGATAGGTAAAATTGCGTTTACCTTTTCGAAGAGCAATGGGAAGGTCAAGGTCTAACTGAGGAGTGGATGGATGACACAGGCTCAGGTCAACTAATCACAGAACATAAATTGAAAGGAATTAATTATTTAGATTGGAGTAAGACAATTAGAATTTATTTGAGGAGTGTTGAAAAAGATGATCATCTAATTGATGATCCACCAACAGATGAAACTAGGCAAAGTTGGCTAAGGGAAGATGTTAAGTTATTTTTATTGATTCGAAATTCTATTGACAGTGAAGTGGTTGGGTTAATTAATCATTGTGAGTTTTTTAAAGAATTAATGGAATATCTTGAATTCTTGTACTCGGGAAAAGGTAATCTATCTCGTTGTATGAGCTGCCAAGGATTTTATTGGGCCGACCAACAAGATAAACCCCTTACAGCTTATTTCATAGAATTTAAGAAGATTTACGAGGAACTTAATATTTGATTACTCTGATACCATGTAGTTTTAATGTGGAAAAAATATTATTCTTATTTGTTTCATCAATAGGGACACACACACACACACACACACACACACATATATATATATATATATATATATATATATACACTATAAACCTATTAGGAATCTAACTCCTAACAGAATTCTATTTACAGCTAATCCTTAACATACTTATTACGTGTGATTATTTTCTGCTTAGTGAACTGTATTCTTTTGGAACTATTTATTGTTGGAGCATCTTTCCATGTGTTTTACCTGCTTGATGAATGGCCGGTAATGCATTCCTAACGAATGTTTGGATCTGTGCCTGGGTCTGAGCTTCCTAACCTTCTGCTGGGAAGAAGAAGTCCCCTGAAAAAGTGTCCGCCGTTAAGTTAAAGAGGCTGCCTCATTGGCAGCTGGAATTCCGTGCTTGGCCTGCTGCCTGTTTTTTTTGTGAGTCCCGGTAGAATGACTCCCAGATTTATTACCAAAGTTTAAGAGGCAAGAGGTAAATTCAGTTATATTTCAATAGATAATTCATTTTTATCATGCATTTAGCTTTGGTCACAAATTGAAGTTATATAAATTAGCCAGCCTCATTCTAAATGCTCTAGGACTCCTATGAGAAAAGCCTAGCACTTAATAGGGTTAGAGTTGCATCGCAACTGATGGAGCATAAGTTTTGGGATTTTATTCACCAGGAAATTAAAGAAAGCATTACAAGCTTGGTGTTTATCAGCATAAAGGTACTGCTGAACCCTCAAGTGCTTGGACTCTTAAGCCTGTTTGGATGAGCAAATATGTTCCACCATTGAGCGTTTGGACCTCCAACCGTGGTTTAGGGTGTTCAGTGACTCTAGCAGTTAGAGAAACGTTTCAAAGTCCATTGGTTGGCGGTTTAAAATTATAACTGAAATGATAAAAGCTGATTTTTGTTGCTGTTTGCATTTAGCCTTCCAACTGCTAGCTACCTGCCTGCAAGAAAAAATCAGTAGCCATCAACTGCTAATCAGCCACCAATATCTAACTACAACCATTGAACCAAATAGGCTCTTAACCCTTATCTAATTATATAAATAAACTGATGGTAAGACATTAAATTATAACATATCCATCGCACCAAAATCATAAAATAACTGATATGTCCTTGCTTCCAAAAATTCCTGCTGCTGTATTGCAAACAGTAATTTCCCCAAGTTATTTATCTAATTCCATTGTGAAGTGGAGATTGATTTTATTCATTTGCAATAGTTCGGCCATGTTTGGTTTGCTCTGGAATTGGGAATGGATTCCATTCAATTTTTGGAATAGAATTTCATTTCTGGCTTTTTTGCGAAGAACCCAAAATTTTTTTGATATTTTTATGTTTGGATAACTTCAGTTTACATTGAAATGATATAAATGTTTAATTACAGTTCTTAGTCTAAGCAATAAATATACGTAGTTTATTTAATAAATAAACTTGGAATATAATTCCTTGAACTTAGATATCCTTTTCTAATTGTATTTTTTTTAGCTTATCTGGGCATGCTCATTTTTAAGGTTGTTTCTGATGCTGTTGCAGAGTCATCATCAATTGCAAAGTAGAACCAAAAGCCTGGAGGAGGCTAAGAGGAAAATTGAGGTATTCATGTCTGCTGTACAGAAACTGGAAATTGGATGGCTAAAGTATGGGAATTTTGATGCATTATTTGTCTATTTATAGAAGAGAGTTTTGGATGCTTTCAGGTTATAGCATGCCTCTACGAAATCTCGTTATTTATATGTGGGTATTCCTCTATAGGCTTGAAATTTATTTTAGTATTAATTTGATTATCTTATAAATAAACTTGAAAATTTCATTTTGTTTCTATTTTAGAACATCCATTTTTAAGTCCCATGACTTTTGGTTGTTGAGTTGTCTAGGAGCGCTAATGTCTGGTATCAGAGTTGAGAAGGTCAGCAAGCTACTGAATTAGCTTATGCCGGATGAAATATATTACAAGCTCAAAGAGCTACTTGCTCTGTTGAGTTTAAACTTTTACTAATTGGTGATATTTGCTCTGTTGCAGGGGCTCTGTTGAGTTTAAACTTTTACTAATTGGTGATATTTGCTTTGTTGCAGTTTATATCAGTTACAGCTATATGCTTTACATGCTTCTTAATTAGATATTTTGACATGCTGCAAAAATAATTTTTTTTTTTCGTTTTTGCTGCGGTTTATTGATGTTGAATTGTTGTTGTGTTTTAGAGTCTAAAAAGTAAAAGGAGTCTATATCTGCATGCTCTTTAGCTAGCCTAGATGCAGGATTTTTTACTTTATATTGCAGGCTTTTACTCACTAACTTGGGGGCTAGTAGATTGATAATGAGAATCTAATCATTATTAATATTTCATTGGAGTCCGCAGTCTCTTTTCAGCATTAGATTAATTTATAAGGTCTGGCATTGTTCTTCTTTATCTTTCTTTTTTCAAGCACTGTTTTGCTTTATTTGATTGTTTTGAGGGTTCTTATTGCTTATCATTGGATTTTTTGCACAGCTTTTATGGGTCCTCTTGCTCGTCTTTGAAGGGTAATATATATATATATATATATAATTTCTTGTTCTGTTAATTAAATTATTCTACTTGTTCTTGTTTATGAATTTTTGGCTCGTTATGGACTACAACTTACACGAGTTGTACTTGCGTAGCTTTTTTTTTTTTTTTTTTTTTTTTTATAGATATCCTACTTTTGCTAAATACTTAATACTTTACGTTATTGAAATTCATATGCAGAAAGATTGATACGAACATCTACAACATTTGCTGCTGCCATGATCAATCTCGTTCCTATTGTGAACCTAATCATGACCTTTTTTGGGTTAATAAATTTTGGTTTAGGATGGGGAGAATGAAACTGAGAACAATAATGGGAAACAAAGATACTAGGGACTCAACTGCAGTTGGAGGAGCGGTGGTTATAGAAAATAATAACCATATTGCAATATATAGAAAATTTACTATGGCTACATACAAATTTTGAGCTCATTCCATAATAATTATTAAATAAGAAATTATTAAGAATTTAACAAATGTAGGGGAAATTATAATCAAATAGTATATATTTATTCAAGTGGTCCATAGAAATCCAATATAATCAATTGAAAACAAGTAAATGAGAGCAACATGGCTCATAAAAGCCGTGTTAAATTGAGTGATAAGCAACAAGACCCTTAAAGTCATGCATATATGACAAACCTATTCTGAAGCGCCGTTTTGGTTTAAGTAGACAAGCCACTGTTTCAGTTTGAATTGGAACCAAAATGGAATCAAACCGTACTGCAGATGAACTAGAGCCGGTTCGAAACCGTTGGTTCAAAGTTTTGAACTGAAACTGACGGCTCAAGAGTTAGTTCAGGTTTAATATATTTAAAATCTTGAATGGCTGGTTCCATGAATTGGAATTGATGGTTCAATAAACTGGCCATGTCTAGGTTTAAGTCTCCTTTATTCTCTTATTTTAGTTGCATGATATGTCTATATTAGAGACAATATGTTGATCAAGAAAATGGGAGCTATTTGTTTGTGTTTTTGTTTTGCCTCTCTTATGTAATCCTTTGAAATTGTGGTGGCGACGATGGTGGTTGTGGTGGAGATGATGACGTGCCAATCACATTACTTATTTATAAACATATAATCTAATGGTTACATTCTATTAAATTTTCAATTATATAATCAAAAATGGTAATAGAATATTAATTACATTACATAAATATATTTGTCATTCCATTATATTAGATTATGTTTGATGTTGATTTAGAATGTTGAAGTTATGTTTGGTTGTTTGGAGAAGTTGGAGTGTGTTGATATTGGAGTTGGAGTGAATGGAATCAAGTTTGGATAATCCTTTTAGGGTTTAGGAAACCTAGCACTTTCGGGTTTGAAATACGAAGTTTGGTGGCTGAACTTTGCCAGATCACTCCACTTTGCCGTGTTGTCGAAACTGCTTTCAGGCCGAACTTGCCTCTAAAACTGGATATTTCCATCTTCCGAAGATAAAAAAATGTTTTCGAAGTATCAATGTGGACTTGAAAAACAGTTTCAGAAATGATTAATACAACTTGAAAACAAACAATTAACGGTTTTGAGGTATTACAACCGTTTCACTCTAGTTCAAAAGGATCTATTTCCCATTTTTTTAAACAGGAGATACTACTATATAGGCTGAATCATTAAGAATATTCTAAATTTTGCTAGTAGTTTTAATTGTACCCTAAATTCAATTTTTTTCTCTTTGTATTTTGAATTTCAATTTTAGTTACAATGACACCCTAATTTCAAATTATATCCAAATGAATAAAATATTAATTATGAATTTAAATTTAAAGTAAAATAATTTTAGTTAGTTATAAGTATAAAATATTAGTTTAGATTCTGTTTTACCATTTTCTAAGTATGGAATTTTGTTTATACTCAGGCTAATTCTCTTATAAATTAGATTTTGTTTTGCCATTTTTAAGCATGAAATTTTATTCATACTCAGATTAAATCTCTTATAAAAATAAATTTTATTCATTGTGGCGTCATTTTATTTTATTTTTAGGGAATCATTACTTGTTGTCAATATTATATAAACAAATAAAAATATTTTATTTTTAAACTGAATAGATTATTTTTTATTTTAATATTTATATAAATATTATTTATTTATAAGCAGTGTCAGTGGGAAAAAAAATCTAATTTAGAAAAAAAAGGTTAAATTGGTTTTCACAAAAATAATATTTTATTTATTAAATTGATTATAATTTGAAATTAGAGTGCTATTGTAACTAAAATTAAAATTCAAGATACTATAAGAATAAAGTTGGATCTAGAGTACAATTAAAATTACTCACAAAATTTTAGGGTATTTTTAATGATTTATCCCTATTATGTATATGAATAAGCCCGTTTGAAGGGCAAATTATAATGTAACACTTTGACCGTTAGAGTAAAGCTTCATCGGTGATGCAAAATTAGGATAACGGTTTCTGAATTTGAGGCTTACTTCCTCTTTTACAATATTCACTTTTGTATTCTTCACTCTTAAATTTTTCAAATTGCTAAATTCATACCTCAAGCAGTTTTTAAGATCGGACTGGACATTGAATTGGGTTAATGAGTGGGTCACAGTTAAATTGGGTCAACTCGGTTTAATTGTTTTTTACTTTTTAATTTTTTTTATCATTATTTAGAAAAAAAATTAACAAAATATAATCATAATTATATATTTAACATAATGATCAACATATCAAAATATAAGTTATAATAATTTAAGTGTTATAACAATATTTAAAAATTGGTTACACCATATTGAGAAAATTTAAAATACTTATTTGTAATTTTTATATGTTTTATTTATTACGAAATATCTTAAGAAAAAATTGTGGATTTCAAAATTTAAACGCATGACCTTTTAAAAAGGACTTTGGTGTCTTAAACCGTTTTTTGTTTAAAATTAAAGCTGGGTCGTTTGCAGCAAAAAATCGGACTGAAATAGAAACTGGTTTGCGAGTTAACCGGCTCGATTAGCTGGTGCGATTCGATTTTCAAAATACTAACGTCACACTCCAAGCGATTGTCTATTGAAGATTGTCTTAATCACATATTAGTGAAAGCTAAGCTAAAGCCTGTGATTGGAAATGGCCCTTCAAACTTCGAACAGACTAAATTTCATTGTCGTTTGGGTCTAACAAATTCTAAATTCTTATTTCCCATCAGAAGGAAGAATTGGAATTGATAGCTACGGGAGAAAACAAAGTCACCATCTAAGAATCTTAGTGCAAGTCCATTGGACAGGCACGAATTTGACTTTCATTGCTTGTGAAAGATACATATAAAGACTGTGGGTTGCTCATAAATGTCCACTAAGATTTCTGTTTTTGGACACAATTCGCCATCACAGGACCATATGGCACCACAGCTTCCCTGATTTGTGCTTCTGGTTACTGCCTTTTTTCCCACTCTCTGTTTCTGCTTATTATTACCCGTGAGATCATCCTATTACTAGTTGTTTCTGCCTATTATTACCATATGTCATTTTTTTTTCAAATCGATTTGTTTTATTTCACTTAAAATTTTCAAAATTTCCCATTTATTGGCCCTAGTCATGTCAAGGATTGCCTATTGTTTCCTTTTACAAAATTGTTCACTCCAATGTGCATATAATCAAATGGCTAATCATCATTGCCCCAACTCTCACTCCAAAGGCAAGGGAATAATCCTAGCCATATAATCTAGGAGAATATTCTTAAATTTATTCTCGAATTTTCTGTGTAAGTTTAATGGTTAATGTTGAAGTTGGAATCGTTTAATACAACACCAAATATGAGGATAAAAAATCCATTAGCAAATTAGGTAGTTCTAACATTTTACTAATGGTTGACCATGTCCAATAAGCCAAATTTCTCTTAGTGAATTTTAGTATTTACTCCAATCATTCACCTTTCAACTCAAAAGGTCTAACACAGTGCTAGAGCAGGTCAGTCTAGTACTACTGTCTTTCAATTTGTTCATCTGAATCTTAGCAAGACTCAATCCAATTTTAGAGAGACTTTCAAAATTCAAGTGTCAATTGGCTTCTAATTGCGTTTGGGCGTAAAAAAAATTAGAATCTCATATTGCATAAAATACCAAATAATACAATAAGAGCATAAGGGGAGAATTAGATTCTCACATTGAATAAAATGTCTAATATACAGGGCATATAAGGTGGAAAGTTGAAAAAGAGTTAGAATCCCACGTTAAATAAAATGCCGAATGTCTAAGACATATAAAGGTGGAAAGCCAACTAACTAATCGGTAAGTTCCAACCTTTTAGCAATATTTGGTTTAAGCACAAAATTATTTTCAATAAATTGTAGTCTCCATCCTAATCATCTGACTCAAAAATTCAAATATTTACATTCATTTTCATATTCCAAAAATAAAATATTATAATTATCGATGAAAAATTCTGTTTGGAATAACCTTACATGCAATATATCATACTTGAAAATTTTTAAGAATTTCTTATCTTAGTCTATTCAAATTGGCTTGGATTAGAAAGAAGGAAGAAGCCTCGCCAAATGCTCAACAGAACCTGTAAGACTGAAATAGGGAGAAGTAAGCAATATATGTGAAGATGCTTTCTGGAAAATAATGCATGGTGAGCAACTCCTAACAACTTACATTTTATGCCACAACAAAATAACAATACGTTCATTAACACTAATAATTGCACTTTGAACATAATGCCATAGCCTCTCAATGTCATAGCACATTTGTCATCTAATCATCATTTTATTATCATGGCTCACATCATAGAGCAATTATAAATTCAGACTTGATATTTTTTTTATGTCATTTTTTAAATCGATTTGTTTTATTTCAGTTCAAATTTTCAAAATTTTCCATTTTTTAGCCCTAGTGACATCACTATAAATATTTATTTAGCCAATTGTGATGAATGTGGAATGTTGGTTGAACCTATGGTAGTTTTCTTGGGAGTTTTATGCTTTGATTTTTGATAATTTGAGATTATAATGTCTATATGTATATGACAAAGATTAATTTTGGGTATGGTTGTGATTTATATACATTGATTGAAAAAAATGCATGTTGGTCGAACCTCCTATATGTATACCTTTAACTTAATTTGACTCCTTTTGAATTATTAAGTAATAATTAAGTTAAATTCTGCATCAATTTTGTGATATTTAGCTTAAAATTCTTATGTAAGTGAAGCAACATTAGAAATTTGTGAAAATTGAATATAAATGTGATCTATGTCTTAAAATGAGATAATTAACTATGATTTTATGGTTATGGATGTTTTTGTATGAATATATAGTAAATGAGTCAAGTTATGAGTTTTGGTCACTCATAGGAAATTGAAGTCCTATGAGTGATGATTATCTGATTTATGCTTTCACTATAAGAAAAATACAGTTTAGCAAAAAAAATTTAGCATCAAACAGTATCCGACGCTAGTTAGCAACCGTTTGGCAAGGGATTAGCAACAGTTTGGAAGTGGAAAATAAATTCAGAATTCTAACAACGGATTAGCCACAGAACATTAGCAATGGATTTTAGCCGTGGCTAGTACGTTGCTAATTTACGCGACAAATAATGGCAAGTAATTGAGCAATGAATTAGCAAGGGATGTACAATAGAATTTAGCATCCGATTTCTAATCTGATGCTAACTTTGGAGGGAAAAATATGGCGCGCTAATTAGTAATGTATTGGCATGGGATTGGTAACAAATGTATCTGGCATCGGATTTGATATCCATTGCTAAATATTCCAGCATAAACTCCATAAGATTGCAACTGATTAGCAAGTGATTAGCAAGGTGAAATTGATTTGTATAATTGCAACAGATTAGCAAGGGGAATTATCAGCAATGGATTAGCAATGGATTGAAAATGAAATTTATAATTATCTAAATTTTAATTATTATTTTTAAAAATAGATAAAAAATGCTAATTTTATAGTTTTTATTCACAAGATATTAAGAATTCTCAAAATTATTAAATATTTTGATTAATTAAAATGAAAATATAAATATTCTCTAATTATATAAAAAGTAAGTTTTATTATCTATAATCCAAAACAATATTTTTATTTTTTAAGAGATTTAAAAACTAATTTTATAATTAAGTCTGGTTTGGAAATCGAAGAACTAATTTTTTAGAAAAGCATTTATTAAAGAACTTAACCTTCTAAAATTAAAACAGAAAAAAAAAGTAAAACTAAAAAAGAAAAAAGAAAAGGAACGATGTGTTTTGGTAATTAGAGTTAATTAGGTTAGGTGTGATTTACACCCTCTCTGTCACAAACAAGACACTCCTCTCACATACTCCTCTCTTTTGCCGTCAAACATTGATGAGCTTGGAATTCAAGTTGCACCATTACTACTCTTGCGATTGCTCATTTCTTTTTGTTCTCCCAAAATTTGAAACTTGAGGTACCTTTTTACTATATTTTTGTATATTATTTGTGTTTGCGTTATCCTCAATTTTTATTACTTTATAATATTTTATAAAATATCAAATGATTTATGTCTTTTGATGTTTTTTAGAATGGTAAATGATAATGGGACAATCCGTATCTGTTAATATTTATCAATTGGAAATTTCATTTTTCTTTCAAATTTTCAATTGTTTTTTTCTATTTTTGTGGGTATCATTGAAGAGAGAGAGAGAGAGAGAGAGAGAGAGAGTCTGTTTATGTTTATTTTTCAATCTGTATCTGTTTATGTTTATTTCTTTCTTTTTTTTTTCTTTTTAATATTTGTAATTTTAGGCCGATGGTTTAGCCTTAATTAGTTCAATTGTTGGTGCAGATGCTTCAACATTGCTTTGCTATCCTTTCTAGATAAGATAATTGGGACGCTGAAGTTAGAAGATTTTCCAACTCACCTGATTGTTTCTTGTGTGCAAGACAAAAGGTAAAAGATACTATAGAAGAGTTTAAGCAATGGATCTAATAAGAGATATTGCAACAGAGTTAAATACTAACGGATGTTGCAAGGGATTGGCCACAGACTTTTATAGAATGTTCAAAAATATTAGCAACTGATTTAGCAACGGAATTAATGACAACGGATTTTGCAATGAATTAGCAACATGTTTTTTGAGAAATCGATATCATTTAGTAACAGATTTAGCCACAGATGTGAATAGAAATGGTTTTAGCAATGAATTATCAACGATATTTCATGATACATTGATGTATTTTAGCAACAGAATTAGCATTGGAATATAGAGCAACGGATTTAGCAATGTTGTAGCAACGGATTAACAACGAATTGCAACAAAATTGGTACCCAAATGGGCACGATGTTTAGCAACAAATGTTACATCAATTAGGAACTGATATATCCAATGCTAATTTGGCAATGGATAAAAAATCTGACACGAAAGTAATAGCATCGCAATATTTAGCATGGGAAGTAATCAGTTGCCAATCCATTGCTATTTTGATTTTAGCAACGGCTTTTCTAAATTTAGCAATGGAAAAGTTGTTGCTAAATTGTATTTTTCTTGTCGTGTTTCTATGCCATTTTAAGTATGCTAATTATGATTTAAAGAGTTAAATATAACATTAGAAAGTATGTAAATGCTTGGTTGAGAATTATATGAGAAATATGTCATTTTCCTTAAGCGAGTACACTAAACGCTGGATTTTTTCCAGTTATCCAGTCCATTCCAATAAAAGGCACCTTTAATGATTTGTTTCCCCCATTTTAATGTATGATTCGATTCATTCCTGTGTCCTACATTCCACTACCATAGCTAGCCTCACCATTCTAAAAGCCTTCTAGGAGCTTTACTCTACCAGCCCTCTTCGCATCGCTTAGCTGGGTTGGGATCTCACAAGTCCACTAGCTTCCGCATGGTTTGTCCTTAAGCCATACATCCACTAGAGAGGGTCTAACTCTGATACCAATTGTTACGCCCTAACTTTAACCACCATAGGAATTGTCCACTTTCGATCAAGCAAATTCTACCTCATCCAGCTGGATTGACAAGATCTACACGGTTTTATCCCGCAAGTGAAATGAGGAACTTCATAGGAGGTCAACCATCCTAAGATTTCCCTTAAGCAAGCATGCTTACCCTGGAGTTCTTCCAATTCCCCATTTCAATGTATAATTTGATTCATTTCTGTGTTCACTATCCTAGCTAGACTCGTCATCTTAGAAGCTTTGCTCTACCCGCCTTCTTCGGATCGCTTAGCCAAGTTGAATGTCATATGGACAACCAGAATCTAATCCTTTTGGAGCAAGAGGGATTAGGATTTAAGGAAATGAGAGAAGGACGAGCCAAAGCTAGGGGACACCATATGAGAAGAAGAATGGAAACAACTTGCTATTGTTGCTTTATCAATGCTTGTAGATGTAGAGGATAAAGGCAATGTTGATGTTTAATATGGTGCATTTTAGTATTGATTATCTTTTGTTAGGTTAACTTATGTGTCACATGGACAACCAGAATCTAATCCTTTTGGAGCAAGAGGGGTTAGGATTTAAGGAAGTAAGAGAAGGACAAGCCAAAGCTAGAGGGAAACCGTATGAGAAGAAGAATGAAAACAATTTGCTATTGTTGCTTTAACAATGCCTGTAGATGTAGAGGATAAAGGCAATGTTGGTATTTAATATGGTGCATTTTAGTATTGATTATCTTTTGTTAGGTTAACTTGTGTGTCTGTTATGGGTCCCATAAATTTATTATTTTATTTTTTAATCCAAATTTTAAGTTAGAGTGTAATTGTAATTTAAATTTGATATTGAAATGTACGGGAGTTTAAGTTGAAAATAGGATACAATTATTATAACTCGCAAAGTACAAAGTATTTTAAATGAATTACTCTCCAAACTTTAGTTATAAATTCAATCCTAAACACTAGATATAAATTTTAAAACACAAGCATACTAAAGGGTTCTTAGTCAGTCTAAGACCATATAAAATTTTATTAATTAATTAAATTATTTGTGCAATTGGATTTAGGGCAGGAGGTCTACATCTATTAGTCATCGTTTAAAAATATATTTTATAGAAAACATCAATTTGGTATTCCTTTAATTTAATAAAAAAAAAAAAACTCAACTTCATTATAACTTAAATCTTAGTTGCCTTAAATTTCATGCTAATCACTTAAAAAAATTATTAAATCAATTCAATAAGCTATGCCTTTTCCGTTGAAAGGTTTGATATGGTCAATAGAGAATGATGATATTACTCGATTTTTGCTTGACCCATGGATAGGCAGTAGAGTGTGTTTAATCAATTACGCTCACAGACTGGTGCTGGACAATGTGCGAAATGACATTTTTTCTTATTATATTGTTTCAGATGGGGTCTTGAATTGGAAAACTTTAAGATTATTATTTATGCAATGATGTCTTGGCGAGTTTAGCTTCTACCCCAACTCCCTTCTCTGAAGTGGGAACAAATACTATTTTTTGGTGTTTAACTTCTTTTAGGTGTTTCTCCATTAAATCAGCATACAAAGTGCTCATGTCCGTGGGTTAGTAGTAGAAGGATCCCATTTGGGAGTTGGTTTGGCATTGGAAGAGGCCTCACAAAGTGTGCTCCTTTCTGTGGTTTTTAGCCCATGGCAGGCTTCTCACCGATGGAGAGAGATGGCGGCGCCAACTTATAGCCACTCTTGTTTGTCCTCTATGCAAGGCAGCGGTTGAGAGTGTCATGTTAAAAAAACTTTAATATAGTCTAGATCTTATTGTTCATAGAATGTATTTAATAAGAATACACAATAAGCGGATGCGTTCCTTGATCCATAGTTATTGATTACCTCATTGCGGCAATTTGATTCTCACCGTAACAGTAGATCTATGTTTCTTCGCTCTAGCCTTTTATCCGTAAGTTCTCTCTTAATGGTTAGAGAATTATCAATAGCAGCGGGAGTTTTCTTTTCACGTTCTCTCAAACAACCTATCACCATTATGTGTTTGAGGTAGCCGTCACGCTCTCTTAACATACGCTATTGATTTCCTTTGATCTTTTTTAAGGCAGAGGAAGGGTATTGAAACCCTAACTGGTCTTTATCCCATTAAGCCCAATAACCATCATCTTGGGCCACCTTAATTAGAACCAACCCTTCAATTACATGGGCCATATAGATTATTAAAATAATATAACAATCTCCCATTTGGCCCATGTGCATTTCTTGAATTTATCATATTAACTTAATTAGAATTAAAGTGATCGGATTATGGCAGTCACAAGTCATTAATCGACATGATTCCTTCCATACATCACAGACCATCTCAATTCATAACTTTAATCAAGAAAGAATTCAACAAATAATATATTATTACAATCAACGTTATTGTTATCTCACTCAAACCATTATTGTATACAAATGTGAACACATAAATAAGAAAAAAACACATCTTTAATTGAATTTCTAAGTGTCACAATAATATGAGCAAAATAACCATATGTATATATATATATATATATATATATATATATATATATATATATATATATATATATACAAGTTTGAACATCATGCTAACAAGGACTTATCTATAATGCCCATTCTATCAACATGGCCAATGAAGATTCTGGGTGATAAGCCTTTAGTTAGTGGATCTACTATCATCAGATCGGTATCGATATGCTCATTTGACACATTGTGTTTTTGCACTTCTTCTTTCGCAGATAGGTACTTTAAATCCATGTGCTTTGCACTCTTAGAATAGTTATCGTTCTTAGAGAAGAAAACAACTGCAGAATTATCACAGTAAATTTTCAACGATCTAGCTATACTGTCGACAATACCTAGACTTGAGACAAAGTTTTGCAACCACAATGCGTGAACAGTGGCCTGAAAGCATGCCACAAATTCAGCCTCCATTGTGAAAGTAGCAATGACAGACTACTTTCCACTTTTCCATGAAACTGCTACTCCAGCTAGGAGAAACAAGTAGCCAAATGTAGATTTTCTCGAATCTACACAACCGGCATAGTCTGAATCCAAGTATCCCACCACTTCTAGATGGCTGGACTTTCTATAGGTGAGTACATGATCCTTAGTGCCTTGTAAATACCTAAGTACTTTCTCTGCAGCTTTCCAATGGTCCATCCTGGGATTACTTTGATATCGCCCTAGCATTCCTACAGCGAAACTAATATCCAGTCAAGTACATATTTGAACATACATTAAGCTCCCAGCTACTGACGCATAAGGAAAAAGGCTCCATCTCTTTACGTTCCAAATCATTCTTAGGACATTGCATTTCACTGAACCTATCTCCTTTCTGAATTGGAGCTATTCCTGTGGAGCATTTTTTCATTCTGAATCTCTAATACATTTTCAATATAAGCTCTTTGAGACAATCTTAACAATCCTTGTGATCTATTACGGAATATTTCTATTCCTATCACATAGGATGCCTCACCCAAATCTTTCATTTCAAAGTTCTTACAGAGAAAAGCTTTTGTATCATGTAAGAACCAAACGTTATTCGCAGCAAGAAGAACGTCATCAACATATAGGACTAACATGATGAACTTGCTCCCACTGACCTTCATATAAATACACCGATCAACAGTGTTTCTTATAAATCCATATGAAGTGATGGTATTATTGAACTTAAGATACCATTGACGAGAAGCTTGCTTCAGTCCATATATTGACTTCTTCAACTTACACACCAAATTTTCCTTTCCTATGACCAAAAATCCCTCTAGTTGGTCTATATATACTTCCTCCTCTAAGTCAACATTAAGAAATGCTGTCTTTACATCTATTTGGTGAAGCTCTAGATCATAATAAGCTACCAAAGCCAAAATAATTCTTAAAGAGTCCTTTTTGGAAACTGGACAAAAGGTCTCTCTATAATCAATGTTATCCTTTTGAGTGTAACCTTTAGCAACAAGTCTGGCCTTATATCTTTCTATGTTGCCCTTAGAGTCCTGTTTGGTTTTGAAGATCCATTTACAACCGACTTGTTTTGAATACTTAGGTAACTCAACTAAGTCCCAGACTTGATTATCACTCATTGATTGCATCTCTTCTTTCATGGCATTAAACCACTTTTCAAAATTATCACATTCCAAGGCTTTTTGCAAAGAGAATGGATCCTTATCAATGCTCAATTCACATTCATGCTCAAGTGAGTAAACCACATAATCACTAGAAATAGCTAGCCTTCTTTACCTCTGTGACCTCAGTAATGCTATTTCCTGTGAAACCACTTCCTCATTCGTGACTTGTTCATTATTTACTAGTTCATCATTGATATGGTCATTTTGTGGGTTTGGAATGTTGTTTTGTTGTTCGATCGTGTTGATAAATCGTGATACAACAAGAGGAATAACAACTGAAGAAGAGACGTTAGGAGAATCCACCTGAGTTGGATTTCTAATCTGAATCTCTTGCACATCCACTTTACGTGATTCAAAACTCCCATTAAATTGACCATTTTCAATAAACCGAGCATTACCAGACTCAACAATTCTCGTACTATGGTTAGGACAACAAAATCTGTATCCTTTTGATTTTTCAGGATATCCTATGAAAAATACACTAACCATTCTAGCATCAAGCTTCTTTTCGTGTGGATTATATATCCTAACTTTTACTCGGTAACTCTAAATATGAAGATGCCTTAAACTATATTTCCTTCCTGTCCACAGTTCATAAGGGGTTTTAGAAACTGCCTTGCTAAGAACTCTATTAAGTAAATATGTAGCAGTCTTTAATGCATGCATCCATAATGATAAAGGTACAATACTATTACTTAACATACTCCTAACCATTTCCATAAGAGTACGATTCCGCCTTTCAGCTACACCATTCTGTTGAGGTGTACCCGGCATTGTGTATTGCGCACAAATGCCATAACGTTCAAGGAAATTTACAAATGGACCTGGATATTGTCCATTTTCATTAAATTTTCCATAATATTCACCACCTCTATTAGATCTCACAACTTTAATTTTTCTATTTAACTGCCCTTTACCTCATTAATGAATATCTCAAGATATCCACTAATTGAGACTTTTCATGCAGCAAATAAACATAACCATACCGTGAAAAATCATCGATAAAAGTGATAAAATATTTTTCTCCACCCCAAGAGGGAACATCAAAAGGACCACAAATATCTATGTGTATACGATCAATCAATTCACTGCTTCTTGTGGCTGGATTCTTTAATGTATGCTTAGTTTGCTTACCTTTAATGCAATCTATACACACGTTCCAGTCAGTAAAATCCAATTGAGGTAAGATTTCACTTTTCACTAACCTCAAGATCCTTTCTTTGGATATGTGACCTAACCTTTGATGCCATAAGAAAGCAGAACATTCATTATGTGCACTATGTTTATTACCTATATTGTGCTCAACATTAAACAGGGATTCAACAAATTCAACATCAAGATTAAAACGATAAAACCATCAACCAAAGTACCAGAACCATAATAATACTTATGTTTATACAATTAAAAAGCACCATTACAAATCTAGAAAATTAAAACCAATATCGTCCAACCTCCCTACAGAAACCAAATTTCTAGCACATTCAGGAACATAGAGACACTTTTCAATATCCAGATAACAACCAATGTCGAGGATCAATCTATAAGTCCCAATTCCCTCTATTCATGCCTTCATTCTGTTTCCCATGTACAGGAACTTTTTAGTTCCATTTATGAGTTGGATCGAAAGGAATCCCTGTACAACATGAGACACATGAGTAGTTGCATCAGAATCTAACCACCAGGTATTATTAGGCATTTCAATAAGATTTGATTCAAAACATACTGAAACATAAAGTATACCTTTCTTTTCGAACCAAATTCCTTTTAGGACAATCCTTCTTGAAGTGACCATTCTTCCTACAGAAGTAGCACTTCAGCTCCTTATGGATTTGGCCCTCATTAACCTTCATTGGGGCTTTATCCCTTTTCATCCTTTTCTTCCCTAATTTGTTGTTGCTACTACTAGCCATTATGAGATGTGAGATTGATAGAGTGTTCCTTCAATTTCTTTAATCTCCCTTCCTCTTGAATCAACATGGCCTTGATTTCCTGAATGTTCCATTTTTCCTTGAGGGTGTTGTAATTCACATGGAACTGACCAAACTCAAGGGGAAGTGAGTTAATAATAAATTGAACTAAAAAGGATTCACTCACATCCATTTCCATCGATTTCAATTTGCCTACCAAATTCTGCATGCCAGTCACGTGATCATGAATGGATTGTGACCAATCAAACTTCTTGGTCATTAGCTCACTCGTCAAGGATCATATGATGGACTTGTCAGCTATGTCCGATTGAGAGTATTCCTTAATTTTCAAGATGAACTCTCTAGCATTGTCTGTTCTGGGAATTGATGGCTTAACATTTTCACCCATTGTCATCCTCATTAAGTTCAAGCTCAACCTATTAGACTGCTCTCAAGCCTCATAATGGGACTCGTGAGCTTCAGTACTGGTCTCTATAATAGCTGTGGGCTTTTCAGAGACTAATGCCAAATCCAAGTCCAAAACTCCTAACTGATAATGGATTTGTTCGGATCAATCAGCATAGTTCAATCCATTGAACTTAATCAGCTCAGTGCCTATAACGAATATGTTAGAAGAAACTGCAACATTATACATATACTCATATGTTAGTACTTTGAGAAAATATAAATTGATTCAAATAAATAACAATCGTAAATTATGCATTCAAATTCACCTTTGGGTAATACTTAAATACATATCTTTAACCAATAACGATGCTAAGAAGAAAATACTTTAATAGACTTTCATTGATACGGAGCAACTTACGAGCCTTTATGCAAGTCAAAGAGCAATGACACGCCCGTGCTTCACTACAGCACGCCCGTGCTTCACTACAGCACACCCGTGCTTCATCACAGCACACCCCGTGCTACTCTCTAGAGCTTAGGACACCCCCGTGCTCATTTCAGCATGACCTGTGCTGCTCTCTGGATTCCACAGCATGCTCGTGCTCATTGCAGCACGCCTGTGCTCTTTTCTGGAATCCAGTTACATTTTTTTTTACTCCTTTTAACTATTCAATAATGCTCCATACAATATGCATGTTATCTTTGGATATACATTCATATTTATCAAGTACAGTGATAAGTCTCTTCAATGCCATTGATTATAAGTAATTGTCTACCTTTGGGTAACCTAATAACATTATAATCAATGATCTCAATTGTTCAATTTTAACTTTCATGTCATTTAACGACATCACACAAACATGAACAATTGAAAGCCGCATAATCAAATGTCTAAACTAATCCAAACAAGGCTACTTTGGTGACTAACAAGTTTTCCATTCATTAAACATTGATTTATGCAAAACTTTATAAGATTGAATTAAGATTTCAAAACTTTAATGACATTATACAGTAAGATGTCATAACATTTCTTTATAAATAACACAGCAGAATAATTTATAAAGCATAAAGAAAACAACAAGTTTCAATTTCTATAATTTTGACTTCATTTATACTAGATTAATCAACTTCACAATTCGAAATTAATTTCCATTAATTAAGCCAAATAAAAGACTATCAAACAAATCTAAAACAGGAACAGGCTCTAATACCACATGTTAAAAAAACTTTAATATAGCCTTAATCTTATTATTCATAGAATTTGTTTAATAAGAATACACAATAAGCGGAAGCGTACCTTGATCCATAGCTATTGATTACCTCGTTGCAGCAATTTAATTCTCAGCGTAACAGTAAATCTATGTTTCTTCACTCTAGCCTTTTGTCCATAAGTTCTCTCTTAATGATCAGAGAATTATCAACAACAACGGGAGTTTTCTTTTCACGTTCTCTGAAACAACCTATCACCGCTATGTGTTTAAGGTAGCCATCACACTCGCTTAACATACGCTGTCGATTTCCTTTGATCTTTTAGAAGGTAGAGGAAGAGTATTAAAGCCCTAATTGGTCCTCATCCCATTAAGACCAATAACCATCATTTTGGGCCACCTTAATTAGAACCAGCCCTTTAATTATTTGGGCCACATAGATTATTAAAATAATCTAACATTTTATGCACACTTTTCGGGACTACATTTTTTCTATTGGTGTTTGGCACCTTACTGTCCCCCAAGGATTATGAGACACTTTCTTTCTCTCTCACGGGAACTACAAAGCATGGCTGAGCTAGAATTTGAAGAATGCATCTGTTACCAATAATGATCTGTCGTGGGATGTCCTCTTTGGGACTATATGTTGGCTTTAATCGAAGAATGTAAATTCCTTCGTCTTTCAAGGTACCATGCAGTCAACTACAGTTATTTATTCAAGGACAATCCATTATACTTCAAGCTACTCTCACGTTGATACTCAACTGCTCTCTTCTCCTCAATCTTTAGAACATTTCAACGTTTGGATCACTTGGCAAAGGCCTCCAGCGACTTTCTTCAAGCTTAATATGGATGGTTCCATTCCCAATCCATGAGGTTCAGCCTTTAGAGGAGGCTTAATCAGAGATCAAGCTGGTCAGTGGCAATTAGGGTATAAGATGAACATGGGTCGCACATCGGTTATTGGGGCGGAGCTATAGGCTCTCTTTAATAGTATCAAGCTGGTCCTGCTGGTGGAATATGATAACAAGGTGGCTGTTTCTTTTGCGAATAGCATGACCCCCTCCTTCAGTTGCCTTCCGTTCTTTGGTAAAGTAAATTCGGTTACTCCTTTCCAAGTTCAACCATATTGAAGTTGCTCATACCTATCATAAAGCGAATGTGTGCGCGGACTGGCTGTCTAAGATGGTCATTCCATGGCTTTGGGTGTCCTTATCCTTGAGGATCCTCCCTTAAGCCTTTTAGCTTGGATGAACCATGACCTTTTGGGTGCAGCTCACCCTTGTGTTGTACCTAGTTAGCTGTTCTTCTCTCCTTAGTTTACCCAAAAAAAAAATCTAAGATACTTGAGCCTTAGACTTTATTTTTTCTAGTTTCGACATTAATCAAGCCTTTGATAAAATCTCAATCAAAAATTCCTCCTCGAATAGCTCAATTAAGCTCATATAATATAAATTGAAATTTCAAGCATTTATATTATCATATTTTTCCTTTCTCTTAATAACATTCCCTCTACAAATAATTAATCAAAATTTATTTTTATAACTTCAAGTTCAAGTTCTCTGTCGTTCCCAATAGTTAAGACTAGGGTTGTTTGTGGATCAGTTTGGTTTGGTTTGAATACAATAATCGAACTAAACTTAAAGTGTCAATTTGAAAAAAAAATAAAATCAAATCAAACTATTTAAAATTTCAAACTAAACCAAACTTTTAGTGGCAGTTCGGTTTGATTTCGTTTGATTTAGCAATTAAGACGGTTAGAAAAATGAAAAATTAAACTTGCTAAATTGGTTTAATTAATAAGAAAAGAAAAAGATTAACATTATATTGAATGTGGAAAATAAATTAACACAAACTATGACATACAATACTCACGATTTTAAGTAGCTATTGAAAGTTTTTAAATTAATTTTTATATATTTATTCTTAGTGTAATACAGAAAAGATTATATGTTCAATAAGGTAATAATTAGGCAATATATAAATATTAAATTTAAATTTTTTTTCAATTCTACATTTATTACTAAAACAATTATAAGAAACTATAGTTTTCTTATATGTAATTTGTACATATATCTAATTTTCCATGAATCTTTATACATTTGAAATTTTTATAAAATAATTATATAATTTATCTAATTAGTATAAAATTATTATCTAATATAAACTAATCCCGTAATTTAACATCCAATATAAATTAATCAATGCCAAGAAAATTTTCATTCAAAAAATTGAATTGAATTGAATTTGAAAGTTCAAACACACGGACAGACACACACATATATATACGGTTTGGTTCAATTTTGGTGATTTTGACCCTAAAACCATAAACCAAACCAAAAACTCAGTTTTAAATTTTATAAAATCAAACTAAACCATCAATTTTTAAAACTGCGATTTTAAATCAATTTAGATTGGTTTGAATCAATTTTGATAGTTTATGCAGTTTGATGAACACCCCTAGTTAAGGCGTTTAATTAGTGACATGCACTTAGAAAAGATTCAAAACTAGTAGATATTGAAAATTTTAATTCGAAGTGCCAAATGATAGTACTCTCTGTTCACAAATATATTTCGTTTAAAGTTTTATAGAGTAATAGTTATTTTATTTAATATAAATAAACAATTAATTATTGGATAAAGTTCATTAACTACTCATTTTTAAATCGATAAATATTTATGGACAAAAAATTACTCTAAAACGACTTATATTTATTGACAAATAGAGTATTAAATCAACAAGCATGTGCGGTTTAATTGGTATTCTCACTGATGTGGGGAGTGAAAATTTCCAGGTCAAAGCCTCTCATCTCATTTACTAGAGTTTTCACCAATTTGGTAAGTTAATAGGTGATTTACCCCTATCGTGTTACCTACAATATTCATATGGCCCACTGAATCTCCTAATGCATTGAAAAAAAGGGAAAAAAAATTATAAAGTTCTCATATTATTCCAAAATTAACTATTTTGTTCCCATATTTTTTAAAATACACTATTTTATGTCCATAAATTGATTCCGTCTAATTATTTCGTCCTTTCTCAATATTTTCATTTTTGTTATTAAATTTAAAGAAAAAGACTAAAATGTCTTTTTTTTCCCTTTCCTTCTTATTCTTTCTCTCCCCTTCCACTTTTCTCCCAAAGATCACCACTATGATTCTACCAAACCCAACTTAGTCCAACCAAAGTCCTCCATAACTTCACTGAAAACCACCTCACTTGGTAGAAAATACAAATTTAAGAGGGATTTAAAGATATTCATATCTTTTCACAAGCCATTTAATAAAAAAAGTTAGAATTTAAGGACAATGGTGTATAATGGTAAAAAAATATAGGGATGAAGTAATATAGTTTAAAAAATAGGAGGACAAAGTATGGGATAAAATGGAGTCAAATTTATAATTTCCCCCCCCAAAAAATACTCTCTCAATTCTCTTTATATATAAAAAGTTTCTATTTCAGGTATTTTTTATATTGAAAATTTTGCCTAATTTGGTAACTTTGGGAACCATGTCAATGTGAAAAGTCTATCTTATATTCTCAAGGCAGTGACAAAAAAAATATAGATTATTATTTAATATGAAGAATTTAGAAGAATGAATTTTTCACATCAATTTCGGTTGAAAAGAAAATATGCTCGTACAATTGATATGAGCTTATTAAAGAGAAGTTTGAATAGAAAATAGCCACAAAATTTTCAGGTTGAACACATTGAAAGGAATCCTTACAGACTTAGTACAAATATTCGCAAAATTGCGCGATATTTAAAGTACATTTTCAATAACCAAACGCAGTTGTAAGATTAAATAAGCACAAAATTTCATATTTTCACACAACTTTTTCAAATAAGGACCAAAAAATGAATTTTCCTCCACGGGTTAGATTATAAGCTTCATCTTTTTATAACTGTTTATATTTTCTTGGTTCCAATAAAGCATATAAAGCCTTATTGAAGATTGAAATGTAAATTTAAGGCATATATTGATATGAGAAGAAGAATTAATGAGATGTTAGGGATAAACTAGGGGAAAAAAGGTAAAAAAAAAAAATGTTAAACTACTTTCTCGATCTTAATGAATAATTAGTTGTTCCTATAGAAGACAAGAAAACGGAGGGAGTATTAAAATACCACCTAACAGTTACAAAAAAAGCTGCAACTTAAAACAAATAAATAGTCAATTGATTGGCTACTTTAAATTCTTAACCAAACGCTTTTTATTCTGCCATTTGATGCAGGAAACGCTACCTTATACTATCCATTAGGGTTTAAGGTAAAAAATAAAATTAAAACATAATTTCTTTATAAATTAAAATTAGGAGTATTTTTGAATTTATTTAGATGCAGCAAGGTCAAATTATATTCGCAAAACCATCTTTAAGATATTGTCTTTCACAATCATAAAATTACAAAATAAATAACTCTTGAACCTATAAAAGCTAAACAAGATTTTTATAATCTATAAAGGTTATAGATACGTCTATAAATAAAAATAAAAGTTAATCACCGCTAAAAAGAAGTCTTAAATAAAATTATCCTGAAAATTTTAAGACTGAAAATACATTATATGTCATTAAGAATTAAATAATGGCATATTTACCTTATGATCTTATCATTTAGGTCCGTTTTGTTAGTGTAAAGAGTATAGTAATATCGTCATGATGGGACAAGGCCAAATCCCAAATATTATCTTAATCATTTATAAGAGATTAGGCATGAAAAATTCGAAATTAAAATTTTAATCATGTGGTTAATATGGTTTCCCTTTTAAGATAGTGGTTTAATCACTTGTGAAGGCCATCTTATGCATGTCTTTTTCCGCTTTGACTTGCTAGGTCTAATAGGTACTTAAAATCCTTTTATAGAAAAAATTTTAGTGATTTGAAGTCCAGCTTACTTCCATTCAATTATTTAGCATGGGACCAAATGCGCGTATCTCTCCAAGATATAATCTAATGATAAGCGAATATATTCATATTTGAATCCCTTATCTCCCAAGACTCAAAAAAAAAAAAAAAAAAAAAAAAATTGCATATCCTATCATACACCATTCAAGATATGTCCATTACTTAATTACCAGTGAAGAACGAGTTGTCTTCGATTGTTTCTGAGTAGCCGACAAGTCAAGATTATAGGTTGGATCAAATCAAATCATGCGTAGTAAAATATATTTTCCATATGGATATTTTTTTTTTCAAAATTAATTAAGATAATAATAAAGTAAAATAAAATTTAAAATTTAAAGAACTATTAACTATTACTGGCCAATCTATTGATCATTCTTGTTTTGGTCTTTTAGTGGAAGATTGTAGATCGCTAATTAGAGAATTGCCTATATTATTTATTTTATTTGTGAAAAAATTTATGAAGAAATTAACAAATTAGTGTGCCATGTTTTAGTTCGGAGTTGTTTTATGTTTGGTTTGATAGAATGGGTTTTATCCCACCATCTATTATTTGTGATGTTTATTTAATAATATATAAGCATCTTATAATAATAAAAAATAGCTTGGTATGTTTTTAAATATATAATTGTGTAGGTAACATAATGTAATAATGAATGAGTTGTATACTTACAAAATTTAATTAATTTATTTTATTTAAAAAATAAACATATCTGTTTTTATTGTTAGAATTTCTCCTTCAAATTGTTTAATTGATTTGAAATTATTGAATTCGCAAAAGATTCCCGATAGACTTTATACACCTTCCCAAAGAGTTAAATATGGGCCTACCTTCCTTTTCTATCTATCATATACTAGCAGTATATCTGTGCTATGCACAATAAATATTTTTATCTATGATATTAAAGATATTGTCTAATAATATTTTGAAATATATAATTTAATTAAGAAAATTTATAATTTAAATTATTTTTAATTTCATATTGTTAATTTTGTCAAAAATTATTTAAATTAAAGAATATCTATTTCAAATTCAAAACATTAGACTAATTATATAAAAATTAATATCTATAATAAAACTGAAAGAAAAGTAAATAATTTACTCAAAAGAAAATATAAACTTGATGGTTCTATTGAAAAATACAAAGCTAAATTAGTAGCTAAAGATTTTACTCAAAAACCAAATGTTGGCTATTTTGATACTTTTGCTTCTGTTATTAGAATTGTTTCAATTTGAGTTTTAATTGCTTGGCTTCTATCCACAAACTCTTTATTTATCAAATGGATATCAAAACAGCTTTTTTAAATGATGATTTGGAAGAAGAGATCTATATGATTCTACCCGGGGGTCGTGTTATTCCCAATCAAAAAAAAAAAATTTGCAAACTTCTTAAACCATTGTATGATTTAAAACAAGTACCTAAACAGTGGCATGAGAAATTTGATCAAGTTTTAATGAGTAATGGTTTTACTTCAAATGAAGTTGACAAATGTATGTATACTAAACTTGTTGGGTTAATATGAAAGACATGGGCGAAGCAAATGTGAGTTTGGGTGTTAAAATCAGAAGGAAAGATGATAGTATAACTCTATCACAAGAACACTATATTGAGAAACTTCTTAAGAAGGTTTGGACATTTTGATGTCACACCTGTAATCAAATAACATCAAACCAATCCACTCATCACATGACCAACCGCAATAAGAATAATATTTATAGACTCATAAAAATCTTCTTTGTCTTTCTACCGAAGTCACCAACACACAAAAACCCAATGTACCTAAAACCATTGCTCAAGCACTTAAAGATCCTGAATGGCATGTTGCTATGGAAGAAGAATATCTTGCACTAATGAAGCAGAAAACATGGACCCTTATACCACCCTTCTCGCTATCCAATGTGGTGAGTTGTAAGTGGTTATTTAGGGTCAAATGTAATTCTGCTAGAAATCCTATTCGATATAACGCTCATTTGGTTGATCGTGGTTTCACTTAGAGACCAGGTCTGGATTTTGATAAACTTTCTTTCTTGTACCTAAACATTCTACTATTCAAATTATTTTCTCTAGTGCTGTCACTCTTAATTGGATCCTAAGACAAGTTGATACGAATAATGCATTTCTACATGGAAAACTCTCTGAAACTGTTTCATAGAGCACCCACCTGGATTTATTGATGATAAAGTTCCTAGTCATGTAGGTTGTCTTGCTAATTCTCTTTATAGCTTAAAGCAGGCTCCTTTTGCATGGTACCATGAACTACAACAGTTTCTTGTTTCCATTGGGTTCATTCATCCTCAGTCAAACCATTGTTCGTTTATTTACTCCTATACAAGAATATTTATTTTTTTTTACTTATCTACGTGGATGATATTATCATCAATGGCAGTAGGTCACAAGATGTGGAGCAGTTCATTCGCAAGTTTAGCCAGCAGTTCTCCATCAAAGACTTGGGTGATATAAATTTCTTTCTTGGTGTTAAAGTCCGTCGCACCATATATAGTTTGTTTCTCTCTGAACAAAATTACATTCAAGAATTACTTGAGTAAATACAGATGCA
Source organism: Jatropha curcas (assembly GCF_041381405.1). Classification (NCBI taxonomy): domain Eukaryota; kingdom Viridiplantae; phylum Streptophyta; class Magnoliopsida; order Malpighiales; family Euphorbiaceae; genus Jatropha; species Jatropha curcas. The sequence continues at coordinate 22,801,802 of NC_143158.1, read as the reverse complement.
AGAAGCCAATTCGGTGTTCACACCACTATCCACTTCAACCTCCTTGAGTCTTGATGATTTTGCTCATTTAGCTTATGCATCTTAGTTTCCAGCCATTGTTGGTAGTTTATAGTATCTTCTATTGAAAAGACCAGATATTGCCTTTGTTGTCAACGAACTCTATAAGTTCACTTCTTAGTAAACGGTCAACCATTGGTCTGCTGTTAAGTGGCTTTTGCGTTATGTAAGTGGAACTTTTGACTCTGGTTTATTAATTTATAAAGATTCTCCTTGTGCATTGCATGCTTTTTTCGATGCTGATTGGGTTGGCAATCATGATGACTGTACCTCTACTAGTGCTGATATTATTTTTCTTGGTCGCAATCCTATTACTTGGTCTTCTAAGAAGTAGAAATCTGTGGCATGTTCTTCTACTAAGTGGAATAAAGGTCCGTTGCATCCACTTCTGCTGATATTACTGAGGTGTAAAATCTTCTCCTTAAGCTACATATATCATTATCTACTGTCCCGGTTATCTATTTGTGACAACCTTGGTGCCGCTTATTGGCTGCGAATCCGGTCCTTCGCTCCCGTATGAAACACATTGCAATTTACTATCACTTTGTTTGCACACAGGTTTTAGGATGGGAAACTTCGTGCATCTCATGTCTCTTCCAAAGATCAACTAGCTAATTTACTTACTAAAATCTTATCTTCTCAAGACTTTGTTAGGCTCAGATCCAAGATTGGCGTCTCATCTCCATCCGTCATGTTGCGGGGGCATATTAAAAAACTGGAATAATTATATTCTGATAGAATAATATTCTCCTTCTCTCTTGTAATTAGTTACTTACTACTTTGTTTGTGTATATCCTTTCTTTACTATGTTGTTTCGTTAACCATCTCAATTGTATTTAAACACTGTCAACTGTTGTGAATATATTGAATTACCCATTCCTTCAAACATCTTCACATCTTATACATTTATTTATCTTTATTTTGTTGTTAATTTTGTTTGAAAAAAGAAATATTTAAACGTTCTTTCTTTCTTTTATTTATTATTTATTTATTTGCTCGGTAGGGCCATCTGTTGCAAGAAAATTAGAATTTATGGGAGAATGATATGGTTGCAGCCATGATTGCTTTTAGGAAAGCCAAAGATTGGAAATGTGAACATTAGTGGAATTCATGATAAAGATTTTTTAGTCACCAATTATTGTCTTAATGATACAAAAAAAAGCTGATGTGTTTGTATTTCAGTGGCATCTTTGCTGTATAACACAATCTCTTTTTAGAGAATCAAACTCACATTCAAACTACAGTTTTCACAATACAGATTGGCTCATTGCCTAATACATCAAAATAGCTTTCCTTTTTTATTTTATTACTTCTTGTTCTTATTAGGTAGTTTTGGTGCTTTTTTTTTTTTTATATATTTATTAATGAGCTACAGCTCCTCATGAAAAATCCATTTAAATTTTTTTTTTTAATCCGTTGTTGTTCAATTCCTAATATAATATTTGCTTCCAATCCATTGCTAATCTGTTTCTTATTAACATTGGATTCTATCTGTTTTTGACTCGATACATAAATTCACTATTAAATTTTGTCACTTTAACTTTATCGCACCCTTAATTTTTGTTGTGATCTATTAAAAATTTTAACTTGAAGAATTATTTTATTGAACACTTCAACTTACAAAATTATATCAATTAAACACTTATTACGAAGTCGAAAAATGTAAAAATTCTTGTTCTAAAAGTTGCTAACTACATATCAAATCAATGTTTTACATGTAAAACCAAAAATCCTAAAACTATTTCTATTAATATGGAAAAGTGTGCAATATTTCCAAAATTTGTAAGATCAAATACATGATAGATAATGCACAAAGTTCAAGGTGTTATAAGATCAAAATTATAAAATTGAGAATGAATTTATGTATTTAGCCATTGTTATTTCAGTGCATGTTATATAAAATAAGTATATCATTGAAAAAAAAAAATATATATATATATATATATATATATATACATGGAAAATAAATCTGTATAGTATGATGTTGAAGCTAATTTAATAGATCAGTTTTCGAATTTTGAAATTGAGATCTAAAATCTTGAAAGTACTTATTATTTTAGGATTTTTCAAAAATAACAAAAAAAAAGTCCATTATAGAATTTGTGTTCTGACTCATTCATAACATAAAACAAGAATGACTATTCACTATCAAAAAAAAAAAAAAAAAAAAAAAAAAAAAAAAAAAAAAAACAATGACTATTGAGAAATAAAGCTGCTCTTTAAAGCTTTTCCTTTCCTAAAATGCTGTCCCATTTATAAAGGTAGCTTTCAATCATTCAGCATGGTAATGGTTGTTTGGTACTAGCGTATCTCTCGTACATTTTTTTTTTCATGTAATATTTTATGTACAAAGAATATATTCTAAATTCACAATAAAACATGCTGTAATTTAAATAGATTTAAATAATTATAAGCTTTCAAATACGCTATCACATAATATATTAAAGGCCCATTAAAGCACAGCACAATCCAATAAGGATAAAATAAATTGATTAAGATCAAAGGTACATATCATATAAAAATGAGGGGGGAAGTTCTCATTGAATGACTCCTTTTTTTTTTTTTTTTTTTTTTTTTGTTCACAATTTTTGCTTTTTTTTTTTTTTTTTTGGTTGGAATGTGGGCTCTTTTTATTGGAAGATTTAATGGATTGCAATAAGCGCTAGGCTCACTAAATTGGTAATAATTATTATAATTGAGAGGACTTGAACTCAAAACCTCGTACTCTTTGAGAAAATCAACCAGACTACCACCTAATTGGCTTGTTAGATATTTAATTAACAAAATGTACTAATACTCGTAGTATTTTGTAAGAAATTGAACTAGAAATTTTATTAATAGGAAACTATACACAAATATGATATACAAATTAATATATTTCTATATTTTTGTATAGAACGTCTAATAATAAACCACTTATATAAAGAATAAAAAAAAACGCATTCTTGATTTGAAGTTTCTGATCAAGCTGACAAAGTATAATATTTATATCAGAGGCAAAATCATTTGCTTCACTTTGTGGCTATCATATCATTGTTCGACTTCATGTTCTTTCTATAAATCCAATCTGATCATCTTGAAATTGATTCCTTTTATTAACACTAATAGTATTTGATTAAATACTTTTATATTTTTAAGATGAAAATATATTAATAATGATATTAATTCAATTTCATTACTTATTAAAAAAATTAAAAAAAAAGTCCAAAATCTTACATCTCAATTCTAAATGAAGGATCAAAATTTAACCAACATTATTGCCCTTATTTTTAATATAAAAAATCATAATTTATAACAATTCAAACTCTATATACATATTGACATTTATTATTCAAAGTCTCAATTATTCTTTCACTGCTTAAAGATATGAAATTTTTTTTTTAAAAAAAGAATAACTTTAGTAAAATAGAAGGCTTTTCAGTGTTAGGCCTAAATTCTTCATTCTATATTTGTTGTTTCTTGATGAAAAATAAAAATTAAAAAATAAAGGAAAAGATACTCCACAGACATTGATCCTGGAAAAATATACTATTGTGCAGCACTAAAAGATTTCATAAATAAAAACAGTTTATTTTGTACCTTCAGATTTGTTGGAAATGGAGATCTGCCAATGGAATCTCACTCAGTGGAATTGATGTGGCTAAGATGACGACATTTTATAATATTTCGAAGAATATTCTCTCAAATATATAAAAATAACGTATCTTTACATATTCTCAAATCATAAATGGCAGCTTTAATTATAAATCACATATTAATATCAGGGCAACGAGAAAATCAATATTCTTTTTTCATACAGAAAATTTTAAACTCTGAAAAATGATAATACGCACCAAATAATCTGATTATAAATCACCGTACAATATTGATCCTAAAAAGCTGATTTTACCCTTTTTCACGGCGGTAACCGGAGGTGGTTCCTTTCACTTTTTGTTTGTTTTTTTTTTTTCAAATAATCTTCAAATTTATATCTTTTAATATTGATATGAATGTTGTCCAAATATTGTAATTTGTTCTTGCTCATATTTCAAAATTCTGTATATTGAATTATTCTTATTACTATTATAGTGATTTTGTCTAAAAAAATATTTTGTTATTTGGATAGTTATACAGAAAGAAATGCAGATCTCTACTTTAATAAAAAAAAAAAAATTGAAGGTGATAGATCAGACTTGTAGAAGATCATGGAGTGAAACAATAGCATGACTAACCATTAAATAGAGCCAGCAATCGTCTATGACACATATATTATAATATGTCAACTCAATCAGATACTTTAAATTAAAACTGTATTCTTTTTTTTTTCTTTTTTGTATATGTTGTTTATTATTAGATTTTCTATAAAAAAAATATAGATCTATATATAATTTTTTTCTAATGAAATTTCTAGTTTGATTTATTGTAAAAAATAATAATTAATTGCTAAATTAATCAATAGGTTTTTTTGTTTGAGAAGACTAAACTAATCAATAGTTGAAAACAGTTACAACATTCTTTTTTACCATTGAGAATCTTATTGACAATGCTACGTAATTACTAAATTATTTAACGTGTTTATTGTGAAATTTGATTTATGATATTGACAATACATTGGAGTCAAATCCAAATATGGCAAAAACAAACTTTGTGCTCCAAAACAGATTCTAGAGCATCAAAACGTTAGGTGTTGACAATTGATGGAGGCTTGGAAGTAGATAAACGGAATAACGAATTTTACCAATTCAAAAAGTTATAAAGAAAAAATTATTATTCAATTTTAAATATGTAACCACTTCATTTTCAAAAAATAAAAATTGTAAAAATACCAAATGAGATTGCCGATATTAGCTTTGTGAAATTTAAAATATCCTAAAATAATTTTAATCTTAGCCAATTAAAAACTTTTAACCTAAAAATATAAATAATATTTCTATAATTTGATTGGATTTTTTTATTACTTTTTTTAATAGTTAAATATATATAGATAATTAAGCATTTCAAAATTTTAAATTTTTACTATTATTATCTTATCATGTCTAATTATATTATATTTTATTATATTATTATGTAAATTATTAATAATAATTTATTATTTTTTAATAATTTATTATTATTATAATTTATAATTTAGCTTCAATGTTATTATTTTAAATAATATATATAAATATGAGGCATTTGAAAACTTTTACATTTTTTTTGAATTTATTTTAAATAAATATATCTAGATGATTCAAATTTTGATTTTAAAAAGGCATAATTAAATTTTTTTAATTACAAATTGCACTTTAATTTGGTTGGCCAAAATTAAGATAAAAATTATTATTTTTAAACATCTCGAATTTTATTTGTTATATTGATATATTACATAATTCAATTCTTATTTCTATTAAAGAATATATATTTCATTAATAAATTTTTTAAATCCTTTCATGATTTTACTTGGCTAAAAAATAAAAATGAAAATGAAAATTTATTATTATTTATAAATATTTAATTTGATTTATTAGATTGCTTTCTTATTCTATCGATAAAGTATATTTTATTTACTGCAAGAGATTATAGTGAAAGTTATTAACAAATCATGTAAATTAATTATAAAATTTATGATAGAAGCTCTACCATGATTTTTATAAATCTATTTGGTTTTTCTTTGAAAAATAAAATAAAAGCACCTACTATATAATAAAAGCTATATGAATTAATACGTTGACATATAACCAAAAAAGTATTTATTGTATCTATAAAGTGTAATGTATTTTAACCACTCAATTTAAATAAGGATTTATATTTTAATATTATATAAATAAAAAAACTAAACGAGTATAAAGAATGAACATATAACGAGCATAATCAACATATAATGCACGTAATAAAAAAGATTAATATAATATAAAAGATTTAAAAAATAATTTACGAGTAAAAATCATTGAGTACAATCACATGCAGTGGAAGTTCAAGAAAAGACTAGTCACCCTAAAAGTACCATTTCACTGAACGAAAATTATTTATATATTTAATTCAATTTGTATTGACAATCTTGATTTTGACCTGTTTAATAAGAGTTTGTCATGTTGTCTACTAATTTTCAAAGTTAAAATTGAGTAAAGAGAATTATTAAAAAACTAGGTAAAGATCCGTGCAATTTTTGTTGTATATTATACTTTTAGTTTTTAATTTAATTTATAATTTATATGTTGTTTAGTATTTATGGTTTCATAGTCTATATAGACTTTTCAAAATTTAGAAAATTAAAAATGGTGACTTGAAGAAAATATAAGTTGATATATATATATATATATATATATATATATATATATAAATTTCACCTTATGAAAAGATAAAATATCTTAATTAATTCAATCCTAAAATAAAACGATTATGTAAAAAAAAAATTCAAAAATTAAGATATGGATAGATACTTATTTTAAATAAATAATAATTTTTTTAAATAAAATTATTGATGGCTTGTGACTGATTTCTAATAATGTAGATAATAAAATTAAAATTTTAAATTATTAGACATTTAATTTCAACCAGATTAAATAAACTCTTTACATATAAATATAAGTTAAACTCATTTTATAAAATGATTCTAGAAAATTTGATGGAGGTTTTAATTGTAATACTATGTAAAATTTTATTCAATAAAAATTTAAAATTATTGTATTTAGTAATAAGAGCTAAAATTTTTAACTTAGAATATTGAATGATATTATTAAATATCTCTTAATTAGTTATAGATCTTGAACTTATTTCTTACAACACATTTAATTAAGAGTATGTTATGACTTCACATAAGAGTTCAAACTAATTCATTTAATTTAAATTTGGATAATTAATTGATATAATTAGTTTTATATAAATAAAATGTTTCAAAAAATTAGACCACCAAAATATATTAAATTAAAATATTATCATAAAACAAAATTAATCATTTTTATATACAATAATCCTATATCGTTTTTTATATACAAAAATCTTATGCTATTTATTTTAGCACCTAATTGTTCAAATCATCCAATACAATAAAAACATGGTACATGGTTCAATTCTGCTGCCTTTTCTCAACATAGATACCAAGACTCATTTTTAAGCTTATCTTTGCAGAAATGCTTCGGCTCGACACGGTAGCAATTTCCAGTCTTTTTATCTTTAATCATAAGGTTAGTAAATTTGTCCACATGACTTGATGCTTTTAATATAATTTCTCGCATTACACATAGACAATCTACTTCTAACGTGTTTCCTCGAGTACAAAATGCTAAAATGGAACCATCATAAATTAACAATACAATGTCATAAAATTAAGATAGCGATAAGTAATTCATATAAAAACAATTTAAAATTAAAATCATTGTTTAATAACATAATCATAGAGTTAAAAAGAAGAAAAAAGGACATTAATTAGTGGTCCAATTAATGATCATAATCTCTGTTTTAACAATTAAAATCAATATTACTCAATTCTGTAAGAAACACGCACTTTATACATATATAATATTCTAGCAACAAATCAAAATAATCATCTATAGAAAGTAAAGCAAAATATCAATTTAATTTCATTAGGATATTTAGTTTCTGGAATTTAATATTTTTATGAAAAATCTTGTTTTTTGAAAATAAATCTAGTAATAATTATAAATGATTTTAAATATTAGATACTTATATTTACTTAATGTACAAAAAATATATATAAATAATTAAAACTACTATCTTACCCTTAATTTATATATTTTTATTCACTTATATTCTAAAACTATAACTTATGAATATTACATACTAATTCCTTTTTTTTTTTTCTAATAACCAATTAACATGATATACAAATTTTATCTAAAAAAAGTAATTAATAAATATACCATACTCATTAGTCAAAATATTTAAACTATAAAAATCAATAAATTTCAAAAAATAATATTATCAAAATTAATCAACAAAATATTTATGATAATTAAAATATTAATAGCTTTGAAATTTTTTAATTACATTAAGAATATGAAAATGTGATTTTTCTATCCTTTGAGATGACAATTTCCATACATACATCGAGAAAGTATATATATATATATATATGAGAGATCCATATAGCACTTACAATATAAGTTTAATAAATGTAACTCATAGACTATTCTATAAATTTATTAATGATTGTATATATTTAGTGAACAATGACATATCATAAAAAATACATGTAACAACAACTTATGGGTTGTGCTCAGTTAGCAACGTAGGCTGGATATATGGGAAGATTTTTCAGGTTGATTCCCACTAAACACATTTACAGGGAGGGGTGAAGAGTCTTAACTATGATTAAGCTCCGAGCCGGATTAGACGGTCCCTAGTAATAGGATCTGGATATTGTTGATTTATAAAAAAAAAAAAAAAACACATAACAACAAATGATAACTAAGCAGATATTTGTATTTAAATAATTTCATATAAAAAATGATGTTAATAATAAATAAAATTTGATTTTCATATTATACAAAATCTAAAAGTAAATTTTATTAATAAAATAAAATAAAAATTAATCTTATATATGAAATAGTATAAAAATAAAATGAAACTTGGCTAGGCTAACTATGATAACGAAGCACAATTTACAAATTCATACTGTAGATTTAATATGACCATATTTAGAATTAAAATTATGATAAATAAAAATAAATTCAAAAAAAAATTTAAAAGAACATGTTTTTCTTTGAAAATTATGTTAATATCTTTGATTTTAAATTTTTGCTGAGCACACCTCAGATATCTTAAGTAAAAAAAGTTAATTGTTTAAAATTACATGAAAACATTGATTTATAGAAATTAATTAAAATTTTTGCAGAATAAATAGTTTTAATAATAATAATAATAATAACAATAAAACTGCAAATCAGACTGAATTGAAATTTGTTAAGTTAAAATACCTTATGGTAAAGAAACGTCGAACTTAAAAATTAAATTTGATTTCGGCTTATTTATAATATAGATGAATTGAATTTAAATTGAATTATGCTACTGGTAGTTGGGAATTTTTAAAAAGAAAAATGATGAATCATTTATTGAATGGTTTATTAAAACTTTTAATAAAGTGAATATTATAACATTAAATAAAAAAAGGTATATGTATATATCAAGATAAATTAATTTAGCATGTCAACCAATTTATTTATTGACACCTTTGATAAAATAATAAAATAAATTTGCAAAAGTATTGTTAATATTTCATTTTACAAATCAAGATAAAAAGGTAAGATTCGATCACTCCGAAAGAGAATCTTTGACCATATGATGGGTCCAAAAGGGACATTAGGGCCCTTTTGTCGTTTTAAAAGAAGCAGGCAGTGGAGCAAATAAAAATATAATTGCATATAATAACAATATCCAAATGATTTTGTAGCAATGACTTAGAAATTGACTCTAAAAAGACATCACTTACACAACAAAGTTGCCGGCCTAAAAGATACATCTCACGTACTTGCATGAGATCCTAAAAGTTCAAGTGAAAATGTAAAATAAACTCACTTTTGACTAATTTTAATATTATTCATAATTTGAAATCTCTCGGTGCATTAATCAAAATTCTCATATTTCGGTACTTGATATTAATACCTTTAAATCTCTAAAGGGAGTTTTTTTGTCGTCCTTTATAGTTATGCTAAATATGAATTAATCTGGATTAATTGAGCTAAAAATCTTTAGATACTAGATAATTTTAATGAAAAAAATTTCTATCTCAAAATATATTTAAATTATAATTATTGTAGTCCTTTCTTTCTTGATAGAATTTAAATTGTCTTTTCTATGAGGATTAGGGTGTTCCTTTTCATGACATATTATCGTGTGGCTTTTGTTTCCTAGTAAATCTAGAGTATTAATTACTTTTTTGCTTTATCTTTATTTGCTTACCCTCTTTTGATGGAGTCTCTTTATTGTTTCCGTGCAATATTTTTCTAATCTTTTCCTATAAAATAAATAAAGAAATAAGAAATAAGAAGAGAAAATATGAGAGATAGTACCTCTTATTCACACCTTTTTTTTTTTTTTCACAAAAGGTCATATATATAGATACAAAGTTATTATAAATAGAAATTGATAGAGATAGTATTTATTTTTATAAAGACTTCTATACTTATAAAAACTTGTATTCTTATGGAGACATCTATTTATTTTATAACACTTTTTAAATGTCTATTTTACAAAGAGTATGAGTTATTAAAACTTACTGAAGAAAACATCCGGTGTGAGAAAATCTTAGTGAAGAGAAAAGAGTATATGATTTTTATAGGATTTGCATTTATATTTGTAAATAATATCCTCTTCATAGAAGCATGCCTTCTTTGCAATTTTAACAAAGATATGTAAAACACACTTCCTAATTTTATTCACTAATTTTTCAAATATTATTGTATCACGTATGAATTGCCTTCGTATATAGATCTGCTAAGTTATCACTAGAGTGAATTTGATTGACAACTAAAATCTCCTTGCTTCCAAAGTTCATGTGTGAAAAAGAACTTGTAATACATGTCTTTATCTCCTTTTCTACAACATCCTTTGAATTGTGTGATACATGTAGCATTATCTTCGTATGAAACTATTATGATTCCTTTAACAAATGAAACATCCTTTGAATATTTGTTGTTAAGTTTTAAATGACTTAGATAAAATATTCAATATCTACATACCCAACTAATTCTAACTTTTATTGGATAAAACAAACCCATATATGATGCTTCATGAATGTGACTACATTTGCTGCTGGAGAATAAGTCACCTCATAATCAATGCCAGATATTTGTGGGAAACCTTATGCTATAAGCCAAAATTTATATCTCACAACTTTATTTTTTTTCATCCATTTTGTTACACAATGCCCACTTATGGATTATAAACTTTAATTACACTTTAGGTGTTTAGACAATAAGTCCAAAAACTTAGTATTTTTTAAGTCTGCATGAATTTTGTCTTTCCATTTTGGCTAATCATTTCTAAATCAACATTCATCAATAGGCTTTAGTTCAATGTCTTGTACCTTTGCAATTTCAAACGCTATTAGATATTCAAATATATCGGTGATAATAATTTCATCTAGTTATATCTCTTTTTTGAAGTGAAAGTAATTTGTTAAGATCTCTTTGTTATCATCATTTTTCTGTTTTTAAATCTTCTTTAAGGTTATTTGCTTAATTATATCAATCATTTTACTATGGGCTCTTTTAGAGTATTTTATAACTTTGAAAATTCCATTCTGTTTATTTTGCTTCTTGGAACCAAGAGGTCTACTACATTTTTTTATATGCTTTAGACTCATTTTTTCTAACATTAATTTATTATTCTACAAGAATATTGTAACATCTCGAATTTCGGGTTACGAATTATATCATAATCGGGTCATGATTGATACGCCCGAAAGGGATTTGGTATTTTAATCGATCCAAAAATAGTCAATTCATAATTATTTTTTATATGGTTGATTTATATTTTATATGTTTAGTCTTGATTTCATTAATTTAAGTTAGGATTTATGCTTGATTAATTTATTATTTAATAAATAGTGTCATAAAAGTGTAATTGGAATTTCACATGTATAGAGATTGAGTTTATTAATAGTATGTGTCGGTTTTGGAATATGTTCTGGAGTATTAAATATAAATATTGAGACTTGTTGTAGGTGTTGTGACCATTGGATGAGAAAAGCCAAAAATTGATCATGGACATCAATTGGACAACTTACTAGTTTAAGTTGTTGACTAGTCAAAGATTGTATGACTAATAATTACCAAAATAAAACTAGTTATCTTAAAAAGTCCCAAGGTGCTCCTAATTCATTTTAAAAAGCCCTAAACATTCTAAAGAGAACCCAAATGCCCTTAATGCATTGAAAACCCTAAACTAGCATCACCAACCCCTTTCTCATTTTTACTACGCTGTCTCTCTCTTTAAACAAAGGTGGTGAATCATAATAAGCTCCATTCTCTCATTTTTCTTTCTTTTCTTCTCATCTCACGTAAATAATTTGATTCAAGCTTAAGTATAAGAAGATTTCTACTCATTTCGCAAGATTCCTATATCTAACCTATGGAAATTTCTAAGATTTAGTAAGTTTTTCTATGGGATTCTCATCTCCTTTGGCTATGGACTTTGGTTTTGGAAATTGGTTGATTAAGCATGATCAAAGCATGTTTATTTTATGCTTAGCATGCATTTTATAGATTTTTTTTTTGTGATTTTCCCTCTTTTGATTTTGGTAGAGAAAGATGTGGGAAATCCAATGGAAAGGAGGTAGTAAGAGCTTGATTTTGAGCTTGGAAGTTGATTTGAGAAACTTAGTGCAACCAATTCCATTTCTTCAATTTAATTGCATGATTTGAATTTCTATGGTTTTTACCCCCTTTTGATTTGGTATGCAATTTGGTTGAAATTGTTGAAAGTGATGCTTGAATCATGTTATGCTATAATGAAATTATATGGGAAACAAGTTTTAAAATTAAATGATTTGTTTGTATAAATTCCTAGGGAGCCTAAACCACCTAGGGTGTGTTTGGAGTTTTTATATTTTGATTTGGTGAATCAAGATTATAATACTTATATATATTGAATAAGATTATTTATTTGCTATGGACATATTTTGATGGGGATTTTCCCTCTTTGGCTGAACCTACTTGGATTATGGATGAGGATTTTGTAACTTACCGAGTTAATGTGACACTAGTCTAAAAAAATAAATAATTAAGGATTAATTAACATAAAAGAATGAATTAAGAACCTAATTGAAAATTATACCTTGACTTGAATGTACCTCGACTTTGGAACTTGGAGGATTTGGGATATAAATTTTGGACTAATGACTAAATTAAAATTTAATAAATGAAATTAAAGGACTATTCTAGGAAAATTGAGAAACTGATTACTTTAGGATTATATTAGACCTAGTATGATGACTTGGTTGATTTACAAGGACTTAATTGATTAGAACCTAATTAATGCCTTCAAATTGCAATTATGAGTGAATTTAAGTAATTAAATGGACTTAAATGTAAAAATTAGAAATTCTAAGTCTAAACTTACCTTTGGTTCGACCTATCCTATGGTAGTGTCTTTTACTGATTTTTAACTTTTTTTAATTAATTACATGATAACTATGACATAATAGAAATGGAATTTGATTTTGATCATAAATTGAGTGATACGTGAATTAAGTCCTGATTTTCCTATGTTAAGGCATGACTATGAGAAATGTGATGTTTATGAGTATGAATACGACTTAAGGCTTGTGACTAGTTTGATTAAGAATTAATTAATGCTTGAAATTTATTTGGTGTATAAAAACATGATTGCAACTTGGAGTTATATGATTAGTCACTTATAGGAAATAAATGTACTATGAGTGGTAAAAATATGGAAATTTACTCTTTTATGTCATTTTAAGTATGCTATCAATATTTAATAAGGTTATATCTGATTATAAAAGCATGTTGTGAATAAATGTGACATTTTTGGATATTTATATGGTTTCTCTTGGAATATTGTTTAATAATGTTAAGTAATAATCCATGATTTTGATGATTTGGTTGATGAATGAGTCGTAGAATGGTACACATTGACCTCAATCACTAGAAAAATTATTTGCTTTGGATTAAGCCAATTCCACCCCATCTTGAATTTGGACAAGATTTGCACGGTTTTGTCTCATAGATAGAATGAGAAACTTCTCAAGAGGTCACCCATTCTAAGATTTTCCTAAGCAAGATACGCTTAATCTTGGGGTTCTTCTAACTGTCTAGGCTATTGCACCAAAAGATGCTTTTAGTGATTAGTTTCTCATGTTTCAATATATGATTTAATTCATTCCTATGCCTCGCATTCCACTACCCTAGCTAGTTTCACTATCCTAGAGTCTACCAGGAGATTTACTGCCCTCTTCGAATGAGTTGTCGGGTCTAAATATCATAGGCCCATCAGTTTCTGCTCTATTCGTCCTTGCCAATTCCATCTCATCCTACATTTTGACAAGATCCACATAGTTTTGTCACGCAGATGGAATGATAAACTTCCCAATAGGTTACGCATCCTATGATCTCCCTTAAGCAAGCATACTTAACCCTAGAGTTCTTCCAACTCTCAAAGTCATTATACCAAAAGGAGCCTTTAATGATTATTTTCTCCCATTTCAATACATGGTTTGATTCATTCATGTGCCTCGCATTTTACTACCCTAATTAGTCTCGCCATCCTAGAAGCCTACCAACATGTTTGCTCTACCCACCCTCTTTCAACTACTTTACCGAGTCGAAATGTCACATAGAATATTTTAATATATTATAATATGATTTTTGAGTAAGAATGCTTAAAAATAAACTTTATTAAGTTACTTGGTCGTATAATTGATTAAATAAATTATGTGAAAGTGATGAAAGTATGGTTTCTATGGTGGAATCTAGTTGTGAACTTATGATTTGTTTATGTGAAAATAAGATTTTTGAAATGAAAGTAAGCATGAATATGGGAAGATACTTTTAAGGCCCTAATAAGCTTGGTTAGTATCAGTGGTACAATAGGTGTGTGATATGCCATATGCTATTATACAGTACTACTATATAGGACATCCTTCAAATGTGATTCTGGTATTAGGCACATGGGTGCCCTTTATTTTAGCTGACGAGTTGCTTTATTTCTATTATGACTTTTGGGCTCGACTTTTGAGCCTTCTATATCTAATTTTAATTTTATTTCCTCTGTCTACTTATTAATCTTTCTAAGTGGTTGCAGAGGCCTAATTAATAAAATTAGTAATGTTTAAGATTTATGTTTTATAAGACGCTATGACTTATGAAATGAGTTTTGCATATGTTGAATATTATGAATATGTATAAATTAAAATTCATTAATGAAAGTATAAAATGACATGATTTACTTGAAAAATGCTTAATTTGGATGCATATCTGATATTGCCTTTTATAGTAATGTTCGATGTATTAAATGAATTTCCTTGGTTGGAAACTACTTCTGAATGATATATGAATGTGTTTACTATTCATAGCTTGGAAATGTCTTGTTTGGATTGTATTTGTTATGCTTTGTTTGGAATGCTTCTGCTTGAAATCCTCTTTATTTTTGGGACAGAGCACCATTAAGCATTATTGCTTAGCACGTTGATTGTATCACGTGCAGAATGTAGATAGAGCTATTCAAACCAGAAGTAAGATTTTTTGCATCAAAAGTGGATATTCTATTGGTGGTTATGAGTTCTCTTGTACATAGTTTTTTTCTACTTTAGAACATTTTGGCATGAAAGTCATGTTAGAGATTTATTTATATATGACGAAATTTATAATATGAAGATTAGAGCTACAATTAATTATGTTTCAGCTTTTTATATATGGATTACGATATATTCGATAGTATGATGAATGTTTTAATAGAGGTATGATGATTCTTTTGACTAATTATAATTAATATGATTGTATAATGAAAAGATATGAATAATGATGTTGAATGAGTTATATATATAATTTGCAATATTACAGTTGATGGTTGAGTTGAGTTGATTTGGGATTATATGAGTGTTTTTTAATAGCTTTAAATTTGAGAATGTTGATATTATAGGGAAAACTCTTGTAGTTTTTCTGTAAGAATTTTTGAACTCTTATTCTAAGTATTTTTAGGATCTTTAGTAACATGATTTTAAAGTATGATTAGTTCTTATGTTAGATTCAGGTAAGCTTTAAGCATGTTATCTATGCATTTGTTTTTTTTATATATATAATTTGGAATATTGGAGTTGATGGTTGAATTGATTTGATTTGGGATTATAGGAGTGTTTTCTAATAGCGTTAAATTTGAGAATGTCGATATTATAGGGAAAACTCTTGCAGTTTTTTTATAAGAACTTTTGAAATCTTATTCTAAGTATTTTTAGGAGTTTTAGTAACATGATTTTAAAGTATGATTAATTCTTATGTTAGATTCAGGTAAGTTTTAAGCATGTTAGATCCATGCGTTTGGCACAAAATGTGACATCCATTGTCCAATCTTTTGAGACCGAATAATGGGTATTACATATATTTATTAAAATTAGATAATTTTAGCTAGAATATGTGATTTAGTAACTCTTTTCAGATAAAACGATGTCTAGCAATTTGATTATGTTATAAATAAATAGAGGTGGACATTCAGTTCAGTTTTAGAAAATGAATTTTTGTGATAATAGAAATCAAATTAAACACCAAAGAAATCGGTTCAGTATTGAATTGAACCAGATGGATTCGAATTTAGTTTAGTTATTTCAAATTAAATTATCTATTTTGGATATACAAAATTAATTAGATTAGCTATATATAAGACTAAACTGAAATTGAAAACCAAACAGTTAACACTATTCAAATCGAACAACAATCGATTTTTAAAAAGTTGATTGAACCAAATCGAAAAGAGTCAATTCAGTCTTTTTTAAGTCAAACCTAAATGTTACTGACCTTTATAAATAAATAATCCTTTAAAATTATAGTTCGCATGATTTTGTAAAAACATTTGCCATCAATTATATTTAATTGTAAAGGGGGTTGACATTTTATAAGAATTTTGTGTAATGAAAGGGAAAAATAGAACAAACACTGCATATTTAAAAATTCTCAAATGGAAAATATTCTTTTAGCTAGAAACCAATTGTAAAGATAAGAATTTATAATAGCTTGTAGGCCTAATGTGTACAAGTTTTTCTTCTGACTTCTCGAGTTCGTCTTCTTCATCCTCTTCTCCTTGTAGCTCCTCTACCCTAACAAATCGCACCATCTAATTATAAATCTCCTCAATCTCGCCATCGACTGTGCAAGTCTCACCCAATAACCCATTCAAAATGCAAGCCCATCTCAAATCATAAACTTAGTCAGTTCCCACCCATCTTCACAACCCGATATAAATGAGTCTCGCCCACTCCAAACTTATTATATAAGACCTCCATCATTTGCTCCTCAGATGTTTCCCAGAGGACTTGTTAACCAAACAAGCCTAAGCCTCCATTCTTCTACTTTGCCTATTCTTCCTCCAGCCTCAATAACCTTAACTTCCAACCTGCCACCAGCTTCCCACTAAAAATTTAAAAATCCCATGACTACCCATTCCAAAAATAAAATTCACAAGCCAAACAATTCTTTGTCTGTGTCGTCCATTGTCCTACCTTAACCACACCCACCACCTACAAGCAAGCTTAAAGTTATCCTCATTGGAGCAACGCTATAAAGTTTGAATTTGAAGTACTTGTGAGGAATCAGACATGGAACTTGGTTCCCATACCCATTCCAGGAATGTGGTATATTGTAAGTAGATTTTTTGTATTAAATACAAATCAGATGGCTTTCTCAATAGTTATAAGATGCATTTGGCAGCCAAGGGCTTCACTGAGAGACCCGGTCTTGATTACCATTCAACTTTTAATCTGGTAGTCAAACCCACAACTGTTTATCTAGTCCTCACAATTGCTATTCAGTGAAACTCACCCATTCACCAGCTTGATGTAAATAATGCCTTACCTCCAGCGACATATAGAGGAAGAGGTTTATGAGAGGCAGCCACAAAATTTTGAGGACCACAACTGATAAGTGTTATTTTTATAGTATTTTTAATATAGTTTTTATTAGGATTTTTAGTATTTTTAATTACTTTAATTATTTTTTATTTAGTTTTAATTATATTTTTGTTTAAAGCTTCGTTGAATCACATTTCACTTTATCTTAAGAAATTTGTTGCATTTTTATAGAAAACCAGCCAAAAATGCAGAAAAAAGTGTACCTAAGCAAAAAGGCTGGCACACCCTGGGCGTGTTATCCAACACTCCCGTGCTGTGTTCAAGATAATTCAATAGAGGTTCAGAGTCTAGCACGCCCAAGCTGTGCCAGATAACACGCACGTGCTAAATGCCTGACTCCATATTTGGGCCGAAAACAACAACTCTAGCCTGTGCCGCTTGCATGGAGCCGTATGAGATGCTTTTCTGACATGCCAATAAAGTTTAAATCCTATTTAAATGCTGGAAGAGTCCTAATTGGGAAGAAATACAAAGCCTAAATAGTTTTCTATCTCCAAAAAATTTCTTACTCAATAGAGATTCACTTTCTTAAACGAAAACGAAGATATTCCAGAAAATCTATATAAAGAGAGAGACTAGCCGCTATCGAGGGTCGAATCCATTCATTGTATATTCCATCTCTTGTCCTATTATTTTCTACATAGTTTTCTCTCTTCAAGACTTCAAGTGCTCAAGCTTGGTGTCAAGATTCAAGGAAGCCGTTCAAGCCTATCGTTGACTAGTTTTTACTGCTAAACTCTCTTTTTATTTATCATTCTTTATGGGATTATCTACAAGTTTAATTGAGTTTTATTTAATTACTATATCGAACTAAACTCTTATACTAGGGATTTGATGTAGCTTAATTTCTATTCCGATTTATAATATTAGATTTTCTTTTCTTTATTCAAAGTATAAATTATTATTGAACTTAAAGCTTTTAGGCAGAGTTTCTCCCCTGGATTGATTTATTTCATTAATCACTATCGGAAGAAGGGTTTTTTTATATGAAAAAGTTAATAAATTACATGGGAATAATAACTTGATGCAAAAGCTATATGGTTTGACTCATGGGGATTTTTCATAAGTTAATGACCTTAGGTTATGAATTCACAAACAAACCATAAACTTAATGATTTAATTCATGTTTGATTGCGCTATTGGAAGATAAGTAATTAGACCGGGTTAAAATAGCTAACAATACATCGAAAGAGCTTGTTAGTGATTTTAGGGTTATTTCCCCTACTTGAATAATTAAAATTGATTATCAAACTAATAAAATAAATTGGGTAGAATTAAGTGAAATCAAAATCCCTAGTAGCTTTTAATCCTTGATTCTTTTTCATCAAATTGTCTTGCTTGATTTCTTTTTATTCTCTTTTATTTCTTTTAAATTTAATTTCTTGAAATAATTCTCCTCATTTTTGTTTAAATAATATTAGATTAACACAATTTTGGTACTTGGTATACAATCCTCATGGGAACGATACTCTACTCACTCTTTATTACTTATTGGCGATTTTGTGCACTTGCGAAAAGCCTATCAACAACTTTCTATCCATGTCTGCAAATTGAAGAAGATGGAATTATGGCCTCAAAAAAGCTCCTTGAGCCTGGTACACTGAGCTTAAGAACTATTTGGTAACTCTAGGCTTTTATAAGTCTCACTCCGACTCCTTTCTATTTATCCTCCAAAAATTTGGGTTTGCAATTTTATATGCTCATTTACATTTATAATATTATTATGATGGGGATTACTATAATGATGTTTGTTATATAATCACTGGTCTTGCCACTTGTTTTTCCCTTAAGGATGATGGCAACTTGCATTACTTTTTAGGAATTAAAGTCCTTCCATTACTTACTAGTCCTCTTTTATCTCAACAGAAGTATATATTGGATCTGTTGCAAGAAGTTAATATGCAACAAGGTATCCTAACTCCAATGAGTTCTATTATTAATCTAAACAATCAAGATTTTGGTCTTATTGTTGATGGCTCCCATTATTGAAAGGTACTTATTAAGCTTTGATATGTGTCCTTCGCTAGATCGGATATTGTCTTTATATTCAATAAGCTATTTTAATTCATGCATTATCCAAGGACCAATCACGGGAAAGCTATTAAGAGAGTCCTCGAGTATCTCAACCACACCTTATCCTATAGACTTCGTATTACTCAAGAAGATGATAACATGGTTGTTGTTTACTCTGATTCTGACTGGGCCAATGATCCGGTTGAAAACTTCCACCACTGGTTATGTTGTCTACTTTAGAATAACTCTTATTTCTTGGTCCCAAAGAAACAACGCTCTATTTTCATGCTCATCTACTAAAGCGGAATTTACAATTATATATTGTTGATGCTCTTCCTGAAACCAATTGGATAATAAATCTTTTGTCTAAGCTTTGCTTTTCTCTGTTGTTATTCCTCATATCCTTTATTATAATGTTAGCACGATTTATGTGAGAACCCGGTATTTCACAATAAGATGCAGCATATTGTTATAGACTTTCACTTTGTACGTGATAAACTCCAATAAAAAAAGTTATCGAAGTCAAACACCTACATTTTGCGGACTAAGTAGTTGATATTTGGATTAAACCCCTTCCGAGAGCCTCATTTGATCATATGTTCAACAAGTTAGATGTTGTCAATGTCACCACCAACTTGCAGAGGCATAAAAGGGGAAGAGATGATCAACTTATGTGATTCATGTGTTGCAGTTATTTTAACATCATTTTAGCATTTTATTTATTTATTATATTTGGTAGATTTGTTAGTTCTATTTGTTACTCAAGATGTTTTTCATTTAATTATCTTGTTGGGACTTTCATAGATTGTAGTTGAGTATTGTTCTTATATATATATATATATACAAAAGTAGAAATGGGTTGGCGAACGTTAGGATTGCCACAAATATTCATACTAAGTTTATGAATTGATAAAAATTATCATTAAGGATTTTAATTCGATTGGTGGAAAAGATAAAGGTAATTTTAATTTTGATTGGTACATTAGTTATCCAAATTAATGTTCTCCTACCCATTCCTATTTTTATATTTTTACTAATGTTTTTTGTGATGTGCGTTGCACGTTGTTATTATTCGGTATTACTCATCATTTATACTCATTAATTTATTCTTATATAGTATTAAGTATGATTATAATTTTTCTCTTATATTCTCTAGATATTTATATAATGTTAAGAAATAATATTATGTATAACAACTTTAAATTAAAATTTATCTCTATTTAAATAATATTCATATTATTAGCGAATAATATTTTTCTTAAACTAATTTTAATATGATAGGAGAATATTAAAGGCAAAGCATATTTAATAAAATAATTATAGACGATAAAATGAAAAATTATTATTAATTATAAGAAAAGACTTCAATTTTATTGAAAATGATAAGGTTATATTTTAATTAGCATCGATTTCTTTAAAAAAAAACTAAATAATATGATTTTATGTTATTGGATGTTGATTTGAGTTCATGAAAATCAAATAAAAGAAATAAAATTTTAAAATAAATAATAATAAAAAAGAACTCAAATATACTTGAATCTTCATACGAACAAATTTCGATCGATAAAAAAAAAGATCTTTTGGTTTTGCATTTAATATCGATTTATATTTATGGTATTGGGATCCGCAAATTCTGATTAATTGAAAGCTTTGACAACTACATTATATCCATTTTTAATTTTTTTTTGAGTATTTTACTTTAATTAATTTATGTTGAGATATTGAGATATATAGATATCTTAAAATCTTATAGTATGTGTAATTTTTCTGTTTATAGAAGAAAATCGTCCAACCTATTTTGCGAGAATTGAAAATGATATAATACTATATAATATTTTGACAACCAATATTCACGGAAAAAGAAAAGAAAAAATAAAGTGTTAGCCTTTGTAAATATAAAAATTGAAAACTTAGATATAGATAAATAGATATAAATAACAAATTCAATATATATATATATATATATATATATATATATATATATATAACCTGTGAAACAATATTTTTTATAGATGTTTTTATTTTTATTTTTTTCATTTTGAAGTTTATTTTAAAATTAAAATAATAATCTATTTTTTGAAATAATTAATATAGTAAATAATCAATAATTGAAAATTCAATTAGAACAATATAATATAATAATATTTTTTAATCAATTAATAAAAACATTATTAAAAATATTTAAACTATTATCAATTGACTAAGGATATTTTAGAATTTATAAACTTTCACTAAAGTTATTATAGACAATCTTATTTTTCCCCCTCATTTCCACTCATTATTAAAAATACTCAAACTATTATCAATTGACTAAGGATATTTTAGAATTTATAAACTTTCACTAAGGTTATTATAGACAATCTCATTATTCCCCCTCATTCCCACTCATTCCTACTTCTATACATATTACTAGTCTTCTTTATAACGTGCGTTACACGTCAATCTTTATACTCGTTTAATTTTTTATTTATATAATATTAAAATATAAGTTCTTATTTAGATTGAGTGGTTATATTATGTTACACTTTATATATACGGTAAATATTTTTTTCGGTTTTATATTAACGTACTGATTCATACAGTTTTTATTATACGTTAGTTGCTTTTATTTTCTTTTTTAAGGAAAAACTAGATTGATTTATAAAAATCATCTTATACCTTCTATTATACGTTTTATAATTAATTTATATGTTTTGTTAATAATTTTCAGTGTAATCTTTTGTCACAAATAAATATAGATTAACAATAGAATAAGAAAATAATCTAATAAATCAAATTAAATATTTATAAATAATAATAAATTTTTATTTTTATTTTTTTAACCAATCAAAATCATGAAATCATTTTAAAAAATTATTAATAAAATTATATTCTTTAATAAAAATAGGATTTGAATTATATAAGATATCAATATAACTAATTAAATTCGAGATATTTAAAATAAAATTTTTTTATTTTATTTTTTGGCTAACCAAATTAGAGTGCAATCTATAATTAAATAAATTTAACCATACTCTTTTTAAATCAAATCTGAATCATCTCAATATATTTATTTAAAATAAATTCAAAAAAAAATGTAAAACTTTTCACATGCCTCATTTACATATATTATTTAAAATAATACTATTGAATTTAATAATAATAAATTATTAAAAATTGTTAAATTATTAATAATAATTTATATAATAATATAATGAAATAAAATATAATTAGAAAAAAATAAGATAATAATAGTAAAAATCTAAAATTTTGATATGCTTAATTATCTATATTTATTTATCAATTAAAAAGTAAAAAAAAAAAACATCCAATCAAATTATAGGAATATTATATATACTTTTAAGTTAAAATTTTTTAATTGGCTAAAACTAAGGTTATTTTAGAATATCTTAAATTTCACAAGGATAATATCGGTAATCCCATTATTTGCCCCTCATTCCCCCATATATATATATATATAACCTTACTTATTATTTTTAATAAATAATTTGATTGGTTATAATTATTTTCTTTAAATAATTTATAGACAAAAAATAAATGTAATTTATGTTGTATAAAGTAAATAATATAGTAAAAATATAATTTTTTGTTTATTTTTTTATAAATATTTAATTTAATTCGTTATAATTATTTCCTACAAGTAGCTTATTCTACAAAGAATAAATATTAATTTATTATTATTTCTTAAGGAATATATTTAAAATTTATTGTTTTATATAAAATATAAAAACTCGGCAGAATTATATATAGAATATAAAATTAGGATACAATACGTTATATTAGCTAGTTATAAAAAACGTTAAAAGAAATTTTTTTCCCAAAAAAAATTAACCATAATTTATATGCTCATAGACTTTAGTAAAAACTAAAAAAAAAAAAATTAATAAAAATATCAAAATTATAAATGATCATAGCTATCTATATGTAATACATAATACCTATAATATAAATGCAAAGATGTAACAAGCAAAGTTAAGTTAATACTCATAAAATTTTCTCACGTGCTATCTTATTTTCACTTTATTTTATTTATTTATATAATATATTTTTGTTTTCAATGTTTATTTACTTTATTGCTTTATATTTTTAAATAACATTATTTTGAAAATTAATTCTTTTCTGCTAATTTGTATTGTTATTTTCTTAATTCACCTGAGCTTCACACGGAACAATGATAAATGACTAGATTTCTCAATAGGCATGATACATTAGTAAGAGGCATGTTTTTCATGCTTTTGTAAATAAAAAATTTATTGGTATATAATTACAATTTTTTAGCTATTTTCAAACTAATGCAACAATAAAAAATTTATTATTTCAGTTGATAAAATATGTAAGCTAATATTGGTTTCTCATGTTTTTTTAGTAATATATACAATTTGCGATATTATATTATGCATGAAAATTTAAGTTCTTTCCTTAACAAGTTATTGGATTATTGAATTTTTATTTTATTATTTTATAAAATCTTCTTTCTATTTTTTGAATGCTCTTAAACTTTTAGTAATATAAATTATTCATAATATTATATTTTATATTATATATATATATATATATATATATATATATATATATATATATATATATATATATATGTGGTTAAATTACATTTACTTAAATGAGTAAAACTTAATGAGTGTAAATAACATGCAACATACGTTCAAGAAAAGTAGTACTATGAAAAATAAATAAGGCATAGTTCACAAAGCTAAATGCAAGTCTTTTTGCTTTTCTTTTTTCGACTGGAGCTCTTTCCCGTTGTTGGTATCCTCTTCAATAGTTAGATGTGGTGCAAGAAAGAGCAGTGTTCCTTTATTGGAGGAGTGGATAAGTCCATTTGATGGTTTTTTAAAATTTAATATTGATGGTTCTGCTATCGGAAAGCTAGCCCAATTAGTATCAGAAGAGTTTTAAAAAATCTTCAGGTGTAGTTAATTGCATGTTTTACAAAGCAGTGGGTATGTTAAACTCTAATGAAGTTGAATTGCTGGCATTGTTTGAAGCTATTCAGATTTTTGCTTCCTCTTCTTTGAGATCTTATCCTTTGATAATTGAATCGGACTTTAAGAATACAATACGTTGGACGTCGCATAAGGAGAAAAGGCCATAAAAATTGTGGAAATTGTTCAACAAGTTGGATGAGATAGTGTTGTTGTATTCCTATATTTGTTTAGGTCATATCAAGAGATTTTTGCTTCGTCTTCTTTGAGATCTTGTCCGTTGATAATTGAATCGGACTCTAAGAATGCAATAGGTTGGATGTCGCATAAGGAGAAAAGGCCATAAAAATTGTGGAAATTGTTCAACAAGTTGGATGAGACGGTGTTGTTGTGTTCCTATATTTGTTTAGGTCATATCAAGAGATCTAAAAGTCATTTTGCAGATTTCCTAGTTAAGAAAGGGGTGAATGCTGTAGAAAATTCTCTTGCTTGGTTATAATGTCGTGAGTTTTATTTGTTTACTCTTATCTCAAGAGTGAATAATTTAAGCTTATCATAATTGTTTTCAGTTATTTTCTAAGTTTTATTTAACTGATTGAGGTCTTAGTTTGGGTGTGCTAGGGAAGCCTGTTGGCTTGAGTTAAATTCCTAAATTAGTTAAAATTTTTTCCGGTTTTTTTTCTAGTAATATTAAAAAATTTATTTACTGATAAAAAAAATGTTTCGCAAAGCTAAAAAAAATTGGTTAAAATTATAAAATGTATCAAACTTAGGTTTTTATTTTTTATATTTTTTTTTTCAGTTTAATATAGAATATAAAGAATGAAGTGGAATTTTAACAGTCTCTCTGTCGTTTATGTTGGCGCATTCAAATAATTTTAGCGTAAATGATTAAACAAACAACAGGATAAGTTTATTGCACATGCCAATAATGCTCATGGTGGTGTTCTGTCACACAAAACATTAATCAGCGGGTTGTTTATAAAAAAACAAAAATATTAATTTTTTTTAGAAAATTGTGTATGTGAATTAAATAACGACAAAAATCAAAAGGGAGTAGTGGTAAATACAAATAAAAGCAAAATGTGTTTTTTTATAAGCATAAAAAACAAAATAGTATGTTAATTTCATATTGATTTCATAGTGTAGTAAAATTTATATTTTTTTCTAAATATATGCTGAATTTAATTTTCAAGGCAAGAGAAAATTTTCCAAGTCAAAATTTATTCTTGTAATATCATAGTAAGAAAAAATGAAAAAACACATTCCATATAATAAGCTATATAAAAAATTTATATACAAAATTCTCATAATTACAGTAACTAATTGGATATTTGGCGCAGAGTCCTAAATAGGAATGAATACGTTTTTCTATTTAGACGGTAACTTAAGAGTCCAAGAAATGTCACACATATATATATAAACGAAATTAAAATTAATAAGTACATTAAATAACAGGAAAGTTGTAAAACAATTATGAAAAATATTTCTTTACTTTGAAATTATAATACAATAAATTATATAATTTACGCTTCAATTTGGAAATTGCAAGTTTTAGCATTGATAATAATAGAATTGATAATTTGAATAATAAAAACAAAAAATCATTATTCAATTCTCAAATCTATTGATGTCTAAATAATTTTTCATTGTTGAATGATGCTAATAATTAAATCTCCTATTTGCTTAAGAAATCAAAAAGAAAAAGAATCTGACATGGAAGAAGAGTTTGCTTTTACGGATTTAGTTATGTATGCAAAGGAAATTAAGATGCCTACTACTTGGATTGGGGAGACAAGTGGATGATGATATTTAAGAAAATAGAGAAAAAAAGATCCTATTTATGTGAAAAAGTATTACCTAACATGTTGTTGGCATATATTGATATATTTCATCTGAGGGTGGGCACATCCCTATTGAATTCTAATACTCTTTTTGGTATAAATAAACTCAAAATGTGAACTTTATTTATAAATAAATTCTAAATTTGTAAATGAATTTTTCATATTTGAAATAAATTTAAAAATTAAAATTCATTTGCTTTTATTTCTAAAATATCCTTAGTGTAATAATTTTAGAAAGCTATGAGAATGGATAGTTTTGTAATAAAGCTTTAAGTTGTTTAAGTTTATAGAATTATTTGAAAATTCCATCTTTTTCTTTTATACAATTTGGTTTAGTTATATTCAAATCCATTGAATTGAGCTCATAGAAATGAATTCTTCATTTTTTTTTTTCATACCAACTACAAAAATTTAGATTTATACATAAATTTTTACAAAATTTTGTGGAGCGCATTTATTCCAAGTGAGAGATCAATCGTAAATTACTCATGATAAAAGAATGCAGCAAGCATATTTCATAAGGTAAAATAGGAAATGTACGGGGAAAAAAAAAAAAAACACCAACTGAAGTAGGCATTTTAACAAATAGGATTGGTATAGGCTTTATTAACTTTTTATTTGCCATATTTTTCAGAAGTTATATATATTTACGAAAACTAGATCATCTTGAACTAAACACGTACTAAGATTGGTTTAGGGTTTAGGATTTAGGGTTTATTAATTTATAATGGTTTGACGAAATATGAAAGTTGGGAGAGGAGAACCAAAGTCGTGTGGGAGAGGATAAGTGGATTTTTTTTTTTTTTTTTTTTTTTGATAAATATGTGGAAGGGGGCAGAAACGCAATATAAACATATAGGCATGGATAACCACGGTTCGGTTTCAACTTGAAATTGTCGAAATCAAACTGGTTAAAACCGGCACTAAACTATAGTCAACAATTCTAGTTTCAAACCATAACTGAAATTATACACTTAAAGTTTGGTTCTGATTCTTCACTTTTTGAAATCAAAATTAGCAATTTTACTTTAAAATCAGCGGTTTCGATTTGAAACTGTGAAAAATATGTTCTTAAAAAAACTCTCAACTAATTTTTGTGTTTTATTATTCTCTCTCCGTCCCATTTTGTTTGATTGTTATTCTTTTTTTAAATGTCCCAAAATGTTTGCAAAGTTTGTAAATTTATACATATAGAGCTTTTATTAATATCTTAATGACTTAAGGGTAAAAAAGGACAAAATAAATTTTATTGACTAAATTTTTAATATACGTATTTTGTCAAATCATGTAAACAACATGGGATGGAGGGATTAATATTTTAAAGTAACTTTTAAGAATTTTTATTAAATTGGTTTAGTTTTTTCAATTGTAATATTTATTATCATTATTATCTATTCAAGCCACAAATATAAAAAAGCATTTTAAAAAGTTTAAAATATGTTATTTAATTTCAATTTAAAACCGAAACAAAACTGAAACCATATCGATTCTGATACTAATTTCAGTTCAGTATGGTCATAATTGTTAGAGGTCCAGTTCAGTATGGTCATAATTATTAGAGGTCCGATTTGTCTTTTCCATATTGTTTTGAACTGATTTAATTATTTGCTTACCCCCACGGTGAATGATACATCTTAAATTGAATTAAAGAAGTAAACTTGTTTCCATGTTTAAAAATGAATCCGTAATGGTATCTACCACTAAATCAAGGAAAGAAGTATAAGAAATAAAGAAATCCCAGATCGCCATAAGATCACAATTTCTTTGAGCACATATGCTTAAAAATATAACTATAAAGAATTTATGTGGATTCATATGTGGATTCCAAATTCTACACCTTGCTGATTCTCCACTATGCTTCTGTCTCATCCACATTAGAAAGATGAACCCATTTTCCCATTTATTAATAAAATAAAATTCTTTCTTGATTTATTATGCTCTTTTCCTTTTTTTTTTTTTTTTTTTTTGTTGGGGTAAACTTCATTCCATTCTTAAAAGCCAACCTCACCACTCTTCTTATATAGCTTCCCAATGGCTTCCACATTCTATACCATTCTCTAACAAACCTTAAACAAGTGTAGAAGTGAGCAATATTAGCTTTCTCTCCTACCAAGAGTTTGAAACTTCTTTCTTTCTTTTATTTCTTTCTTTTCTTGATTTTTAACATTTCAGAGTTGTGTGCTTTGGTTGCAGAGTTTTGAAGAAGAAAGACAAAAATGGCTGCCCAAGACAAGAACAAGGCAGCCAATAATCACAATAAAAAATTTCAGAAAAGTTATTTTGATGTGTTAGGGCTTTGTTGCTCTTCAGAAGTTCCTTTGATTGAGAATATTCTCAAGTCTCTTGACGGTGTCAAAGAGTACTCTGTTATTGTTCCAACAAGAACTGTTGTTGTTGTTCATGATAATCTCCTTCTATCTCAGCTTCAAATTGGTAAGTTTCCATTTTAGCCACTTCTTTTTTTTCCTAAATCTTTTTTCTTCATTTTCTGAGAAAATATTTTTTTTGGCTTTTGGAGCAAAACTTAAAAATATGATGATCAACACTTCAAAATTATAATTGAAATGCTAAACACATTTTTAACTATTAACTTTTGGTTTTATAAGCAATTAGCGGCCAGTCAACCACTATCCATTGGTGACAGCAAAATATAAACGTTAAATCAAAAGGATTTTTTTTTTTTTTTTATCACAAGTTAAAACGTTAAAACTATTTATTTACCACTAATATTAAAGGAGAAAACGAGTTTAAAAGTGTAGTTTTCGCTCAATATGTGTGTTATTTTCAAAAAATTGAGCTAATTTGACAACTCTAGTTTTTACTCTCATTTCTTATATAAATAAAAAATATAAAAAATTGTAATTTAAACTTGGTGTTGAATCTTTTGGGGATGAAATATATATATATATATATATATATATATATATATATATATATATATATATATATATATATATATATTATAATTATTTATAAAGGCAAAATCTATGATAGTGTAAGCAGGTTGATATGTCAAATTCATTAGGTGGAGTACAGATTTGGTTTTGGTAGTTGTAATAAATATATTGGATGCAAATATTAAAAAGGATTTTGATTTTTTTTGGGAATCCTCTTTAGCTTCCCCTGTTGCATGTCAACAGCTAAAAGCTCATGCCCAAAAGAAGCAGGACATGCTGCTCTACTGCGTGAGCAACCTAATTCACTGATTTTCTAATAAAAACATAAGAATATGAAATATAATAAAAAATTGTTAGAAAAATGGAAAATTTTATAATTTATAGTTTATGATTTAATTAATTAAATATACAAAATTAAATATAATAATTATAAATTTATTTATTTATTTATTTATTAAATGGCAGTTAAGGCTCTGAATCAAGCAAGGCTAGAAGCAAATGTGAGAGTACATGGAGATATAAGTTATCAGAAGAAATGGCCAAGCCCTTTTGCTGTCGCTAGTGGTGTATTGCTTCTGCTCTCGTTGTTGAAGTATGTGTATCATCCTTTACATTGGCTTGCTCTTGGAGCTGTGGCCGTTGGAATCATTCCTATCTTCTTGAAAGCAATTGCTTCGATAAGAAATTTTAGACTTGATACCAACATTCTTGTTCTCATTGCAGGTATTTTACTAATTTTTTTTTTTAATTTTCTCATCTATTTTAAAACTTGAAGAGTGATAAGTTTTCCAGGATTCAGAGCGACTTGATTCTTTAATTTTTCATTTTAAGATCAATAGAATTTAACTAAAATTTTTAATTTTTTTATTGGATTTTTACCTTGTCAAATTAATTAAATTAATCATATATTAGTGAACAATAGTGAGTCCTATATTAAAATTCTAAGTATTTTTGCTAGGGCTAAGCAGTTTTTGATAAAATTTACTGAGTTGAAATAAATATTTTGAAAGATTTGATTTGATTTTTATTTTAATAAGATAAAATCAAATTTTTTTTCAATTGGGTTTGATTTTATTTTATATAATAAACTTTAAAATTAACTGTACCGAATTGAAATTGAATTGAACCAATTTGACTTAGTTTCAATTTAATTTTTTTAAACATTTAATTTATTCAATTCATGCGATTTGTTTCAATTTGAATCTAAACCAATCAACCAACCAAGTGCTCACCCCAAATTTTGCGGTCTGAAATCGGAAGGTTAAATTTTATTTTTCTCTATTCTTCAAAATTTAAATGTAAAATAAACAAAACTAAAAGAGTAATTAACTAGAGGATTACATCTATTTTTTCTTTTTCTTTTTCTTTTTTTTTTTTAAAAAAAGAAGAAACTAGTGGTTACATAAAATGAAATTTTAATTCTTGAATTTTCATTATTCATTTAATTTCTAGTTCTATTCTGGATACATGCTTTTAGAAAACAATTTCAATTGTGTGAATATATCTTTTCCTGACAACTTTCGTTGTTGAGGTATATCTGTTATATAAGCACCGACTTCCTTTTCCTTTTAGGCAAAGTTTTATTTTATTAATTCACGTAAAAGCTTAAAACTTAAAAGAGAAACCTACTGCTACGTTATCCAGACAAGTTTTCCTAAAGTCGTATTATAAATTAATAATATTATATAATAATGGTAATTAATGATAATAATTATTTTGATTAATGGATGATTTGATTATTTTATTTGGGAATTTATCAACTAATTTATGGATATGTTTAGCTAAAAAAAAAAAAAAAAGAAGATATATTTTATGCATTAGTTTGCTTTTCTTTTCTGTTAAAGTTTCATTTCTTCACTCCTTCCCCTTTGCTTTATTTGTGAACGTTTCATCTTCTTTCTTTCTTTTTTTTTTTTTTTTTTTTTTCCATATAAAGAACGAAAGGTTAGCCTTTACGTGTCATAAAGGAGCATTTCTTACTGGGCTTTTTCCTTCGTCTCTTTCTTTATTGTAGCCTTTTTCTTTAATAAAGGCTAGTGATTGCCTTTGATTATTCATCTTTTTGCCCAATTTTTCTGCTAAAAAGTTAAATAATTTTGACAATTTAGTGCTACTGATCAAAAGTTTCTATAAAGAATACCATATCTATATATATATGCTTGCTGTTTTTGATATATATAAGTAAATTTTTTCAGATATAAAATTTATTCTTTAATGGCAGTATATATAGTTTGAACTATGTTGAATTTTACGGAATTAAATTTACAAGTAAAATATATATTCTTTTTTTTGTTTGAAATATAAAAATATAAACTTTCAAAATGAATTTTAATTTTTTGGATAATATAAATGCGATGTGTGTACACACGATGTTAATGAAGATAAAAAGTAAGAATAATGAGAGAATTTTTAGAGATTGTAATGTTTTTATTAGGTTTAGATATAAATATTTATATATTTTTATAGTTATCCTATGTAAGAGACAAAAAATAAATATTGAACGAAAATCTCGAAATTTAATATCATGCGAGAATCTCAGATTTTAAATATATATAATAAATGTTAATCTTTATCCAGCATTACATATTTTGAAATGATCGAGTAAGAGTAACGTTGAGTCAATTTTTAATAATTTCTCTATTACTTTTGACAGTGATAGGGACAGTGGCTTTGAAGGATTATGCGGAAGCAGGAACAATTGTCTTTCTGTTTACCATTGCTGAATGGCTCGAGTCAAGGGCAGGCCACAAGGTATGTTCAGCAACCTACAATATTTATTAGAGATTATGTAAATAATTTTTAGTTAAAATTAAATTATATAATTCTACAACCATTGTGGTTTAATATCACTTTCAATTATAAAAATTTATTTACTATGCAAATTACGATTAAGCCTTTGAAATTGACCGAAATTATTATTTTATTTCAACCATTTGGAGAAATTACAGGGAAGCATTTGAGATTTAGAATTTTTATCTAAAAAGTATAATTTTGGCAGTTAAATACTATACATATTTGAATATTTAGTCCTTTATATCGTAATTATTTAGTCCCTTACATAGTCGCATTTGTTATTAAATTAATATTTCGTCCCTTAAACTGAAAACTTGAAATTTTTGAATGGAAAAACTAAGTAGTTTAAGGAAACAAATTTTTAGACTTTGCAATATCTCATTCACACAATTAGGACAAAAGTATTAATCTTAGTCAAACCTTTTTGAATTTGCCTATAAATAAATACTCAAATAAAGAGCATTTCAAAGCATAGTTTAATGGTAAGTACATTACGACATAACAATAGATCCATGTTCAAATCTCTTTTTTCTAGTGGAAGCTATTAACGGCTATTTTAACTTATGTCACTAGATAATTTGAAGTTATTTAAATTAAAGTAATTTAATATTTCTAGGGTATCAATTACATCACTTAGGCTATGTTTGTTTAGGAGGAAAAATGGCAGTGGAAATTAGTGAACTTAAAGATTCTTTCAAAAGCTCTCGGGTTCGATTTCCACTAAACGCACTTGTCGAGAGAATTGAAAGGCTTTAACTATGATTAAATCCCGAGCCGGATTAGGCGACCCCTGATAATGGGATCCAGATATCGGTAGTTTACACACAAATAAAAAAAAAATTGTTTTTCTGTCAAATGTATTAACAATATTCATTTTCTGTTAATTTCTTGAGGTCATTTTGCATTAATGTACAACATTCTCACTAACTTTAGTTTTTAATTTTATATAGCTGTTTAAATTTTAAAATCTCAATTTAGTTAGTCCCTAAATTATTAAATTTAAATTACATATGTCCTTTTTTTCCTTGAATAACTCATAAAATGGCTTGTTTTTCTGTAAAGATGCTATAGATACTGAAATTGTTGATTTTTTAATTAATAGAAATAAATAAGTGTGTATTGAGACTAATTTCAAAATGGCTTCTTTTTTTTTTTTTTTTTTTTATAAAAAGTTTGTTAACATTTAGAAAAAAAAAAATTGAAAAAAAAAGAGTAATTTTACGAGGAAAATATTTTTCATTGACTAATATTTCTGATCTCCTCAAATGTTATGAAAAACCTAGAAAATCTTCTCAGAAAAAACCAACAATTTAGATAGAAACTAGTATCTAAAATTTTCAAATATTGCATTTGAACAAAAATTTAATTTCTGAAGTATAATTTTTATTTCAGGCTAATGCTGTTATGTCATCGTTGATGAACATAGCTCCTCAAAAAGCAGTAATAGCTGAAACAGGGGAAGAAGTAGATGTTGATGAGGTTAAGTTAAACACTATCGTTGCAGTGAAAGCTGGCGAAATTATACCCATTGATGGGGTAGTTGTAGATGGAAATTCTGAAGTAGATGAAAAAACCTTAACAGGAGAATCATTTCCAGTTCCTAAACTCAAAGATTCTACTGTTTGGGCTGGTACCATCAACCTTAACGGTAATAACTGATAACTGACTCTATTTAATCTAGGATTTGAATTGGGCTCAGAAATTTTTGGGATTAGAATTGGTTTCTAATCTGAACCGGCCAATGACCATTTCTACTTTGAATATATTAAGATTCTGACTTTCTTTGTAGCTAACCAGAATACACAATTTTCAGGTTACGTGAATGTTAAAACTACAGCTTTAGCTGAAGATTGTGTAGTAGCTAAAATGGCAAAGCTAGTAGAAGAAGCTCAAAATAGCAAATCTACTACTCAAAGATTCATAGATAAAATTGCTCAGTATTATACTCCAGGTTATTCATACATTAAATACTGTTTTATTATTTGTAGAATATAATATATTACTAATTACTTGTTATTGATCATTTTTGGTCTGTTTGGCAGCGGTAATAATTATATCAGCTAGCTTGGCAGGTGTTCCTCTGGCATTTAGGGTTGATAACCTTAAGCATTGGCTTCATTTAGCTTTAGTTGTTTTAGTAAGTGCGTGTCCATGTGCTCTCATCCTCTCCACACCAGTCGCAACCTTCTGCGCCCTAACAAAAGCCGCAACCTCTGGTGTTTTGATCAAAGGCGGGGATTATCTTGAAACTCTTTCCAAAATCAAGGTTGTGGCTTTTGACAAGACTGGTACTATCACCAGAGGTGAATTTGTGGTCGTAGAATTCCAATCGCTTTGTCAAGATATAAGCATTGACACATTGCTTTACTGGTAAGAACAAATAAGAACGAGTAAAATCAAGCTATAATTGTAGGGCATCAAGCATTTTTATTAAGGATTTTTATTATCAAGATGGTAAGTAATTTATATGTTTGAATCTTGTAGGGTGTCATGCATTGAGAGTAAATCAAGTCATCCGATGGCAGCTGCTCTTGTTGACTATGGAAGAAGTCTTTCGGTAGAGCCACGTCCTGAGAATGTGGAAGAATTTCAAAATTTTCCTGGAGAAGGAATTCATGGAAAGATTGATGGGAAAGAAATTTATATTGGAAACCGAAAGATGGGTATCAGAGCTGGCTGTGAAAGAAGTAAGAACTGTATGGTGTTATAAATGTATTGGTGTTAGAGATTGTGCCACTAATAATGATTTTACAAATGTATGGTGTTTTGAATTTACAGTTCCTCTGGTAGAAATGGATACAAAGAGTGGGAAGACTATTGGATATGTTTACTCAGGAGCCACTCCTGCTGGAGTTTTCAGCCTCTCCGATGCTTGTAGGACTGGTGTTGCAGAGGCGATCGCAGAGCTTAAGTCACTGAGAATTAAAACCGCTATGCTTACAGGAGATGGTCAAGCAGCAGCAATGCATGCTCAACAACAGGTGCATCTAATTTCTTTTCCTTGCTCAGTTTTCCATAGTTAGTGGATCACTCTAGAACTAGAAAATTAGATTTTTAAGGACATGTAATTCTGAAATTGGGAATGGAATTGGAATGCAGCTAGGAAATGCTCTTGAAATAGTCCATGCAGAACTCCTACCAGAAGACAAGGCAAGAATTATTGAAGCATTTAAAAAGGAAGGGAAAACAGCAATGATAGGAGATGGACTAAATGATGCTCCTGCATTGGCTACAGCTGATATTGGTATCTCTATGGGAATTTCAGGTTCAGCACTGGCAACAGAGACAGCACATGTAATTCTTATGTCAAATGACATTAGAAAAGTGCCAAAAGCAATTCAGCTAGCGAAAAAAGCTCATAAGACAGTAATTCAAAATGTCATTCTGTCGATATCAACAAAATCTGCTATCCTTGCCTTAGCCTTCGCTGGTCATCCACTTATTTGGGCTGCTGTTCTTGCTGATGTTGGTACTTGTCTGCTAGTCATTCTCAACAGCATGTTACTTTTACGCGAAACGCATAAGAAACACAGAGGAAAATGCTGCAACTCAAAATCTGCAGAAAAGATCAAGAAATGTGACAGTCACCACTCGTCTCATCATCATAAGCAATGTTGTGAGCAAAATGTTGAAAGAGCATGTACAACTCATAAATCTCAAAGAGGAAAATGCTGCAAGTCGACATCTGCAGAAAAAATAAAGAAATGTGACAGTAATATCAAGCGTTGCTGTGACAAGAAGGTGGAGAAGCAATGTAGGCCAAGCTGTGCTTCAAAATGTGAGCCTAATGCAAACAATAAGTGCACAGATTCAGCTGAATTGAAGCATTGTAATCATTCGGTTTCTTTAGAATCGAAAAATCAGCAGAAACATTCTTGCTCAGGCTTAAGCACCAGAGAGAAATGCACAAATTCAGTACAAAAGGAAGGCAAATGTAATGAAGGAGAGCATTCTCCCCCCAGTCATTGCATATCTAACCATTCAAACCATTCTACTGATATGGAACCAATCACTCTAAAGAACAGCAAAAATGGTCATTGCCATGATCATCATTGTGGTAAAGACCATGCTAATATTCATGTTGAGGTTGATTCTTTAGAAAACATTGTTGATTCGGGTTTTACTACTCCTCGGCCCAACCAACAAAAGCCAAATTATTGCTCTACTAGTCAAATGGCAGCTGTGCATGTTTGTATGAGCTTAGAGAAGAGAGAAATGGGCGGTTGTTGCAAAAGCTATATGAAGGAATGTTGTGATAAGCATGGACAATTTGCAAGTGGCTTGGGTGGAAGCTTGTCTGAAATTATCATAGAGTAGATATATATATATATATATATAGCCAGCTTCAAAAGATCTTCAGAAGGTTATTTTCATAGTTGATAAGAAGATAGGAAATTTTTGTGAAGTGCAAATGGGATGACCTGATTAAGAATAATCAATGAATCAAATGGAGACATTTGCATTAACATTACAAATGTATATATACTTGTATTCAATCAAATATTATAGAGTTTGTGTTTCCTTAATTTTTTTCTTTCACCAATGCATTTTTTTCATTGTTAGAAATTTCAATGTGGGAGATCATCTACTGTGGGGCTATTTTGATTTGGGAAAATGGACTGAACAAATATAGTCTAAGGATAAGAATATTTATGTTGAGCTCAATTAGATCTAGCTATATAAAATTCTTTATGAACAAGCTAGGTTCCTTCATCCTTAAACCTAATTTTGGCTAGTAACATTTAAAGTCACACAATATTTGTGTAAGGAGGAAGAAAAGTAATTGGGAAATCAGATGCAATTACACTCCAGTAAACATGTAAAAGCATAGGAGAATAATTCAATACAAGTACAAATTATATTGATGTATACATAGCTAAAGAGATATATAAATATATAGTGTAAGAACCCACGATGCGGGCTGTCTGTCTTTTATTACACGTCATCAAAAGCGGGGCCTACATATGCAAAGTCAGCAATCCAGTGAGAGGAATCGGCCAAAAGCACTTGATTGCATTTTTTTAAAACATTTAGGAACCCAATTTAAAAAAGTTTTTCGATCAAGCACTCATATAGAAAAATTAAAGAATTTAGGCACTAAAAGTTTCAATATCTCGAAAGGAAAAAAAAAAAGGATAGCTTAGTTCAAAATTATACTGTTTTGATAAAGAAGGGAGTTCAACAATATTTTTTTTCCCTTTCAAATTTCTTTACTTAAGTCTAAAATTACATTATATAAAACATTCTTATTTTCAATTTTTTTTAAAATTTATTTAATTAATAATATTTAAATAAAATAAAATAAACCATAATTAATTTGATTATTTTGCATTAAATTGCAAAGTTAAAGAATTTTAGTTGTCATATGAGTATAAACATTTTTTAAGTTGTTTAAAATAAATTTATTAGGATTTTTTAATTAACATTAATTTTTTAGAAAAAGGCGGCCTAAAACTGAATTTCCATCATTTTCTTAGAAAAAAGGGCAATTAATTATTTGGTCCCTAAGATTTGATGAAATTATTTAAGTAGTCCCTACATCTGAGACAAATATTCAGCGTGTCTTTGAGGCTTGATTCCATCATTCTAAATAGTTCATCCATCTGATTTTGTGCGCTTTTGCCATTAAAATAACTCAAAAAGTAAGAGAGAGATGAGATGAGTTTTTAGAAATGACAAAAGTTGCCCTTGGCAACTCTATTTCTCCTACCTTCTTTCTTCTTCCTTCGTTTCTTCTTTTCTTTCTTCTTCCTTTGATTTTTTTTTTCTTCTTTTTCATATTTTAATCATTTGTATTCTCACTGATAAGAGCCTTTTTCTTGCCTTCTCTTCTTCTTCCTTCCTTTCTTTTTTATTTTTTATTTTTTTATTTTGTGTTTTTGATGATCGGGTATAAAACAAAGAAAAGTTGATAGAAAAGAAGAAAAAATACAGAGTATAATGGAAGAAAGAAACTTGTATTAAACAAGAAACTTTGAGAAAGTGATGATCTTTCCTTCAGATTACCATACTTATTTATCGCACAAATCTGACTAATTTTCCACAAAATTCTCCACTACTGATTTTACTCACCAAAAGAATAGAAACAAACTCTGAATAAGTCTCAGAGAAGATTTGGTAACTTATTGACTAAATAAAGTGGCAATAAACTAAATAAAACAAATTTAATTTAATGTGTAGTAAGCTGCACTAATTTTTGACACTCCCCCTTAGTGCAAGCTTACTATCAATAACTCCTAGAGCATCTCAAAATGACAGAAACTTAGGCTTCATCAAAGCCGTGTGAATACATCAACAACTTGAGCGTCGGTACGAACACTAGTTAGCTCAATTTCTTCAGTCAAGACCTTGTCACGAATAAAATGATGACGGACTTCAATATGCTTTGTTCTTGCGTGAAATATTGGATTTGAGGCTAACTTAACTGCACTCTCATTGTCACACTTGATTTGCACAGCATAATCAACTTGGTGTAACATATCTACAACCAACCTTTTCAACCAAACACATTCTTGTGCAGCCATGGTTGCTGCCACATATTCTGCTTCTGTGCTAGATAGAGCCACAACATCCTGCTTCTTGCTACTCCAAGAAATCACTGCTGGACCACTATTAAAACAATAGCCTGAGGTTGAGTGACGATCATTTGCATCCCCTACCCAATCTGCGTCAGTGAATCCACTTAATAAAAATTTTTCACTTCTCTTGTACCAAAGCCCATGATTAGGAGACCCTTTGACATAACGCAATATTCTTTTTGCAACATCTAAATGAGTAGTTCTTGGATTCTGCATAAATTGAGAAACAACAGACACAGAGTATGGAATTTTTGGTCTTGTGATGGTTAAGTAAATTAGACACCCAACAAGTTGCCGAAATTTCTTGGCATCTTTCAATGGCTTCCCATCAACTTTTTGTAACTTAAGATTGGGTTCCATTGGAGTAGCCATTTCCTTCGACTTCCCTATACTGAAACGCTCCAAGAGGCTCTTTGCTTTTTGAGAAACAATATAACCCAGGTTTGATTTTTCCACTTCTAAACGAAGAAAACATCCAATTTCCCCCAGATTTTTCATCTCAAAACGAATAGACAAGTCATTTCTCAAGTTAGAAATATCAAGTTCATTATCTCCAGTTATAATTATATCATCAACGTATAATAATGCTAGGAGGTGTAGATTTGATTCTAATTTTATGCATAAAGTAGAATCTGAAACTGAAAATCTAAAACCACAAAAGATGAGATATTGAGAAATTTTACCATACCACGCTCTTGGCGCTTGCTTTAAGCCATAGAGCACTTTCTTCAAACGACACACATAATTTAGAAATTGTTTAGACACAAAACTAATGGGCAGCTCCATAAACACTTCACGATCCAAATCACCGTAAAGAAATGCGTTCTTTACATCATGCTGCCATATTTTCCAACCTTTAAATGCAACAGGAGAAATTAGTGTCCTCACCGCTGTCATCTTTTGCAACCAGGCTGAATGTCTCCTCATTATTCAACCCATAATTTTGAGCGAAACCACGAGCAACAAGATGAGCTTTAAATTTGTCAACGATGCCATCCAATTTTTTCTTTAACCGAAAAACCCATTTGCAGGTGACTGGCTCACGTTTTTCTGGTTTAAGAACCAACTCCCAAGTCTCATTCTTGTGTAAAGCTTCAATCTCTTCTTACATTGCTTTTTGCTAATTAGGACAGCTTTTTGCTTCATCATAACTTGTTGGTTCTTCTGAAGTTAAAGCCCCTAAAAAGAAAATATGAAGTAACAGAACAATTATTAAGTTCCACCTCATAATCTTTGAGGTAATTTGGATGTCTTTTCTCCCTCCTCGATCTTCTTACCACATGTTGCTCACTAACATCTCCTTCAACATCATTTTGAGCTGGGGGTTCATACTCTATTTCTTCATTAAAAGGTGCCTGAACAATTTCTTCGAGAAATAGATGCTCCAAATTAACATGATCATCATCAAGAACAACCATTTGAACAGAAAATAAAGATTAGATTTCATTAAACATCACATCTCTAGAAGTAGTAAATTTCTTTGTTTGTAAATCCATACACCTCCAACCTTTCCTATGAGAGTCATAGCCAACAAGCATGCATTTTCTTGCTTTTGGGTCAAGTTTGGTTCTATTAAATTTGGGAACATGGACATAACAAATGGAACCAAATACCTGAAAGTACTTTACATTTGGCTTCTCACCATATACAATCTCAAAGGAAGATTTTTGTGTACCTGGCCAAGAAGGTAGCCTGTTAACTACATGACATGCACATTGAATAGCTTCTACCCATAACTCTCGAGGAAGGTTTTTGTCATGCAGCCATGAAAGATAAATTGAAGTAGGATAGCCAAGCTTCCTTTCAGCAAAACCGTTCTGCTGACGAGTGTCCAGACAGGTCATTTGCTGAGGAATACCATTGTCGTGACAATATTGAAAGAAATCATCCGACATGAACTACCCACCTATGTCACTCTGAAGACATTTTATTTTCTTCCCAAATTCTTTTTCAACAGTCTCTTTGAACTCCACAAGTTTAGATAGAGCTTCACTTTTCTCTTTCAAAAATTTCACCCAAGTGAATCTTAAGTGGACATGCACTAACACCATAACATAACGATGTCCACTGTAACTTGATGTTCTCGTTGGTCCCATCAAATCCATATGGACCAGCTCAAACAATGAAGATTTCTGATTTGACATCCTGTTGAAAGGAAGACGATGAGATTTGACATATTGGCAACCTTGACAAATTACATCTTCACGAACATTCTTTAGAGCTGGCAAACCATCTACTAGCCTGTGTGAAGAGATTTGTTGCAACAATTGATAGCCTATATGACCTAACCGAGCTTGCCAAATTACAGCATTATCAGTTTGCCTTGTTTTCTTCACATAAGCTTCTCCAGTAAAAATAACATCAGCTAATATTTCTTTCACATTATCAAGAACTTTTACATCTTTTAGGCCAAACAAGACATATTTTCCAGAATCAGTAATTTGAGGAACAAAAACTAAGTTTTTAGTCAAACCTGGATCATGATAAACATCATCTATCTTTACACCTTTCGTACCGGCAACGTCAATCATCACAGCCCCTTCGCTTGCTACTGGATGAGTAGAATCATTGGTCGTGACAATGACCCGATCTCCATGGTGTTCCTGCATCTCTGAGAACAAGGTGTCATTGTCTATAACATAGTTAGAACAACCAGAATCTACGATCCACCCTTCCCTCTATTTATTGGCATAATTAACAAAGTTTGAGTTGCTATCATTCAATAGCCTCAATAGAAAAGCATTGTTCCCATTTGAGTTGATTATGTTCTCCGCTTGTGGATGCAGCATTGGCCTTAACAAGCTTTTCCCTACAATCTTTCCTGATATGCCCAGGCTTTCCACATCTGTAGCATGTGACGGATTTCTTTTCTTATGAATTGACACCTTTTTCTTCATTTGAATCACCTTTTTCTGCACCTTTTTCTACACGTTCTTCTTTGGTATTTTTGTTCCCAGATGAATTCTTCTTATTTGGCTTTCCTTTTGAAAAAAGAATAGCATCTGACTCAAAACTCTTTACCATTTGCTTTGCAAGAGCTTCTTGATTAAAGAGCAAATTATCTAAATCTTCAACAGAAGGTTGTTGTGACCATCCTTGAATAGAAGTAATAAAAGGCCCATACTCCTTTTTCAAGCCGCGAATAAGAAAGCGACATAGACGGGATTCACTAATTTTCTCATCCTTATCTATTTCTGAAATTTCAGCACAAATATTTTTAACTCATAAAAAATATTCTAAAATTGATATACCTCCCTGTTTTAACATTGCCAATTCATTTTCCAGGAGTTGCAGCCTTGCTATATTTGTTTTGTTAAACACCTTTTCAAGTGTTTCCTAAACTTCTCTTGGAGAATTTACATCACTAACGTAATCAATGTGCTCTTTGCTGATTGACGTTCTCAAAGCATAGAGAGCCTTCCCACACTTGATCTTCCTCTTCCATCGTAATTTGGCATTCTCAGGAATTTCTGCAAGAATTTCAGTATCAGTACCAGCCACCAATTCCCAAAAATCATGTCCTTGAAGGTACGCCTCCATACACATTCTCCAGTACTTGTAATTGCTGCCAGCAAGTTTCTCCATCCCATACTGTGTATTTCCATTATTTGCCATCTCCATCATTGCAAACAACAAAACTTTTCTTTATCCACTAAAACTAAGTTGAATAGTCTGGCTCTGATACCATAAAATAAGAAAGGTTGACAGAAAAGAAGAAAAAATACAAAGTATAATGGAAGAAAGAAACTTGTATTAAATAAGAAACTTTGCGAAAGTAATGATCTTTCCTTCAGATTACAATACTTATTCATAGCACAAATCTAACTAATTTTCCACAAAATTCTCCATTACTGATTTTACTCACCAAAAGAATAGAAACAAACTCTGAACAAGTCTCAGAGAAGATTTGGTAACTTATTGACTAAATAAAGTGGCAATAAACTAAATAAAACAAATTTAATTTAATGTGCACTAAGTTGCACTAATTTTTGACAGGGTACCCATCTCGCGCCACCCATAATATGTTTTACCAACATTATTCGTCTCCATTTATTTTGAAATGTTTTATTTGCAAACCCTACTCCTCCAAGCTCTTCACTAATTTCCCCACCTGTGTGTATTTTGAAATGTTGAGATGGGTGTTCTCTCTTCTCTCTTTATATATATATATATATATATATATATATATATATATATATATATATATATATATATATATATATATATATCTCTTTCTCTCTTTTCTTTTTGGTGGTCTAGGTGTGGGTGTGAGGATTGTTGGGGAAGGAAGAGTGCTTGAGCAAGTTATTGGGATAGATGCTCTAAGCAAGATCCCTGAAAATGGAAATATACCCATGTCTACTTTTCTGTTTGGGTATCTTGATATATATAGAAAGATTGCCCTGGTTATTGATTTTCCAACTACTATAAATTTTTTTATAATTTTTATTACCACAAATTGTTTTTTAATTTTTATTGAATTCGTGTGATTGTGTAAGAAAAAGAACAGATGAAAAAGCTTTTAGAGCTTTGCTTACTGAAAAATTAGCTTTCTTGGAAGAGACAAGAGAGGGGCCATAGAGGAGAGGGAGAGTTGTGACTTTCATCTTATCCAGGGGTATTTTCATCCTTCATTAAGAGTTAACGACAAAAAACCTATAAAATGGATGGAGGGACTACTTAGGATAATGGAATCAAACCTTGAGGACGTGCTGAATATTTATTTCAAACGCGGGGATTACTTAAATAATTTCATCAAACCTCAGGGACTAAATAATTAATTTCCCTAGAAAAAATAATGTGTATATCACTAGAACAGTATCAGAATCATGACCTGATTCATTTATTGAATTTCTTATTCAAGGTAGAAATGATATTTGATTATTCGAAAAATCATGGGAAGATATTTCAAGCAAAAATCTATATATGAGCTAATTCAACATAACTAGTTACTCATGAACAAAATAATCATGATAAAGAATGTTAATCAGGAAACAACACCTTCAAACAATTGTGAATAATAAGCAAATAAGTCAAGCTCAACATGATTATCGAGTTTATTTAAATGCTATTAATTGTGTTTGGTTTCTTTTAAAAAAAGACTTCTATGGATGTGATAAATTCTATGATGCTTTAAATTGGGGGAATTTTTAAAAACTTTAAAATTTCTTGGCGAGCATAATAAAGATATTAGAAGAGTTTGATAATCTTAAAACTTTAATCTTAAAAGAGAATGAAAGTGCATTTTATTTTTATTGTTTTGCTTGCTAATTACAGTTAGCATTTATTACGGTTGTAAAAAAATCAAGTGTCTATTACTTTTTTATTTACTTTGTGAATAAATATTGTGAATGTTGTAAACAGATAGTTGCTTATATGTATTTCATGCTTGAATCCAATTAATTTATTCATTGCTTATGATAAGGAAAAATTGTTTCGTCTTGCTTAGTTTTATTTATTGAGTTCTCGGTCCAACTTAGTGCTCTTGATAATCAATTAGAGAGATACATCATTGATATGAAATCTAATTGTGAGTTCTCAAATGTGATAGAAATCGGTGATATTGTGAGGAAAATGATAAAGGGAAAAAAAAAACATATTTTTTATCTATTAGTTTACAAGCTTATAACTTTGATTTTGATCTTACATATTATAACTGCATCTTTGAAAGAGCATTTTGTGCTATGAAAATTGGAAAGAATCAGTTACGTAATAGAATTGAAGATCAATGGATGGTTAATTGTTTGATCACTTATATTGAAAAAGTTAATAATGATATGGTTATGCAACGTTATCAAACCATGAAGACTTATTGAGAACAATGTAATTTTATTTTATTTTATAATTTTTATTAATGTAAATGATATTAAAATTTAATATTAATTAGCTAATTAATTGGAATTTTTATACACTATATTATAAGTCATTTTATTTTTTATGAAAAAAAAAATTAAAAGTTTGCCCTCCCGATTGTAAGTCCTAGCTTCGTCCCTTTTTGGGTTGTGTATTTTAGGTCTTCTAAAGTTGTGGGTGTTACA
This sequence comes from Jatropha curcas, assembly GCF_041381405.1. Taxonomy (NCBI): domain Eukaryota; kingdom Viridiplantae; phylum Streptophyta; class Magnoliopsida; order Malpighiales; family Euphorbiaceae; genus Jatropha; species Jatropha curcas. Next base: position 22,757,088 of record NC_143158.1, on the reverse strand, counting down.
CCTAACATCTTCCTTGGAACATATCTAACTTCCTTACACGGATCACTTGGATCACTGGTAATGCAGACCATTGTAATGTGTTAGACGTGTTGCATATCCAATTGTATTATTCTGGTGTATTTTCTAAGATTCCCTTGAATGATGATTCCTTTTTCAAATTAGATTATCAATAAAGATGTTTGGCTAGTGCCATTAATAATTTTGAGCAATGTTATATGGCTCATGCTGAGCCTATCACAATAAGGATCAACAAGAATCTATACATATAGAATGTCCATATTGCTCTTAACCTTTTTTTTTTTTTTTTTGTGTGACTGAAAATTTGAATTTGAAAATTATTCTCTCCTATTTTAATAATGGTAAACTGACAAAATCACAAGCCCCAAATATAGCTTGCTTTAAACACTCTCTCTCCTCTCACATCCCTAACCCCCAAAATATTTTCACCCAACAAAGGCTCTCATCTTCTTCCACAGACGTCATTGGAAAATTGGGGAATTTCTGGATTGCATAGTTTTAATTTCTTACTGAACTGCTCTTTGCTTCAAGCTCTAGCTCTGGCTTTGGCGTCACCGGTTCAAATGCCAGGTCGGTGAGTAATAAATATAAAAGTGAAGAATGAATATTGTCTCTATTATTCCCAGTAAACAAGTGTTTAAATACAAAGAGAATAAATTGAATTCCTTAGCAGTAGGAATCAGTAACAAACTAATCCTATCATAACAACTCAATCTCAACATAATCAAAAACAAATAATACAAAGTCAAAGATATGGGAAGAGGTACAGATATACTGCTAATATGCCCCCCTCAAATTAAATAGAGAGGACTAATGTTTAACTTGTTTAGATGACGACAAATCGCAGCGGATGACAAGGGCTTAGTCAAAGTATCGGCTACTTGATTTGCAGAATGGACATGTGAAACAGTAAGCAGTTTCCGATGAACTTGATCACGAAGATAATGAAAATCCACTGCTAAATGCTTCATACGACTGTGAAACACATGATTCTCACATAAATAAGTGACACTTATGTTATCACAATAAATAACAGGTGCCGTAGAAAGTCTGATGCCCATTTCAAATAGGAGATTGTGAACCCAAGTGGTTTCAGATACAGCACTCGCAACAGCACGATACTCAGCCTCCGTGTAGGACCTCGCAATTGTTGTTTGCTTTTTAGAAGACCAACTGATCAGATTATTTCCAAAGAATTGAATGTAGCCAGTGGTTGAGACACGATCATTAATATCGCCGGCCCAATCTGCGTCAGAATACATGTGAAGTGACAGAGATTTGCTTTTCTTCAGACAAAGGCCATAGCGAAGAGTACCATTAAGATATCTTAGAACCCGTTTGACAGCTTTCCAATGAATAGTAGATGGAGCATGCACAAACTGGGAAAGCTTGTTCACTGCAAAGCAAATATCGGGATGGGTAAAACTAAGATATTGAGGTTTACCGACAACTTGTTGATATTTAGTGGCATCAACAGGCAAGGAACCATCAGAAACTAAAAGAACTGCAGAGGAGCTCATAGGAGTAGCAGCTGGTTTGGATTCCTGCATGTTGGTTGTGTGAAGTAAATTAGCAATATAAGTTGCTTGAGACAAGTAGAGACAATCTTTCTGCCGCAACACTTCCACACCAAGGAAATACTGCAAATTACCCAGATCTTTAATAGAAAAATGACTCGCAATGGAATCAATTGTACTCTGAATGCCAGAAACTGAACTTCCTGTAACAATGAGATCATCGACATATACAAGTACAAAAATAACAACAGAAGCCGTACGGCTTATAAATAGAGAACAATCCGATTCAGATTTGGCAAAACCCAAAGAGATAAGATGATTTTTAAGAGCAGTATACCACGCACAAGGAGCCTGCTTTAGCCCATAAATAGCTTTGCGAAGCAAACAAATGTGAGAGGGAAACTTAGAATTCTCAAAACCCAGAGGTTGTGTCATGTAGACTTCCTCATCAAGATTGCCTTGAAGAAAGGCATTATTGACGTCTAATTGACGCAAAGGCCAATTATATTGAACTGCAAGAGACAACACCAATCTGACAGTGGTTGGCTTGACCACAGGACTGAACGTCGAATGATAATCGATGCCTAGGCGTTGCGTGAACCCTTTGGCAACTAACCGTGCTTTAAACCTGTCAACAAAACCATCAGATTTTCATTTAATCCTATATAACCATTTGCAAGCAACAATATTCTTAGAGGGATCATATGGAACAAGTTCCCAAGTTTGATTTTTCATTAATGCATCATACTCTACTTGCATAGCTGTCCGCCATTCTGGGTTTTTGTTGGCTTGGGCAAAGGTATTGGGTGGGGGAGCAGGTAAAACTTGTGCCATGTAGTCAAAGATTTTCTTAGGTTTGTAAATTTGATTTTGGGAACGTGTAACAACGTGAGAGGGAGGAGGTTGTGGTATTGCTGCAGGTAAATTTGAAGAGATGGGAGCAGGGATAGGTTGAGAGGATGGTTCACGAGTAGGTATGGGTGAAGGTATAGGTGGAGATGGGTCAGGTGTATGTATGAGTGGAGATACCAGTGGAGATGGTGTTGTCACAGCAGCTGTTGTGGCACGATCGGAGTTCCCAGAATCACAAGTGGGCACAGTTTCAGAGTTTTGGGTGTTGGAAGTCACAGGGGAAGGAAGCACGGGTATAGGACAAGGTAAAGGTTGAGTGGAAACGGGATTAACAGAAGAGGATTCCTGATGTAAGGTGGGAGAGTGAGATTGGGTTAAGTCAAACCAATTGAGAGACTGATTAGATTTAGAAGTGGAGCCAATAGAGAACATGGACTTGTATGGGAAAATATGTTCAATAAACCGGACATCACAAGACAAATAAATTTTTGAATTGAGAGGATCAAAACATTGATGATAGTAGTGGGACAGCGAAAAACCTAAGTAAACACATGGTGTAGATCTTGGAGCTAGTTTATTAGGAGAATAAGGTTTTAGCCATGGGTAACATAAACATCCAAAGGTTTTTAGGGACAAGTAATCGGGTTGTTTTTGAAATAACATTTCATAGGGAGAATGATTGGCTAAAGTATGAGTGGGCATTCTGTTGATTAGATAAATGGCATGATGACATGCAAAGGACCAAAGGTTGGATGGAAGAGATGCTTCATAGAGTAATGTTCGGGTAGTTTCAATAATATGGCGGTGTGGGCGTTCAGTAGTGGCAACCCGTTGTGGAGTATATGGAGGGGATTTCAAATGTTCTATTACATGTAGGTTAAGGTATGAATCAAGAGCCTGAAATTCACCACCACCATCAGTATAAAAGGAGAGAATTTTGAAATTGAAATGTCTTTCAACTAAAGGATGAAATTTTTGAAAAATTGATGTCACCTCATTTTTTTATTTTAACGTGTAAAGCCAAACATATTTGGTATATTGATCAACAAAGATGCAATAATATAATTTTTTGTCAAGTGGGAGAGGGACCCCATAAATCACTAAAAATAGTTTGGAAAGGCGTTGAACTTGTCAATGTAAGTTGAGAAAATGGTTGCCTATGAGCTTTATTAGAATGACATGACTTACAAAAAGATAATTTGTCTTGAAGTGAAACAGGAATAGAAAATTTATTTAAAATAAGATGCAGAACTCTATCATGAGGATGACCGAGTCTACGATGCCAGGTTTCAAGAGAATTAGTGGAGGTTGCTGTGTGAGCTGTAGGAAAGAGTAGGACAAGGGAGTTTTTGGCCACTCGTATAATCCATTATTACTCCGACCGTGCATCAACGGCTTCCTGGTTGCAAGATCCTTGACAACAAAATCAGAAGGAAAAAATTCAACTGAGATTAAATTGTCTTGACAAAATTTATTAACAGAAATTAAATTTGTTTGAATTTTAGGAGCACAAATGGTATTAGACAGCTGGAAAGCTTTGTTAGATGCATATAAATGAATAGAACCAGTGTGTGTAATTGGGATTTTGTTACCATCACCCATTGCTACTTCTTCAAAACCACTGTATTCAGGCATGTCCTGAGGATCAGCAGTGATATGATGGGTGGCACCGGAGTCGAGGACCCATGGTTTGTCTGACATTTGAGAGGCTGAAACAAAATTAGCTCTGGCTTGAAGATGATTATGTGATCTGCTGCGACACACAGATGCAGTGTGACCATATTTGTTGCATAATTGACAAGTGACTCCATTGTAAGAAGTGTTAGAGGATGGTGGACGTCAAGTTGGTTGTTGAGTTGGTTATTGATTTGGTCTGTTTGGACGCCACCGGTTTGGCTGGAAGTTGGAAGGTTGCTGAGTATTATTAGAAAAACGCCGATTGGATCGACCATTGCGAGCAGTGTATGTAGCTTGATTAGCTACAACTGTGGGAATAGCTGAGGAGACTGATTTTACTTCACTTTGAAGACAAAGTTCATGGTCTAGAAGTTTTTCACAAAGTTCTGGGTACTCAATCGGGACACTCCTGTTGCGAATTGCAGCTGCTACTTCTCGATAATTTGATTTTAGACCACTGAGAATTTTAATAGTAAGCTCAGGTTTCGCCATTGGAGAACCTGTAGCAGCAAGTTCATCGGCAATTTCACAAATTTTATGAAGATATTCGGTGATACTTTTGTCATCTTTTTGTATACGACCGAGTTGATCGCGCAAGCTATAAATGCATGTATGACTTTTGTTGGCATAGGTGTTGTGAAGAATTGTCCATGCTTGAGCAGAGTTGGAAGCATTACCAACAATGGAGGCAATGGTTGGATCAACAGAGGCCATCATTGCTTGATGAATGAGGCGATCCTATCGTAACCATAAACGATATGCTAGGTTGGGTTGAGAGGTGTTATCTTGAGTGATTGTTTTTGGAGGAGACGGTGTGGTGTCATCAAGATGACCAGCAAGGTCATGGCCATCAAGAAGAAGAGTTAATTGAGTTTTCCAGGTGGAGAAATTGGAACTGCCTTTAAGCTTAATAGGCAATTGAGCAGTAGGGTTGAACTGGATTATTTGATGGGTGAGGTTGCAAGTAATGTTATCAGAATTTAGAATGTTTGCCATGGGAATAATTGTGTGAAAAGAAAAAAAAAATATATGAATCAAAGACTCTTTTGAGTTATGAGAGCTCTGATACCATAATAAATATAAAAGTGAAGAATGAATATTGTCTCTATTATTCCCAGTAAACAAGCGTTTAAATACAAAGAGAATAAACTGAATTCCTTAGCAGTAGGAATCAGTAACAAACTAATCCTATCATAACAACTCAATCTCAACATAATCAAAAACAAATAATACAAAGTCAAAGATATGGGAAGAGGTACAGATATACTGCTAATAGTGAGCTGATGGCACTCACAATTATTAGCTAGTTGTCATTTCTTTTTTTTTAAATATAATTTTTCTTAATTTCATATTCCCCTCTCTCTCTCTCTCTCTCTCTCTCTCTCCCCCCTGTTAAATACTTGTCCTTTTTTTTTAATTTTCCATTTCCTTTTCTTTTTTCCTTGAGTAATTCTATCTCACATTACTTTTTTAGAATTTTTATGTTATTTCTTTGGAGTCCTTTAGGAGAATGAATAATTGACCCGTGAAATCTTTCACTCACAATCTGTGACCATATTGTGCAAACAACTGGTTTGAACTTTTTAGGCAAAAACTTTCATCAATCTGTAATTGCTTTGTGTATATTATTAGTATATGAACGACTATATATGTTTATAAAGGTTGTTTTACTTGTAATATGGTACACAGGTTTTGCTTTAATTAAATGGGTTATAATTATTATCATCTCAAACTGAATCAATTTATGTTTTTGTTCTTCTCAGAAGCCATGACAAGCTAGTTTGGTTTCATAATGCATTTTGAGTTACTCTTGGTTGCTATTCTGTAATTTGCTCCTAATTGATATGGGGGATAGAAAGAATATTTCAATAGGACAGGACAATGTCTTTTGCTGGCTTTTCACACACACAGGAGATAGGACACTTGGAAAATGAGAGAAAAGGACTCCCAATTTGTATTATTTGGGGGGGGGGGCGCATTTTATTTGGTTTGGACATATCTGATTCTGAGTGTGAGATGTAGTTTGGGGAGTTGGATGACATGATAGCCTATTTTAATATGAACAGCTTAAAAAAAGTTTCACAATAACTAAAAGTTATATCTTCACAAGTACCCTTCTCCTCATGTCACGTGTGTAACAAGCAGACTACACTCTTTTTACATGCAAGTGAAAAATCTGCATTCACGTTATACAACACAAGAAAATTACTTTTTCCCCTTCTATAATGCACCATGCACCATTTCCCACCCAAATTCAAGAAGAGGCATTGCTATAATTCAACAAGCCAAGATTCTTGTTGATTCTTATTGTGCCTGGCTCAGCATGAGTCAAATATCTTTATTGAATAATTTTTTAGTTAGATGAGAGATATTAAATTTGAATTTGAAACTTACTCTCTCTCTCCTACTTTAATGATGGGAATCTAACACAACTTTAATCGATGGAGAGAAAAAGAAATTTTAAATTTAAAAAATTTACATTCTCTCTTTTAATGTAATGATGACTATCTAACATGAAAAAATGAATTATTTGATAGGAGCTATAATTATTAAGCAATTTTTTTTTCTTTTCATCTTCCTTGGTTATGGCCTATGTTGGCCAGAAATATATTTTCTTTTTCAATCTTCATTGGTTAGTGGAAAATAGGTGAAAAAAAAAAAAAAAAAGAGGAAAAAAATGGCATGGAGAGGAAGTACACCCCTGTCCCCATGCTAGGTAGAACACTCACATACCATCTAAACCAATACTCCTCATCCAATTTTATCATGTCTCGAAATAATAATATCTAATATGTTACCTTTCATGGAAGAGACGTGAGATGGAGTTGATTTTAAAAGAAGAATTAATATGAATGGGATGAAGGTAATTAATAATTAATACAATATTCTACTCCAATTAATAATTGATATGAATGGGATGAAGGTAATTACAAATTTGTAATTTGTAATTGACCTTCTAACTTGCATGAACGTCAGTCCTTTAAACCAGTTTTAGGAATAATAAGCTCATAATGTGACGTTATTAATTCATATTGTCAATTTATATCTCCGGCCAGCTTCCACATTTCAAATAATTCATAGCTCGGGCCTTTAGCTTTTCTCATACCATTAACGTCATCCATAATATAGGCAAACTGGTCTATTCATACTTTTAGAGAGTCAACTAGAAAATTCACAGGTTTATTGAACAGCACACTAAGAACTTTTACATGATAAATTGTAATATATGACTCCCCATCTGCGGAGCTCAATAAACAGACGTGAGTGTATTTTATACACATTGTTTTATTTTCTTAACATTACTCAGAAAATTACAATTGTAACTCTGCGGAGAAGAAAGGAGAGCTTATCTGAACCAAAATAGTGTCTACCTCCTGGAAAAAATTTAAGGAAGGAGGTGAGTTTCACAAACTCAATAAATATTAATAAATAATGCATAACTCAAACAGTCATACAGGATGCTTTCCATATTTATTACGACGAACACTCATCCAGTCATGCGCATGTTACAACATCAGTATTCATAAATAATATCACCTTCAAGTGATCACATCAAATGAAGATTGGTCAATGGCATCATAAATCCCCTGACAAGTCGTCCTTAAATATGGTTTGTCCTCTCATACGTGTACACTAGGGAGCCGACCGCATACATGGCCAACTGATTTGTTCTTCACTTGACTAGTCCTCACATTGTTTTTTCTTTCTCTCTTTCTTTTCCATTTCCAACAAGAGGCCAACCTGTGGTTTTTCTAAATCTTTCATATCATATTTATTAGGTGCACACCGACTCTGATCTCCCATACCCGGCCAACGGTCCCAGACCGTCCTTACAATCTCATGGTGCCCACTTCATCCTAATTCCACCCGCAAACAAGGCACAGAATAGCCACATCACAAATAATCAACTCACATAATATAGTAAATCTCATAGGAGATCAATAGGCACATATGAATGTAATTATGGAGTATATATAAATATATAATTCTTATATGCTTATAATATTATAATTTATATGATGATCATAATGTAAATAATATTATTTTGATAATATAGTATTAAAATAGTGAAGGTTGGGTATCAGTTGTATATATATATTTATAAGATACGAAATGGTCAATGCATGTCTACAAATGATGATATGCATCATTTATTATTACTCACGGTGATAAAAGAAAGAGCAAGCCTTCATTTGGATTTTGACTAGCAGAAGCGGTAGACAAACTCGGACGATCTATATAAAACACAAATATAAAGAAAAGACTACATTAAACATATGACTTTTCTTAAATAAGAAATTATATGATTAATCTAAATCTTATCAACATTTTTGACAGCATTTTTCCTAAAAAAAGGACTTTCCATACGTTCAAGTACCAACCATTTAGTATACTTTTCAATTACTACTCCAACAGCCCATCCTTCGGGCAATCAATAATTTCAATATCCAGCCACCATAAATAACAATTTTATAATCCACTCTTAACTTATAGATTAAAATAATCTCTCAATCTAATCCTAGTAAATCCATATATACTTCAATACGATGTACTTTCTTAACCAGGGACAATAAAATCTCTTATACATATAAGTATAAACAATCCTTTATTTAATTAACTTTACTCGAAATATAATGTCCTTTAATGAATTTCTGAATTAGCTACTAAAATTAATACTTCTATCATAATATCCATTAAACTACCTAATTTACCATCCTCTTAGTTCAATTGATACCTATTCAATAGTAAGTTTCCTCTTACTTAAACTATTTTCTATCTACAAACAATTCATATAATACTAAACATTTAATTTGCTTTGTCATTTGGTTATTGTCCTTAATAGCTATTAGTTTAAGCTAAATTAAGGAACTAATTTTTAAGTCTGATATAGTTTGATTATGCTTTTCACAACCGAGCATTTTAATTTATATATTTTAATTTATTTATTTAGAATTTATATTATAACTCTATAATTATCAAAATCCTCAATTTATTTATATAGCGGTAATTATATTTTGATTTAATTTATCAAAACTCTTATCTTATTCATAATCCTTAATTACTTTAATCAAAATTAATTTATCCCAACAACAATAATTTATAAATTTGCAATTTACATTAAATTTAATAAATTGAACCTTAAATTATACCCATTACAATTCGAATTTTTGATTCAAATTCAGTGTGCAAGTCTCAAATTTCTACCTCCCGGGGTCTCGTTGGCCGGTAGCCGAACTGCCAGCTTCTACGGTGGCCGAAAAATCTTGGCCGCTAGGAATCGGGCACTCTTCACACCATCTGGCTCGATTTTCACTCAGGAGTCCATTTTTGGCGTTGGTTGGGTGAGATCATCCTTTAGCTGCCCGCTGGCATCACAATCGATTTAGAGGAAAGAGTCACCGCTCGGCTGAGTTGCAATGCTCGCTGGAGTCTCGAGCAAGGAGAGGCGTGACTTGAGTCGATGGCGACCGGAGGATGAAATCACTAAGGCTAGAGGTGTCGTTGCGTCGTCGCCAAAGAGAGATCGCAGCTCACCTACCTGCTGCGCTCACCGAAGATGAGAACTGAGAGAGAGAAGTTGGCACGACGATGAGAAGAAGATGCTTCCATTGGTTCAGGTGACCGGAAATAAGAGAGGAAGAGTGAGAGAGAGGTTGAGCGCCACTAGATCGGGAAGAAGAATGAAAAAGAAATGAAAAGAAAGAAAGAAGAAACTCCTAGGGCTTTCTAGATCATTCAGTTTCGATTTGAATCGATTTGGTCCAACTCAACGGTTTAGTCTTTTTTTTATCTGTTTTATAGATTTGTTTTTTTTATTCAGTGTGAGGATTCCAATTGATTTACGAGTCCGATTTAACAATAATAAAATATTTCCTTTTAAATTTTATTGTATAATTCCACTGGTTGAGATTAAACATTAAATTTTTTTAATGAAACATATATGAAATTTTATTTTTCGAGTTATTTCAATAATATATAAATGACCTTTTTTACAAGGAATATTAATTGGGTGACAGGGTGAGGATGATCAAGATTAATTTTTTTTATAAACTGTCGTGACATGATAATACAAGACATGCCCATAGTGCATAGTCTTAAATTTAGAGATGGCATAGGGAAGATTTGAGCCTGTGTCCTTACACCAAGTAGTACACTCACACATCATTTTAACCTATGATCCTCATCTAAATCTCTTTTGTCTCGAAATAGTAATATAGTAATATAATGTTACGAGACATATCTTTTATTATCAATTCATCGTTGATATATTATGATCAAAGATATAGATAATTAGAGTATAATGTTATATTAATTATTATTTCATCCCATTCATATTAATTTTTTTTAAATAAACTTCATCCCACCTCTTTTCCATGAAAGACAACATATTAGATATTATCATTTCAAGATATAATAAAATTGGATGAGGTCTAGTGGTCTAGACGGTATGTGAGTGTATTATTTTACCTAATTATTATAATTGTAAAAGAAATCAACATTTTACCCTCTTTTTATATTCATGTCAAGTGTATAACATGCAAGAGAATCACCTTCTCCAGTAGAAATAATGATTGCAAATAAAATCATGTTTATTGTAATTGTAAAGGGCAATTAGGTAAATGCATAATCAAAGATTCTTATTGAGTCAGGCTCAACTTGAGCCATTTAGTATCGCTCTTAGATTATTTTAAATTTTTTCCATATATTAAGTAAGTCTAGTTAGTTGACTCGAGGCGCAACCTACACATATCTTCTAGAAGGCTACATGTCGTCTAACTACAATTTCTCTGATTAGGTAATAGTATCATTCAATATGTTTAAATTTATGGTGAGACCTAGCTCCTTTGCTCCGTTATTATCATATTTAGAGGAGTTTGCAATTATGCTTGCTTGTAACTTCTCTTTAAGAAAGATATACAGTGTTTAAGAATAAAACCATTTGATTGCTTCTCTTTCTATTAAGACTATATTTTGTTGTCCCTTCAGTAGTTTGAACGCCATTGTTTGGTCAAATTTGTATGACATTTTTAAATTTAAAGGGCATCTTTTTTGTGTTTGCACAAGAAAATGGTCAAAATCCAATGAAAGAGATGGCACCCTACGTAATATTCTGTGCGTTGAATCTTATTCTCTCTTCAAAAAGTACCAAACATATCAATCATATTGAATTTGGTGCACTACGACCTTGAAAAATGGTCTCTTCTCTTTAGCAATATATTATATTATCTATTTCAATCAATTCTTAACCAGCTAAAGCTTACATCAACTCATCAGCAATGTGAGAAATGAATCCGAAAAATAATAAAGTAATTTTACAAAAATTTAAAAGTTAGGAATTAAATCATCCTATTCTCTTAAATTGAATGAGAGGATGTAGCGGTTGTTCATTTTGACTATTTTCTTTGGTAACATAATGGTTGTCAAACCTATGTTTTAGAATGTCTGTTGAGTGCACCAGACTTTGACCCCAAAAATAAATTTTTTAAAACTTTAATTAAAGGCTCAAATTAGAGAAAACAAGTATTTTTCATCATTTCATATGGTAAAATTTTAAACGTTTGAGAGCCGGGGCTCTCCTCGGTCGCTTCCTTCCTTCATCCCTAGTGGTGGTGAGTTACCATCAGTAGTTTTAATTACATGATTAAGGGTTATATTCCATTTTAGTGACAGATGATATTTATCAATTTTTATTTTTATTTCATTTATGAATTGATTAAATTTATACAATGGCTTCATTCTTCTTTAGTAGGATAGACGACTGCATTCTTAAAAGCAATATGCAAGTAACCATTACTTTTTAAGTGTTGGTTTGATTTATCTATTTATACCGGTCGATAGTTATTAGGGAATTATTGATAACTGTTAGTTTATGGCTAATAGGAGTTAATTGATGAATATTAATACTTAATAAAATTTTGATAGCGGCTATTAAAACTTAAAATAACTATTAAGTGTATAATTATTTTTATATATTGTGTTATATAATATATATTTTTAAACTTTTTAAGGTGAGCATATTATTTTTTATTTTAATGTGTTATATAAATAAAATCAATAATTAAATTCTTAAGCCTTTCAAAAAAAAAATTAAATTCTTAAAATAATATTTAACATACTTTAAAACAATGTTGATTAAGTCAATAAAAATTTCCGAAACTTTTAAATAAAAGTAGAAAGACTGAATAATTATTTTAAAGATATTTTCGGAACTGAACGAAGCAATGACGGAGGAAGGGAGCCAGGGCAGAGCTACCGCTCACTGACTCTATAAATATTTTTAGTAAACCAGCTTTACTATAAATATTTTTAGTAAACCAGCTTTACGAAGCAATTGACCTGAGTTTGACGCCCAACCCTAACGTTGTTTTAGTTTACTTGGCATATCTCTTTTACAAAGTTTTTTTTTTTTTTCCACTGAATTATTTCTATCATTAATTTTAATCTAAATTTTTTATTTAATTTTAATTTTTCAATTTTATTTTTAGGTTTGATTTTATTTTATGAATATACAAAAATTTACATATATATTAAAATATATAATAGTATTATAAATTTATAATTCAATTGTTTATTATTTATTATTTGATTTTAAAGCTGAAAATTTTCAAATTCTAAATTCATTGAATAAATACATATTTAATTTATTCAAAGAGATTGAATATGATTAATATGCTTAAAAATAATATGAAATTAAATTGATCAAATCTTAAATTTATTCAAAATTGATTTTTTTTTTTTTTACTATAAATGAGAGTCTATGATATATTTTCATATTTTCTTTTCTTAAAAAAAAACCAACCAACACCTAGCAAATATTTTAAAAATAGGTTTTTAAATTTTAAAAATTAAAAAAATAGCTTTTTAATAATTAATAATTAAAATAAAATTATCAAACAATAATTAAAATTAACATTTTTAAAATTTTTGCTAAATTATCTCTTCGTGTAGTTTTATGACCATATATTTTCAATAACTATACCTTAATATCAAATTGTATATGTATTTTCAATATTAAATCATTCATTTTAACTTTTGAAGTACAAATAACAAATACACGAAATGTAATAAAAATAAAAGTACATGAAGTAATTCATATATGACAACTTAAAGATATCAATTTTAGTTAGATTTATTTCTTATGAAATGATAAATATATTTATGAGTACTGTTTCTTTCTCCTAAAAACAATATATTCTATTCCCATTTAAAACAAAGGATTCTATTCCAATTTGTTTATTCAACACCTTCAATAAATAAATAAAAGCTCCTTTTCTCTCCTAATCAGGTTGGTCTTGAACCGAAGTTGCACTAAACAGAGAAAGGAGTCCCTGGGTGATGTGACAATACAGAAGATTGTTAGAGGCTGTAAATGCTCATACGACAACCACTTTCCTTTACGGAAAGTTGGAATATATCAACCTCTCTATATAAGTGCAAGTAAATTAACATGCAGCAATAAAAAACAAGAACCCTATGTTTAATGTTTAGTCTAACGGAGCTTTGCATGAAGAGGTAAAGAGTAGAATGGAGCCAAGGATGACTTGCCGGCCGGATCTCCATATATATTGCCGGCAAGTTGTTCTTGGCTATGCTCTGTTCTTGTCTTCTCATGCGAGTCTCTGTAGACCTCTAATTATTTTTGGTTCAAACTCAAAAATTCTCAATTTGGAGAATGAGTCTAGTACCATTGAAGTAAAACTCATTTTATATCATGCTTAAATCACTTGAATGCAATTCTCTCTCTCTTTTATTTTTCTCCTATTTTTGATTTAGTTTTATTTTACAAAAAATGCTTTTAGTATGGATATCTAATATCTATATCATGCAAATAGTAGCATAGATAGAGGGGGAAAAGAGTCCATTAGTGAGGAAATGGAAAAACAAAGTGATATTTGAATAGTGTTTCTTTTCTATTTGTTATTACTAAAATAAAATTTTTTAAGAAAAGTGCATGATAGAATATAAATATTTATTCTTCATAGAAAATAATATAGATATTTATCATGTCCATCTAATTATATCTTATGTACCAAATATATTTTGCATAGAATCTCGATAAGATTACGAGATTTCATTCCTCATGTCAAAGGACGCCAATCACTCTAAAATACTTATACTGATTTTCAAAATACATATCAAATTCTCTACTTAGGTACACAATATCTATGCATTGAAAATATCAATATATCTCATTCAATTATAATTATTTATTATTTTCTTACTCATTTAAACATTTGAGTGGTTTCAGACCTAAAAGCTCCTCTTTATTCTCTCTTCTTCATCTATGCTTGTAGATTTTTACATAGATGCCATGGATGAATTTCTCTAAATTTATTTGTGCACACTTTGTTAAGATAAATCCCACAACTAAATATCAAATTCACAAACCAATATATATATATATATATATAAAGCAAACATTTTTTCCCTATAAAGTGCCAAGTGGAATTGCTATCTAGTGCCACGTAGGATTAAAAAAGTTATGTTATGCCATATAGGATTTCAAAATGCTTTAAAAATTTGTAATCATGGTATTATATTAATTGTTACCCTAGAGAGTACCATGTAGGATTGCAAAAAATTTAGTAGTGTCATGTAGGATTCGAATAGTTAGGTTATGCCACGTAAGATTCCAAGGATTAAAAAATGTTTTAAAATTTTATAATTATGGTATATTGATTTTTTTGTTTTAATTTCTTATTGATTGAAATTAATTTGTAAATAAATGCATAAATGCTAAGATATAATCAATAATATAGTAAGAAATAATAATCGTTTAACTCAACAAAAGATAAAATAAATAATTAGCACAAAAATAATCATTTCAAAATCATAAATTTTTATTTGGCTATATAAATAAATAAAATTAAATAGAATATTTTATTTTCTAACTTTATTATTATTATTATATATTTTTCAATAATGGTTTATTATCATAATGACAATTTATGAAATTTTTAACTATATTTATTAAATTAAATTTAAACATTGTAAATTCTAAAGTTATTTATCTACAAATCAATTTCAATTAAATATTAAAATCAATATATATTAAATTATCTATACATAGCACAAATATATAACCATAGAACTAAATATGATTACATCTTTTAATTTTCTATTAGTTGTAATTAATTTATATAAATAATTATCACAATCAGTATATAATAAATGATTATCTATTATCAATATATTTATCATCATTTGAAGTTATTAATAATAAAAATTTGATTAAACAAAGGACCAAATGTTTTGATCTCAATTCAAGTCATTTAAAATTAATTTAAGTGAACATTTTGTACAATACACCGCTTAGTAAATGTGATGAATAATATGATATATATATATAAATATTTTAAATATAGTTTTTAAACAATTATAGCTAGAATATGTTTTTCAGAATGAGAGTTTTATAATGTATTTTATTTTATTTTAAATTTTTAAATTGCAATTCATCAAGTAGTTTCAAATTTGAAACATTTGTGATATAGTTTAGATTAGCTCAATTTATTTGAATTTTCAAAAAGGATTAGTTAAATTTAACTGTGATTTGAATAATATATAAAAAATTTCAAATATAACTTTGAAACAAATGTAGTTAGAAGAAACTTATCACAATTAAAGTTTTATACTAAAAATGCATCTAATATTTTTTTTTTAAAATATACTTTAACGAGAAAGAAAGAAAAAAAGGAAAAAAAATACATATTCTAGACAAATAGAGCAACAAATTCAAACAAAATTACACAATATATTACAATAATAAAAAATCATCAATTATTATAATTGATAAAATTTAAAATTAATAAAAAATTATACATTAAAACCATGCATAGCATGGGTATAACGCTTGTGACATATAAAGGGGCAAACTAGTTAGCTAATTAATTAATACTAACATTTTAGTATCGATTAGCCTAAGTCTAAATAAGTCCATCTCACAGTTTTCACGGTTCGTTCCAGTGAGGCCCATTCAGTATCAAAGGCAAAAAAGCCCTACTAACCTTTTAGATTAATCCAAATCCAAGTAAGCCAACGTCACATTTTCCATATTTCCCATACATGGCAGGAGCGTACACGCACCATGGAAATCTTATCCATTCTCAAACGACACGGAAAAAAAAAAAGGTCTCGTTAGCATGGTACTCGTTCTTTGATTAAAATTGATATGAAGTATCCTAAAGTTCCAAAATTTGAACCAAAACTTAAATTTAATAATGATTAAAACTTGATTAAACAAAACAATTATGAGGATGAGATCAAGGAATGAACTTGAATCCAGTAAAAGACAGAAACGACAATAATGAGTTAAATTTTATAAAATTTAAGTAAAATTATATTGCACTGAATAGTTGAAATTGTTTTATATTATTATGCTTAATGCTATTATAATAATAACAATGAAATTTATAATTCACTCTTGAATTTTATATGAAAAATCTTGTGGCACTCTTAACTTTATAAATGACTTGTTGTGAGTTTAAAATTATGAATATTTGTAACATCTCACATTTTTTTCTTTCTAACAATAATATATTTTTAATATTTTTGACTTTTACATGTAAAATATTGATATGATACGTGGTTTCCATAACTTTTAGAACAATAAATTTCATGTTTTCAATTATTTAATAAATTTTTAATTTAATAAGGTTTTCATGTGTAAAATACATTAATAAATTTATGAAATTCAGCCTAATAATAACCCATCATCATCCTATCATAAATTTAGTAGTACATTAATAATTGATTTTTTTTTTCTTGCTTTCATTTATTAAAGTTTCTATTAATGAATTTTTTTTTATTGCAATTCATAACTATAATAATTTAAAAAATGAAATATTACTATTACATCCCTCTAGATATTAAAATACAACTACTTCATTCCTGCTTTTACAAAATGCTTTTTGAAGTCCATGTATTTTGAACAATTAAATTAAAAGGTCTTTCCATAAAAAAAAAGCTCATTTTTTGCCGTTAGTGTCTAGTCAAAAGTCATAAATACCCTTATGTATCTTTCACATTTTCACTTTATACCAAATCGTTCAAACTCTCTCTCTAGAAAATTTGCAAAAACAAAGCAAAACAAAACTCCATTTTCACTCTAGATTCATCCAATCAAGCAAAAATAATTTACTTATGGCTTTATTTTCTATTCTCTCTCTAGGTAATTGAGACCTTGCAAAAAAGAGCAAAACAGTAAACAAATAAAGGTCTTGTAAGCTTTTATCGCAAGTATTATAGATGTTGCCGGAGCCTCTGAATTGCATTGTTTGTGGCCTTGGATTTAAAAATACCACTTTTGCACTGTTGGTGGCGTAGGACTTGAGGAGAGAGAGAAGAGAAATGAAAGCTAGATTAAAATTCCAGAAGGACAAATCAAACCTACAAGTTACAAGAAGTGTTCGATTTTCTGTCCATTGAAGTCAATTTTCTCGATAAGTTAAAAGAAAGGCTCTAAAAACAGTATATTAGCATATTTAAAATTAAAAAGAAATGAAGTATAAGAAGAGTGCAATTTCATATATGTATTCCTCAAGTGTGTTCAATTATCTAATTAATTATTCAATTGCCATCCAAAAATTCAATTACTTGAACAAAGGCAATTTATAAGCATCACCCAGCCTGATAACATCATGATATACATAACTTCTTATCTGCAACACATGAATTCAATGAAATCCATAGCAAAGAAATCTTTAAAAAATAATAATAATAAAGGGAAAGAAACAAAAGAAAAAGTGAGATATAGGAATTGACAGAAAGAAGTAAAAACCTCACCATGATTTTATTTTCGTATTTGAATTTTGCACAGAGAGAGAGAGAGAGAGAAACAATGCGTCAACTGATGCTGTTGGTTGTTAAGGATACTTGTGGTTTTATTTTCTAGTCTCTCTCTTTTGACCGGTTTTTTCTTATTGAATAAACTCAAAAATGGATAAACTAGGACGGAAGGACTCAATGATTTAATGGACACAAAAATAAGGGACTACAAAATGCATTTCTTAAAATTGAGGGATAGACTAGTTGTATTTCCAATTATACAGGGATGAAATAGTAATTTTTCATTTAAAAAATTCTGATAAATTTTGTACTTTTCTTTTTAGAAGAATTATTTTTGGATTTGATGATACCTGAATTCTCAGACTAAATATTATGTCCTGACATTTTAAGACAGCAGAAATTATGTAATCCAATCTCTTCCAAATTACACACCCCTAGTATATGCATACTGCCAACTGATATAAACAGATTCGTAATTTTATTTTTTTAATCCCCTCTTAGTTAACACTCCCTTTGTTCTCTTTAGTTGGAGAAAATTTCCTTTTTAGGTGTATTTTTTATATAGAGAATTTTACTCTAAATAGTAACTTTGGGATGCAAGCCAAGTTAAAAAGATTAAAATGTCCTTAAAATGTATATATTTGTTTTGATATTGAAGTTCAACAATTAAGAAAAGTAGCGGACACAAGTATTCTCAACATTTAATGTATGGGTCTTTCAAGGGACAAGTTATCAGCTCACTTTTTCATTTTATTTTATAGTAATGGTGGTTGTTTATATAAATTTTGCCATAAAATTAAAATTCTGATATTAAAAGTCAAAATAATTGCCCCATAAATACAGAGTTCGACTTTATTTGTATGCTTAATGAATATATATCCACTGTTATCATTGTAAATTTGATCACAACCGTTGACATCAGGAATGAATTTATGTTAGGCTTAATTAAATTTTGAAAACGGTGACATTTTATTTTTAAAAATGCAAGTGTGTTACTTGATGGTTGTGAACTTTTGTAAACCACTATGTGACCTTTTTATTATTAGTCATGCACTTCTGTAAGCTATTTTATGGCTTTAATAGTTATGCATTTTTTCAATAATTATTGTTTTCTGTGTTAGGTAACGGTTGTGAACTTCTGTAAATCATTTTGTAGCCTTTTATTATTAGTCATGTACTTCTATAAGCCATTTTGTAGCATTGTTATTATTAATTGTGCACTTTTTCAATAGTTATTGTTTTCTGTGTTAGATAACGGTTGTGAACTTATGCAAGCCACTTTGTGGCCTTTTGTTATTATTAATCGTACACTTTTTAAAAATACAATACTTTGTTTTTTTTTTTTTTCAAATCTCTGTAATGGTTATGCTCTTTTGTAAGCCACTTTGTAGCCTTTTGTTAATAGTAGTTGTGAACTTTTGTAAGCCATTTTTGTGGCCTTGTTATTATTAGTTGTGTACTTTTTTAATATTTATTGTTTTCTGTGTTAGGTACGGTTGTGAACTTCTATAAGCCACTTTGTGGACTTTTGTTATTATTAATCGTGCACTTTAAAATTACTGTAGTTTGTTTTTTTTTTTTTTTTTTTTTTTTCAAATCCTTGTAATGGTTATACTCTTTTGTAAGCCACTTTGTGGCCTTTTGTTAATAGTAGTTGTGAACTTTTGTAAACCAATTTTGTGGCCTTGTTATTATTAGTTGTGCCTTTGTTCAATAGTTATTGTTTTCTATGTTAGATAACGGTTGTGAACTTCTATAAGCCACTTTGTGGCCTTTAATTATTTGTCGTGTACTTCTGTAAGTCATTTTGTGACGTTGTTATTATTAGTTATGCACTTTTTTAAATCCTTATAATGATTGTACTCTTTCGTAAGCCACTTTGTGGCGTTATTATTATCAATTGTGCACTTTTCAAAATGTGAAATTGTCACTCATTTTGCTAGATTGTACACTTTTTTAAAAAAAAAAATTTGTGGCTTCAAATTCATACTGAAATTCGAATTTAGATACAATTTAGTTAAGTCATAGAAGTTTTCTCACTCTCAAATTAAAACTTGTTAAGAGGCCAAATAGAGCAATTGTCTTTTTTTTTTTTTTTTATTTCTGAGCACATATTATGTAAAAAGTCTACATTTTAATAAAGTGTAATAGAGTTAATAAAAAAAGTTTGAAGTGATTCCCCAAAGGATGCAAGGATAACTTTTGTAGCAACCTTTGTCAATTAATTTTTGTATGTAATGTAATAGTCGTCATGCCAATTAGATAGTTCTCAAGTCAATTAAGTGTGGTTTGATTGGTTTCTTCACTTTTATAATAACGCAGAATCTCCAATTATTCTATTGTAATTAAAAGAGGAGAGTTCTTTGTTAGGCATCCATCAATTTTGATTCAAATCAAATTAAATTAGTACAAAGTAAATATATCAATATTTTTTTATGCACACTAAAGCATAACCTAGTAGTAAGTACATATGCGACTTAAGTCATTGACTGAAGTTTGAATCCCCCAATACTTAAAAAAATATATATACACATATATTTTTTATGAAAATTTAAACTGAATGGAACCAATTTGATTTTTTAATCTGGATAGGTTTTTAGATTTTAAATAATAGAAATTTCAATAGAGCTGAAAAATATTTTGATTCTTTCTTTTAAAACCATAACAAAATATTTTTTTTTAAATAAATTAAACCTATCTGAATCTATTAATTATAAGGATTGACATAACTATGACTTGGATAATGGCTTATTAACAAGTGCTAAACCTCCATATAGTCATTATCTGATATCATATATTCCGGCTCATTCAATCCATAAGTGTCACATGTTTGCCCCAGTTCTCAATCAAGTAGAATGAAACTCACTATCTCCGTATCTTTACACTATGTTTGGAACAATGAATCATAAATGAATAATTCATTTGTAAATGAATTCTACGCAGAATTCATTTATAAATGAATTTCTCATATATGGTATGTCATAATTTAAAATAAGAAATTCAATTTACAAACTTATATTTGAAATAGATTATCAAATGAAAATTTATTTGTCTTTATTCCTTATAATACCCTTGACAAAATAATTTAACAAAAATAAATAACAAAAACCAATTATATTTATTATATACAACATGATAGATTGTCATTTTTTATTAAATATAAATAATAAATTTCATATAAAAAATACACTAAAATTTCACGCTAATTAATAATTATATAAGTAGTAACTTTCAGCACAATAATTATTTTTAACTGATGTAAAAATTCTTGTTGATTTTTAAGTAATTAATTTGGAAAATAAAAAAAATATTAAAAATGTTACTACTGTTTTTAATTGCATTTGAAAACAATTATCGATACTCAATTTTTATAACTGTTATTACTAATTTGAAATTTAAAAAAAAAAAGAAAAAAGTAAAAAGATAAACTTAGTTATTACTAGATTTAAAAAAAATTGTTAATTCAAAAAAAAAATTGTCATTACTGTTTTGGGATTTTCCAAAGAAAACAAACAAAAAGGGAAAAAAAAAGTAAAAATAGTTGAGTTTACAGTGGTGGGTAATTTTATCAATAAACATTTTAACGGTCAATTTTATGGAATTCATTTACAAATTCTATCAGTTTTAGTAGAATTTGAATTAGATATATCCAATTTCATAGAATTCGATTTATAGAATTTGAATCTGTATTTTTTATTCCAAACACAAAATTTAGGTTTTTCGAATGAATTTCAAAAAATTTTGTGGAGTTCATTTGTTTGAAACGGGCTTTTAGTATGTCATACTAATTACTGAAAACTAATAACAATGAACGTGTTTTTGAGAATTAGCGCTTAGTGAATTATCAAAGGATCATGAATAGTTTTATAGAATTTATACAAGAGAATCTACAACTCAGATTCACAACCGTTATGAATAGATTCTCTATGAAAGTGCTAATGGACTTACATTTAATTAAATAAACTATCTACACAAATTAAAAAATATATATGCAAATTGCCATCAGTAGGGATAAAATGTACATTACGCATTATGGTATGGCTCTAGAGCATATAGTATCACTAACAAGAAGCATATCTAAAAGCCTGCTGGCAACGGTGTTTTAGAGAGCGTTCAGTGTTTTGACTAGAGTCAAAACATTATATATATCAATTAGATTATTCGGTAATTTAATATTTGTAACAGCTGTTAGAGGTTAGGAAGCGTTTCATCAAATGTTAAATCCCTTAACATTTAGCGTTTCAAATTTTATTTTTTGACACTCTTATCCATTTATTTTGCTTTTCCCTATTCTTAAGACTCACAATTCTAATTGCAGTAACACTTACTCTTGTTATTTATTTAATTTTTCTTTCTCAAATCTCAAAGGAATATATGTCATTTTAATTATTTAATTTCTATTGTCTAAAACAAGGATAAGAGCATGTTGTCAAAATTAAATAACATTAGAAAAAAAAAATTTCTCGTCTATCCATTTTAATTTTGTAAGAAATAATCTTTTGTTATAGAAAAAAAAATGAAATAAAAAAATGATAATAATTTAGGGAAAAAAAAACAATTGTTATATATATATATATATTATCAATTAGTCAATTCAGTTCTAGCCATAATTTAAAATTTTAAGTTAACATTTTAATGTAGTTTGTGTCATTTTAATTTTAACAGCTAATCAAACATCTATTTTTACTGAATACTTTTGTTTTAAACCACTACATAAACACCTAACAGCTAACAACTAACATATGACAGCTAAAAGCTACTAGAGTCAGTATTGCTGAATAAACCCTAAGATGGTACAGTCATAATATTTCATAGACCCTTGTATGCCATGGTTCATAAGTATAATTTGATAGTGAAGGTTACTAAATAGAATAGAGGTAAACCTAGAACTGTATAGAGGGAATTTATCGCAAAGAATCTATAGTATTTTGAATTAGTAAGGATGTAGCTATGAATGGAGCATAATTGAGATGAAAGACTCATACTCGTTATGGCTTAGGTGTTGCTTATCTTATATATATATATTTTTTGAGTGGATTATGCTTTGTTTATTTTCTAATATAGTAAAATGATTTGAAAAAAAAAAATCTTTTCTAAAACTTTCACAAAAATACATAATCAGTAAAACAATACATAATGAGTCAAGGTATGGATTATGTTTGTTGACTAATGTTATGGTAAGAAATTTTAAAACAATACATAATCAGTAAAAAAATGTAATGCATACTTAAAGAAATTAATTAGATTATTAAGTATTGAAAGAAGTGATTAGAGGTAAAAAAAATTTAAAGAAATAAAAATGAAACAGAATTTATCGAATAAATAAAGAGAAATAAAACTTAAGAGTCATTTTGTATCCTTAACAGATGACTAATGAATCAATTTGGAGATTCTAGCCATTGTGTAAAAAAAGTGATTCCGAATTAGAGGAAGAAGTCAATTTGGCCGAACAAGTCCCTAGCAACAATAACGGACAGAAGAAGAATTAACAATATCGGACGAATTATTTAAAAACAAATAAAAACAATATCGGACTAAAGTACTTAAATGGGCGAAGAGCAAGGATAGCAATTTTATCCCATCTGGGCGGCACCCAATTCTATCAGATCCGATTTTTAACAGGCTCTGGTAGCTAATAAACGGGTTGATATGAATTCGGATGGTATTTTTACTATCTGTATTGTCGGGTTTGAAAATTTGGATACTCGCTACCGGTTACCCGTTTAATTAATATTCCAAAAAATTTAAATTAATTATTTTTTTAAAAGAAAATTATATAGATACACATTTTAAATTATATTTAATACTGTAATAATATTTAATATTTATATTATATTTTTTAAGTTAAAATAATAATTTTTTATTTTTACTTACTTTTTATTTTTAAAAAATAAAAAATATAAATATTTTTAATATTAAACGAGTATTTAAACAAATTCGGGTATTTAAATAGGTAATTATAATTGAGTTTGGAACCATTCCCAATAGTAAAAGTGAATTTCTAGAATACCTAATTTATAATTGAGTTTGAATTCGGATAGTGCATTTTAAACGGATACTTGATCTGTTGCCATCCCTGTAAAGAATACTCATTCCACACAATGTCGTTGCTCTATTCAACTGCTTGCTAAAAGGTATGCACACCAAATTAAGCTCGAGTCATTTACTGAAAACATAAAATAAATGCAATTAAATATCTTCGTACCATTAACATTTCAGTAATTCTTTCTCCCAGCTCTCTATTTCTCCCAAAACCTAAATGCTCCTTTTTCTTTTTCTACGGACAGCCATTGGTGAGCTCTCACCAGTGGTCACCTATTTTATTTATTTATTTATTTTATAAATAATCTTCAGATCTGTGTACAGATTTGAATTATTGTCGCCTAAGTATTGTGATTTATTGTTGTCTATATTTTGGAGTTTTATTTGCAAATATAATTCTAAATTATTGTTGTATCCATTATGGTAAGTTATTGTTGTAATCATTATGGTGTTTTTGTGTAGGGTATTTCGTTATTTAGATAGTTATATAGAAAAAAGTGGAAATCTCCTCTGTAGTAGAAAGAAAAAAAATTGAAGATAATTAGATCGGACTTGTAAAAAGACTATGGAGTCGAACAGTGACTATGAATAGCTATCAAGTAGAGCAAGCAATCACCTATAGTACAAATATTATACTCTGTCAACTCGATCAGATACTTCAAATCAACATTGTGTTTTTTTTATTCTTTGTATAAGTGGTTTATTATTAGACTTTCTATACAAAAATATAGAAATATATTGATTTGTATCTCATATCAGTATACAGTTTCCTTTTAATGAAATTTCTAGTTTGATTTCTTCTCAAGAAAAAAATATCTTTGTACCATTTATAAATTGTTACATTTTTTTTTTTGTTTAATTGGAATGAAATATCCAATCCTTCATCCCACAGTTAGTCTTTAAATTATTAGAATACTAGGCGGTAACTTGCACTTTACGCGGCTATATAATATTTATATTTTTAATTTCAAGTGTAAATGTAAGATATTGTACTGAGTTAAATTGAAAACTTCATTTTTTAGGAAGAAATGACTGGAAATATTATTAGAAATTAAAGTAGGCTTATAGAACAATTTAAGTACTTGATTTCTGTTTTTTTTTAAAGAGATTTAACATTGAGAGGATGCAATTAGAGAAACATATTAAAACGTAATATTAAATTCATTATTGCATAAAACATATTTAGATTATCTTTTATTACACACACTTCGATCCCTGCAAAAGTATTAAAAAAAGCTAAAATTAGCAAAATATAAAATGATAATGAAATTGAAAAAAAAAAAAAAACCTAAGCAAGCATAACAAACAAAGCAATAAAAAAACCACGGTGTTTTTCTTTTAACTGACGAAGTAAACCACAAAATTAAATTTTCGAACAAATTAGAAATAAATTTTGAAATTTAAAAAAAGAAAAAAAAGAAAAACAGAATAGTGAATAAGAAAACAAATCTTAAACTTTTTCTTTATATATACTATATATAAATATCGAATATATATATGTTCGCCAAAATATTAATTCCATGTCAACCCAATTTCAAATCAAAATCAGAAAAAACCCATCTCTTTAAAAGAAATTCTTTTGTAGGTTTTTTTGGTCTATGATAGAATGAGAATCTAAAAAATGAACTGCAATCAACTCATGCTCTAATGGAAAGAGGATTTTAGTATCTTAATTTCAATTTATTCAAATAAAAATGAAGAGAAATTTGGAGAAATTCAATTAGGTAGACGAAAGATTTGGAAACAAAATATAGATTTACTTTAGTATTTTAATATCAATTTCAAATTGTATTGATGATCATTAAATTTAGAAAATTAAATTTAAATGTTAAGAAACTTAGTAAGGTTAAAATTATAATAATGATTATTAAATTTGAAAAATTAAATGTGAAACATTTAAGGAAGGTAGAATGGTCAACATCAATTAATTAAAAGGAAATAATAAAACTGCAAATAAAAATACTAAAAGGAAATAATTAAATTTCAAAAGTTTAAAAGGCTAAATTTTCTCATGCAAAGAAAAATAAAATGCTAAAAAATTTAGAGAGTTTGCTTTTTAAATGATGCGCCACATTATTAACCAAGAAAAGCTCCATAATCCTCCTTTATATATATATATATATATATATATAATGATCTGCAAATTTATGGCGTTAATTTTTCAGCCTCAAACATGTATCTATCACTAAATTCTTGTCCTTTAATAGTTGAAAAATTAGGTGCCAACTTTTGGTGCTCGCTCTTATTATGATTCACATTGATCGGTTTATAGTTTTTTCAAACCAAATTTATGATAGCAATAAATAAAAAATTTAAATCAAACCAAACCATAAAAGTTACTCAAATCAACCAAACCAGAAAATATGATTTGGTTCAGTTTGATTTTATTTAGATGGTTTCTAGTGGTTCATATATTCTATATACAGTGTGCATATAAAAAAATTGCATCCTTATTTTTTTTTGACTCATCAATAACATTAAAAAGGAAATTCATTTAATTGTTTAGGCTTACATTAATTTTTACATTTTAATTCTTCACTAGATCATTAATGAAGCAATTTACGGATTTAGAATTTAATTTCATTCTATATTTGTTACTCAAAAATTATAAAAAATTGTGTATATGAGTTATAGATTTGTGGTTCATGAGTTATAAATCAACGTATACAGATTGCCCAATTTCAAAAGGTTGACCGACAAGAATTTAGATATTGAAAATTCTATCAAGTTGGAAGATATCTTCGTCAATACTAGCTACTAACAATATCCCCTTGCTATGCATGGTTAAAAAAAAATAAGGTAAAAAATTGAAAGAATATATATATAATTTATAGTAAAAAAAAAAAAAAAAAATATATATATATATATATATATATATATATATATATATATATATATATATATAGTTGTGATTTTAATTATCAGAGTAAAAATTAGTGAATAGACATGTGTTCAAAAATATGGATTAAAAATATTAAAATTATAGAAATAAATAAAAAAAAGTAAAATAAAAGGTGGTAAAATTCATTAATTTGATTTATTTTAAAATTAATGTAAAAAATAATTAACTCGCTATTTCATTAAAATCCATCAATAAATAATTTATTTTAAATAATTAAAAGTTGTATAAAACTTTAACCTATCATGTTATTAATTGTCACGACCCGTTTATATAGGCCGGACCGGCACTAGGGCCCAGGTAAGCTTAAGGCTCCCGAGGCCCGTAGTAAGCCTGAAACACTAAAATTTGCTATCTCAATATAAATTTCAAATATTCAGCCCATATTACTAAAAAAAACAAACCTCAAGATTTTATTACATCTCGGCCCAAATTTATCTTCTACAAAATTCCACAGTTCAGGCCCAATTTACAATACATCACGTTTTTAATATGGGCTCACAGAATCATCTCGTCTATGATAATACACGACTAAATGTAAGTAAATTCTACAACTGCAGAGTCACTAATTGTTTGATATACATAGCCTTTTATACATACAGTTACATAGTAAAATAATTATGGAACTAGGGAAAATTTCTTTAGTGCCCTGCGTCAAAGAAACGTAACCTAACTCGAATTAAAGAGAAACTTACTTCCTGAAAAATTAAATAAGACATGTGAATTTTCTAAGGAGTAATAATTATTGCACAACACACACAGTCACACAAATGTGTAAACATATCAATCTAGTCATCCGACTAGTTTTATGCTCACGCAGCCAGTCACACAATGGCACATCACCAGCACTCACAATCATTAACATCTTCATATAATCACATCACGTGGAAATTAGTCAGTGGAGTCACCGAACCCCCGATGAGCCGTCCTCCCACATGGCTCATCCTCTCACATGTGCACCAGGGAGCCGATCCCCCATACTGGCCGACCGGTCTAATCCTCACTTGACCAGCCCTCTCATTGTTTTTCTATCCTCTCTTTTCTTTTTCATACCAACAGGAGGCAACCCGGTGGTCTCCATCCAATCTAGATCATCAAATGCTCACAACAGGAGGCCACCCTGCGGGCTGCGATCAAATCTAGACTGTCCGGTGCGCAACGACGAGAAGCCAACCCGTGGTTAACGGTAACGGTAATGGTAGGTGCACACGGGGGGCGCCGATCTCCCATTTACCCGGCTAACGGTAATCATATTGGATCCATATAACGGTAACGGTCTCACAAACCCATGGTGACCCACTTCATCCCAATTCCACACAAACAAAACACAGCAATATCACAACACAATTAATCAAGTATTGCAATTAAATGCAAGCATATTAATCAATTAAACATCGTAATGCAATGCAATGCAAATAACTACATAAATAAATAGTATTAACAATAAACAACAATAATAAACTAAATAACAATAATAACAATATTAATGGAAATAAATAAATAAATATGTAAATCATTAAATGAGTAATAAAGATAATAAATAATCAGAGAGCTATATTTATTATGTATCGAATTATAAAATTTATCTAAATAAGCTTATTTATTATGTTCTATTGAAATTTCGGCAGCACCTCCCCTAAAAATTGGACTATCTACCTGCTCAAATATCACAATATTATATATATTTATCAATCAATACACACAGCCCATCCGTCGGGCAATCAATCAATTTAATTCCCATCCTCCTTCAATAGCAACGTCAATGTACTATACTAGGCTACAACTTACCAAAAAAAAAAAAAAAAAAAATTGAAATAACTGCTGCCAAATCCAAAAGTCTAGGCTTTATGATTAAATTTTCATATTTTACAAACTAACTAACTCACTACCCTACAAGAACTTAATTTATGACTTCAAATACCCATCCCAAACATTATAATTCAAAGAACCAACTAATTAATTGCTGCTAGCTCAAGAAATTCAAAATTTTCTATTTAATACCCAAAATATATCCACCATTCTTTAATCATTACTAAAATTCTAGATTAGGCATTACGTACCAATGTTTCCATTAAATTGCAATTTAGTAATCTCATCTTTTAAGTAATCCAATACACAACTTAAACATATATACCAACCCCAACAAGTATAAGAACATCAAGGAAAATATATATCCATTTCATGTTAACCTGTTAAAAGAACACAACATATTCAAGATAACTGCTGCCCGCCAAAAAGATGTATGTTCCTTAACTCCTAAACTTATATATATATATATATATATATATATATATATATATATATATATATATATATATAACACATATGCATAAGTTCAACTCATTCCCATCACAAATTAAAATCCCAATCACATAATCCATATCAAAAAGAGTTTAAGGCAAAGAGACTAAAATGGCTACTGCCATTCCAAAATTCTCAACTTCTTCCACCTAAACCTGCAGTAAATTTATTGGTTGATTTATATGCATGTTAAATTGCGATTCACAATCAAAAAAATTTTTTTTTTTAAGAGTAACGCTTAAAGTTCCTTTCAATACTAACAGTAGCTACCTAAGGGTTAATTCCTAACATTCCAATAATACTACAAATCATAATCTCAAATGAAAAACTCAAGAAATAAACTCAAAAGGATTGAATCAAGGCTTACCATCGACTGAAAGAAGCTGGAGTCTACCCATCTTGCAATGGAGTCGTCGGAAAATCGGGTTGAAGATGCGACACGATTTCCTGATCAAACGAAGTCGTGGGTTCCCTGCAATAGTTGTGTTCACCAGAGACGAAAGGAAAGAGATAGAGAGAGAGAGAGAGAGAGACCGGAGCTGCTGCAACGAGGAGGCGACGAAAAGGAAGCGGTGGCCGAGGCGCTGGTCTCCTGCCGTTGCTGCGTTCGCCGTAACGAAAAGGGAAAGAGAGGAGAGGAGGCTGGTGCTGCAGTGAGGCGGCGGCATGGCAAGGATGCGCGGCGAGGAGGCGCTGGTTCTTGTGGTCGGAAAACCAGAGGGGAGAAGCAGCGAGGTCGCGCCAAAGAAGAAGAAGAGAAAGAAAAAAAAGAAAGAAGAAAGGCGGTTTCTAGCAAATTCTAGGCCATTCCGGTCGATTCAAACCGGTTTGGTCTGTTTTAGTGATTTAGTCTCATTTTGTTTGATTTTCAAGTTTTTCACTCGGTTTTTGGATTATTCGTGTGGTCCTCGACAAATTAAACTGATTTTCAGGCCTGGTTCAGTTTATTTTAACTGTTTAGTTCGGTTCCGTAATATTTTCTCTATTTTCTTGATAATAATAATAAACATATTAATAGTAACAATATTTGGTTTTTAGGATAATTAATTTATATATATTCATAATAGGTTAAATTGAGGTTTCGTATTATTTCTCAAAAATTTTAACTGTTTACGAATCAAAATTTTTTTTCGACATTTTATTTGGGCTTGGGCCCAGCTCGTGAAACTTTTGGGCTCAAATTAGAATTATTCACTGTTTACGGCCCATACCGTCAAAAATTCAGATTTTTGGTTTAATAAAATTCTAAAGTTTTGAAAATAAAATTACGGGTTGTTTCATTAATACTATAATTAATCAATTATATTTAACATAATTTAATTTAATAAAAAAAATTAAAATTTTTAATATAAAATAGTCCATGTCATTAAAATTTATAAATTATGAAATTTATTTATATCATTAAAAGTTATATAAATTGTTACTTAATACGCTATTAATTCTATAACTTTATATTAATCAATTACATTTAAGACGGTTTAATTAGATCATAAATTAGTTTATTTTTAAATAAATATGAAAATAAATAATTAAGTCATACACATGTCATTAATTTGAAATCCTACGTGGCAACATCAAGGAAAATTCTAAGAACTACTAACCCCATCAGTAAAAATAGTTGAAATGTAGAAAATTCTAAACTTTTAAGAAAAAATGAATAATATATTTAAAAGTAAAGACCAATATATTTTTGCCAAAAATACAGAAGAATATAGTGATACAACTTATATATAGTATTTTTTAAAAAAGCTAAAGTGTTTCTTGAGAGTAAACAATTTAAAATTTTAAAAAAAAAGGTGCATTACTACATCATGTAGGAAAAAAAAAAAAAAAAAAAACAGAACGTTTAGATAGGAAACGTTAAAATACATTAAAGATATGAAAAGTTTGTTAGAGGAAACATTTGTTACTTTACAAATTTGAGAGAAAACATTTGCTACAAAGCAATACATTAATA
Source organism: Jatropha curcas (assembly GCF_041381405.1). Lineage (NCBI taxonomy): Eukaryota > Viridiplantae > Streptophyta > Magnoliopsida > Malpighiales > Euphorbiaceae > Jatropha > Jatropha curcas. The sequence continues at coordinate 22,726,040 of NC_143158.1, read as the reverse complement.
CATTAATTGAATAATTCATTTTTATTAAACTTTATTATTTTTTAAAAAACTAATAATTAATAATAATTACTGAAAGTCATTAATACATTAATAACCAAATCAAAATGAAACCAAAAATATCAATTCAAAATAAATCCAAACCAAACCAATACATTAATATACTAAATAATCAAATCAAACCAAATCAAAAACACTAACTCAAAATAAATTCAAACCAAACCAATACATTAATAAATTGAATAATCAAATCAAACCAAATCAAAAACATTAATTCAAAATAAATTCAAACCAAACCAATACATTAACACATTAAATAATCAAATTAAAACATGCCAAGTGGAAGTCTAATTGGAGGAATATGTCACATGTCATTAAAATGCCAAGTGGATATGTCACATGTCAACTTTTTAAGGAAAAAGTGCTTGCTATATATATATATATATATATATATATATATATATATATATATTAATAGTTCTTAGTTGTTTTAACAGCTGTTAACTGTTTATATAGAGATTTATTTTAGAAGTGTTTAGTAAAAATAATTATTTAATTATTTGTTTAACTTAAAATGATAAACAAAGAATATTAGCTAAATTTAGGGAAAAAACAATAGATATGGTTGTAAAAAAAAAAATTTTAATTAATATCTATGAAACGCTAAATATTAACTTTTCATAAAAAGCTCTTTCAACTCCTAAAAACTATTATAAAAACTAAATTGTCGAACAATATAGCTAACGGAGATAGAATTTTGATTTGGTCAAATGCTAAAAGATCAGTCAAATATTATTGGGCCAAGTTGCAAATTTTCAAATCATAAAAAATCATATGAAATACAATTCTAACCCCTATTTGGAACAAATGAAATTTTATGAAATTCATTCAAAATTCTATATTTTTGTGTTTGGAATGAAAAAAAAAAAAAAAAGTAGATTTCAATTCTAGGAATTCAATTTTATGAAATTGAATATAACTACACCAAATTCCACAAAAATAGGTGGAATTTTCCAAATGAATTCCACGAAACTAAGCAATTCAACTTTTTATAACTAAACTACCCTTCACCTTCTACAAAGTCAATTTTTTACTTATTTATTTTATCAAACTTGACCAAAACTATTTAAAAATTTTGTTATTTTAGAAAAATATTTTCTTATTATTGTGTTTTTATTTTAATATTTTTATTTTTTATTTTAATATTTTTAGCATTTTTTTTACCATTGAGGAGAGAGATTTAACTGAAATATATATTTATCACTAAATTAAATGCAATAATTTTATTTATTTTTATATATTTATTTTAATAAAAATATAAAAATTATATAGCATAACATAAATATTATTTATTATTTATTTTTTTGAAACTTACTATTTCAAGGATAGTTTAGAAAACAAAAACAAATGAATTTTCAATTATGAATTTATTTCATATATGATTATATGGAATTCAATTGAATTACATATTTTAAATTTATCATACCAAACATGAAAATTCATTCATAAATGAATTTTAATGGAATTCATTTATAAATAATTCTATATTTTGAATTTATTTATATCAAACAGAGCTTAATAAAGTTAAAAATTTCAAATATAAGATCTGATAATCTTAAGGTCAAGAGTATTATAAATTTTAAATATATTTATATGTGTACTCACACGTACAACATTCCTGTAACAAATTAAGGGTGTAAAAAACAACCAACCGAATTGAACCAAAAATGGAATCGACTTATTTTGCTCGATTCAGTCAGCCTACTCAAAGAGGCTGAGTTTTACCAATTTTGTTGGTTTGAACGAAGTTATTGGCAGTTCAGCTCGATTTTACGGAAATTAATCGGTTAGACTTAAAATTGATTTGAAAAGATAAAAATAAATCAAATTCAGTAAAATTGATCGATTCGGTTTGGCTCAAATGATAATTTCGATTTTTCTGGTCAAAAAAGTTCGATTTGACATTTTTTAGTCTTAATTCGATTCGATTTGAACCAAACCGACTGGTTTCTCACCCTATAACAACTATATAACCACCAAATATAATAATTAAAATATTAGATTAGTAATAAATCAGACTTTAGGTATTATTTTCTTTCTATATTTTTAATTATAGAAACAAGAAAAATAAAAAATTTATGAAGAGAAATAAAAATAATTTGTGATATCTTACTAATATATTTCATATATGTATAAAAAAAGTAATATATACGGTGTGTGCTAACTATATGTGATCTAAATAGTATTCTTACTAATATTAAGAGTGAAAAGGTAAAGTTTGAGTTCTCTCGACCGCAATAGTTTCTATCAATATAACGAGTGAAGAGAAGGGCTATCTTATTTTGTGTTATTTCAGCTCATGAACCTCCTAATCAAAAAATATATATACAACATGTACAATTTTTTCAAATAACGTGTAAAAAAATTATGCTACTATTTAGCATTTTACAATCTAACACTATATACAAGTGCTGAGAGCTGACAACTATCGTTGCTGCTCTGCTAGTTATTAGCGCCGCTAATTGCTTACGCCTAACTCTGTCATTAAACAAAATATTCCATAAATTATATTGGGTTAATTGCCATCCTTAGTCAATGTGACGCCGAAGTTGGCTCTATATCAGCAATCTCACATGAGAAAATAAAGAGCAAAGTAGAGACAAGAATGACTTTCCTGCAGCATAGTTTCGCTATAAAGCAATTGCCAGCAAGTCATTCTTGGCTCTGACTATACTCTTCATATATCTTTCATGAGAGCTACATGTATAAATAAATAGCATCATCATCTTCCTTTGGCATTGTATACTCATTTACAGGCTACCTAATTAATCGAAATTGTTGACAGTTGATAACAGTCACTAATAACTAGCAACACACTGCTTGTTATTGGCCGCTGGTAGCTTAGTGCTTATGTGAAAAGTAAGTGGGAGGTCTCGAGTACGAGTACTCTCAACTATAATTTTTTCACCAATTTGATGAGCCAAGAGAAAGGCTGCCCTTATTTTGGCCCACAGTATATTATTTCGGCCTATTGAGCCTCTCAATGGATAGGTGAAGATAATAATTTAATTATAAGGCAATGGGACAGATCGAACCTGGGAAATTTGGATCCCAAAGCATCATCCCTAACCGGGGATCATTTGCTTTGCCCCTTAATTGTTTAAAATCTGACCTAAACCTTTTGATCACAGACCATCTCCTAATCTTTTGACAGAAGATCATTTCTTTATCCCTTAATTATTTAAAGTTTTGTCCTCCTTAATATAAACCTCTAACTTCGTCTGTGACATTGGAGTTGGCTGATCTATATCGACAAGCTCGCATGAGAAAATAAAGAGCAAAGTAGAGCCAGAATGACTTCCCGGCAGCATAGTTTTGCTATCAGGCAATTGTCGGCAAGTCATTCTTGGCTCTAACTCCACTCTTTATGTCTTTCATGAGAGCTACATAGATAAATAAATAGCTTTTTCTCTCTTCTTCCTATCACAACTCTACACATTTATGTGCATATTTATAACCTAAGATGATGAGTATAGAATAGTTCCAAATTGCATGCATGGGTATCAAAGCAAGTAGCTCCACCAAAGCTTCCATTCCATGTATAAATATTCTATTTTTATCCAAATAGATATATATCAGGTCTAACACAACAAGCATTGACACTCTGAATTTATTCTTCTAGCGAGTTTACTTTTTGTTCTTCAACTTATTCCACTATCAGTGACATGATAAGATTTTCTTTCCTCCAAGTCAACTACTTGTGTGGTCACAATTAGCCTACATTTGGAGAAATTGCACTAAATTTATTCTATTAATGGAAAATAATAGAATTTTTTATAAATTCATTTTTTTTCCATTTGAGTATTTATAAAAATTAGTTCTCCTTTTTCTCTCCTCTTCAAAAAAACAATTATTTTTTTAGCAAGTGTATATATTTTTTTATTAGAAAATTTTAATAAATTTAAATGTTCAAAATAATTGTTAAATATGGATTAAAATTGTGACAAAAATAATTTCTTTTATTTTTAGTAAAAATAAAAAATTATTTTGGCTTAAATACAGATAAAAATTGTTATACATATAATTTTTTTTTATTTTTAGCAAAATAAAAAATTATTTTGGCCAGTTCATATATTTCTTCACATGACTATCATTTTTCTCAATTTCACTAAAACAATGCCCTCAAAAATTCATGGTACTAAATTTTCCCTCCAAATGTAGTTAATGTTATTTTTTGGCAATGAGGCATATAAGTTACAAGAACGAAATTATAATTTATTATTGAAGTAAATTATTAGTGATGGTAAGTTATTTTAATTAATCATATATAATATGCAACCTTTTGGTGAGAAAAATTATGCAATGCAAAAGAAAATTAATGTAAAAAATATAATTTCTTATAGTGTTGGTAAATTGAAAACTTATGAGAAGCTTGCTACTGCGCAACACCAACATATATTTTCACAACTAGTAAATTTTCATCAACAAATAAATATTTTAGTGTTACCATACATAACAAGATCGAGGACACGGGAAATTACTTGAATAAAAGTTCATGTATCCACACGATGCATTGTCAACGTACCAAATAGATTTAATTATTTCAATCTACCATGTCAGTTATAGACCTATTTAATAAAATAAAATCATATCAACAACTTATTTTTTTCCTTTCCTACATCAATAACTCCTAAATCAACACAATTAGATTTCTTATCTCTAACCAAACATGAAACGTGAAAGAATTAATTGGAAATACGCTAGAAAAAAGCAGCTGCAAATATGACTTTATTTCATTGATTAGGTCTATAGCTGATGTAGTAAACTGAGTCTACTTAAAAATTTCTCCATTTTTTTTTTGAGTAATTAGTAGAATTATGAAAAATAGCAAACGAAGAGTGACCAATTTAGATGAAGGAAGAAAATTTGAAGAGGTGGACCTAGCAAACTGATTTGGGAGGACAATAAATATAAATTTTCAATGTTAGAGGAAGCAAAAGTTAGTTTACAAACCCATTGGTAAGTGACATAACCATTATTATCATCGAACCGAATCATGCATTTTGGTTTGATTTTTAACTATTTTCGAGCGGATTTAAACTTGTATTTTGGCTTGTGGAATATAAACCGGATTGAAAAAAAATTAATATTTTCCTATTGAAATTAAAATTGAATCCATTTCGTTGGGTCGAACTGCATCCATCCCTAGGCCAACCTGCCAATAATATATTTTTTTAAAAAATGTAACTTATTTAGGAAAATGTTCGTAAATTCAACTTCACAAGTAGGAATGAAATTACAAAAACTAGTATTCAAAAACTTTTCGAAATGACAGTATTTATCAATAATTTTTTTGGATACTTCTTACAATAAAGCAATAAAAATTCATGAATTGAACAGCAAAAAATATGGATTTCTAATAAATAATATGAATTTGGATAAATAATGTCTCAGAAATAAGTATATATATTTTTTATTTTACCAATTAAAAAAAGAAAATAAGAAAAGAATCTTTCGATAAAGTGAAACAGGAGTCATGATAATGAATGGAAATAAATGCGACTTCCTATATCCAAGTATTGGGGAAGGAATCAGCAATGAACAAACTCTATCTGGAATGTCTATCAATTTGGACCAGCTTTTTATGTTGTCGAAAAATAAAGTATATCAATGAAAAACACTTTCACCTTATTCAAAGGTCAACCAATATACTGTCCATTGTGTAAGATTTTTTATTCAGTTAGTTTTATTTTAGTTATAATTAGGGAAATTAATTATTTTTTAATCCCGTGTAAAAACTTTACAAATAACTTATATTTTGCAATGGAGGGGTATTCAATGAGAAAAGTTAAATCTTGTTGTGCAATACATAATAATCTTTAAACCAATTCTGCATCTTATGAATAATTTTAAAAAAAAAAGTTCGTTTTAAACCTAGCTCGCTTAGTTATAAATTGTGATTTTATTTTTTATACTATATATAAATATGGAAATAGGAGTAAATAATGGAGTTTCTGATAGCGCCCTTAATGAAATTTGAAAAATTCTACAATAACTTTAGTCATAGCGAATTAGAAAATTATATTTTATTAATTGATTTAATGTAATTTATAAAAATTATTTTTTAATAAACAAATATAGATAACTAAGAATTTTAAAATTTTTATTTTTTTAATAAAATATATACGATAATGATATATTTGAAAATTTTTATATTTTATTTTTTAAATATTTGATTTTATTTTGATTATAATTTAAATATTTTATTTAGGATAGAGATAAAAAAAGAAAAAAAATATTTTTAACATTCTTTTTTCTTTATGTTTATGTTTGTATGATTTGATTGGATATTATTTTTTAAAAAATAAATTTCTAATAGAATATACATAATATTTTATTTAGGAGAGAGGCAAAAAAGAAAAAAAATATATTCTTTTTTATTGTATGGTTTTAGAAAAAACTGAGGGTTTATTTGGAGAGGATAAAATGTTTCTTTTTTGTGATCTTTTATTTATTTATTAATTTATTTTAAATTTGCAACTTAGAATAATAGAAAAACAAAATACTTGAATAAACTCATTAACTAATATTAAATCCTAGCATGATTTGCTTTGTAATTTTCATTTATTGGATTTGCTTTACTTTTTTTTTTTTTTTTTTAGTTCATCAATATCAAATTTCATTACATTATGGCCTTTCGAGTTAAGAAGAGCTTAATTTTTTAAATTCAAATTGGTAATTTTTTTAATAAAATTTATTTCTTGTTATATGTTGAGTTCTGAAAATACTTTTATTTTTATAATAACTAGATGAAGGTCCACAGATTGCTCTGTTTATTGTACATTATACTTTGTTTCAAAAAACAATTCATTGATAACTTTTCACTAAATGAATAATAAAAGTAATTGCAAGTATTTTAGATAAAAATGAATCGAGCTGAACCTATTTAAATTTTCAAGCATTTTAAGTTTATAAGTGTAGCTCAATTTTTATATTCTAATGATACAACAATACTCTTTACAAAATATATTATATATTTTTTGCTCATAAGCTTTCATAACTAAAGTAAAAAAATAACTAATAATTATCTTTATGTATATTAATTAAAAATAAATGGATTTGTAGAAATATAAACAAAAATTAATTTATTTAATTAGATATTGAGTCTTATTTTCCTAATAAAAAAAGAGGCATTTTTATTTTATTTGGAAACAAAATGGGAAATAAATTAATCACTCAATAGTCCTCATTAATTATAATAAAATATAAAAAGAAACAATAAAAGATACATGTGTTCTATTTGTTCATGTTTCGCAGAATCAGGTATCCATGCCATTCGGAATTTTATTCATACGGTTGGAATTTGGCGTAGTTTAGTGCCTGTCCGTATTTTGCATCTCTTGTTTTAGGAAAATTGGAGATAGAATTAAACTCTGGCTAACTTGATTACAGGTGAGAGTCTTTGGCCTTTGTTGTTTGATGTGGCTTGTTGGCTCATTTAGAAGAATCACAATGCATGGATTTTTCACGCTTCTGGTTCAGCTGCTTTTGCGCACATTGCACCGCTGCTGAGAACTGGTTGTCCCCTTTTTTCGGCAGTTCAGCCCGAGGCTCGGTGGATTTAATGAATTCCAACTAATTAACTTATAGCGCAAATCCAACTTAAATTTCAAACTCTGAAATAAATAAATAAATAAATAAATAAAAATCGTTATACCATAAATACAATCAATTAATAAACACAAGATGAAAACTCTAAATTTATATCTAATGTACCTACTAAGCTACAGGCAGAAATAAAAACAATATATATAGAAATACAAGTCAATTGAACAACAACAATAATATATTTGAAAATAAAAAGAAAAAAAAGACAAAAAGGAAAAAAATAGAGCAAAACTATAGAATGAAAGAATAGAGAATTAATATGCAGTGAACCAATAAATTACGATGAGCCTAACCAAATTGGTTAGTGTGAACCCCTTACCCCAAAATATCAAGGCATATGAATGCATGTGATTAAGGGCAGAAATGCACGTGAATGTATGAGTCGCCACCTCGCTTAATTATTTTCGGGTAAACTAGGAAAAACCCTAAGTGACTCCAATTTTAATTAACCTAATTATTAGATTAATTATCCCAATGTTAAGGCATGGTCTACGAACCCGAGGTGGATCCCGAGACTATGTCATGCTGCTGAACTAACCAAAAAATGCATGCTTTGCAAGGTGATTAATGTAATTTGGACCAATGAAAATGTTTATGTGATTTCGACTTGCCGCTCGGGGTTAAATCCTTAACGTGCCTACGTACTTCCGTTTGAATAGAAGATCAAAGTCAACGTAGTTCGATAGGCCTTCTTTGAAGGGCTTTGAAGGTGTATGCTTAATGCATGAGTGTGTGTATGCTTTGTGCATGTTTGTTTAGGCATTTTGCCAAAGGATCGATTGATTCGATTAGGCGTTCGTCGCCAAAAATGTTGGTTTTAAGGCATTTGTGCCAAAAATGGTTGTCGGGCGATTTGTCGCCAAAGTTGATATTTGGGCTTATTATTGCCAAAATTGATGTTCGGGCTTATTATTGCCGAAATTGATTTTGTCGGGCGATTTGTCGCCAAAGTTGATTGATTTTAAGGCTTTTAGCCAAAAATGGTTCATTTTAAGGCATTTTGCCAAAAATGGTCGATTTTAAGGCTTTGAGCCGAAAATGGTTGATTTTAAGGCATTTTGCCGAAATTGATTGATTTTAAGGCTTTGAGCCGAAAATGATTGATTTTAAGATATTTTGCCGAAATTATTCGATTTTAAGGCTTTGAGCCGAAAATGGTTGATTTTAAGGCTTTGAGCCGAAAATGGTTGATTTTAAGGCATTTTGCCGAAATTATTCGATTTTAAGGCTTTTAGCCAAAATGAGTTGGTTTAGGCAATTTGTTTGCCAAAAGTGTTGATTGGGCGATTGTCGCCGAAATTGATTGAGTTTAAGACCTTTGGCCAAAATGTGTTGATTTAGGCAATTTGTTTGCCAAAATGACGTGATCGGGCGATTGTCGCCAAAATGATTGATTTTAAGGCTTTAAGCCAAAATTGATCGATTTTAAGGCTTTTAGCCAAAATTGATTGATCAATTCAAGGTATTATGTCAAAAAATTGATTTAAGCGATTTGTCTCTAAAAATGGTTAATCTTATTTATAGGCGATTTGTTTGCCAAAAATTGATTAAGCCGTAGGCAATTTATTGCCAAAGTGTAATTGATTAAACTGTAGGCAATTTGTTGCCAAAACGCGATTGATTGAAGCTTTTAGCCACAACTATCAATTAATTGGACTTAAGCCGGATTTGTTCGAAATAAGGCGATTGAACCGTAGTTATTAATTAACTAGATTCTTTAGCCAAAATTGTCGGATTTAAGATCTAACGCCATGATTATTAATTAATCGGGCATTTAAATTTAATCGTGCTTAATTAAAGTAGTTTATTTACCTAAATAATGACGTGAATGCATTTATGCAGTTGTAGAATTATTAAGAGTAGAAGAGAAATATGCATGAAGTGCTAAAATTAAATGAGCAGAGTTTCGTTTATGTACCTGATTTAATCGACGACCGCTTCTTAGCTCCAGATTAAACTCCTCGTTCGGGGAATATCAATTAATTAATTAGAATTTGTTTAATTTTTAATGGCCAAGTATCACAACATATAAAAATAAAGACTGAATTAAAAATGCAAAAAAAAAACGGTAAAAGAATCGCAAAAGCGTGAGGGAGAAAGATCGTCCGTCAACACAGACAGGAGTGGCCAAAATGAAGACCCGGAGGCCATTTTTATAGGCCGAATTGGGCATCCGGCGGCAGGTGCTGCCGGTGCCGCCCGCGTCGGCGGCAGGTGCCGCCCGAGGTCCGGCGGCAGGTGCCGCCGGTGCCGGCGGCAGGTGCCGTCGAAGGCTGGCGGCAGGCGCCGCCGTGCTCGGCGGCGGCCCCTTGGGTCTTTCGCTTCAGAGGGGTCTTTAGGAGTTTCGGATCTCCGAAAAATATTTCGGGACCTGTTCCGCGATCCTCGCAGCATTCCGGACGTTTTAAATACCATATTGGCATACTTTCGGTGAACTTCCAAAATGGCCTTCGGTCCGGTCGGGGTGTCTGTAGTCTAGAAAAACAGGCTTTTCAAGCCTCAAAATTTGAGTATTCACAGTTAGTTACTTTACAACCTTAGCTTGTTTATATAGATAAAAATGAAATTCAAAAAATTTTAAAATTATATATTTTTGAATTTCAAACTAAGTAAAAATAACTTTTAAATATTAAAAAGATACTGATAAGATATATTTTGTTATCTTAACTAATTATATTATATATATATAATAAAAAATTATTTTCCTAACTAATTATTTATCTATACACTACAAAAAAATCGGTAAATTGCGACCGACATATCGGTCGCAAAATATATTAAATCGGTCGCTAAATGGATGTAGCGACCGATTTGGAACAGAAATTAATCGGTTGCAAAAGTGCTCGTCGCAAATAATTTTGCGACCGATTGTCTAAGCGGTCACAAATTAGCAAGCGACTAATCGGTCGCAAATTAGCAAGTGACTAATCGGTTGCAAAATTATAAATATTGGTCACAAATTAGCGACCGACTAATCGGTCTCAAAAAGTGTCGGTCGCAATTATCAAACGCGGTCGCAAATTGTCGCAGATTCTCAAAATTAATTGGTTGGCGATCTGTCGCAAATTTAAATTTAACGGTTATAATTTAATTACAGTTCGGTCGCTAGTCGATCGTAAAATATAATTATGAGCACAAAAAAATAATTTAATAATATTAAAAACCATAATTTTTTTCCATTGTAAAAAATTGACATATATATACATATCACAAGCATCATCAGAAACAATAACAATCTAAGAAAGAATAACATGTGGTAAATATGTATAAATATGTATAAGGGTAACTATATATATGTAAACTTACTAAGGTTATTTCTAACTAAGGTTAACTATATATCTATAAACTTACTATAATATCAATAAGTGTACGATTTCTAATTTTTCAGTTTTTAAAAAAATTTTGGCAATACTTTCGGCATAACATAATCAAAACTCAAGTCAAAACACACTCACATAAACACTTATATATAATCCCAACGTATTTCCAAAGTCAGAATGGCCACTATTAGGCCTCCAACTCAAACGTATCATTCATGTGATTTCTACTCAATAAAAATGATCCAGGTGTGATTAGTGAGACAATGTTTGCGTGTGTTTACCAAAATAGGATGATACTGTATTTACCAAAATTTCTCCCCAAGCCTTGTGTCTAAGATAATAACAAATTAGCAAACGACTTGTAGTTTAGTGATGTCAAGATGGTTGTTAGACCGGAGAAAGTTTTAGTTAAAATTTTAATAGGAATCAAATCAAAAAAAAAAAACATACTTTTTGTTGCAATGGCCCAGTTTGATTTTACACATCAAATAAAAGAAACATACTTTTGGTTGAAATATAAACTTTTTTTGTTAAAAATTATGTGATAAAATTTACAGAGGTTTCCAGTTGCAAATATAATGGAGCTGTATTGATTGCTAGGGATAATGAAATTAACATTTCATAATTCAATGTTTCATTTAATGAAAAGAGGTTAAGGATCCAATCTTTAGGTCTCCTAAGTCCCTTTTCATAATTTTTTTTTTTGAAAAATCCAGTATTATTTATATATAGTAATTAATTACATATAAAGTAATTTCAAAAAAATAAATTTCAATACAACTTATTAATTTGATTACTATAAAATTTGATTAGTATTAAATTACACTCATTAATTTTTTTTTTTTACAAGTTACAATTATTTCTAATAATTGTGCATTATTTTTTACAATTTAGACTTAAGGTCATTTTTCTATTATCCATTCATTAATACAATTTTACAACAAAAAATATTATCTATTCATACAAAATTACAACAAACAAAAATTCTATAAAAAAAGCAAATACATAAAGAACCAAACTTAAAAACTTCAAATTTTCCAACAAATCCTATTTATAACAACAAAATATATTATCCATTCAAAATTACAACAAAAAATTCACCAACATTCACACAAATTAAAAAACAATTTACAAAAAACAAAAAACAAAATCAACATAAAATAAAATAAAATATAAATATAAATTATTTTGCAACATATATAAAAACAAAAATGCAGATAAAATAAAAGGGTAAGAGCACCTACGTAACCAGGCGACTGACGTGGCTTCTCCGACGACAGTAGCTTCTTCGGTGATCGGCGTTGCACTTGGGAGGCGTGCTAGAAATAGAGAGAAGAGAGAAAAAAAGGAGAAGCGGCGCGCTGCAATTGCGCCCAAGGGGACCAAGGGGTTAGAAAGCCCTAATTTTTTGCGACCGACAATTCATTTAAAAATTGATTGCAATTTTTAATCATGCGATGTCATTTTATAATCAAACAAATTGCAACCGACTTGTGACTAAAGAAGTCAGTAGCAAAAAATGGTCGCAAATCCATCACTAATCCGTTGTAAACCATATACTAAATTTGGCGCGGAATTGCAGCGCATAATTTAGCGATGGACAGAAAAACGGTCGCAAATCCGTCGCAATTGTGGTCGTAAATTCATCTCAATTGAGTCGCAAAATTTATTAGTTGTAGAATTGGCGATAGATATGCAGTCAGTCGCAATTTCATCGGTAATTTCGTCGCAGATTGGTCGCAAATCCGTCGAAAAATATTTAATCTCTGTTACTTTAAAATTCATCATAATCGGTCGCAAAATCATCGCAATATTGATTTGTAGTGATGGAAAACCGTGTTTTTTTGTAGTGATGGAAAATTTAAAAATAATATAGAAACTCAAAAAATTTATAAAAAAAAAGAAATATGAATACTAAAAGGAGAGAATGTCAAGTCAATTTTGTGAAGATATGATAAGGAATCGGGATCGGATCAAAGGAATGAGATGTAAGTTTGCCTCTATGGCACCCCACGTTTATAATGAAACGGAAACACCAATAATCGAGATTAAAACGCTTTATGGCACCCCACGTTTATAATGAAACGGTAACACCAATAATCGAGCAAAGAACAAGATAAACGCCACAAACGAGTTGATAAGTTTACCTTAATTCTTGATGCAATTAGAGGATAGCAAATTCTCACAATCACTCTAATTAAGAAGAACATGCAAGAGCATGAACAATTCTGCCTTTGATTCAAATTATGCCAAAAATCCCATTTTACATCTTAAGGAGGCTATTTATATGCCTTAAACAAACATAACCCTAAAGAAGAGCATCTAACTAGGCTGCCCTAGGGCCAAAACACATGGGCTTAACTCTAAAACACAAAATAAAGTCATTTCCAGCCCAAAACAAACAACTAGATATTGGGCAGATTGCATGCATCATAAAACCAACCCAAAACAACTTAAATAAACACTATGAGCCCATATCCCTTACATATTAATTAGACCAAAACAAGCAACAAGGGATAAGAACACATCCAAGCCCATTAGGAAGCACCAATGGATCCATATCATTCCCCCTTTCCTCAAAAAGATTCGTCCTCGAATCTTAGTTAAAAGTTGAGGTATCCTTTTGCTTGCTAGGATCAGTCCGCTTCTCCTTAGAATCCATGCCCTTTTCTTTACTCTTCTTCTCCTTTTTTATCGAACTCCATTGTTTGCTACAACCTGAATATGCCTTTGCAACACCTTTGTCTCCATTGGATTGCTTCTATTGACTAGTTGATTTGGAATGGTGGAGCCAAGAATGAAATCGGTTTGATGTTCTATCCCTCTCAAAGGTGGCAATCCACTAGGCAACTCTTCAAGAAAGACATCAGTGCACTCCTCTTTCTCTCTCTCAAGCAACTTTTTCTGATCAATATTCACTTCTTGAGGTGTCAATGGTGCAAGAACCACCTTTTCACCCTCACATGAAGATTGGGCAATCTCTTCTGGAACCATATGTTCAAATTCCTACAAAGGATCCATAAACACACTTGGCAAAGATGGGTTAGGATGATTGATGGTTAAACAAACTTCTTTGCACAAAGGTACAAATATAGGTTGAATTTGTTTTTCCTTTTCTTCTCCCTCTTTCTTTTTATTTGTACTCAGTATATTTTCACTCATTTTATTTTTACACTCTTTTTCTTTATTTACAGCCTCAAGTGTCATCCTTTTCTCTTCACATTGGTCTTTATACTCTTCTTCTGAGGAAAATGATCTTGGATCGGTCATCCACCCATCCTTTGTGAATGAATACCTATTGACATAATCCACATTTTTCCTTCCTTGCACCCTTCCTAACTTATTGTTCAAATCCCTAAAGTAATGATTAGGATTATCGACCTTCTTCTCTTCATGAGTTTGAAATCTATTTGGTGTAGTACTAGGTCGAACTCTTGTTGTATTAGAGCGTTGGGCAGCTTTAATCTCCTGCAACTCCTTTCTCATATCTTGGACAGAATTGTTGAAGGTTCTAAACTGTCCTAGAATTGACTCCATTACAAGTTTCAATTGGGGATCCTCCATTTGACTTCCCTCCCCACTATTATCTCCAAATGTGCCTGCACTCATGGTTAGTGTTCAAAATAGAAATCACAAAAACATTTGAGTCAGTGATAAAGCACTCCCTCACGTGTTTACACTCTTTAATCACTCCATGCAAATCCTCCAATTGTACTTCAGAATTTCAGGCCAACCAATCAATCTCAAAGCACGTTTAGAACACAAGGAAAATAAACCTTAACAAAAGAAACGTAAGCACAATTCTAGAAAGAAAACTCAAACAAAATGAATGGTAGCACAAGAACAAAACAATGTACTACTTGATTATTAATTAGAGTGTTGGAACAAGCAAATACACCCTAACAATATAAATGAAGCAAAGATAGCACACAAACAAGAAATAGAAACTAGAATTTAAAAGACAATTTCTGGATAGAATGTATGAATTTAGTTCACTACAAAGCAAACCAAATATGGACCTAATTAATTCTACCCAATCAAAGCAAGCAAATAAAGAAAACCCAAAAAAAAAATTTTTTTTTTTTAAGGTACTGTAGCACGGATGCTTCTGAGTTCCTGTAGCAAGTTACTGTAGCAGCGTGCATGACTTGTATCCTCACTTAACCCACAAATGTGACCCAATTTAGGTAGGGTAAGGCCTTAACAAGGTATAAGTGGGTGGTAAATGTGACCCAATTTAGGTAGGGTAAGGCCTTAACAAGGTATAAGTGGATGGTTTGTGTCTCCCAATTTCAATTTAGGTAGGTAATGACTTAATATTTAGGTTGTCCAACAATGACTTTTGTGTTTTCTCAAGATAAGATCCCAAATCAAGTCAAAATATGATATCCTTCAATTGAATGTAAGGTAGACTATCAATAAATTCCCAAATCAAGTCAAAATGCCTTTAGGTTGTCCAGTAATTGTGTCTTCCAATTTCAATCTAGGTAGATATTGACTTAGTATGTAGGTTGTCCAACAATTTTGTGTCTACCAATTCAACTTAAGTAGGTAATGACCTTAACAATTTCTGACTTATCTTTCTTTAATAATGACCTTTTTTTTTGTGTTGTAAGATCTAATTAATAAGATCTAAGGCTGCAATGTCTGGATCTTTTTTTTTTTTTTTTAATCAAGAAACAAGCAAACAACAAGAATAATCAAAGATAGATCTTGAATTAGTCAAAAGGGTAACTAGAAAATGATGCAAACAATAAGAAGATACAAAGAGAAAACTAGATTCAAGAAGATTTAAAGAGAAATTATCTAAATCCGACAAGATCTAAAGAGAAATTGTCTAGATCCCACAAGATCTAAAGAGATAATGTCTAGATCCAACAAGATCTAAAGAGATACTGTGTAGATCTCAGAATGAAAAGAAAACACAAAGATAAACAACAATGAATCCAACAACAAGAAAACTCAAATTCCTAACTAAGATAACAGAACTTACCCCAAAACTTTGATTTGGCTCTGATACCAAATGATAAGGAACCGGGATCGGATCAAAGGAATGAGATGTAAGTTCGCCTCTATGGCACCCCGCGTTTATAATGAAACGGAAACACTAATAATCGAGATTAAAACGCTATATGGCACCCCACGTTTATAATGAAACGGTAACACCAATAATCGAGCAAAGAACAAGATAAACGCCACAGACGAGTTGATAAGTTTACCTTAATTCTTGATGCAATTAGAGGATAGAAAATTCTCATAATCACTCTAATTAAGAAGAACATGCAAGAGCATGAACAATTCTGCCTTTGATTCAAATTATGCCAAAAATCCCGTTTTACATCTTAAGGAGGCTATTTATATGCCTTAAACAAACATAACCCTAAAGAAGAGCATCTAACTAGGCTGCCCTAGGGCCAAAACACATGGGCTTAACTCTAAAACACAAAATAAAGTCATTTCCAGCCCAAAACAAACAACTAGATATTGGGCAGATTGCATGCATCATAAAACCAACCCAAAACAACTTAAATAAACACTATGAGCCCATATCCCTTACATATTAATTAGACCAAAACAAGCAACAAGGGATAAGAACACATCCAAGCCCATTAGGAAGCACCAATGGATCCATATCAAGATATTTAAGGATTATATATATATCAATGGAAGCCCACAAAGCTGATTGCCAATAAAACACGATGCGTTAAGGCCATCAATTTGAGGATTATATATATATATATATATATATATATATATAAGTCTTATTCAATGGAAGCCCACAAAGCTAATTGCCAATAAAACACAATGCGTTAAGGTCATCAATTTGAGTGCTTGAAGGAATTTCGCCTGTTAACTTGTTATGCGACAAGTTTAAGTAGCTCAAGAAGGTTAAGGCGGAAATAGTTCGAGTAATTCTTGAGAGTTCATTTCCTGATAAATCCAGAGATTCAAGTTGTCGCATATCACCTATATTTTTTGGAATTTTCCTGTCAAAAAATTATTTGACAAATTCAATGCATTTAACTGAATTAGACTTGTCACTTCGGTTGGTATTTCTCCAAGTAAAAAGTTATTAGAGATATCCATACTTCTTACCCATTAAAGGGTTATAGTGTATTCTCGCATTTTCCTTTCATTACAAGATCTGTATTCTCTCTAGTAACACTCATTCTAATATTTGGATACCATAGTAAACCAGCTTGACATTTACTGATATCATTGCACTGAAGTTGCTAATACATTTCGGTATAGATTCAGAGAGCTTATTATGAGCTAAGTGTCACGGGCATAGAGTCTCACGCAGCACTACGCCCGTGCAGCGCCCCGGGAGCCCTCCCGCTTGGCTCCGAGGTAAGCCTCGCCATGCCGTACCGAACTGGTTTCGCCCTGCCATGGGCTCATCAGGAGAGCGGCCCGGCTCTCAACCAGTTGTGCCTGAGCAGCACACTACCCCGCCTGCATGCAGACTTTGCATGGGGTAATGGACCACTGGGGCAGAACGCCTTAATCCGCTAAGCCGCCTCAACCCACACAGGTTGAAACACAGCTTGGTACGCTCTTCAATTAGGCCTCATATGGTTACGGAATTTGTCCATAACATCCTCCCCCACTCAAAACCAGGCACGTCCTCGTGCCGAGGGAGGTCGACTCGCCCTTGGACCGTCCTTGTTGTACGCCCCACTTCGACCCACTTCTCTAGCTTTATGTAGCCATGCTTGCCCCCGATACACACGCTCCGATACACACTCGGTGCCTGAGGTCTGCGCCATTGCTTTGACACCGGATAGAGGTGCAAGGCCTAGGCCGCCATTGATTCGGCATCGCCCGAAGATGTGATGCCTAGGACTTTGCCATTGCTTGGACATCACGAGGAGCTGTGGTGCCTAGGACTCCGCCATTGCTTCGACACCACGAGGAGACAAGACATAGGGCGGTACTTTTGACGTTGTCCCTGGAGTTGTGCATCATCGACTAGGTATTGTACATGCGGCAAGTCCTGCTCTGATTCCACTCTGTCACGAGCATAGAGTCTCGCGCAGCACTGCGCCCGTGCGGCGCCCCGGGAGCCCTCCCGCTTGGCTCCGAGGCAAGCCTCGCCATGCCGTACCGAACTGGTTTCGCCCTACCATGGGCTCATAAAGAGAGCGGCCCAGCTCTCAACTAGTTGTGCCCGAGCAGCACACTACCCCGCCTGCATGCAGACTTTGCATGGGGTAATGGACCACTAGGGCAGAACGCCTTAATCCGCTAAGCCGCTCGATAAGTGCATTATCAAGTGCTTTTATTGTCTATATTCATATGCATTTTTGGGTTATTTATGTGCTTAATTCACTTTGTTAGACAATTTTTACCAATTAGACATTATTTTAGTTGCATTTGGAGTAATATGATTAAATTGGTAAAATTCCAGCATTTTTTTATCTTGACCCTTGTTCGGTTTTTCAGGGATATCTGGAGTTGTAGACCTTCAAATTGGATTCTGTTTGATGCGTTGGAAAGATGAAATAAATTTCTACAATTGTCAAAAGGAATCAGAAGCTAATTCAGTCTCAATATTAATCAAATTCAGCTCTGAATTTTGAAGCTATGTGCTGTATAACTAAGCACAACCTGTTCTGTTGTGGACTTCATATCTGGTTCCAAGTGTCCAAACTAACTCAGCCTAGGCCCATTGAATTCTTAGAAGATATCCCTACAGTTGTTGAGAAGACAATTAAATGAAATGAAGTCGTTTTGGTCTTCAAAAACGTCATAGAAGATTAACATTTTGAGCAGAAATATCTGCTTCAACCTGATCTGGTTTTTAGGTTGTATCTTTTGCTGTGAGTGTCCGTTTTGTGCGAGCCTTAGTTTGTTAGAAAGATGAGAAGGATATTTGCAAGTTTGTTGAAGAAGTCAGAATCAGATTCGAAGAGGAAGATGCTGAAAAACAGGGGAGAAATCAGAACAGCAAATATTTTCTGTTTACTGCTTTTGAATTTCCCAATTGATTAGGGATTCTTTTTCCTTTTGGAGGTGTTATATAAGGAGTGATTCTGCAGCAGCTAGGAGGCACGTTTTTCTTCTCTTAGTTCATCTATTAATCTAGGTTTTTGTTCTTTATTCTTTGTTTTGGTGATTGGAAGCCATGATTATGAGTGGCTAATTTCTTTACATCAATTCAAGGGATTTATCATCCTTGCACTTTTGTGAGACTTGGGTTTTAAATGAGAAGTTTCTTCTTGAATATCTATTGTTTCTTGTTCTTATTGAGTTGATTCTATTGAATTCTTTGCTAAAAAGGCCTATTAGTGAATTGTTTGGTAGGATTAAGTGCTATTTCAGATTTCATAATCCGTAATTGTTATGAAAGTTTGAATGTTAGTAGCAATTAGATATTACTGATTATATTTCAGGTTTTCAGTAATAATCTATAGAGACAATAGGGTTGAATTAAATGGTTTATGCTTTATGAATTGTTGTTCAAGTTTAACTACTTCCTGATTCTTAATGCTTTTATTAAATTGAAAGGGATTGCTTAATACCCGATCGTTTAATAATTAGAGTTAATGAGGGTGCTGGGCTCAAGTTAATGAAATAGGGGAGTTTTGGGAATTTATCATGCTTTTTGGTAAATTTCAGTTAAGTATTCAAAGAGTAATTAAATCATAAGTTGTCTGTGATCAATTGTGCATTGGATTAGAAATCACCTTGAATTGTTTTTTCATCAATTTGCATTACTACTTTAGTTTAATTAATTAATTTTCTTTTTGAACTGTTAAGTTGATTTTTTCACAAACAAACCCCCCCTTCTTTTTAAACACAAAAATTAAGATTTCAGTCTCTAAGGTTCGACCTGAATTCACCACTTCTACAGTTAAATTCAGTAATTTAAATTTGGTGGAACCAACAAACATCAAATTTTTGGCGCCGTTGCCGGGGACTGAAAGATTATTATATTTTGTGTTTTTATTTTGTTAAAATAGTTTTCTTACCTTTGTGTAATGTTGTGGTTTCGGGTTTTTGGTAAAATTTGTAGAATTGAAGGAGAATTGAAGTCATTTGGTTTATGACAAGAAGTTCTCAATCTGGTGAAATTATTTTTGATCCTAAAGTAGAAAAAACAGCTAAACGTTTGAGAAAATTAGCTAAAAAAGCTAAACAAGCTAATTTGAGTCAAGCCTCATCTGAACGGACGATTACTGATAGTTCAAACAATTCTCCGAGGGAATTAATTTCAGAATCAGAATCTGAAATTGATACCATGGCTACCAGAACCTTGAAAGAATTGGCTACACCTGACCTAAATCAGCAACCTTTGTGCATTCAATTTCCTACTTTAGATGTTGGTTTTGAATTAAAATCTGGTCTAATCCATTTGTTGCCTAAATTTCATAGACTTTCAGGTGAGGATCCGCATAAACATTTGAAGGAGTTCCATGTGGTGTGTTCTAGCATGAAGCCTCAGAAGAGCAAATTAAGCTTCGAGCATTCCCTTTCTCATTGGAAGACAAAGCTAAGGACTGGTTGTATTACCTTCCTTCTGGATCGATTAATTCATGGAATGAGATGAAGCGAATATTTTTAGAGAAGTATTTTCCTGCATCTCGGGCTGCCAACATAAGGAAAGACATTTGTGGCATTCGGCAATATAGTGAAGAGAGTTTATATGAGTATTGGGAGCGGTTTAAGAAACTTTGTGCAACCTGTCCCCATCATCAAATTACTGAGCAGCTGTTGATCCAATATTTTTATGAGGGACTTATGCCGATGGATCAAAATATGATAGATGCTGCTAGTGGAGGTGCTTTAGTTGACAAGACACCGGAAGATGCAAAAAGATTAATTGCTAACATGGCAGCAAATTCCCAGCAGTTTGGAATGAGAGTGGATCACACGTCTAAGATGGTTAATGAGGTAAGTACGTCTAATCTCGAGAAACAAATTTCAGATTTAACTTCTTTGGTTAGACAAATTGCTGTAGGAAATATGCAAGCTGTTAAAACATGTGGAATTTGCATGGTTCCTGGTCATGCTACTGATATGTGTCCTACACTTCAAGAGGATGAACTAGTGCAGCAAGCCAATGCAGTAGGAAATTTTGGGCAGCAACAACGCAGGTATGATCCCTATTCTAATTCTTACAATCCGGGATGGCGAGACCATCCGAATTTGAGTTATGGGAATCAGCCAATGCAAAATCGCTACCAGCAGCAAAGACCACAAGTGAATCAACCATCTTCTTCCTCTCAAAATCAAGGTATGTCACTTGATGATATTGTTAAAGCTTTGGCTACTAATACACAACAGTTTCAGCAGGAAACTAGGACTAGTATTCATAATATAGAGAAGCAGATTGGTCAGTTAGCTTCATCTGTGAGCAAACTTGAAGCTCAAAATTCTGGTAAGCTTCCATCGCAATCTGTGATTAATCCTAAAGAAAATGCTAGTGCTATACTTTTGCGAAGTGGGAGAGAAGTTAATAATCAGGTTGTAAAAGAGTCAACAAAGAAGCACAAGCAAGGTTCAAAGGATTCTGATATTCCTGAAGTTGAGGTAAATTCTAAACTTAATGATGCTAATAATTTTGTTGTTCCTCCTCCATTTCCTAGTAGGTTGGCCAAGACAATGAAGGAAGAACAAGAGAAAGAGATTTTGGAGATGTTCAGGAAGGTAGAGGTTAATATACCGTTACTTGATGCAATCAAGCAAATTCCCAGGTATGCTAAATTCCTTAAGGAATTATGTACTACAAAGTGAAAGTTTAGAAATAATGAAAAAGTTACCGTTGGGGAAAATGTGTCGGCATTCATTCAAAGAAAATTACCTCCAAAGTGTAAGGATCCAGGTTCGTTTTCTATCCCATGTAGAATTGGTGATTCTAAAATTGAGAAAGCAATGGCAGATTTGGGAGCATCTATTAATGTCATGTCGCATTCTGTTTTTCAAACTTTAAATTTAAATGCTTTGAAGGAAACTAGTATTATTATTCAATTGGCTGATCGTTCTAATGCGTACGATGGGTGTAGTTGAGGATGTTTTGGTGCAGGTTGGACAATTAATTTTTCCAGCAGATTTTTATATTTTGGATATGGGGGAAAGTGTTTCCACATCAAATTCTGCATTGATTTTATTTGGTAGACCTTTCTTAAAAACTGCCAAGACTAAAATTGATGTGGATGCTAGCACTTTAACCATGGAATTTGATGAGGAAGTAGTTAAATTTAATATTTTTGATGCTATGAAACATCTTGTTGATGAGCATTCTGTGTTTTCTCTTGATATAATTGATTCATGTGTGCAGAATGTCGTTGAGTTGAGCAAGGAGGATGAGTTAGAAGTAGTGATTAGTCAAGGAATTTATGAAGAAAGTACAAACCAGCCCCTAAGTGCAGAAATTCAAGATGCAGTAATGGAATTGCAGTCATTACCATTAGTTCCAAAAAGGTACAAGGTTTCTAGGATTGATTTACCTAATCATACAAAATTTTGGCCTTCTATTATAGATGCACCAGTTCTTGAACTCAAACCATTATTGGAGCATTTGAAGTATATTTACTTGGGAGATAATGATACACTTCCAGTTATCATTTCAAGTAAGTTAACTAAGATTGAAGAAGAAAGGTTGACAAGAGTTCTAAGAATACATAAGGAAGCAATTGGATGGACATTGGCTGACATCAAAGGTATAAGCCCATCGGTGTGTATGCATAGGATTTTGTTAGAAGATGATGCTAAGCCAAGTAGAGAAGCTCAAAGGAGGCTGAACCCACTGATGATGGAAGTTGTGAAGAAGGAGATTTTGAAGCTATTAGATGCTGGGGTGATTTACCCAATTTCAGACAGTAAATGGGTAAGTCCAGTTCAAGTCGTGCCAAAGAAATCAGGAGTTACGGTTGTAGCAAATCAAGATAATGAGCTGGTTCCAACACGGATTCAGAATGGATGGCGTATGTGCATAGACTACCACAAGTTAAACTTTTCAACTAGAAAGGACCACTTCCCATTACCATTCATTGATCAGATGCTTGAGCGGTTAGCAGGTAAGTTTTATTTCTGCTTTCTTGATGGTTTTTCGGGGTATAATCAAGTTGTGATAGCACCAGAGGATCAAGAGAAGACTACCTTCACTTGTCCTTTTGGAACTTTTGCATTTAGAAGAATGCCCTTTGGACTTTGTAATGCACCGGCAACATTTCAGAGATGTATGGTCAGCATATTCTCAGATTTTATTGATAATTGCATTGAAGTTTTCATGGATGATTTTATAGTGTATGGTGATTCATTTGATGCATGTTTACATAATTTAAATTCTGTTCTTGAACGATGCATTGAGAAAAATCTGGTTTTGAATTATGAGAAGTGCCACTTTATGGTAGACCAAGGAATTGTTTTAGGGCATGTTGTTTCTAATAGAGGTATTGAGGTAGACAAGTCAAAGGTTGATTTAATTGTGAATTTACCATACCCCACAACTGTGAGGGAATTGCGTTCTGTCCTTGGTCATGCAGGTTTCTATCGAAGGTTTATCAAGAATTTTTCCAAGATAGCAGTACCTTTATCTAGACTACTGCAGCAGGATGTTAAATTTGAGTTTTGTGAAGAATGTAAGGAGGCTTTTAACAAGTTAAAGTCAGCACTGACGACACCTCCTATTATTCAAGCTCCTAATTGGTCTATACCATTTGAAATTATATGCGATGCAAGTAATTATGCGGTGGGGGCTGTTTTAGGGCAGCATGAGGAAAAGCTTTTTCATGTGATTTATTATGCATCCAGGACATTGAACTCTGCACAACGCAATTACTCCACAACTGAAAAAGAGTTCTTAGCTATTGTTTTTGCTTTAGATAAATTCTAGTCATACTTGCTTAATTCTAAAGTGATTGTTTTTTCTGATCATGCAGCTTTAAAGTTTCTCTTAGCAAAGAAGGAAGCAAAGCCAAGACTAATTAGATGGATTCTTCTTTTACAAGAATTTGATCTACAAATCAATGATAAGAAAGGTGCTGAGAATTTTGTAGCTGATCATTTGAGCAGGTTGGTGCCACAAGAGGATCCAATTCCTTTACAAGAATTATTTCCTGATGAGCAATTGTTTAAATTACAAGGTATGATCCCTTGGTATGCTGATTTGGTGAATTATTTGGTTACTAAGACTATGCCTTCTGATTTAAGTAGAGCTAAAAAAGAAAAATTGAAGAGTGAATCTAAGTATTATGTATGGGATGAACCATATTTGTGGAAATTTTGTTCTGATCAAATTATTAGGAGATGCATCCCTGATAATGAGATTGAATCAATTCTTGTTTTTTGTCATTCATTTGCATGTGGTGGTCATTTTGGACCTAAGAGAACAGGTAGAAAGATAGTGGATTGTGGTTTTTATTGGCCTACCATTTTTCGTGATGCATATATTTTCTGTAAAAATTGTGAACAGTGTCAAAGAACAGGAAGTATATCTCAAAGGAATGAGATGAGTCAGACCCCAATACTTGTATGTGAAATTTTTGATGTGTGGGGAATTGATTTTATGGGTCCATTTCCTTCTTCTTTTGGTTTTACTTATATATTACTTGCTGTTGATTATGTTTCCAAATGGGTGGAAGCTAAAGCCACCAGAACTGATGATTCTAAAGTTGTTGTAGATTTTGTCAAGTCAAATATTTTCAGCAGGTTTGGAATTCCTAGAGCTTTGATCAGTGACAGAGGCACTCATTTTTGCAATAGAGCTGTGGAGGCATTATTAAAGAAATATGGTGTTTTTCATAGAGTTTCTACAGTCTATCATCCTCAAACAAGTGGGCAAGCTGAGGTATCAAACACAGAGGTGAAGTCTATCCTAGAGAGATGGTGAAGCCAAAGAGAAGGGATTGGAGCCTTAGACTTGATGATGCTTTGTGGGCTTACAGAACAGCCTATAAGACACCCATAGGTATGTCCCCTTACAGGTTGGTTTTTGGTAAGATGTGTCACCTTCCTGTTGAGATAGAACATAAAGCTTTTTGGGCTGTTAGAAATTGTAATTTTGAGTTAGATGCTGCTGGTGTGGAAAGAAAGTTACAATTGCAGGAGTTAGAGGAGATTCGTCTTGATGCTTATGAAAATTCTAAGATTTATAAGGAAAAGACAAAAGCATTTCATGATAAACTAATTTTAAAC
Organism: Jatropha curcas; assembly: GCF_041381405.1. NCBI lineage: Eukaryota > Viridiplantae > Streptophyta > Magnoliopsida > Malpighiales > Euphorbiaceae > Jatropha > Jatropha curcas. Next base: position 22,700,913 of record NC_143158.1, on the reverse strand, counting down.
AAGGAGTTTGTGGTTGGGCAAAAAGTTTTATTGTATAATTCTAGATTAAAGTTAATGCCCGGTAAGTTGCGTTCTCGTTGGATTGGTCCATTTATTGTTACTAATATGTTTTCTTATGGTGCTGTTGAGATTCAAAGTTTAGAAACTAAGAAGGTGTTCAAAGTCAATGGCCATAGACTCAAGCCATTTTATGAAGGCTTCCAAGAGCATTCACTGGAAGAAATCAAATTGAGTGATCTAATTTATTTAGAGTAAAGAAGATGCTGTGACCATGTCGAGCTAACGACGATAAAAAAAGGCGCTTTGTGGGAGGCAACCCAAATTTTTGCTTTATTTTATTTATTTATTTATTTGCAAATAAATAATGTCATCTTCCTCCTTTTGCTATATATTTATTGTCTCGATTCTTTTAGTTACTCTACCCAGGTATGTTTTCTGATATTCCTTTCGGATTGTTTTGGTTCTGTTGCAAATTATACAGGTTTGAGGAAATTCTGAAATTGGGATAAATGTTTTGTGAATGATTAAATGGTGTATTTGTGATCAAGTTTTTTGTTGAGTTAGTAGATTCAGTCTTATATAGGTTTGTGCTAGTCAATAATGGTAAACATGACTGAATACTGATAGGAAATTCTGCTTTTATTCATTGACTTGATTACTTACACTGAGACTGCACTGCTATTATTCTGTTCTCATATTATTGCTGAAATTGGATTTTAGTTGGTATATTAGGCATTTTTAGTTTTCTTAGGTTTGTGCAGATTCCTCAAAATTTAAAGTTCCTAAGAGATTAGTTGATTTGTTAGTTCTCTGCTATTTCCTTGAGTTAATTATTGACTCGGAAACGGTTAAGCTTGTGTTGATAATTTATGCCTAAATTTTGAATGATGTTAGGATTTGAGCATTGTAAATGAACTGATTTTCAGGTGCAGGACTGGATAGGTAACAAGTATTGCATATGGTTGATATTGTTAATAATTTTGGTCGAAAAAGTGACCAGCCATTCACTTGTTTGCTTGTTTGTCTGGCTTGTGTTTTGCATTTTATTCTGTAGCAGGTACCCTTTACCGGACAACAGCTTGGCTTTTGGTTGCAATTTATTTGATGAGTAAATTTCAGTGAAACAGGGCAGTTTTCTATTACTCTTGAGACCTTCCTCTTGTGATTTAATTGTGATTTGTCCACATTGAGGACAATGTGTAAAGTAAGTGTGGGGAAGGGTTTTATTATTAGGGGTGTTTTTTTTTTTTTTTTCTTAATGATTTTTATGCTTCATGGTATAATAATGCTGCTGAATTTATGATGGCATATTGCTGAAATTTTGAGCTTTCTTTTGTTAAATAGCTATTGCCATACAACTTATTTTGCTCATTTGTTTCTGCTGCCATTTGATTGTGACTGGTTGAGTTAGATGTCAGGCACTTATCCCATGAATTTTGAGTAAAATTTTTGTTTGATTAAATGATTTGAGCTGATTTTTGGGATTACTCCAAGGGTTTATTGTGTCCTTTAAGTAAGACTTAAAACTCTAATTTTTACGAAAAACTAAAGTTGCAAAGAATTTTATTCTTGGCTTTGAACAGTCCTTTGAACTAGGTTGAAAAGCAATTTCAATTAGTCTAACTAAGTCACTTTGACTGTTTTTGACTCTTGTGCATTTTTGAATAATTTGTTAAATTTGTGACTCTTTTAGTCTTAAAATTTGAGGCTTGAGTTTCATTTTTATTGAGCTAAATTTTGACCGTTACTTCTAGAATTCTTGGTAGGATACCTAGATACAAAGATGAGCCTTTTATGTGTATGTGTTTTTGAGTCAAGAGAAAAGTCGAAATGAGTCAACAAGTGTAAGACTTGTAGCAGTCGGATCGCTTCGCTGCCCAATAATGGGTAAAGAGCAGTGCTAGTAGCCACTTGAGCTCGTGACTTCATATACCCGTAAGCGGGTACCATTGATGACAACTCAAGCACACGATAAATGCTCAAGCTTCTTGAAAAAAAAAATAGCGTATGTTGAAAAAGGAGTCGGTGAAAAAAAAAAAAAAAAGAAAGAAAGAATAAAGAGCTTTCTTTTGTTTTTATTTAGTCTTTGCATGTATGGTCGCGATGAATTTTTGTACTTTGGTGAGTTACCAAATAATTCTTTGAGGAACGGTTATCAACTTTTTGTTGCATGTGCTTAATTTTATATATTCAAGCCTTGGATTTTATGTTTAGGAGATTCTAAATTCGACTTATTAGTCTTGCTTGCACTTCATTCAAACTTAGTCAATTTAACTTTGCTTAGTAATTGACTTTATTTTTCCGATTGTTCTCATAAGGATTGTTTAGGGTCGAGAAGAGTTCTTCCCTTTATGTTTAAGCTATGTTTTGTTGAGTTTTAAGTCATGCTTGAGCACAAGCATGGATTACCGCCTCAACCCACACAGGTTGAAACGCAGCTTGGTACGCTCTTCAGTTAGGCCTCACACGGTTACGGAATTTGTCCATAACATAAGTCTAAGGTTCGCAGCATTTTTAAATAACAAATTTAGTGAGGAATTGTTATGCGGTGCCCACTCAGTGGGACCCACATTTGAAAATAAACAAAAAGAAGGAAATTTCTTTTTGGTGAATCTCAATTTATTTTTCGGTGGACGCGTGATTAACGCGTCCACCTCTCCTAAAAATAGGAGATGATTCAGTTCATCTCAACATACAAGCAGAGCAAAAGAAAAAAAAAAAAGAGATTTAGAGAGTTTCAGTTTTTAAGAAATGGTTCTTAAAACTAAGGGTCTAGAAAAATAGTGAAGATTATTGGGGTGTTTTTGGGAAACACTTTTGAGTGCCACTATTTTGTATTACTCTCTTTGTAAGCCTACTATTTTTAATGGTGGAAGAAATATTCGGAGTTGGTCCCGTGGACGTAGCCCTAAACAGTTAAGGATGAACCACGTAAATTCTGTGTGTCACAATTTTATTGTTTTTCTTTGTCGTAATTATTTTTCGTAATTTTATTGCCGATGCCCTAATAAGTGGTATCAGAGCCTGGTTCCAACAGATCCGCCAAGCAGATAGCGGTACCGGATCCGTGGATATATTTTGAAAATAAATATACCATGACGACGAGTGCATCGGTGCAGTCTGTTCAAAAAGACGTTGCAGAATTGACCTAGTGATGATTAGTAAAATAGTAACTCAAATTTGGCGTGAATAGTACTATTGGCATTACTGTTGCTGCGTCCGTCACTGTTAAGCCCAACACTATTCACGTATAGTACTATTCACGTGTACAGTTACTATTCACACATACAGGAACTATTTACGTATACTATTACTATTCACGTATACTACTATTCACCTATACGGTTTCTGTTGGTGATAATATTCTACACAAGTAAAAAATGGACGATAGAACAACAGGCACAATGGTTAGACTCAAGGAAGATATTAATGGAAGATCTTCTATGCTGCAAAGATCTCTTTGAAACGATTGAATTGAAAAGAGTCAGGCCAACTTCAATAAATGAGACTGATTGGAAATCGATTAACAGAAAAGCAGTCGCAACTATTAGGCAGTCTGTTGAAATGAGCGTCATAAATCATATCGCTCATGAGAAATATGCCTATTCAATCTGGAAGAAGTTGGAGGACATGTACGAGCGGAAGAATGCCCAGAACAAAGCTTTTTTAATTAGAAAGCTTGTAAATCTAAAGTACAGAGATGGCGAAAGTGCTTCAGATCACTTGGGCAAATTCCAAGAAATATTGAACTAACTGATGACGTCAAAAATAATGTTTGACGACCAGTGCAGGCACTATTCTTATTGAGTTCCTTGCCGGACAGTTAGGAGACGCTGATTGTTACGCTCAGTAATGTGTCAGAGGGGAATCTAACCTTAACCACAGTTAAGGAAAGTATTCTGAATGAAGATACTAGACGTAAGGAGACTGGTACGATAGCAACTCAGATGCACTCGTTACAGTTACAGAAAGGAGGGGGAGAAGAAAACCAGATACCCCCAAAATCTAGACAAGCGTGACAATTCATGGAGAAGATCCAAGTCAAGAAAAGGTGTCACTTGTTATCATTGTGGCAAGCCCGGTCACATCCAAAGGCACTGCAGAAAGTGGAAGAAGGAACGAGCCAAAGAAAATGATGAGAAAAAGAAAGACGATATGGAGGTAGCCTCAGTAGTTATTGATGTTGATGCACTTGGTGATGGTAGTACACTAATTTCTCATGCTGGTCTCAGTGAGTGTTCCACAAGTCAACAATCTCTTTAGATTATTGACTCTGCATGTTCTTATCATATTTCTTCAAAGAAGGAATATTTTTCATCACTTACCCTCGGAGATTACGACCATGTCAAGACTTTGAATGACACATATATGAAAAATTGCAGCATTGGAACAGTATGCATCAAAACCAATGCTGGTTATGATCTCTGGTTGGAAGATGTGAGATACACTCCTGCGGCAAACTTCAATTTGATCTCAGTTCATTGTCTTGATGAATTGGGTTATGCAAATCTGTTTGTTAATAAAACTTGGAAGCTTTCCAAAGGTAACCTAGTGTTCGGAAGAGGAAGAAAGTTCAACACCCTATACTACACCCAGGCCAAAGTTTGCACAGGAGTGGTGAATGCAGTTGAAGATTCATCTGCTGAGTTGTGGCACAAACGACTTTGTCACTTGAGTGAGAAGGGAATGGAGACTCTCACCAAGAAGAAAATGCTATCTTTGAAAGGTTTGCCTTTAAAAATATGCACTGATTGTTTGTCTGGTAAACAACATAGAGTTTCCTTTCAAAGATCCCCTTCTCCTTCTAGAAAGCCTGGTATTCTAGAATTGGTACACACTGATGTTTGCTCAATGGGTGACAATCCTTGAGTGGTTGCTCATATTATGTTAGCTTTATTGATGACCATTTTAGAAAGGTTTGGGTTTTACCAATAAAGTCAAAAGACCAGGTGCTGGATATGTTTAAAGTCTTTCATGTCAGTGTTGAAAGATAAACGGGAAGAAAGTTAAAATGTGTTAGAGCTGATAATGATGGTGAGTACAGAGGACCATTTGAGAAGTATTGCTTAGAACACGGCATCAGACTTCAGAAGACAGTTCCCAAAACTCCACAACAGAATGGACTTGCAGAGAGAATGAACAGGACCATTGTTGAAAGGGTTAGATGTATGCTCTCTCATGCTAAACTTTTGAAAACCTTTTGGGTTGAAGCAATGAATACTGCAGTTTACTTGATCAACCTTTGACCTTCAACCTCCCTCAACGGAGATGTACCAAAAAAGGTGTCGTCAGGGAAAAATATTTCTTATGATCACCTTAGAATATTTGGTTGCAGGGCTTTTGTTCATATTCCAAAAGATGAAAGATCCAAGCTTGATTCGAAGTCAAAACACTATATCTTCTTGGGCTATGGAAATGATGGTTTTGGGTACAGATTATGGGATCCAGTTGAAAAGAAGCTCATCAGAAGCAGAGATGTAGTATTCCTGGAAGACCAAACCATTGAAGACTTTGAGAAAAATGACAAGCCAAAGTCTATCAATGAGTTTCCTGTTAGTCTTGATGCAGAACCTCATGTAGAACCACAAAACAATGAAGAAGATGATGGTGAACCTATTCATAATGATGCTGAACCAGCTCTAATAGAAGAACTGCCTCAATTGCGAAGATCTGCGAGAGGCAGGATACCTTCCTAGAGATATTCTCCTAATGAGTATGACTTGTTAACTCAAGGGGGGAGAACCAGAGAACTAGCAGAAAGGAGTTCACTTTGAAGAAATTTTCTCACCTGTAGTCAAGATGTCTTCTATCAGAGTTATGCTTGGTCTAGCAGCTAGCTTGAATTTGGAGATCGAGCAACTTGATGTAAAGACTGCTTTCGTCCATGATGACTTAGAGGAGGAAATTTATATGGAGCAGCCAGAAGGGTTCATAGTCAAAGGCAAAGAACACTTGGTGTGTAAATTGCAGAAGAGCTTGTATGGCCTCAAACAAGCTCCCAGACAATGGTACAAAAAGTTTGACTCTTTCATGGTAAATCACGGGTATGAGAAAACTACTTCTAATCACTGTGTATTTGTGAAAAAGTTCATAGAAGGCGACCTTATTATTCTCTTATTATATGTGGATGATATGCTTATTGTGGGCTAAAATGCTAAAAAAATTGAGAGCTTAAAAAAGGAGCTTGGAAAATCCTTTGCCATGAAGGATTTGGGATCGGCAAAACAGATTCTTGGAATGAAGATCTCTAGAGACAGGAAACGGAGAAAGTTGTGGCTATCTCAAGAGAAGTACATCGAGAAAGTTCTCAGCAGATTCAACATGAGCAATGCGAAACCAGTTTGTACTCCACTTGTAGGTCATTTCAAATTAAGTCTCAGTCAATGTCCTTCAAGTGAGAAAGAAAAAGAAGAATTGAAGAAGATTCCTTATGCATCCGCCGTTGGCAACTTGATGTACGCCATGGTATGCACAAGACCGGATATTGCTCACGCTGTTGGTGTTGTTAGCTGATTTCTTTCAAATCCAGGTAAAGAACACTGGAATGCAGTGAAGTGGATTCTCAAGTATTTTAAAGGCACTTCCAAAATCTGCTTATGTTTTGGTGATAATAGACCTGTGTTAGATGGTTACAAAGACGCAGATATGGGTGGTGATGTTGATTCGCGCAAATCAACTTCTGCATATCTGATGACTTTTGTAGGAGCAGCAGTTTCTTAGCAATCGAAATCGCAAAAATGCATTGCACTCTCATCCACTGAGGCAAAATATACCGCCATTACAGAAGCTAGCAAAGAACTCTTGTGGATGAAGAAATTCCTACAAGAATTGGGTATAGAACAAGAAAAGTACACTCTGCTATGTGATAGTCAAAGCGCAATACATCTCAGCAAAAATTCGACCTTCCATTCAAGGTCAAAGCACATTGATGTGAGGTATCATTGGATACGTGATGCGCTGGAGATGAAGCTATTTCAGATTGAAAAGATTCACACTGATAATAATGGCGCTGATATGATGACTAAAGCTTTACCTACGGAGAAGCTTGTCACTTACAGAAAGATAGCCGGTATGGCTAACATCCCCACTTGAGTTGTAGGGGGAGATTTGTTGTGGCGGTGCCCACTCAGTGGGACCCATATTTGAAAATAAACAAAAAGAAGGAAAAATTTTTTTTGGTGAATCTCAATTTGTTTTTCGGTGGACGCGTGATTAACGCGTCCACCTCTCCTATAAATAGGAGATGATTCAGTTCATCTCAACATACAAGCAAAGCAAAAGAAAAAGAAAAAAAAAAAGAGATTTTGAGAGTTTCAGTTTTTAAGAAAAGGTTCTTAAAACTAAGGGTCTAGAAAAATAGTGAAGATTATTGGGGTGTTTTTGGGAAATACTTTTGAGTACCGCTATTTTGTATTACTCTCTTTGTAAGCCTACTATTTTTAATGGTGGAAGAAATATTCGAAGTTGGTCCTGTGGACGTAGCCCTAAACAGTTAATAGTGAAACACGTAAATTCTGTGTTACAATTTTATTTTTTTTCTCTGCTGTAATTATTTTTCGTAATTTTATTGCCGGTGCCCTAACAGGAATAGGACCATAGAATTTGTTTGAGCGGAGGTTGAGAATCATCAATTTAGGAACTTCTATTCCAAACCAATTTGGAATTTCTTCATCAAATTGATTTTCACCAAGATCAATGACCAGCAATCTCTTACAATTTGAAAGAGATAATGGTATTTCTCTTGATAAATTGTTGTCCCGTAGATGTAGGGATCGAAGCATACTCAAATTTCCTATTGAGCTTGGAATTTTTCCAATAAATTTATTATTACTCAATCGTATAACTGCCAAAGCGTGCCACTTCATCCAACAGTTACGTATCTCTCCAGATAATCAATTTGATCCCAGGTTTAAAAATCACATGTTCATTGACTCATTGAATTAAAATTCCTTATTCATTTGAGAGCACAAGAAGTGAGAAATAGACCCAGAAAATAAATTATTGAAAAGATCTAATGAAGTGATAGCGGAAGAAACGAAAGGCAAAAAGTCGTTAAAGTAATTTGAACTCAAATCAATTTTGGTTGCCAAAAAAGAGTATAATGATTAATCTTGAGTCAAAGTTAAATGTGGAATCTTTCCATGTATTTGGTTGCCTAAAAGATTTAAGTAAATAAAGTGCGAAAAGAAATTTCAAACCAACTGGGAATGGTAACTATACTTGAGTTAGACATATCTAGAGTTGCTAAATACTTTTGTGAACAGATCCAAGGAGGAAGCACTTTTCCTAAATGCCAAGATCCTTGGCATAACTCTCTAAGTTGAAAAGGTGGAATCCAATTTGGGCTAACTTGAAAAGTGAGTGAGTTTCCACCAGTAGAGAAATGTGTCAATCTTATTAAATTGGCAAAATGGAGTTCTGTAACAACTCCCTCCATTGAGTTTGTAGAAAGAGATGCTGCTTTCAAGCTTGAGAGACTCCCAAAAGAAGTTGGAATATTACCGAAAATGGAAATTTTCCTTAAAGAGACTCCCAAAGAGATTGGAATATTAACGAAAATGGAATTTTTCCTTAAACAGAGAGAGGCTAGATGCCTGAATTGACCAAGGGTTTTTAAGGTTAGGTAGTTGACCAAAAAATTTGACAATCAAGTAAATGCAATGATTCTAAATGATTTGAAACACACACTGCCAACATTTGAAAGACATCTATTATGTCGACATTCAATTTAATGTATGACAAATCAATTGATCTCAGCTTGCAAAGACATCCTACGGACCTTATTAGGCAGTTTCCACCAACTTGGAAATTGTTCCCTAATAGGTGTAGACTTGTTAAAGAAGTCTAAGTTTTGAATTCCTTATGGTATGTTACCATAGGTATGGCCGGTTCAATGAACCGCCGGTTTAAGATGTTTAAAATTTTAAACTGGAACCGATCCTTGAACCTCTAGTTTCAGTTCCAATGAACCGACGGTTCGAATTACGGTTCCGATTCGATTTCGGTATTACATAAATTTTTGAAAAAATTAATAAAATTTTGATTCCAAATTCATAAATAAATAATAATTTTAAAATGTTTATATTTTATTGACTAAATAAATTATTATAAAATTTTAAAAGAAAAACTTCTATTAACTTAGAACTATTATATATTACATTAAATTTACAAATTTTGCTAATTCACTAATATAGAAAATTATAATTTTTTTTTATTTTGGGCTTCAATTAAATTAAAATTGAAAATTTTTAGTTTAATTGCCTACGTATCCTCTTAGGATTTAGAGAAAATCAAAGCCCACGTAGTTCTTTTTTTTATTATAATGGAAAATAACCTTTCAATTATTACAATTTATTTTAGTCATCGGTGCCACTAGTCCCCGTTAATGAGCCGAGATCATCATCATTGCTTGAATTTTGTTAGTCTTGAGTTATCAACGCCGCTCTAGTCCAATCGTCAATTGACGGGCGTCGAATCCGCCAAAAATAATTAACCTGCTCCCCTACAAAATAAAACTTGTAAATATGGTGAGAAGGATCGAACCCTAGGGATTAGCTTTGTCGAAAATAGACCAAAACTGAAAATAAAATTAAAAATAGATATTGAAACGGGGGAATTTAATAATCGAACTAAACGAATTAAAATTAAATCAAAGAAATAAATGCAATAAAATTAAAAATTGAACCTGAACAATTGATAGAAAATTCAGCCAAGGCATACCGCGGATCGAAAATTTGATTCGAGTGATCATTGATTCAAGATTAATTCCTTAATTCATATTACAGACAAGTTATAGCCAGAAAGAACGTCAACCCAACCAATTCTACCGTAGGAATAGGTTGCTAAGATACGATCTAATAACAACCCCTAATCAACTAGCAATCCTAAGTACGACGAAGGATTTAACTGTTAACCGCTTTAAAATCTAATAGAACCCTGTCCAGATTAACAGAAACTACGAGCATCCATTTAAATCTGATTATATTCTTTCTTAATACAACCTAGAAAGTTCTACCCAATTAAGTTATATTAATTACAACTGCATCAACCTAACCAAACAATTACGGATTTGATTACGCCGAATAGCTATGGAAATTTCTACCAAACAACATAACGGGCCCTGTTAAATCATTCAATAGAATTTCGCTAGGGGATATATTTTCCCAATAAATCACAGAAAGGATATAAATGCAATAGAATAAAGAAATTTAATTAAGTTCAATATAATCTCACAATCGAAATCAAACTTCTACCTTGGTTTAGCCTTAACTGAATAGAACGTTTAGCCACACATGACTATGGAAGAAAACATCCTCACAAGAATTGAAAGTTCGGTAGAAATCTCTCAAAAAATTCTGTCAAATTCGTCACAACCCAAGGGAGGCGGAAGATAATCCACAAAAAGACCTAATTTCGACTTAAATAGCCCCTAGAAGGTGGGGTCCACTAATACAATGAAAATACCCACTAAAACCTGTGTCTAATATCATCCTGTGGCTGTAAAACGTGCTGGAATTAGTTGAAGAAGTCGTGACCAGCCAATAATGTCACAATCAGTCCGCTGGTCTGATTTCCTGTTTAGTCTTGCCCAAGGCTAAGAGCCTAACAACTTGCATTTGTGTTCCAAAATTCCAGCAGCTCCTTCCTTGCTCCAAAACATTTCAATTGTGCTCCTTTTTGCTTCATTCATATCAAATCCAACTTTTCCTAGCATAAAAACAATAAATCAAGTTAAACCACTCTTTTAAGCACAAAATGACACCAAATCAACACAAATATAACAATAAAAGAAAATTGGATTTGCAAGTTATCAAATTTCCCCACACTTATCCCATGCTTGTCCTCAAGCATGACTTAGAATTCGACATCTATTCTATATAGGAGACCACAACTTCACAACGAAACTCGATTCAACATATGCAAAAACCGCAAACAACGCAACATCGCAATTGGATATCAAACCGTCAAAATCATCCCATCATCGTGAACTCAATCGAAAAAGGTTACACTAAGAATTCTGAAAACACTCACGCACACATACGAAGCTTGAATCAACAAATGTTTTATCGAGCAATAATCAAAGCATATAAAATACATTTTCGTAGCTTCAAGAAAACAAGATAATGAACAACCATAAGCTCTCCTCGCGGTTCCCTCTCCACTAATGTAGGACAAGTCTCAACTAAGGATCATCAGGTCTTTTATATGGGTTAGGCTAGGGTAATGGTTACAAAAGAAAAGGATAATGTAAGGCTAGAGAGTAACAAGAAAATAAGTCTTTCACATTAAGTTCAAAGAGCAATGCACGTTATTAACTTTAATGTTTAGATGGCAACAAATGCAACTTCACAAAACAAAACATAACATTGTAGCCTTTCCCTCTATTTTTCTTTTTTTTTTATTTATTTTATTGCTGCTGTTTATTTATTCTTTCTTCCTTTCTTTTTTTTTCTTTTTTCTTTTTTTTTATTTCTTTTCTGATTTTCTTTTCCTTTTTTTTTTTTTCGACATCACAACGACTAATTACATATAAGTCGCTATGACTATTTATTCCAAAACACAAACATAAACACGAAACAAAAATGCATTCGCGCCAAAACTTGAAACTTAAACATGCATGCTCAACAACGATTAAAAAGAGTATTTCCTTGTTCAAAGGTGGTGGGCAAAGAGCTTTTTGTGTTATATGGTTATATTGGGGGTTATGAAAAGAATTTGGAAACACGCATTTAGCATGCTTCGTTGGCTAGAAGGGGTAAGAAGGATGGTAACGTCAAGGTGGGAAAACGTAGAATTTTTTTTTTTTTTTTTAGATCGACCAAAGAATGCCTAGATCATTTCCAAAGTCGAGACTCACCTAGGATTTCGCCTCAAGGGAACGTAGAAGAGAGTTCTAGTGTTCGGAAGCTATCCTAAAATTTTTTTTTTTTTCAACGATTGCTCTCAAAAACACTTATCAAAAGAGGCTAAGTTTCGAAAACCCGATTTGAGAATTCAAAGTGTAAACAATTTAAACCAAGATTCACGAGTGCAATGACGGTCAATTTCAAGTTATGGTTTTCGCTTGCTAAGTCTTGTCGTCTAGGGCTCTCACAATAGTCAGACCAAGTTTCAAAAGCAAAGTTATCCTCTCTAGATATCCTATAAATTCTAAATCATGTTTAAAGACACAATTAAGTCCCAGAGTAATCCCAAATGCAGCTCAAAAATAAAAAATTTTACTCAAAATATTCATGGGATAAGTGGTAAATAAAAACTCTAGGAGCATTTTTACAAAACAGTCAAAACCGGTCAAGTTTCATACCAAATATGCACATGGCAGCAGCATAAACATAAGCAAGTACTAAGAACAACACATGGCAGTAAAATTAAAAATTTCAGCAAAGATGGTCACATTCCCCTCCCCACACTTACTCCACACATTGTCCTCAATGTGGACTCAAGGCTTAAAATGTAAATAAAAGGTAAAGTTGAAGGAAACTGCCCTGTTGTGAAGGAAACTGCCCTGTTCTAGCCATTAAGAATATTGCTCTTGCTCATCCTGAAATGCAACTGAAAACACAAAAACACAACCAAAAGAAAAACAAAAGAACAAAATGCAAACCAAATGGTTGTTAGTCTGCAAATGTTATTCAGCTTTCTATTACCTCAAAGATGTTAACCAAGCAAAGAGCCAGCAAAGCAAAATCAGTTCAACTTAATAAACAATTCTGCTCAACTATCAATCAAATTTCCAATACTGAACATGGCATTAAAACAACATAGCAAAACAGGCAAGCAAACTTAGTTCAAACAATGACAACAGATTCTAAGTTTTAAGAGCTCATATTCAAAATACTAATTTTAAACCCAATAAATTGATCCCAAATCGCATTGAACACTGAATTTAGTCAATAAAAGCCTAGAATTAAACCCAACTCATAATATTCAGCGATCGAACTCCACTCAGTTATCAATTCCAACTCCAATTTAAACAAAATTCGAATTATCAACAAGCAAGAAAATTATAAAAACGTCCCCTTCAGCAAGTATTGCAAAGTTAAACAATAAAACCCAATAAAAACTTGCGAAACAACAAAACCCATAAATCATAATGTGCTCAAATAACTTCAGCCAACAATCTATAATATAGCTAAGTTCTTCCCTAATTCAAATTCAGCAACAATTGATTAACTAAAAAAAAAAACCCAATTGAAATCAATGACAATGTAGTAAATTGGAGCACAGACACTATCTTAAATCACGATTTCTATTCTAATAGGAAGTAAATTAATACCTGTTGCTGAAGTTGGCACGGAGAGGAATCAGATGAGGAAGGAAGACGCTGCTGTTGGGTTTTGCGTCGCGCTGTAGAGTGACGTAGGATTGGGCTAAGGACGAAAAGAAAGTCTGTTTGGGTTTTAGATCGTCGATCGGAGTGACAAAATTCTTGTCGTCGTTCTTCAGAACTCTTGCCGTCGTTCAAGACTCGCAGCCAACGCAGATTTCGTCCAAAGAGCGCCTGCTGCCCCTGTTGTGCCTGCTGCCCCTGTTTGGGTTCTCTTATTCTCTCTTTTTTTTTTCTTTTTGTTTTCTTTGCAGTTGCCGCACAAATATAACCAGTTATTATTATTATTATTATTATTTTTTACCCAGTATAATAACAAAGTAGCTGAATAAAAAAATAAAAAAAAAAAGTCAAATATACCCTCTTGCTAAAATGAATAAACTCTCTATACTCACCCCAACGAACACAATAAAATACAAAATAAAACAATTTTAACCATGCCATTTAAAAACCCCATAGAAGCTTTGCTATAGACTCTTGAACCCAGAAAAACACAGTGTCCCCAGGTTAGGGACGACACCCTTCATGAAAATTTTTTTTTTTTTTTTTTCAAAAAAAAAAAAAATGAAGAAGAAAAAAAAAATAATGAAAATTCAGAGAAGAAAAAAAAATAAAATAAAAGAAAATGAGGCAAAAACTAAATGCTGGGTTGCCTCCCAGTAAGCGCTTGATTTTAACGTCTCCGGCTAGACTTTCTTGAGCTAATCAGCTGTACTCCCCAGACTCTTCGAGCCTCAAATTCTCCGATTGAGTAGCTCCAAAACCTTCATAAAATGGCTTCAATCGATGCCCATTCACCTTAAAAATTTTATTGGTCTCTAGACTTTGAATTTCCACTGCACCATGAGCAAAAACATTAGTAACAACAAATGGACCAGTCCATCTGGACCTTAACTTACCAGGAAATAATTTGAGTTTAGAATGAAATAATAGAACTTTTTGACCAACTACAAAGCTCTTCCTGGATATCATGCCATCATGGAAAGCCTTAGTCTTCTCTTTGTATATTCTGGAGCTTTCATAAGCTTCATTGCGAATTTCCTCAAGCTCTTGCAATTGTAATTTTCGGTTATCACCAGCTTCACCATATTGCATATTGCAGCGCTGAATAGCCCAAAATGCGCGGTGCTCCAACTCGACAGGCAAATGACATGGTTTGCCATAAACTAAGCGATAAGGTGACATTCCTATCGGTGTCTTATACGCTGTCCTATAAGCCCATAAAGCGTCGTCCAGCCTGACGCTCCAATCTTTTCTATTAGGACTCACAGTTTTTTCCAGTATAGACTTCACTTCCCTATTCGAAACTTCTGCTTGTCCACTTGTCTGCGGGTGGTAGGCTGTAGAGACACGATGCGTAATACCATACTTTTTGAACAGATTCTCCATAATCTTGTTACAGAAATGAGTTCCTCGATCACTTATAATTGCTCTTGGAAGTCCGAACCGAGAAAAGATATGGCTCTTGACAAAATTCACTACTGTCTTCGCATCATCAGTCCGGGTTGCCTTAGCTTCAACCCATTTGGACACGTAATCCACTGCCAACAATATATAGCTGTTCCCGAATGATGATGGGAATGGCCCCATAAAATCTATACCCCACACATCAAAAATCTCACAAATAAGAATAGAGGTAAGGGGCATCTGATCTCTACGACTCAAATTACCTGTCTTCTGGCAATTTTCGCAAGATTTGCAATAAATGTACGAGTCTTTAAACATTGATGGCCAGAAAAGTCCACACTCCAGAATCTTGCGAGCTGTTCGTTGAGGACCAAAATGACCTCCACAAGCTGATGAATGGCAGAATTTCAGAATGGATGGCACTTCCACATCCATAACACATCTTCTAATCACCTGGTCAGAACAAAACTTCCACAAGTATGGATCATCCCAAACAAAATACTTAGCATCTCTCTTGATTTTATCTTTTGCAGCTCTAGTTAAATTTTCCGGTAAAGTACCTGCAACTAAATAATTCACTATATCAGCATACCATGGAACAACTTTTTGGAAGCTAAAGAGTTGCTCATCTGGAAAATCATCGTCCAATGGTGATGGCTTTTCATTCAAAATCAACCGGCTAAGGTGATCAGCAACAAGATTCTCGGACCCCTTTTTATCTCTTATCTCTATATCAAACTCTTGAAGCAAAAGAATCCAACGAATCAAACGGGGCTTGGAATCCTTCTTCTTTAACAAATACCTCAATGCTGCATGGTCAGAGAAAACTATCACCTTTGTTCCTAACAAATACGACCTGAACTTCTCCAAAGCAAACACGATCGCCAAAAGCTCTTTCTCTGTGGTAGAGTAGTTGCATTGGGCATTGTCCAGCGTTCTTGATGCATAGTATATGACATGAGGATTCTTCTCAATACGCTGTCCAAGAACAGCCCCTACAGCATAGTTACTCGCATCGCACATAATCTCGAAAGGATAGTTCCAATTCGGTGGTTGGACTATTGGAGCAGAAATGAGCTTCTCCTTCAACATATCAAACGCTTCTCTACACTCCCCATTGAACACAAAAGGCACATCTTTTTGCAAAAGCTTGCAAAGTGGTTGAGCTATCTTTGAAAAATCCTTAATAAAGCGTCTGTAGAAACCTGCATGGCCAAGGAAAGAACGAATCTCCCGCACACTTGCAGGGTAAGGTAAGGATTTAATTACATCAATTTTAGCTTTGTCAACCTCAATGCCTCTTGATGAAACAATGTGTCCTAGAATCAAACCTTGGTCCACCATAAAATGGCATTTTTCATAATTTAGCACTAGGTTTGATTCTATACACCTCTTTAAGACTTTTGTAAGGTTAGTTAAGCATTCATCAAAACAATTACCATAGATAGTAAAATCATCCATAAATACCTCAATAATCTCCTCTACAAAATCTGAAAATATACTAACCATACACCTTTGGAATGTGGCTGGTGCGTTGCAAAGACCAAACGGCATCCGTCGATAAGCAAATGTACCAAAAGGGCAAGTGAAAGTCGTCTTCTCTTGGTCTTCGGGTGCCACTGGTATTTGAAAGAAGCCTGAAAAACCATCAAGACAACAATAATGAGAACGACCAGCTAATCTTTCCAACATTTGGTCAATAAATGGAAGTGGGAAGTGATCTTTTCTTGTGGCTGCATTTAACTTCCTGTAATCTATGCACATCCTCCACCCATTTTGAACTCTTGTAGGAACCAACTCTCCTTCAGCATTCTCCACTACAGTAATTCCTGTCTTCTTAGGCACTACCTGTACGGGGCTTACCCATTTGCTATCAGAAATCGGGTAAATCATACCAGCATCTAACAACTTCAGTATTTCCTTCTTCACCACCTCCATCATAGGTGGATTCAACCTCCTTTGAGCTTCTCTTGTGGGTTTGCTTCCTTCTTCTAGAAGAATCTTGTGCATACAAGTTGATGGACTCAACCCTTTAATATCTGCTATTGTCCATCCTATGGCCTCTTTATGCTCCCTAAGAACTTGAACCAAGCACTCTTCTTCAACCTCACTAAGTTTGCTTGAGATGATAACAGGCAGTGTGTCTCCATTCCCCAAAAATGCATATTTTAAGTGGCCGGGCAGCGGTTTCAACTCTAACTTGGGTGCCTGCAAAACAGATGGTAAAAGCTTCTCATGGTGAGAAGGCAAAACAATATGGCTGTGGCTGCTTGTTAGGGGCTGATTTGTCTCCATCTCACACACAATTTCCTGTACATTTTCATTAACCAAGAAGGTTTCCTCAATCTCTTTAATACTGTCCATATTAATATTCCTGCAAAGCACTAAATCAAGCTCGTCAACAGCATTTAATTCAAACATTTCTTGTGCTAAAGGATCAATTGCATCAATAGAACAAATACTAGACACATCACTAGGGTACTTCATAGCCTCATAAACATTAAATTCGACTTTCTCACCATCGAACTCCATAGATAATGTGCCTTCATAAGCATCAATTTTTGTCCTTGCAGTGCGGAGAAAAGGTCTCCCAAGCAATAAATCAGCTACAGTCGAGGATTTATCATCCTCCATATTAAGTACATAAAAATCTGCTGGAAAAATTAAATCACCAACCTGAACCAAAACATCTTCTAGCAATCCCACGGGATACACTATAGACCTGTCTGCCAATTGAATAATAATACGCGTTTCTTTCAAGGGACAACCCTTGAAAGATGAGTAGATAGATAAAGGCATGACATTTATAGAAGCTCCTAAATCACACATAGATCTCTTAATCCCTACATTGCCTATTTTACAAGGAATAGCAAACATACCTCGATCTTTACACTTTGGTGGGAGTCTCTTCCTTTGAATCATGGCGGAGCAAACTTCACCCATCTCTACCTTCTCAACACTATCTACCTTCCTTTTGTTGGTACAAAGTTCCTTGAGAAACTTTGCGTACTTCGGTATTTGCTTAATAGCATCCAATAATGGAATATTCACCTCCACCTTGCGAAAGGTCTCCAAAATGTCTTTCTCTTCACTTTCCTTCCTTGTTTTAACCAATCTCTCGGGAAAAGGAGGCTGAACAGTAAAGGTTTGGGGCTGCCGTACTTCAGGCTGTTCGGAAGGCCCATTTCGGTGAATTTCTACCTCCTTTTCAGCTTCTTCCTTAGAACTGCTGCTGCCTTTTTTAGGGGCTGCTGTGTTTAGCTCTTTACCACTCCTCAAAGTGATCGCACTTGCATTTTCCCTTGGGTTTACCACCGTTTGGGAAGGAAGCTTCCCTTGTGTTTCCAATCTACTCAAGGAAGATGCAAGTTGACTAATTTGTTGTTCCATATTCTGCATTCCCTTTCTTGTTTCTTGCTGGAATTCTTGTTGAGAAGTGGCAAGTGACCTCACAATATCTTCCAATGGTATTTTTGGGGGAGGAGCTTGTTGAGGAGGTGGTCTAGCTGGTTGGTATCCTTGGAAATTTTGGTAGTGGCTTCCATAGCTAAGATTAGGATGATTCTTCCAAGTACTATTGAAGGTGTTACCCATCGGTCTTTGGGGCTGCCCGAAATATCCTCCCATAGCGTTAACTTGCTCTTGATCACCATACCATGATGGACATGTGTCAGTTGGGTGATCGCTGCAACATACCTCGCACACACTTCTCTTCACAGGTTGCCCTGCAGCAATAGATTTAACAATAGAGGTTAGTTCATTCAGTTGAGACTGAATGGAAGAATCACATACCTGATATAGCTTCCTGGAGGGTTCTTCAACTTGGCCAAATTGTTGTGAATTGGCGGCCATAGTGGAAATAATTTCTCTTGCTGCGAGTGGAGTCTTGTTAACAAGTGCTCCCCCACTAGCTGCATCAACCATCTTTCTTTCCATGTCAAGCATCCCTTCATAAAAGTACTGTATTAGGGACTGTTCAGACATCCCATGTTGCGGGCAGGCTGCACATAACTTCTTGAATCTCTCCCAATAGTCATAAAGACTCTCTCCAGCCTTTTGTCTAACCCCACAAATTTCTCTTCGTATGATGGCTACCCTAGAAGCGGGAAAATACTTGTCCAAGAATGCTCGGGCCATATCAGGCCATGTGGTGATGGAACCTGGAGGTAGATTAAGCAACCACTCCTTAGCAGCATCTTTAAGAGAGAATGGGAATGCTCTCAACTTAATTTGCTCTTCAGTTACCCCCTGCGGTCTCATGCTAGAACAAACTCCATGGAATTCCTTCAAGTGATTATGCGGGTTTTCAGTCTTTATTCCATGGAAAGCCGGAAGTTGATGAATCAGACCCGATTTAAGCTCAAATGGCACTTCCAACTCCGGGTAAGTAATACACATAGGCTGCTGCTCTACAGGGGCAGCCTGTAGCTCTCGAACAGTGCGGTTTTCAGCCATAACTTCCTCTTGGTCAATTTCTGCAAGAATATCTTCCTGCTCTAGACTTTCTTCTTTGGTTTCAGCTGTAAAATCAAGGTGACCAGCTGCTGGACTTTCCGGTTCAGTTCCGGAAATCGATTCGGCCCACTTTCGCTCTTTCGCTTGTCTCCTTAGTGAGCGGGCTGTTTTCTCTATCTCAGGATCAAATAATATTGGCAAATTTTCAGACCTGGTCATTCAAAAAGACAGCAAACAGTAAAGTTAACTAGTCCCCGGCAACGGCGCCAAAATTTGACGGGCGTCGAATCCGCCAAAAATAATTAACCTGCTCCCCTACAAAATAAAACTTGTAAATATGGTGAGAAGGATCGAACCCTAGGGATTAGCTTTGTCGAAAATAGACCAAAACTGAAAATAAAATTAAAAATAGATATTGAAACGGGGGAATTTAATAATCGAACTAAACGAATTAAAATTAAATCAAAGAAATAAATGCAATAAAATTAAAAATTGAACCTGAACAATTGATAGAAAATTCAGCCAAGGCATACCGCGGATCGAAAATTTGATTCGAGTGATCATTGATTCAAGATTAATTCCTTAATTCATATTACAGACAAGTTATAGCCAGAAAGAACGTCAACCCAACCAATTCTACCGTAGGAATAGGTTGCTAAGATACGATCTAATAACAACCCCTAATCAACTAGCAATCCTAAGTACGACGAAGGATTTAACTGTTAACCGCTTTAAAATCTAATAGAACCCTGTCCAGATTAACAGAAACTACGAGCATCCATTTAAATCTGATTATATTCTTTCTTAATACAACCTAGAAAGTTCTACCCAATTAAGTTATATTAATTACAACTGCATCAACCTAACCAAACAATTACGGATTTGATTACGCCGAATAGCTATGGAAATTTCTACCAAACAACATAACGGGCCCTGTTAAATCATTCAATAGAATTTCGCTAGGGGATATATTTTCCCAATAAATCACAGAAAGGATATAAATGCAATAGAATAAAGAAATTTAATTAAGTTCAATATAATCTCACAATCGAAATCAAACTTCTACCTTGGTTTAGCCTTAACTGAATAGAACGTTTAGCCACACATGACTATGGAAGAAAACATCCTCACAAGAATTGAAAGTTCGGTAGAAATCTCTCAAAAAATTCTGTCAAATTCGTCACAACCCAAGGGAGGCGGAAGATAATCCACAAAAAGACCTAATTTCGACTTAAATAGCCCCTAGAAGGTGGGGTCCACTAATACAATGAAAATACCCACTAAAACCTGTGTCTAATATCATCCTGTGGCTGTAAAACGTGCTGGAATTAGTTGAAGAAGTCGTGACCAGCCAATAATGTCACAATCAGTCCGCTGGTCTGATTTCCTGTTTAGTCTTGCCCAAGGCTAAGAGCCTAACAACTTGCATTTGTGTTCCAAAATTCCAGCAGCTCCTTCCTTGCTCCAAAACATTTCAATTGTGCTCCTTTTTGCTTCATTCATATCAAATCCAACTTTTCCTAGCATAAAAACAATAAATCAAGTTAAACCACTCTTTTAAGCACAAAATGACACCAAATCAACACAAATATAACAATAAAAGAAAATTGGATTTGCAAGTTATCATCAATGCATTCTTGCATTTCCACATTATTTGGCAATAATCTTGACCGTGTTGGATCTAAAATTTATCCATCTGCACTAAAAGCTTGTTCCACTGAAACAGTAAAAATCAGACAAGTAAGAATATCTTTTGCAATTGAAGCTAAGACTGGAAAGTGATTTGCATGATTTTTCCACCAACCCAAAATGTCAAATTTTGTTGGGTTCGCATCATCACCTAAAAACTCAAAATTTGTGCTAATATATATCTCAATTTCTATGTATGAATGTGGACCCTCCCTTGGTTTTTTTTGAAATATTTTGCATGAAAGTAAATTGTGTAGAATGAAATTTAGTGGATTGTGTAGTTTATGGATGTGATACTTGAGGAAGGGGAGATACTAATTTAGAATATTCATCATACAATTGATGGATATACCTTAAAACATTATTAGTAAGAGAAAAATAATCTACTTCAACATTAAAAGATCCATAATAAACACGAAAAAATTCTTGTAATGCAACTAATTTAAATCAGGAGTTTCAGTATAATATTTTAACCATTTAGTTTTCATCATGAATAATAATTCTACCAACAAAATTTGCCATGCATCACGCCAAATATCACAACAAATAGCAATTTTACCATCAAAATTTGCAAATATATTTTTTAAAATTTCTTTTTCTTTTAAATAAATAGATAAGATAGTCCTTCTAAGTGTATTTCTATGTATCTTTTTTACTAAAGGATTTAATACTTTTTTACAATAGTTATTAAATCCAATTTTTTCACCAAATGAAAAAGATAATCATTCCATACAAACCATTTTAGCCATTTCAATTTGATTAGTTTCATCACTATATTGTTCGGATCACCGTATCTTAATGACGATAATTGAGTTTGAGCTAGATCCATTCCTTTCTCACTTGGATGATGTGATTTTAAATGCTTATTGAGAGTGCTATAGCCTCCTCCAAGCTTAAATGCATATTCTTTTTTGCAATAATTACATCGAACTGTATTGATTTCTCCATTATCTTGAACAATTGTTGCAAAAATGCTTCTTGAAAATATCTGATTTTGGTGGTTTACCTATTGAAATATTAAGAGATGTTGCTTCTTGTGGTGGATGACGACGAATATAACGTTCCTTAACTAGAGTTTGATATTGAACTTCATCATTAAATTGCGGTGAAAAATCAATCAATGGATCGTTTGAATCAATTTCTTCCACGCTTTGAGTAACTCGCTTTCCCTTAGAGCTTTGTGAATTGTGTGCCATGTTTTTAAATGAAATTATGGAAAAAAAAGAATTAATGGAATAAGTTGAAAATCATAAATGGAAAAATTGAGATTAGAAGGAATTTAGAATTGGATGTATGAAAATAAAAAATAAACAATAGATAATTACAATATTAAGGAAAATAAAGCTATAGAAAAAATAATGAACTATGAAAATTTGAAAGAATTTTGATTGAGAATAAGAGGAGAGTTATGATATAATTGGTTGTGAAAAAAAAATCATCAACTCATCATATTTATACATAGTTTTCATTTATTAATTTCCAAAATTGTCCCTTATAATAGAAAAATAACAAATATATTTTTGGATAATTTAATAAATTATAATAAATAAATAAATAATTGATTAAAAATGAATAAAATTTATTTACCAAAAATTAAAAAAAAAATTAAAAGTCACCTATCAACTACTCGTTGCACCATTTTTTTTTGTACACATGAAAGTATTTTTTTTTTTACAAATCAACTATTAATGTACCATTTTATGTACAAATGAAGTCAAATCATGTGTACTCTTTTCACCAGTTTTTATAAATTATGTACCATTATGTACTTCTTTTCACCATAAATTAAATTAACTACAATCAAATCAAGTGATACAAATTTTTTTATAAAAAATGTAAGCTAAAAATAATTTTATTTGTGCATCTGGTTCGAACCGGACCGAAATCACCGGTTTTGAGCCGGTTCAAATTCATTTTTTAATATTTATATGAACCTTAACTGGCCTTTGAACCGATGGTTTCAGTTTAAAGTTTTGAACCGCCGGTTCCTAACCGGTTGCAGTTTGTCTACAGTACTATTCGATTTCAGTTCGGTTCCAGTTAGAACGGAACCGGTGGCCATACCATGCATTTCATTTTCGCTAAGTCCAAGGAACTCGAGTCTTTGACTGAAACTGTACGACCAGTGAGGGTATGGAAGAATTAAAATGGTTCCATGATAAATCAAGGTGTTTCAGACAAGTCAAGTTTTGAAGACCTATTGAAACTAACCCATGGAAATTATTTTCCCTTAAATCAATGGAAATTAGATTTTTAAGAGAAAAAATCCACCCAGTTGGAACCAAAAGAGAGTTGTCTAGGGAATGATAGGAAAGATCAAGAACAGCAAGAGACGAAAAATTAACGACAGATAATGTTGGATTAATAATAGGATTACCAAAAGAACATGAGTGCTGCAATCGTAATTCAACTAGAAAAATAAGATTGTTCATTTCCTGTACCTAATTTGAGGCTTTGTGGAGGTTAACTCCACTCAAATCAAGGACTTGAAATAAAGAGAGACTTGAAAGCCATTTTAGATTATCGCTATAAAGACAACATAGACCTCCAAGACCAAGAAGTCGCAAGTTGGTGAGATTTCCAATTTGAGGACGAATCATTCCACCAAATTCAACATTAGAGAGATTAAGATATCTTAAACTCTTTATCGAAGCAATAGATGATGGAATTGAGATCCATCCAAAAGTAATTCCGCTTAAGTCCAAATAATTCAAACTTCAATTCAAGTAAGGGAGGCTTCAACATACTAGCTCGCAATTTGACCTGTTATAATTCAAATCTTCAAGGTAAGAGTAAACACTTTCAACAACACAATAAGGACTACGAAGACGGAGTTGTGTGACATGGCCAGTTGCGTTGTCGCAAATAACACCTCTCCATCTGCAATAATCTGTATATGCAGACCAAGAGCCAAGAAAATTCAACTCATCTTTGATGATATCTTGCTTCAACTTTAAAAGGGAGTCTCTTTCACTATGAATGCAACTTCTTCCATTGGTAGTGGCTATTATAGCAAGCAAAACCAGAAATGGAAATGGGAAATGGGAAATAGGAAATAGGAAATAGGAAATAGGAATAGGAATATGAACCGACAATCTGTTTAGGAGTGGAATATACAGAGGCTTGTTCTTGGGTTTCTTAATTTATTATTCTTTTCATTATTCACATTATGGACTAAATACGAATATTAAAAAAGAAAATGGATGAGAAATATGTAAAACTAGATAAAGGTTGGTGCTTTATGCGGGTTATAATCGTTTTTTTATTGCTATATATTGTATTTTATAAATTGTATTTAATATAGTATTAAAAGATTTATTTTTTCCGCGGGTTATTATATTAAATTATTTTGTTATAGAAATTATAATACCTTTAATTTATATTAAATAAAATTCATTAATCATGTCTAGCTTTATTTAAAGTTTATAATTAAAAAATTTAAATATTGTATCTTATTATAGATAATTCTATACAGATCCCCTCAAAAAAAAAAAAAAAAAAAAAGATAATTCTATACGGATAAAATTATACAATTCAAAATAATTCAAATAAATAATATATAAATAAATATTATTTATAAATTAATTATGAACTTATGAATACCGTAAAATTAATAATCAATTAAATATAAGTAAACGAATCAATTCTCTACATATGAAATAATAAAAATTATATCTTACCAAAAAAAATAAAAAAATAAAAATTATATGCTCGAAGCCTTCAACACAATAGTTATACGGTCTTCATCCTTCCTTCACTGTACATCTATCAAATAATGGCATGTTGCAGGTTAATTGCAACCTCCTTTTGTTTACAACCTATATTACACTGATTTCATTCTCTTTTTTCTCCTTTGTCAAAATGACAGAAAAATCTCAAACCCGCAAAAGTATCATCCATGTTACTGCATAGCATCAACCAAAATACTAAATTAGCTTAATGAATGGTGTCAAAATGACCAATGTTGTTTGTGGGAATAGTCAATCCTCCCGCTACTTGGGTGTATTAGCTTTTCTACATAATGTGTATACCGCACACGTCTTAATCCATACCTTCCACGGCGACAGCGTAGTTATTTTCTAATTTGTTTAATAAATTTGACAAATTTGTCCTCTTCCTTTCATTTTCCAACTCATAAATTTCGTTATTTTTTATTTTCCAACTTGTTGATTACATTTTAGCTACATACCAAAAGCTAATCAAATTACTTTTCACCTTAAAGAAAATTTTATGTCAAGTCATTGTATCACACAAACAAAGAGCCAAAAGAAAACAAAAGAAAAGAAAATCTTATGTCAAGTCATTGTATCGTTTTTCCTTCTTTGTTTTGTAAAATAAATGAAGTGAAAGGGACATATATGAAGCAAGAAAATGTATATCCGTCACCCTATTTTATAAATTTTATCTTTATTTCGATTTTTTATAGTAATAGCATTTTAATTGCAATTAAGGATAGAATAATAAATAAAAAAAAATATTTCTCTCTCTTTTTTTAAATTAATTGTAAAAATAAAATTTTAAATATTCTTTAAATTTAAGCGTTATTCATTGGCACATTTATAGATTTAGAAATATGACATTTCAACCATGTGCAAGTAAAATAATTAGAAAGTTATTTATTTGTGTTTTATTAAATGGATAATCTTTTGATATATTATCAATCCAAAAATTACTATAATTAATTTAAATAAAATATGTAATTGAAATATTATATTTTATTAATTTGATTTTTTATGCCATGTTTTTGAAATCTTTTGGTAAGTAACATTATTTATATTATTAAATTATTAACAACAATCAAAATTAATTTAATCAAATTATCTTTATCTCAAAACCAAAGTAATTTGTAAAATAATTATTATATCTAATATAAATAAGGGTAAATTAGAAAAAAGATTGTATATTACTTGTTAAAATAATCAAAACGCTAACAATCACCTTAAAACAACTTAACACATGGAATGAAGGAAATATCATATTTCTTTCTTTGATTATTAAAAATAAAAATTAAGTATATCAGGTATAATTTTTAATTCAAAAACTACATATACTTTTGGTTAATGCTTAACATTCTTATAAAATAATATAAAACTAACAGAAGAAAAAGAAGGAATAGAGAGCAAAATATGAAAAAATACGAGAGTATCATTATTATTGAGAAGCCACACACACACACATATATATATAAGTGGAACTCTAACAGAGTCCTACACAAATCAAAAAAATAGAGTTCGTAATAATTAAGGGTACAAAAATTATAGGATATTCATTTATTTCATAACAAAAATTATCTTTTTTTTTTCTTTTTTTTTTTTTTTTGTAAAACTGTCACGACCCGTTTCCATGGGCCGGACCGGCACTAGGGCCCAGGTAAGCTTAAGGCCCCCGAGACCCGTAGTAAGCCTGAATCACTAAAATCTATTATCTCAATATATATTTCAAAATTTTTATTATATCTCGGCCCAATTTATCATCTTCAACATTTCACAGTTCGAGCCCCATTTACAATACAATACATTTTTAATATGGGCTAACAGAATTACTTCATCTGTATTACTACACGACTAGATGTATGTAAATTCTACAACTGCGGAGTCACTAACTGTTTGTTATACATAGTTTCTTATACATATAATTACATAGCAAAATAATTATGGAACTAGGAAAACTTCTTAATAACCCTGCGGTGAAGAAAAATAGCTTCAATCGAATTAAAGAGAAACTTACTTCCTGAAAAATTTAAACAAGACATGTGAGTTTTCTAAGGAGTAATAATTATTACACAACACACGCAGTCACACAAATGTGTACACATATTAATCTAGTCATCCGACTAGTTATATGCTCACACAGCCAGTCACACAAATGGCATATCACCAACACTCACAATCATAAACATATTCATATAATCACATCACGTGGAAATTAGTCGGTGGCGCCACCTGAAACCCCAACGAGCCGTCCTCACACATGGCTCGCCCTCTCATACATGTGCACCAGGGAGCCAATCCCCCATACGGCCAACTGGTCTAATCCTCACTAACCAATCCTCTCATTGTTTTTTTTTTTTTCCATTCTCCCTTTTCTTTTCCATACCAACAGGAGGCAACCCGGTGGTCTCCATCCAATCTAGATCATCAAGTGCTCACAACAGGAGGCCACCCTGCGGGCTACAATCAAATCTAGATTATCAGGTGCGCAACAACAAGAAGCCATCCTGTGGTTTTCCACATAATCCATATCATCAGGAGCACACGGGGGCGCCGATCTCCCATTTTCCCGGCCGACGGTCAAATATCATATCATATTCAGGATCCATATCACAGACCGTCCTCACAAACCCACGGTGGTCCACTTCATCCCAATTCCACACAAACAAAGCATAGCATTATCACAACACAATTAATCAAACATTGCAATCAAATGCAGACATATTGATCAGTTGCACGTCGTAATGGGATGCACAATTAGACATCCATTCTCAAATGCAAATAAATGAATAAATAAATAATAATATTAACAATAAACAACAACAATAAAATAAATAATAATAATAAACAATAACAACGAAAATAAATAATTAGAGCACTTTATTTATTATGTATCAAATTATAGAATTTGTCTAAATAAGCTTATTTATTATGTTATTAATTAAAATTTAGTCTAAGTTCTATCAAAATTTCGGCAGCACCTCCCCTAAAAATTGAACTATCTACCTGCTCAAATATCACAATATTATTATATCTTTATCAATCAATGCACACAGCCCATCCGTCGGGCAATCAATCAATTTAAAATCCCATCCTCCTTCCAAAACAACAATATCACCATTCAACCATAACTCGCAAATTAAAAATAACCTTCACTTGTTCCAAACATATTACCGATCATTCTTGTTCAAGGTATTTAATTGTTATTAAAACTCTACATTAGTCACTAAACTAATGCACACTTTAAGTAACCCAACTCGCAACTTAAACATATAATTAAGGCCTATCAATTTTTCTGTCTTTGGCATAAAAATACAACTTCTAGATATAGCTAAAGCGTTTTATATTTGAATTGTTAATTTAGCAAGAATATTGTTATCAAGCGGTAACCGACATAAGAGTATTAAATATATCAATACATACATATATTTGTTTCCATGCCGATTATATAAAATGGTACGAAGTATCCGAAATAGCTGCTGTCCACCAACAATAATATAGTTTCCTAAACTTAAGCTTATACCGCATCAAGAACCTGGTTTACGACTTCACATACTCATCCGGCCAAAACACTACAATTCAAGAAATCAACTAAATAAATTGTTGCTCGCTCAAGGGCTTCAAAGTTTTCTATTTAATACCCACGATATATCCATTGGTTTTGCACATTTCTTAATAAAATTTAGTTTATAACTCATTCAAAATGGAAACAAGTTAATAATTCCTTCATAGGATAACAAGGGCTTGAACATATAGCTAACTAGCTACCTTCAACCTAAAGAATGCTTAATTCTTCACAAGGATTTATAATAAATGTAATAATGTAACCATCGATATAGGAATCACTTTATATACCAATTCAAAAGCAAAAATTCGAAATTCCTAATCCCATTCACCTAAACAGTAGCTAGATATATATAAATTTCTGCAATAGCCTAAGTATTAGCAATAATAATTGCAGTCATAATCATGCTACACTCATTCTTAAAATATAATCAAAGAATTCATGAAAATATACTGAAACAGGGTCAAAAATCAATTTACCTAGCTATAGAATGTGTGGAAAATTGAATATTTCCGGTTAAAATGATCGAAAATAGCTCGAATGCTCAAAACCGATACTGTTGGTGCGAACTTGGATGGAACTGACGAGGACTGTGGCCAACAAAGCTATTAGCGTCATGAGGAGGGTCTAATCGACCGGTCCTTGGTTGATCTTGTCGGAGAATCGAAGAGAGGAGCTGCAGGAGGCTGTGCCGATCGGAATAGCACAGCTCGCCTTTGCTGCGCCAGCGGAAACAGAGAGAAAAGGAAACTGGAGGTGGAGGAGTGGTGGTCGAAGGCACTGGTCTCAGGTGATTGGAAAACGAGAGAGGGGAGGGGGGGGCGGTGAGTTCGCGCAGAGAAGAAGAAGAGAAAGAAAAAGAAAGAAAGAAGAAAGGCGGTTTCTAGCAAATTCTAGGCCATTCCAGTTCGATTCAAACCGGTTTGGTCTAATTTGATGATTTTACTTGATTTTCACTTAATTCTCGGGTTTTTCCACTGGTTCTCAAGCTATTCGTGTGGTTTTTCGAAAAATCAATTCGATTTTCGGGTTCAGTTCGATTTATTTCGATTGTTTTAGTTAGGTTCCATAACTTTTTCTCCATTAACTCAATAATAATAAAAATATTAATAGTAACAATATTTGATTTCAGGATAATTAATTTATATATACTCATAATAGATTAAATTGCTGCAGTTTCATATTACTTCTCGAAAATTTTAACTGTTCTCAAATCGAAAATTTCCGATGATATATTTGGGCTTAGGCCCAACTCGCAAACTTGGGCTCGAATGGAGATTTTATTCTACTTACAGCCCACCCGATCAAAATTTCTGATTTTTGATTTAATAAAAATTCAAGAGTTTCGAAAATAAAAATTCGGGGTATTTCAAAAACATGATTTTGTTTCTCCTTAACAGGGTCAAAAATATCTTCTTGGATCATCACCGGAAGCACTTCTTATCTTCCATGTTCCCAATTATATAGACTACGGTATATTTCCAAGTCTTCCACTCATTCACTCATTTACTCATTTCATCTTTTATGGCACCAAGAACTGAGTTTAGTATTGAGATTTCATATCCAAAAAAAAAAAAAAAAAAAGGGAATTTCTGTAAAAAATTTTCAAATTTAATTCCCATTGGAGTTGAAATAAGAGGATTAATTCGTAAACGGGGAAACTTACCCGACTATCCTTCCATAGCTCATTCAACGAACCAAATAAATAACAAAAAAAATATATATTTTTGACTTTTTTTTTTTTTTTTGAGAAGGAAAAGATTTAACTTTTGAATACATCTTACTACATATCCCACTTGGTCTACAGGCATTTATGTTAGTATTTGAATGCTTATTTATTATTGAAATATAGTATAATTATTTTGAAAGGTTTTTATTTGAATATTTTAAAATCAATAATAAAAAAGTTAGAGTTAAAATTTAATCAATAACAATAGTTAATCAATATGATTTTTTTGAAATTTAAAAATTCAGATATTCAAGATTCAGCTAAGAAATTAATTAACAAGTCTAAATGACTAAGAAAAGTATTTGCATTATCTTCCAAAGATATTGATGACGACAAAAATGTCTTTGCACCCAAAGGAATTTATTATACATCCTCTTCTTCTCCATTATCACAAGAGCAAGTAATGTCTCATGAACACTATAAATGGCAACCCATTCCCCCTCCAAACTTGCATAACTACTCGCAAATTAATCTAATCCAAAATGATCTTCCTCAAAAAAACTCGCACAGTTCTCTTTATTTTAGTTGGTCTCAGTTTCAGTTTCACTTCAGTTCATGCAGCCACTTTTGCTATCACAAACAACTGTCCTTACACTGTTTGGGCAGCCGCTGTGCCTGGCGGTGGCCGACAACTTGACTCTCACCAAAGCTGGTCTCTCAATGTGAATCCTGGTACTAAAGCAGCTCGTATATGGGCTCGAACCAAGTGTCGTTTTGACGGAGCCGGTAGAGGCCAATGTCAAACTGGTGACTGCGGCGGTGTACTCCAATGCCAAGGCTACGGCCAACCACCAAATACCCTGGCAGAATATGCCCTAAATCAATTCAATAATTTGGATTTCTTCGACATATCTCTTGTTGATGGATTTAATGTCCCAATGGACTTTAGTCCAACATCTGGTGGATGTAGTCGAGGAATTAGATGTACTGCTGATATAAACGGACAGTGTCCTAATGTGTTAAGGGCACCTGGAGGGTGTAATAATCCTTGTACTGTGTTTAAAACCGATCAGTATTGTTGCAACAGTGGAAACTGTGGACCTACAGATTATTCAAGGTTCTTCAAGGATAGATGCAGAGATGCTTATAGTTATCCTAAAGATGATCAGACCAGCACATTTACTTGCCCTGGAGGTACTAATTATAAGGTTGTCTTCTGCCCTTGAACATTAACAGGAAGTAAGGAACTCCATGTTAACAATGTTATAAGCATAATAATGCGATTGTTAACTAACAAGGTTGTCTTCTGCCTTTGAAGTGTTAAGGATGTGAAAAACATAATATAATGGTGTGGTGTAATAAGAGCATCACTTCGATGTAAAGAAATATTGAAGAATATGAATTGTAATCTGATTCCATTGCTATCATGAAGGTACAATATATATACAGCAGCAGTGGCCTTATAAACCTCAACAAACTAAACAAATCCTAACTAATAACAAATAAATAACAAAGTTATAAAAAGCCTAGAATGAAGGACGAATCATATAACAGATATGATTCTTAGGATTCTGTTTTACACCCCCTCAAGTTGTCAGGAAGTGCAACAACTGATAACTTGGTAAAAAGCTGATCAAAGGCCCGACGCGGCAAAGGCTTAGTGAGCAAGTCTGCAACCTGATCAGCAGCATGAAGATGACAAACATGAACTTTCTTGGCTTGAACTTGGTCACGAACAAAGTGAAAATCAATAGCAATATGCTTCATTTTGCTATGAAAAACAGGATTTTCACAAAGAAAGGTAGTACCAATATTATCACAGAAGATATGCGGTATTGCAGCTAGAGGAAACTGCAGTTCTTGTAATAAATTCGTAATCCAATTTGTTTCAGCCAAGGCAGCAGCAACGGCACGATATTCAGCTTCGGTCGAAGATCGTGACACTGCCCGTTGCTTCTTAGAAGACCAGGAAATGAGGCTGGAACCAATATAGACAACATAACCAGTTGTAGAGGTGCGATCAACAGGATCCCCAGCCCAGTCAGAGTCGGAATAAGTGCGAAGTTTGTTGTCACTTTGTCGAGATAAAAATAGAGCATAATGAGCAGTTTGTTGGAGATACCGTAGTAAACGCTTGAGAGCCCGGCAATGATCATTAGAAGGACAATGCATAAACTGGGCAAGTTTATTAACAGAAAAAGCAATATCTGCCCTGGTAAAGGACAAATATTGAAGTTTACTACAATGCGCCGATAGAAAGAAGCATCAACAATATCTTCTGGAAGAGACACTGTGAGAACAGTATTGGAGCTCATAGGTGTAGAAACCCCTTTGGAATTCTGCATATTAGTCTCTAGCAATAACTCCAAAACATATTTCTGTTGAGAAAGAAACAACCCCTTTGGTGAAGGAATGACCTCAACACCGAGAAAGTAATGCAAACTACCAAGATCTTTTAGAGAAAACTGATTTGAAAGACCATTAATCACATGTTGAACACCTTTTATATTATTGCCAGTGACAATAATGTCATCCACATAAACAAGAACATAAACAAGAACACCAGAGTTGTGCCTGATAAATAAAGATGAGTTCGACTTAGACCGATTAAAACCCACAGATAGAAGATAATTGGTGAAAGTAGTTTACCATGCTCTTGGAGCTTGCCTTAAACCATAAATAGCCTTTTTTAACTTACAAACATAAGAAGGTCGAAGAGAATCTTCAAACCCAAGTGGCTGTCTCATATACACATCTTCATCTAGTGTGCCTTGAAGAAAGGCGTTATTGACATCCAGTTGATGAAGGGGCCAATTATTTTGAGTGGCCAGAGCAAGAACAAGACGGACAGTTGTTGGCTTAATCACAGGACTGAAAGTGGAATGAAAATCAATACCTGGTCTCTGAGTAAAGCCCTTAGCAACTAACCGGGCTTTGAATCTGTCAATTGATCCATCCGGTTTATATTTTATGCGATATAACCATTTGCAATCAACAATATTCAGATAGGATTGAGCAGGCACAAGATCCCAAGTCTGGTTACGACGTAAAGTATCAAATTCTTCTTTCATTACTGTATTCCAGTGAGAATATTTCTGTGCTTGTTTATAGGTAGTAGGAGGTATGAGAATCATACTAGAAGCAAGAAGAGAATGAACCAATTTAGGTTTAATGATATTATTTTTAGCACGGGTAACCATAGGATGAAAATTTGTAGTGGTGGGAGGAACAACAGGTAGGGCTGGATGATGACTTTGAACGTTTAGTGTTTCATTGGGTGAGGCGGGTTGAGGGCTGTGAGTGTGTGTAGTTTCAGAAGAAGAGGTAGAAGTACCTGACACTGGAAGTATAGACCTGATTGGAGCAGCAGAAACAGGAGCAGACGGCATCGAAATAATAGCAGGCAATAATTCAGTAGATTAAGGTAATGCAGTGTTTGTGACAGAATTATGTTCAGTAAGATTCTCCCATTTACAAAGCTGAAAATTTGATTTTAAATGAGAGAAAATATTACTAAAAGGAAAATTATTCTCAAAAAATAAGACATCACGAGAGAGGTATATTTTAGACGAAATCGGATCATAACACTGATGACAATAATATTTAGTTGAAAAACCTAAGTAAACACATGGTGTGGACCGAGCTTCTAGTTTATGTTTGGTATACGGCCAGAGCCACGGATAACACAATGAACCAAAGGTACGAAGTGAGGCTAGATTTGGGATTGCTTGGAATAAAAGCTGAAGCGGAGATTTTCCATTTAAAACAGGGGTGGGTAACTTGTTGATGATATAAACAGCGTGGGTACAAGCAAAACTCCAAAATTGAGATGAAAGAGATGCCTGAGACATTAATGTTTTAGCAGTTTCAATAAGATGACAATGTCGTCGTTCAACAAGTGCAACACGTTGGGGAGTGTATGGAGGTGAAATGAGATGTTCAATTCCATGTGTTTTTAGATAGGAAGAAAGACTCTGAAACTCACCACCGCCATCAGTATATAGAGATAAAAGTTTGGTGTTAAAACGTCACTCTAGGAGAGGATGCAAACTTGTAAAGACACTATGAACTTCGGCTTTTGTTTTGAGAGTGTAAATCCACATGTACCGTGAGAACTGATCAACAAAAACAACATAATATTTCTTTTGATCAATGGAAAGAATGGGAGAAGGTCCCCATAAGTCACTGTAAACAATTTGGAGTGGTTTTTCACTATGCAAAGAATTTTCAAAAAAAGGAAGGCGATGCATTTTATTAATAGAACAAGAATTACAAGTTTGCAAGTGAGAATGATAAGGAATAGACAAATCCTTTAAAACTTGACACAATACACGTTTGTTGGGATGACCTAGACGACGATGCCACATATCAAGAGATTGAGATGTGACTGCTGAGAAGGTGTGAACATTGTGCATATTATTTCGAGGCCACTCGTAAAGTCCATTTCTAGTCTGTCCTTGGACCAGGTGCACGCCCGTCGTCAGATCCTTCACAAGAAAATGATAAGGAAATAGTTCAATAGAAGTATTATTGTCACGACAAAAAAGAGAAGCAGAAACAAGATTATGAGTGATTTTGGGAGCACAAAGAGTATTAGAGAGCTGAAAATTATTATTTGATGCATTAAGTGTACCAGTACCAATGTGACTAATCCTTATAGAATTACCATTACCCATAGTGACTTCTTCTGGCCCATGATAGTCATTAGCTGTAGCTAATGTCTTAGCGTCATTGGTGATATGATGATTAGCACCTGAATCAATTAGCCAAGGTTGTTGATTCTGAGAATATGAGGCTGCAAAGTTTGCTCTTGCTTGAAGATGATTATGAGATTCAGACCTGCAGACACGAGCAGTATGACCTGGTCGATCACATAGTTGACAGCGAATTGGATTGTCAAAGGTTCGTTGTTGATTAAAGCGTCGGCCACGCCCTCGAGTTGAAAACTGTTGTTGTCGCCATGAAGATGATTGCTCAGAATTGTAATTTGATGTCCTTTGTCCAGTAGAATGATGTGAGGTGGAATTGGGCTTTGTAGCAACCACAACTGTAATGGCAGGATTTAATTTTGGCTCTTCATGTTGAAGAAACAATTCATGATCAAGAAGTTTGTCATAGAGTTCTTCATATGAGATGGTAGTGTCCCGAGATCGAATCGCAGCAGAGAGTGATTTGTAGTCAGAGCCAAGTCCTTGTAAAATTCGAACAACAAGTTGAGAATTGGTGAGTGGTTCACCAGCAGTTGCAAGTTCATCAGCAATAGAACGGATTTCACGAAGATAATCAACAATAGGGCGAGAATCTTTGGTAAAGCGAGCTAATTTATCTTGAAGGCTGAGAATTCTGGTTTGAGATTTGTTAGCAAAAGCTGTATGTAAAGATTGCCATGCTTTATGAGCAGTAAGTGAAAGAGCAACAGGTGATGCAATAGTAGGATCAACAGATGCCAAAAGTGCATTATGGATGAGCTTATCTTGACGAAACCATTGATGATAAGCTGGGTTTGGTTGATTAGTAGTGGAAAGAGTTTGTGGTGGGGCTACAGTTGATCCATCAAGATGTTCGTATAAGTTGTGACCATACATGAGCATCTCAATTTGAGCTTTCCAAATAGTGAAATTGGAACTTCCACTCAATTTGATAGGTAATTGAGCAGTGGGATTGAATTGAAAAATAGACTGATATTAGGATGAAGAATCAGCATTGATAACTAGAGCAGCCATGGCAAAGAGGAGAGGAAAAAGAAAAAAAAAGCTTTGGCTTGTGAGAGCACTTTAAAGCTCTGATACCATAAAGAAATATTGAAGAATATGAATTGTAATCTGATTCCATTGCTATCATGAAGGTACAATATATATACAGCAGCAGTGGCCTTATAAACCTCAACAAACTAAACAAATCCTAACTAATAACAAATAAATAACAAAGTTATAAAAAGCCTAGAATGAAGGACGAATCATATAACAGATATGATTCTTAGGATTCTGTTTTACGATGCAAGTATTAAGAAGGAAGAAGGAGAATTATCTCCTTTGTATTTTATTTACATGTTTCAACCGTTTTGTCTACCATGAACAAAATAAATAAATAAATAAAATTTTGGATGTATTGGATGATAAATGAAATATTTTCTACTATTTCTTTTAAATTTAACAATGAAAATTTCCTTAATCTAAACAATTTTTTTTTTCAAATTTTAGATACTAAATAGTAATTTATTTTTGAAAAGGTAGCAATTTAATAAAATATAGTTAACTCAAAGCACAGGGTAATAATATTATCTTCTTTTAAAAAAAATGAAAAAATCTCAAAAAAACCTCTTCATACACAAGTTCAAGAAGGTGGGTCTTCATTTAAAATGGCTAGATGATGTAGAACTGGCAACCCATCCTGTGTTGCCATTCTACTGGGTTTTTGTGGCCCATAATCATATGCTTTGAGTTTTGAATAAATATATAAGCATTATTCAAAATAATAGGAAATTATAGAATTGGGTACTATCTTTTATTTTACTCATTAACTGTTATAATTAAATGTTACCGCATCACGTAACATATTTCTTTTTTTTATTATTTATTGACAGGATAGTAGGCGAAAATTACACTTGAGGCTACATAATAAGGGTAACCATTGGTGAAAACACTTGTAGTCGAGAGAATTCGAACTCGAGATCTCCAACTCCTCACTTACGTGAGAAGAACACATATCAAGTTTCTTTATTTTCTGTAAAAAACTCAAATTATCACAATTAATTACACCTCATTAAGCAGTTCTTCTTATCCTATCCTTAAGATCTGGTTTTT
Organism: Jatropha curcas; assembly: GCF_041381405.1. Lineage (NCBI taxonomy): Eukaryota > Viridiplantae > Streptophyta > Magnoliopsida > Malpighiales > Euphorbiaceae > Jatropha > Jatropha curcas. The sequence goes on along the minus strand of NC_143158.1, from coordinate 22,664,288 downwards.
CCTCATGAGGAGGTCGAAATATCTTTTTGGATCATTATACGTACAGCTCGAAACCACTTCTTATTTTCCATGTCTTCCACAATGTAGAGTATAGACTACGGTGTTAGATTATTTAATAATCTGTATGTGAACCATGTGATTAAAAGGCTGGTTCTAATTAAGGTGGCCCAAGATGATGGTTATTAGGCTTAATGGATAAAGTCAGCTAGGGTTTTAATACCCTTCATCTGCCGTATAAAAGTAAAAGGAATCGACAGCTTAGGGTGAACACAGAAAAGAAAACAAAATAGAGAGTGTGACGGCTGCCTCAAATGCATACGGTGATAGCTTGTTTGAGAGAGCTCATAAAAGAAACTCTCGTAACCGTTGATTATTCTCTGACCATTAAGAGAAAACTTACGGACAAAAGGCCAGAGGAAGAAATATAGATTTGCTGTTACGGTGAGAATCGAATTTCCGCAACGAGGTAGCCCATAACATATATCTGCTGTTATGGATCAAGGTACGCTTCCGCTTATTGTCTATTTCTATCAAACAAATTCTATGAACAATAGATTTGGGGTATATTAAAGCTTATTTAACATGTGGTATCAGAGCCTGTACCTATTCTAGATTTGTTTAATAGCGTTTTGTTTGGCTTAATTTATGAAAAATTAATTTCGTATTGTGATGATTGAATAAAGCCAAAATTATAGAAATTTGAAAACTATTTGTTTTCTTTATGCTCTATAAATTACTATGCTATTATTTATAGAGAATGGTTATGATATATTATTAGGTTATGTCGTTAAAGTTTTGAGATCTTAATTCAATCTCATAAAAGTTTTGCATAAATCAATGTTTAATGAATGAAAAACTTGTTAGTCACCAAAGTGGCCTTGTTTGACATTGATTATGAAGCTTTCAATTGTTCATGTTCGTGTGATGCCGTTAAATGACATGAAAGTTAGCAGTGAACAATTGAGATCATTGATTATAACTTGTTAGGTTACCCAAAGGTAGACCATTAATTATAATCAACGACATAAAAGAGACTTATCATTGTATTAATTAATATGAATGTATATCCAAAGATAACTTGCATATTGTGTGGAGCATTATTGAATAAAAAATAGGTAACTGGACTCCACAAAGGAGCACGGGTGTGCTGCAATAAGCACGGGCATGCTATGGACTTCTAGAGAGAAGCACAGGGCATGCTGTAATGTAGCATGGGCATGCCCTGACTTCCAGAGAGAAGCACGGGCGTGCTGCAATGAGCACGGCCGTGCCCCGACTTCCAAAGAGAAGCATGGGTGTGCTGCAATGAGCACGGCCGTGCCCCGACTTCCAGAGAGAAGCACGAGGTGTGCTGTAGTGAAGCACGGGCGTGCTTCTCTCTGACTTTCATAAAGGCTCGCAAGTTGCTCCACAATGAAAGTCTATTAAAGTATTTTTCTTCTTGGCATCATTATTGATTAAAGCTATGCATTTAAATATTACCCAAAGGTGAATCTAGATGCATAATTAAAGTTGTTATTTGTTTGAATCCATTTTATGTTTACTCAAAGCATTAACGTATGAGTATATGTGTAATGTTGCAGCTTCCTTTAACATGGTTGCTATGGGTACTGGGTTGATTAAGTTCAATGGATTGAACTATGCTGATGGTCCGAACAAATCCATTATCAGTTAGGAGTTCTGGACTTGGATCTGACATTAGTTTTTGAAAAGCCAGCAGCCATTACAGAGACCTGCACTGAAGCTGACAAGTCCCATTATGAGGCTTGGGAGCGGTCTAACAGGCTAAGCTTGAACTTAATGAGGATAACAATGGTTGAAAATGTTAAGCCATCGATGCCCAGAACAGACAGTGTAAGAGAGTACATGTTGAAAATTAAGAAATACTCCCAATCGGACATAGCTGATAAGTCCATTGTAGGATCCTTGATGAGTGAGTTGACGACCAAGAAGTTTGATTGGTCATAATCCATTCACGATCATGTGACTGGCATGCAGAATTTGGCAGCCAAACTGATATCAATGGGAATGGATGTGAGTGAATCCTTTTTAGTTCAATTTATTATTAACTTACTTCCTCTTGAGTTTGGTTAGTTCCAGGTGAATTACAACACCCTTAAGGAAAAACGGAACATTCAGGAAATCAAAGCCATGTTGATACAAGAGGAAGGGAGATTAAAGAAATTGAAGGAACACTCCGTCAATCTCACATTTCATAATGGAGCTAGCAGCAGCAATAACAAATTAGGGAAGAAAGGCAAGAAAAGGGACAGTGCCCCCATGAAGGTTAATGAGGGCCAAATCTGTAAGGAATTGAAGTGCTACTTCTGTAGGAAGAATGGCCATTTCAAGAAGGACTGTCCTAAGAGGAAGATTTGGTTTGAAAAGAAAGGTATACTTTATGTTTCAGTATATTTTGAATCAAATCTTATTGAAGTGCTTAATAATACCAGGTGGTTAGATTCTGGTGCAACTACTCATTTGTCTCATATTATACAGGGATTTCTTTTGATCCAACCCGTAAACGAAACTGAAAGGTTCCTATTCATGGGAAACAAAATGAAGGCACGAATAGAAGGAATTGGGACTTATAGATTGATCCTGGACACTGGTTGTTATCTGGATCTTGAAAAGTGTCTCTATGTTCCTGAATGTGCTAGAAATCTAGTTTCTGTAGGGAGGTTGGATAATGTTGGTTTCAACTTTAAGATTTGTAATGGTGTTTTTTCATTATACAAACATAAGTACTATTATGGTTCTGGTACTTTGATTGATGGTTTGCATCGTTTTAATCTTGATTCTGAATTTATTGAATCCCTGTTTAATGTTGAACACAATATAGGTAATAAACATAGTGCACATAATGAATGTTCTGCTTTCTTGTGGCATCAAAGGTTAGGTCACATATCCAAAGAAAGGATTTTGAGGTTAGTGAAATGTGAAATCTTACCTCAATTGGACTTCACTGACTGGGATGTGTGTATAGATTGCATTAAAGAATCCAGCCATAAGAAGCAATGAATTGCTTAAACTTATAAACACTAATACATGTGGCCCTTTTGATGTTCCCTCTTGAGGTGGTGAAAATATTTTATTACCTTTATCGATGATTTCTCACGATACGGTTATGTATATTTATTGCATGAAAAGACTCAATCAGTGGATATCCTTGAGATATTCATTAATGAGGTAGAAAGGCAGTTAAATAGAAAAGTTAAAGTGGTGAGATCTGATAGAGGTGGTGAATATTATGGTAAATTTAATGAAAATGGAAATGTCCAAGTCCATTTGCAAAGTTTCTTGAAAGTCATGGCACTTGTGCGTAATACACAATGCCATGCACACCTCAACAGAATGGTGTAGCTGAAAGGCGAAATCGTACTCTTATGGAAATGGTTAGGAGTATGTTAAATAATTGTGTTGTACCTTTATCATTATGGATGCATGCATTAAAGACTGCTGCATATTTACTTAATAGGGTTCCTAGTAAGATAGTTCCTAAGACCCCTTATGAACTGTGGACGGGAAGGAAACCTAGTCTAAGGCATCTTCATGTTTGGAGTTGCCCAGAGAAAGTAAGGATATATAATCCACATGAAAAGAAGCTTGATGCTAGAACGGTTAGTGGATTTTTCATAGGATATCCTAAAAAGTCAAAAGGGTACAGATTTTATTGTCCTAACCATAGTACGAGAATTGTTGAATCTGGTAATGATCGGTTTATTGAAAATGGCCAAATTAGTGGGAGCAGTGAACCACGTAAGGTGAATGTGCAAGAGATTCAGATTGAAAATCCAACTCAGATGGATTTTCCTAATGTCTCTTGTTCGGTTGTTGTTCCATTTGTTGTATCACGGTTTAACAACATGGTTGAACAACAAAACAACATTCCGAACCCACAAAATGACCATATAAATGATGAACCAGCAAATAATGAACAATTCACGAATGATCAAGTGGTTTCCCAAGAAATAGCATTACGGAGGTCACAAAGGCAAAGAAGGCCAGCCATTTCTAATGATTATGTGGTTTACTCACTTAAGCATGAATGTGAATTGAGCATTGATAAGGATCCAGTCTCTTTCCAGAAAGCCATGGAATGTGATAATTCTGAAAAGTGGTTTAATGTCATGGAGGAAGAAATGCAATCAATAAGTGGTAATCAAGTCTGGGATTTAGTCGAGTTGCCTGAGGGGTCAAAACAAGTTGGTTGTAAATGAGTTTTTAAGACCAAATGGGACTCTAAAGGCAACATTGAAAGATATAAGGCCAGACTTATTGCTAAAGGTTACACTCAGAAGGATGGCATTGATTATAAAGAGACCTTTTCTCCAGTTTCCAAAAAGGACTCTTTAAGAATTATTTTGGCTTTGGTGGCTCATTATGATCTAGAGCTTCATCAAATGGATGTAAAGACAACCTTTCTTAATGGTGACTTAGAGGAGGAAGTATATATGGACCAACCAGAGGGATTTGCGGTCACAGGAAAGGAAAATTTTGTGTGTAAGTTAAAGAAGTCAATATATGGACTGAAGCAAGCTTCCCATCAATGGTATCTTAAGTTCAATAATACCATCACTTCATATGGTTTTATAGAAATCACTGTTGATCGGTGTATTTATATGAAGGTCAGTGGGAGCAAGCTCATTATGTTAGTCCTATATGTTGATGACATTCTTCTTGCTGCAAATGATGTTGGGTTGTTGCATGATGTAAAGGTGTTTTCTCTCTAAGAACTTTGAAATGAAAGATATGGGAGAGGCATCCTTTGTGATTGGAATAGAAATAAAAATATTCCATGATAGATCACAAGGACTGTTAGGATTGTCTCAAAGAGCTTACATTGATAAGGTATTAGAGAGATTCAGAATGGAAGAAAGCTCCGTAGGAATAGTTCTAATTCAGAAAGGAGATAGGTTCAGCGAAATGCAATGTCCTAAAAATTGATTTGGAATGTAAAGAGATGGAGTCTATTCCATATGCGTCAGTGGTTGGGAGCTTAATGTATGTTCAGACATGTACTCGACCGGATATTAGTTTCACCGTAGGAATGTTAGGGCGATATCAAAGTAATCCCGGGATGGACCGTTGGAAAGCTGTAAAGAAAGTACTTAGGTATTTACAAGGTACTAAGGATCATATACTCACTTATAGAAAGTTCAGCCATCTAGACATGGTGGGATACTCAGATTCAGACTATGCTGGTTGTGTAGATTCGAGAAAGTCTACATTTGGCTCCTTGTATCTTCTAGCTGGAGGAGCAGTATCATGGAAAAGTGGAAAGCAGTCTGTCATTGCTACTTCCACTATGGAGGCTGAATTTGTGGCATGCTTTGAGGCCACTATTCACGCATTGTGGTTGCGAAACTTTGTCTCAAGTCTAGGCATTGTCGACAGTACAGCTAGACCGTTGAGAATTTACCGTGATAATTCCGCAGCTATCTTCTTCTCTAAGAATGATAGGTACTCTAAGGGTGCAAAGCACATGGATTTAAAGTACCTATCTGTGAAAGAAGAAGTGCAAAAACACAAAGTGTCAATTGAGCATATCGGTACTAGATATGATGATAGCGGATTCGCTAACTAAAGGCTTACCGCCCAAAATCTTCACTTGCCATGTTCATAGGATGGACATTATAGATAAGTCCTTATTAGCATGATGTTTAAACTTGTATATATATACATATGGTTGTTTTGCTCATATTATTGTGACACTTGGGAATTCAATTTAAGATGTTTTTTTCTCATTTATGTGTTATCCACATTATAATTGTATACAATAATGGTTTGAGTGAGATAACAATAACATTTGATTGTGACAATGTATTGTTTATTGAATAGTTTCTCCATTAAAGTTTTATGAATTGAAGTGGTCTGTGATATATGGAAGGAATCATGTCGATTAATGACTTGTGACCTCCATAATTCAATCATCTTAATTCAAATTAAGGTAAACATGATAGACTCAAGAAATGCATATGGGCCAAGTGGGAGATTGTTAGATTATTTAATAATCTGTATGTGGCCTATGTGATTAAAGGGCTAATTCTAATTAAGGTGGCTCAAGATGATGGTTATTGGGCTTAATGGATAAGAGCCAGTTAGGGTTTTAATACCATTCCTCTGCCTTATAATAGTAAAAGAAATCGACAGCTTAGGGTGAACACATAAAAGAAAACAAAATAGAGAGTGTGACGACTGCCTCAAATACATACGGTGATAGCTTGTTTGAGAGAGCTCATAAAAGAAACTCCTGTAGTTGTTGGTTATTCTTTGACCATTGAGAGAAAACTTACAGATAAAAGGCCAGAGGAAGAAATATAGATCTGCTGTTACGGTGAGAATCAAATTACCGCAACGAGGTAACCCATAACATAGATCTGCTGTTATGGATCAAGGTACGCTTCCGCTTATTGTCTATTTCTATCAAACAAATTCTATGAACAATAGATCTAGGCTATATTAAAGATTATTTAACATACGGTACATTTTCCAGGTCTTCCACTCATTTCCGCTTCTATGGCACTACATTGGAGTTTCATATGTATTGGAGAGAAAAAAAAAAAGAGAATTACTAAAAAAAAAATCAGATTTAATTACAATTGGAGGTGAAATAAGAGGATTAATTTATAGACAAGAAAAACCATCCAGCTCTCTCTTGATAGCTCATTCAATCAATTAAATAAATAAGAAAAAAAATTTGACTTTTAAATACGGCTGACAAATTCCACGCTTTGTGCACAAGAGAAATCCTTAAGTAGATTCAATCAATCAAATCAGTCATAGATCTACCCAATAAAATAAAGTCACATCAGGAGCAGCTTTTTTAACTTGTTCTACATCAGTAATTCTTAGGTTTTCAATCTCTAACCAAATAGAAAACGTAAAAAAAATTAATAGGGAATAAATTAAAAAAACAAACTATTTTTATGTGACTTTATTTTTTTGGATGAGTCTATAATGAACGTGGTAGACTCAATCTATCTAAGAATTTCTCAATTCCAATAGACCGTCAATTTGATTTTATACCATATTAGTTAATGGAAATGTAGGATTGGTGGCAATAGTTGTAGTTAGGTCTCATCCCATGCATTTATTTTTTTTTCCCACCCACATTTGTGAGCGTTAATGGTTTAAATCGATTGGGTTTGAACTTTATCTAATACTAAACAGTAACTCGCACTTCGCGCTAATGTGTAATATTTATATTTTATTTGAATTATAAAATAGGTGTAATAAGAAAATACAAATATTAATAATAGCTATCATTTTTAAAATAAAAACAAAAACAATAAAAATGAACTATTTTAATAACTAATAATCTAACATTGTATTTTTGGACATGTAAATTACATTTTTTTAGAATATATACTTGAATTTCTTATTTGTTCGAAGAAGAATTTATTCAAATTCCATGATTTGAAAATCAAATTTTAAAGATTTCAAACAACACCAAAAATATAGTAATATAATAAAACATAATACATAATAAAAAAATAAAAGTACGATTTAAATTATTCAGAAAAATAAGTTGAACCTGAGAATCGATGTGAGGTAAAAGACGTGATAGATAAAGAAAAGAGAGGGAGGAGAAAAATGAAAGGGAAAATAAAAGAGTTTCATATATTCAAGCAAGACATAATCCATAAACATAAAAAATGGAATGTGAGAAAATTATGAATAGAGAAATTATAAATTGGAATATTTATAGAGGCTAATTTGTAAACAGTTATAAGAAGAGGAAGATGTTTTAATTTTTAATTTTATGAAGGCATCTTTTTCCTTTTTTTGAATTTTAATTTTAGTGATATATATCTTAAAAAAGACATTATTTTAATTTTAAATATAGGGGATAACAATGGCCACATAAAGACATATTTTGTGCTTAAAATTCATGAAAGCTAAATTCATAAAAAACCATAAATTAGAGGATAATGTTTGATGAGGGAAGCTATAAATTTATTCGTTTTTTTTTTTTACCTTTCAATTTCAAAGCTCCTTAGTTTATAGATTTTAATATGCATATAAATCTGTTTATATTTATATGTTATAAATCCGAAACACAATAAATAAAATTTTTCTAATCGATGCATAAACGGTCATTGATCTAGTTAAATATGATAAAAAAAAGTGGAAAGGAATAAGGCATTCTAGATGTGTAATGCATAAATCATCATTAATTAATTTCATTAAAAAAATATGAAAATCTTTGAGTAATTTTACAAATTTAAAAAGGTGAGAGAAATAATTGTTGAAAATATGAAAATATTAATTATATTTTATAATGTTGAAAACAATGAAGACAATCTTAAATAAGGGAGTTGCATTTTTCAATTTACAACTCATACGATTTAATTTTAAGAGCCAAAATTTTCCTAGCCAACTAAAAATCAAATACTCAAATTTTATAAACTCTCTTTCTCTTTAATGGAGATGCCACATAAGCACATATAAGAATAGTCATAATTCTCCTTTATACTTATATAATGATTAGTGGTAGTACCGCACTTTTGCGCGCAGATATTTATAAATTGCTTGAATTATTTTTATTTATATTACTGTTTTGAAAAGTTTTTAATTTGTAGCTTCATTTTAAAATCTAATTGGAAGTGTTTTTAATAAAATTCCAGGAAATAATAATAATTAAAATTTATCGTTACCATTTATTTCAAATTTTATTATAACCATGTACATATGAAAAGATCAGCCATGTTTTGGATTAATATTGTATTTTTATTTTTATATTTTATATATTCTTGTCAATTGTCTAAAAAAACATAGTTTTCTTTGTGAAGGACAAAAAAGACATTATTACTTTTAAAAAAGAAACTTAATTTTCCGTGTGAAAGACAGAAATACCTTATTACTTTTAACTTGATTTGTTTTAAAAGAACATATATATATATTGTATTATTACATTAATTAATTCAGTCATAATCAAATATTTAGATTTGAATATATTATTATTAAATTATGTTATTATGTTGAAAAGGCAAATCTTGTTTCCTTGGTTTTGGGCTGATAAACACCTTCCTCAGTAGAAGTGAGGACAATCTCCTCTCGCAAACGGTGCTTCTTAGCTTGGCGACTGGGAACAGGCTCTGAAAGTGGGTATCGGTCCTAGCACTCAAAACCCGAAGTTGAACAAAAATAAAATAAAATAAAATAAAATAAAACTAAAAAAAAGAAAAGGCGCGACGAAAATCGAATGGCTGTAGACTCATTATCTAAGATTTCATATGACCTATTATCACAATTACCGGAACTTAAGTTAAACCTAAACTAACAAAAGCAACACGTAAAGATACATAAAATGAAACAAAGTACTTATAGCAACATAAGAATCTCCCCTGTGAAAGTATGAAATGATAAATGTGAAAATTTGAACTGAAAAAATATAAAAGTTAAAGAAATATAGCTCGACTTTGGGTTCAAAAATTTAAAAGATAGGATTGTAGTTGAATTAGATTAAGTTTTAAAAGATAAGATTTTAGTTGAATTAGATTAGCTTTTAAAAGTTATTGACAGTGTTTTTCGCAAGTATACGAAATCGCTACAAGTAAATATGATAAATAGAATATCGTTCCCACGAAAATTGTATACCAAGTACCAAAATTATGTTAACCTATTATTATTTAAACGATAAATGAGGAAATTGTTTCAAGAATATAAAGTAAAATTAAGAAGAAGTCAAGCAAGCAAAATTTGATTAAAGAAAGCAAGGATTAAAAACTACTAGGGATTTTGATTTCACTTACTTTTATCCAATTTATTTTACTAGTTTATTAATAAATTTTAATTATTCAAGTAAGGGAAACAACTCTAAAATCTCTAACAAGCTCTCCCGATGTATTTTTAGTTAGTTTAATTCCTTTTAACTACCTATCTTCCGATAGCACAATAAAACATGAATTAAATCATTAAGTTTTGTAGTTTGTTTATGAATTCATAAATTAAAATTGTTAATTTATGAAAACCCCCATGTGTCAAACCATATAGCTTCCGCATCAAGTTATTATTCTCATGTGATTCATTAACTTTTTCATATCAAAAATCCTCCTTCCGGTAGTGATTAATGAAATATAATCAATCCAAGGGAGAAACTCTGCCTGGAAGCATTAAGTTTATCAATAAATCATAACTTGAACAAAGAAAAACAAATCTAATTTTATAAATTGGAAAAGAAATTAAGCTACATCAAATCCCTAGTATGAGAGTTTAGTTAGACATAGTACTTAAATAAAACTCAATAATACTTGATAATTATTCCATAATCAATAAGAATAAGATTAAGAGTTTAGAAATAAGAACTAGTTAACAATTGACTCTAGATGGCTTCCTTGAACCTTTGCACAACTATTGAATACATGAACTCTTGAAGAAATAAAACTATATAAAAAACTAAGAGAATGAGATGGAATGGAATGGGATGGTATAAGATGAGATGATATGGGGATGGATTTTACAATGAACTCTTCTTCCCTTTATATAGACTTCTTGGGAGGAAAATCCACATAGTTTAGGGAATAAAATCCACCTTTATTAGGAAATAAAGTTCTCAATTAAGCCTTAAATTTCTCTCAATCATGACTTTCACATGTGCATAGATTAAAGCTTGATTTGCATGTGAAGAAAGTATCCAAGGTGAGCTCATGAAAATGGTGGGAATTGGTTGGCAATTTTGACTCAAATTAGCTCTTGGTCTTTAGCACAGGCGTTCTGGAAAGCACTGTCTGGGCGTGCTAGATCTTGGCCTTATGGAGGGATCAGCACGGGCCGTGCTCAAAGGCACGCTTGAGTGGGGTCTTGTGGCACGGGCGTGCTTCATAGCACAGGCTGGGTGTGGTAGGCTCTAGAAGTCCAATGCAATTAGAGCACGGAGCACGCCCTTGGTTGATATCTCCACTGTGGCACGTGCGTGCTTAATAGCATGGGCAGGGCATGCTAGGCTCTGGAAGTCCAATGCAATTGCAGCACGGGTGTGCTTCCTAGCATGGTCAGGGCGTGCTAAGTTCTGGAAGTCCAGGGTGTTTGTAGCACGGGCGTGCTGTCTAGCACGGTCCAGGTGTGCTAAAAGCTTAATATTTTGCTCCATTTTGTCCTTTTCTGTGCCAAATCCTACAAATTTTCTTGAGATCAAGTGAGTTGTGTTTCAAAGAAGCTTTTGAAAAAAAAACATAACAAAATTCAATAAAAATTAACTTAAATAAATAAAAAATACTAAAAATCTTAATAAAAATTACATAAAAATTACTATAAAAATAACGCTATCAAAATTCCCTAAACTTAAACCATTGCTTGTCCTCAAGCAACAAAACTAAAGTATTAACTTAATATGGTATGGAATAATCATTCACAATTTTAGTAAGTATCCAAATCATTAACATAAGAATAAATTATGTTTTCCTATGCCAATTATTTTCTAGTTAAAATTCAATTTTTAAGAGAACATATTCCCTAAATTAAACATAAGTTAACAAGATTTTCATCATCAATCAATTATTTAATCTTATGACAATCAAAACATGAATTTACAAAAATTGTTTAACCTTTTAATAAGATATAAGTGTAACACTCCCATAGGCAAAATTAGTCATCCCTTCTCCACAATTGAAATGCATACAATTTCAAAAGATCAAAAAGTCTTTATTTAAGTTGTAATAGGGTTTTAGAGATATAATTTTAGCTAAAGAAGAAAAGGATAATATGGTGGACAAAAGATACAATTAATGCCTAATATCGGGATTTTTATTTATTAAATACAATTTTTATTTGTAAAAGGAGATTAAATTGAAGTCCCTTACTAGATCAAAATTTAGAGGTAAATTTTGGCAAGGTCTCTTCATAGCACCTTTCATAACTTCTTTTTTGCTAAAGTTCCCCAAACTTGAATTTTTATTGATTTCTTTACTTACATGGCGTTTCTCGTTTTCTCTTTTGCTAGTATTAATGGAATTTTCTCCTTTTATTGCTAATTTTTTAATAAAAATCAAATCCTTCAATTACACATTATTTCACTTAGGGTGGAGAATTTGTTTGGTCTAACGGCTAGGTTTAAATAAGGGTGAACAATAAATTATTGGATATATGCTTCAAATTGGTTGCAAAGGTCATACTTTAATTTAGGTGGTCTAGGTTAAATATGAAGTTTTAACAAAGAATGCCTAAATCATCTCTTTCTAAATATAAGCATCGAACGTTTTGTCTTGAAGAAAATTCTAATTTTGTTCTAGGAGTGCTAAGGTTAAATAAGTTTTTATGAAAAACATATCTATTTGTCATAAAATTTTCATAAAGTTAATGTTTATAATCTTAGAAACAAATGGTTAAAAAGAAGTATGTTAAGTTAAAAATTTAAATTTTAAGCTGAAAAATAATTAACTCTGGAGAACAATTAATTTAATCAAAGGTTAATGAATCGAAGACAAATTTTTAAATTTGATCATAATTATTCCAACCTTATTTTACTAATGAAAAATAAAATAACACAAACAATTTAAATAACATAAGAAATTTAATGTTTTAGCTAAAACTTCTTCCCCCAACTTAGTTGAGCACATTGTCCTCAATGAGTCTTATTCAAATCCCCAAACTTATCAAATATGGATAATTTAATAAAAGAGTAAGAAGTGGAGAGATTAGTACCATCATTGTATTGAACAATACAAGAAAGTCGGGCGGTGGAGTTTATCGAAGCTATAAGGTTAGAAAATCACTAATAACAGAAATATATAAGTAGAAGATCCAAAGTGTAAATTGAAAACAATAGTGAAATCAAAAGCCAAGAGAGAATGTTCAGCAAAAAAAACAAAAATAGAGAGCAACCAAAAAAACAAAGCGAAGTCTGTCAAGATTCAGGTGGTGGAGGTGGAGGAGGTCGTAACAACTGAAGTACAGTTTGAAGTTGATCAGCAATGCCCTGATATTGGCTCTGCATAGTGTCAATATGGAGTCGAGGTTTCCATGCATGATTTCAATCGATTGAAAGCGGTCAGCAATCATCGACTCCATTCCATGAAGCCTAGTATCAAACATGTCCATTCGGGACATCATCTGTGCAAGCACCTCATCACTGGACATGTTTGATGCTCCCTGAAAAGAAGGCCCAGCTCCAGAAGTAACTGCACCAGAAGAAGTACCAAAAGCAGAAAAAGGAGGCGGATCATCTTCCTTAATGTTAGGCTCGCCAGCGGCCTCAACCTCCTCATGAGTAGGAAAAAGAGGTGGATCAGAGCTATCCTCTCGAGCACCCACTAAACGGTATGAATCTCCTACTTTTTCTACCAGCTTCATATGAATAATAACATCTAAATCTAGCCTGGTGCCTTTTCCTCCTCCCACACTATCGTAAACAGGCCTAGCGGGGTTCCAAACTCTCAAGTAGGCAGCAATGTGAGTCACAAAACATCCCATCATAATAGCCCCTTTATCTGCTCTCGCTACTCTAGCCCATCGTTGGCATAGCTAATAACCAACATTCAACAAGATTCCTCAATTAATGGCCCACAAGAAATATAGTTCATTTCGGCTCAACACCCCATCACTCTCACTTCTTCCAAAAATGGTATTGGCGAGAAATTTGTGAATATACCGCAAAGCAGGGTTTCTCAATTTAGATGCTTTGGAAAGCCTAGGATTATAATTATGTTCTCTAGTTAAATCATGCCATCTATTACCATCTATATAATCCATAGGCATTTGGTTAATCGCATTTTCAGTGGGAAAACAAAAAATTTGACTAACTTCATTCACCGAAAGTTTACAAAATTCCTACCAAACAGCCTGAATTTAATCGTGCTAGGAAATTCAACAGGCAGCAATCGAATAGTAGACAAATATGAACTTAAAAACTCTAGAGTCAGAGGTGCATACATAAGATCCTTCATGCCAATAAATCTCTCCCACCCAATACGCCTAAGGGGTTCTAAAATTGCATCCCTAAGCCCACTTGTGATAGTGCAGATTCATCAATAAATCTATTCGGTAAAATAGGGCGTAGTGACAGTTTGTTATACCTTTCTTGTTGTTCCAGAGAAGCAATCTCAAAGGGAGGAGGAGCCGGAGTTGTAGGAGGTGGAACAGGTGGTGAAGAAGCGGTGGAAGACCGAGCGATTAGGCGTTGTCTAGCGGCGACTGAAGATGACGGCCTACTGCGCTTGTATCGTGGAGGCATGGTGATTGAGAGGGTAAAGAAATTTGGTGTTTTGTGGTTGTGGTGTTGAGAGAAAAAGAGAGAAAATTGTTGAGAGGGAGGAGGCGGCTAGGGCGTGCTAAGTGAGAATGAGATGAGGTAGGGCGTGCGCTTTAAATAGAGACGCACTTTAATGCACTTGTCTGAACGTGGCACGGCTGTGCCACATAGCACGGCCAGGGCGTGCTTGCTTCTATCTCTTTAGGCGGTAGCGAGCACAGGCATGCGGTATGGCACGGCCAGGAGTGTGTGCGCTTTTGACCTGCATAAGGGAATGTTCACGTACCTCAACGGGCGTGCGGAGGGACACGGCTGTGGCGTACGAGGCTCTGACTCTTTAAGGTGGTAGCAGGCACGGGCGTGAGGAGTGGCAAGGCCTAGGCGTGCGCGCCTCTAACCTGCATAAGAAATGTTACTTACCTCACACGGGCATGTGGAGTGACACGACTTAGGCGTGCGAGGCTCTGACTCTTTGAGGCGATAGCGGGCATGGGTGTGCAGAGTGACACGGCCTGGGTGTGTGCGCCTCTTTCTCTCAAGAGCGATTTTTCCTCTTTGATCCATAGAGCGTGCTACCTCCTAGACTTCTTCTCATACTTGAAAAATTAAACTGAAAGAAAAACAATGGAAAATAAAACAAAACAATTGAAATAAAGGTTTAAACAAAATGGGTTGTCTCCCACAAGCGCTTTTATTTAACGTTGTTAAGCTCGACGTATTGCACCTGATTCAAGCTATTCAAGACTGATAGCTGTTTTAACAGGATCGAAATTTCCATTGTGGAAAACCTTTAATCGTTGAGCATTGACCTTAAAATGTCGGTCACCATCTATTATCTCAACTGCTCCATGTGGAAAAATCTCCTTAATCGTAAAAGGGCCGGACTATCTTGAGCGCAATTTACCTGGAAAAGGGCGGAGTCTAGAGTTGTAGAGTAATACCTGTTGGCCTACTCTTAGATTCCGCAGGATAATATGCTTATCATGCCATTTTTTTGTGCGATCTTTATAGATTTTGGCATTTTCATAAGCATGAAGTCTCATTTCATCCATCATGTTTAATTGCAGCAGCCTCTTTTGACCAACTTCCTTAGTATCAAAGTTAAGAAATTGGATCGCCAATATGCCTTGTGTTCCAACTCGACAGGGAGGTGACAAGCCTGACCGTACACCATTCGATATGGAGACATAACAATTGGTGTTTTAAAGGCCGTTCGATAGGCCCAAAGAGTGTCACCGAGTTTCTTGAACCAGTCTTTCCTGGATTGGCCAACTGTTGTCTCCAAAATCTTCTTGATTTCCCTATTCGTGACTTCCACTTGCCCACTCGTTTGAGGGTGATATGGGGTAACTACACGGTGAGTAACACCATATCTAGAAAGAAGGAAATCTAAGTACTTGTTACAGAAATGCTTACCTCCATCGGTGATTATAGCTCTTGGAGTTTCGTGTTGTGTGAAAATATATTTCTTTATAAAGCTCATCACACTTTTTGCATCATTATTTGGAAGGGCTACAGCTTCTGCCCATTTCGAAATGTAGTCGATCGCTACTAAAATGTATTGGTTAGAAAATGATGATGGAAAAGGACCCATGAAATCCAAACCCCAAATATCAAATTTCCACTTCAAGGATGTTGTTTAGTGGCATTTCATGTCGCTTTGAAACGTTGCCTAACCTTTGACAACGGTCACATAGATGAACAAAATTAAAGGCATCTTTAAACAAGTTAGGCCAGTATAAACCGCTTTCCAAAACACGCGCTGCTGTCTTGCTTGCTCCAAAGTGTCCTCCACACTCCATTGAGTGGTAAAATCGAAGAACACTTTCTATTTCTTCTTCCGGTATGCAGCGTTGAAAGAGCTAGTCACTACAATACTTGAACAAAAATGGTGCCTCCCAATAATAGTATTTAAGATCATGAAAAAAAATTTTCTTTTGCTGATAGGAAAGATTGGGAGGAAGGATTTTGCAAGCAGGGTAGTTGACTATATCAGGATACCAAGGAGATTGTGCCTTACCTAGAAGAAACAGATGTTAGTGGGGGAAATCTTCATTGATTTGCAGTTTTGCTCGTTTTTCTTCCCCCAACTCGAGGCTAGACAAATGATCTGCTATAAGATTTTCAGTTCCCTTTTTATCACGAATTTCTAGATCAAATTCCTGCAAAAGAAAAACCCAACGAATTAATCTTGGTTTTGCATCTTTCTTTTCTCACAGATACTTAATAGCAGAGTGATCAGTGTACACTATTGTTTTAGCTCCAATTAAATAAGCTCTAAATTTATCAAATGCAAAAACAATAGCTAGGAGTTCTTTCTCAGTGGTGGCATTACGCATCATTCAATGTGCGGCTTGCATAATAAATGACGTGCAATTTTTTTTTCTTTTCTCTGCCCAAGAACAGCTCCTAAAGCATGATCACTTGTATCACACATAAGCTCAAAGGGGTGACTCCAATCTGGTGTAGAAATAATGGGCGCTGAAGTCAACTCTTTCTTCAATCTGTTAATGGCATTTAAACACTCTTCGTCATAATTGAAAGGAACATCTTTAACTAACAAATTACAAAGGGGTTTAGTGATTTTGGAGAAATCTTTGATAAATCTCCTGTAAACCCGGCATGGCCAAGAAATCTTCTTACTCCCCTTACTGAGTTTGGAGGGGGTAGTTTTTCAATCACCTCCACTTTGGGCTTATCTACTTCAATTCCCTTCTATGAGATTTTGTGGCCTAAACAATTCCTTCACTAATCATGAAATGGCATTTTTCCCAATTGAGAACAAGGTTAGTGTCCTCGCATCGCTGCATCACTAAAGAGAGGTTATAGAGGCATGATTCAAAAGAAGAACTCAACACAGAAAAATCATCCATAAATATTTCAATGAATTTTTTAACCATGTCAGAAAATATGGACATCATACACCTTTGAAACGTTGTTGAAGCATTGCACAACCCAAAACGCATTCTCTTGTACACGAAAGTACCGTAAGGACAAGTGAAAGTGGTTTTCTCTTGATCCTCTGGAGCAATCGGTATCTGAAAATATCCTGATTAGCCATCTAGAAAACAATAGTAAGGATAGCCTGCAAGTCTTTCAAGCATTTGATCAATAAAAGGTAGGGGGAAATGATCCTTGCGTGTTGCTTTGTTTAATTTCCTGTAATCAATGCACACACGCCAACCTGTGATAGTTCTAGTTGGAATTAATTCATTATTTTTGTTGGACATGACTGTCATACCTCCTTTCTTTGGGACCACTTGGACAGGACTTATCCAACTACTATCTGAAATTGGAAAAATGATGCTTGCATCCAAGAGTTTTATTATCTCTGCCTTGACCACTTCCTTCATATTTGGGTTCAATCTTCTTTGATGCTCATTTGAAGGTTTGTAGTCCTCCTCCATCAGGATCTTATGCATACATACACTTGGACTTATCCCCTGCAAGTCAGAAATTGACCATCCTAAAGCTTTCCTTTATTTCTGCAGAACCTGCAATAGCTTTTCCTCTTGATCATGTGTTAAGTGAGAAGAAATAATAACAGGAAAAGAACAATTATTACCTAAGAATTGTGAATACTCAAATTTTGAGGCTCAAAAAGCCGGTTTTCCCGGCCGCAGCAGTGGCGGCCGCCCTTAAAGGCGGCGGTAGCCGCTATCGCCGACGACAGCGGCTGCAGTCGCCCGTGAATACCCATATTTTGGGGCTCAAAGAGCCACTTTTTCCGGACTGCAAACAGTCCGGTCAGACCGGAGGTCATTCAAAAAAAGTTCGTCGGAAGTGTGCCAATATGGTACTTGAAATGTCCGAAAAATTACGAGGATCATGGAACTGGTCTCGGAATATTTTTTGGAGGTCCGGAACTCCTGGAAAAGCCTCCAAAACGAAATTAAGAAAAAGAAAGAAGGCACACATGCCCGCCCAAGCTTGGCGGGCAGGCCCGCCCAGCATGGGCGGGCACGACTGCCCAACATGGGCGGGCATACCCGCCCAAGCCAGGCGGGCGCGCCCGCCCAGCTAGGGCCGGCACGCCCGCCCAGAATGGGCGGGCACACCCGCCCAGCTTGGGCGGACACGCCCGCCTAAGCTAGGGCGGGCATGCCCGCCCAGCCCAAGCGGGCAGGGGCGCCTGGGGTCACTTTTTTCCTATAAAAAACGACTCTGGGGCTCCGTTTTGAGACACTCAGTCTGTGTTGACGGACGCTCCTTCTCCCTACGCTCCTTGCGATTCTTTACTGCTTTCTTGCATTTTTTAATTTTAATTTTATTGCTTTCTTGTGGTGATACTTGGTCACTAAATTAAAATTAATTAAAATTCCCTTAACGAGGAGCTTAACCTAGAGTTAAGAAGTGGCCGTCGATTAAATCAGGTACATGAACTAAACTCTGCCTATTTAATTTAGCACTTCATGCATGTTTCTCTTCTACTCCTCCTAATTCTACAACTGCATAAATGCATTCACTTCATCTTTAGGCAAGTAAATTGCCTCAATTAAATAAATTTAGGCTAAATGCCCGGTTAATTAATAATCGTGGTATTTAAACCTAAATCCGACAATATTGGCTAAAAAGCCTAGTTAATCAATAACTATGGCGAAATTGCCTTTATTTCGAACAAAGTCCGGCCTAAGTCCAATTAATCAATAATTGTGGTGAAATAGCCTTAATTAAACATGTTTTCTTGGCAATAAATTGCCTACATTGCAAATCAATTAATCACTTTTGGCAAATAAATTGCCTATAAGTAGATTAACCATTTTCTTAGCAACAAATCGCTTAAATCAATATTTTGGCTTCAAAGCCTTCAAACAATTGCTTTTGGCAAATAAATTGCCTTTAAGTCAATCAATTTTAGCGACAATCGCCCAATCATCAACTTTTGGCAATCAATTGCCTAAATCAATTTATTTTGGCTAAAAGCCTTCAAATAATCAATTTTGGCGACAATCGCCTAAATCACATCAATTTTTGGCAACAATTGCCTAAATCAACTCTTTTTGGCCAAAAGCCTTAAATCAATCATTTTGGCGACAAACGCCCAATCAATCAATTTTCAGGCAATAAATTGCCTAAATCAACTCTTTTTGGCTAAAAGCCTTAAAATCAATCATTTTGGCGACAATCGCCTAAAGTCAATCATTTTGGCAACCGAATTGCCTAAATCAATCTTTTTGGCTAAAAGCCATTAAAATCAACATTTTTGGCATCAAATGCCTAAAAATCAATCAATTCTTTGGCAAAATGCCTAAACAAAAATGCACAAAGCATACACACACTCATGCATTAAGCATACCCATTCAAAGCCCTTCAAAGAAAGCCTATCGAACTACGTTGACTTTGATCTTCCATTCAAACGGAAGTACGTAGGCACGTTTGGGATTTAACCCCGAGCGGCAAGTCGCAATCACTTAAAATTGGTTCAAATTACATTAATCACTTTGCAAAGCATTCATTCATGGTTAGTTTTGTCAGCATGACATAGTCTCGGGATCCATCTCGGGTTTGCACACCATGCCTTAAACATTGGGTTAATTAATCTAATAATTAGGTTAATTAAAATTGGAGTCACTTAGGGTTTTTTCCTAGTTTACCCTAAAATAATTAAACAAGGTGGCGACTCATACATTCACGTGCATTTCTACCCTTAGTCACATGCATTCATATTCCATGACATTTTGGGGAGGGGTTCACAGTTTGGCGACTCTGCTGGGGAGTTATGCAATCTTTTTTGCATAAGAGGACTACGATTGCTGTGTAAACTAACCGGCCCTTCTTTAGGGTATTATTTTACTATGCTTTGTTTTGCAGGGTACCCCAACAAAAAAAATTTAAGTATTCTTTCTTTAAGAATGCTTAATAAGGAAAATTTGGACCTAATTGAACTTTGCTTTAAGTCATTTAAATTTGTTTATTTATTTGCACGATTGAGAATCTTTTTCTCCATTGCATAAAAAATGAATTTCAAATGAATTTCTTCTCTCTCTGTTCAAACTTCTGAGTCTGGATAGCAAGTAGCGCTGATCGGCAGGTCTCTTTGATTATGTCGACGGACAGCCAAAGCGTCCTCCCTGTTACCGCAAACCATCCCTAATCCTTTTGGGGGTGGCCCATGAGTATGCGTACCGTTGGACCCATGCGAAACTCCTTGTTTCACATGTGGTTAGGTATATCCATACTCAAGGTTCAAGGGTCCCTTAATAAGCCAATTCTCTATTTGTGTCATAGCCTATAGAACCTATCCTTTAGGACTGTATGCACCCAATGATGTGAATCATACCATAAATGAATTATGTTGTGATGTTGTGCGCATTCACGCATTCATCCCATACTTCACAAAAAAAAACATTCCATTTCAAAGCTAAAAAATCACATTTTGGTCCCTGAGACCTGAAAAATTACATTTTGGCCCCTGAGACCTGGAAAATTCACATTTTGGCCCCTAAGGCCCAAAAATTCTCAATTTGGCCCCAGAGGCCCAAGAATACCCATTTTGGCCCCAGAGGCCCCGAAAATTCCCATTTTGGCCCCTTAGGCCCAAAAGTTCACATTTTGGCCCCAAAGGCCCAAAAGTTCACATCTTGGCCCCAAAGGCCCAAAAATTTCCAATTTGGCCCCAAAGGCCCAAAAATTTCCAATTTGGCCCCAAAGGCCCAAAAGTTCCCAATTTGGCCACAAAGGCCCTAGAATTCCCAATACGGCCCCAAAGGTCCCGAAAATTCACATCTTGGCCCCTAAGGCCCTAAAGTTCCTATTTTGGCCCCTAAGGCCCTAAAATTCACATTTTGGCCCTTAAGGCCCAGAAGTTCACATTCTTGGCCACAGAGGCCCAAAAATTCCCAATTTGGCCTAAGGCCCAAAAATTCACATTTTGGCCCCTAAGGCCCAAATTTTTTTTTTTTTTTTTGAGAACTTAGGGCCTTTCGAAAAGTCGAGGTGTCCTGGCATACCAACACTACCCTACCTCACACTATCTCACATACCATATGGAAACACCTTATATAGGATAGTCTAATCATTTTGACTATGTCCTTTCACAGGTACCCGTCCAAAGACCACCTGTACCCGAAATACTAACTGAGCTCTTACCCACAAGTCCAACAACCCCAACTGCACCAATGGCATCACTGACTGACATTCAAAGCCTTATGGAACAACTGCAGGCCAGGATGGAGGCCAGAATGAATGAGGCCTTAGCTGCACAGAGGACTGCCCTGATAGCTGAACTAGGTAATGGCAATGGAAATGGGGCTTCAACTGGGGGAAGTGGACCTACTACTTCCAATCAGGGACCTGCTACTGAGCCGACAAACCCTGCCCTTAACCTTGATGACATGCCCTCCAGAACTGCTTCTGAGCTGGAAGCTCAGAAAATGAGAGAAAAATTGGAACTCTTGGAAAGGTCAATCATTGCCCTTAAAACACACAAGGAAGTGGTGGACATGGACTCCTTGTCCTTGTTCCCCGAAGCAAGACTGCCAACAAAATTCAAGATGCCTAACATGGACAAGTTTGACGGAACCACTTGTCCCAAAACACACCTGAAAGTGTATGTGGGTGCCCTCAACCCATTTGGCCTGAACAGCGAGCTCCTTGCTCAGTTGTTTCAGCAATCTTTGACTGGTGCTGCATTAAGATGGCTTGTAAGCTTGGATCGCTCCAAAATGAAGAATTGGGAGGACATATGCAATGCTTTCAATGCGCAGTACCATTATAATATCGAAGTGGATGTTACCCGGAGGGAGCTGGAAACCACTAAACAAAAGAACAATGAGCCCTTCTCCTCGTTCCTTTCGAGGTGGAGAGCCAAAGCTGCTCAAATGATCAATCGACCCTCTGAACAGGAACAAGTTGACATAATAATCAAGAATTTACTGCCTGTCTACCAGTCACAGCTTCAAACACGGTACTTGCCTACGTTCCAATCGCTCATTGCGACTACAACTAAGGTGGAAGACTTAATCCAGTTGGGTCAACTCAAAGAAGACTCATACAAGAAGCCGAATCATGCTGGACTTTGAAAAAACCATCTATAAGACCTGGTTGACAATTGGTCCATCATCACCAAGAGCAAGCTGAACATCAACCAATCCCTTGCCTAACCATGGGATTAATGCAAAAAAAATTTTGTTGAACAAGAATCGTTCGATCCTTTCGAACTTTTCTTAGAAATGAATGAAGTTTGTGTCTGAGAAGGTTGAGATCCAACCTCCAAAAGAATAAAGGAATTGTTCCAGACCAACAACAACCTGTCTGATCGATTTAAGCATCGAGAAGAACAAAGTCACTTCAGTCAATCCAATCCTAGTCCATCACAGTTTACCTGGAGTCTATCTTTTAGGGTCTAGTCTTTTCTTTTCATTTTCATTTCCATTCAAGTTTTCATTTGTAAATCTAAGTGTCTTTTGTACACAAATGTTGTTTTATCAATAAAAAGGGAGCAGTTTACGTTCCAACCATGTTTATACTCTTTCCTTTCCTGTGAAAGCAAAAAAAATCGAAAAAATAATAAAAAATGATGATAAAAAAAAGAGATAATAAAAATTGGCAAAGAAAAATGCATTCATTTGCTCTGCATCAATCAAAGCTGGGGGCATCCTAAGAGGCACCATCAAAGGGGAAGTTTTGAAGGGTAATCATGGAAAGGATCCAGCAAAGGGTACGCAAGACTTCAAACAGTACCGAGGCAAAGCCGATTGAAGGGGTTAAGGCCAGAATGGTTTCTCCGAAAACCCAGGAATGGAAGATGCTCCAACAGAGAGGTGTCTGAATTTTGAGCTTAAAAGCGACAGAATAAAGAAGTTATGTTTGGAATTGGATTGGGTCTGCACGAAGTCGCAATGCAATCCATACACTACTCAAGTCATCTCAGAATCAAGTTGCCTCGAAATTCTTTATGGAGAGGCTGCTTCTAAGCAAGCAAAAGGAAAAACGGGACAAAAGGAACCCCTGGTCAAAAGGAAGCAAAAATGGGACAAAAGGAACCCCTGGTCAAAAACGGGTCGACTGCAAGCTCTCCGTTAAATTCAAGCCCATCAAGGGTAGAGGACAAATCATTTCAGCCATAAGGACAAAGACCAAGCGGCTGCTCACATTTTAAAAAAAAAAAAACAAGTTAAAAGAAGCAGTCATTTCCACAAATTGGATGACAACAAACACCTTGAAAATCAAGCGCCAGGCATGGCACAAGTACAAGTGTCCTTATAAACAAGGATCATTTCTCAAAACAAGGAAAAGGAAGAGTCTCCTCAAAATTCCTTATGGAGAGGAGAACCATTGAGGAAATAAGTTTCAAATTCAGAGGAAGATAAAGTTCAAGAAAAGGAATCAAATTAACCTCAAGAATTCAAACATGGCGAAGCCACAAACTCAAAGCATAAAAGCTTCTTCAACACTCAAGCCACTCAAGTTACCACCACAATGTGGGTATTCAAAACTCTTTGTGATGAATACAAGTCATACTTGAGTCAACCAGTGGTAAAACCACTACAACAACAAAGTCAGATTCGCCTAGGGTCATCACTATCATACGAGCTCGAGTCAATAAGTTGATTCAACATCATCAAAGTCGGGAAGGAATCCCGCAAAGACATCAAGTCGGGAAGGAATCCCGCAAAGACATCAAGTCGGGAAGGAATCCCGCAAAGACATCAAGCCGGGAAGGAATCCCGCGAAGAAATCAAGTCAGAAATGAATTCTGCATCAACATCAAGTCGGGAAGGAATCCCGCAAAAACATCAAGCCGGGAAGGAATCCCGCAAAAACATCAAGCCGGGAAGGAATCCCGCAAAGACATCAAGCCGGGAAGGAATCCCGTGAAGAAATCAAGTCGGAAATAAATTCTGCACCAAGACGGAAAGGAATTCCGCGCTAACATCAAGTCAGAGATGAATTCCGCACCAGCCGAGCACGAAGTTTGCATCCCGGAAGGAACTACGAAAGACCTGATTCTCCCCATCCCCCGAAGAGTTCTTGGAGATACATAGGCAGCCACAAAGGCGCGGTCACAAACATAGGTCTGCATCATAAAAAGCATTTTCTCTTTGCCAATAAAAAAATATAATAATAAAAATAATAAAAAAAAGAGAAGAAAAGAAAAATAAAAGCTGGAGTTGAAAACCCGAAAGGGCGGCTTCAGGCAAGAATTGAGCCCGCTAGGCTGAAAACCCGAAAGGGCGGTCTAGGCAAAAGTTAGGGCAAAGAGCCTGCTAGAGTCGAAAACCCGAAAGGGCGGCTACTAGGCAAAAGTTAAGGCAAAAAGAAAAAAAAGTGCTTTCAAAGGTCTTCTCGGGAGTATATAAATCATTTTTTACAGGAACCACTGAATTCCTTCGAGCCAAAATTCACTACAAGAAAAATTTGAGTCTCTAAATTGAGTCTCCAATGAGTCTCTAAAATCAAGTCTCCATCACCAGTGGTCATTCCACAACGAGTCACAAAAATCGAGTCATTCTCAAAAGTTCATTTTGAAAGCGTCACTCTTTGAGTCATTCCTCGAAAAAAAAAAGAGAAAGAGGAAAATGTCAATTCAATCCCTGGGGTTTCCAAAACAACCCTAAAAAAATGTCAAGCACAATCGTTGAGAGGTAATTCTTTAATACCTCGTCTCCACTCGGACCATCGTTTCTTCGATCCTTTCAGACGAGCGATGTCATCCACATTGTCCGTTTTCTCGAGTCATATAAGTGGCTTTGTTCTCTTTGATTCCTCAATCGATTGGACAAGAACAACACCAATGTTTTTGAAGTATTCCATGGTCAGCACCATTCTGGGGGTAAGAAGTGACAGGAACCTTCACCATTCTCCCTTCACAGAAGTAATCACGGAATTTTTAGTCTTTCATTAAGAAGAAATTCTATTTCAGCTAATAAGGGCATCAATTCTCTCAAGCAGGGGGCAAAATCCTCCAACTCGGATTCAGGGGCAAATGTTATAAAAAAAAATACACAACCCAGGGTGGAACCCAACCATCGTCAACCCCTTTTACACAAACCCAGGGTAGAACCCGGTTAATGGTTACCTTATTTTTCTACATAAAACCTAGGGTGAAACCCTAACCAATAACCAACCATTTTTCATCCAAAACCAAGCCATTTGATCATTTCGACTTTAGGTGGACCCTTGGTTCTCAAAGAAAAATACAAAAATAAAACAAATCTCTTTTCAAGCCCTCATTAAGAGGCAAAACATCTTTTCAAGTCCTCTAAGAGGCAAAACATCTTCAAGCCCTCATTAAGAGGCAAAACATCTTTTCAAGTCCTCTAAGAGGCAAAATCATCTTTTCAAGCCCTCATTAAGAGGTAAAATCATCTTTTCAAGCCCTCATTAAGAGGCAAAATCTCTTTTCCAGCCCTCATTAAGAGGCAAAACATCTTTTCAAGTCCTCTAAGAGGCAAAATCATCTTTTCAAGCCCTCATTAAGAGGCAAAATCATCTTTTCAAGCCCTCATTAAGAGGCAAAATCTCTTTTCCAGCCCTCATTAAGAGGCAAAACATCTTTTTCAAGTCCTCTAAGAGGAAAAACATCTTTTCAAGTCCTCTAAGAGGCAAAAACATCTTTTAAGTTGCAAACATAAATCCATGCATTTGATCATTTCATTTCAAAAAGAAAAAACCAACGGCGAGGTTTCCTTCTCTGCCCATCCTCAAAATTTGCTCCTTTAGACAGACACTGGCTCTCATAAATCTTTTTTATGATAGCCAGTGGGGGGCAACTGTGAATACTCAAATTTTGAGGCTCAAAAAGCCGGTTTTCCCGGCCGCAGCAGTGGCGGCCGCCGTTAAAGGCGGCGGTAGCCGCTATCACCGGCGGCGGCAGCCGCTGGCGACAGCGGCTGCAGTCGCCCGTGAATACCCATATTTTGGGGCTCAAAGAGCCACTTTTTCCGGACTGCAAACAGTCCGGTCAGACCGGAGGTCATTCAAAAAAAGTTCGCCGGAAGTGTGCCAATATGGTACTTGAAATGTCCAAAAAATTACGAGGATCATGGAACTGGTCTCGGAATATTTTTCGGAGGTCCGGAACTCCCGGAAAAGCCTCCGGAACGAAATTAATAAAAAGAAAGAAGGCACACATGCCCGCCCGAGGGGTGGGCATGCCCGCCCAAGCTAGGCGGGCAGGCCCGCCCAGCATGGGCGGGCACGACCGCCCAGCATGGGCGGGCATACCCGCCCAAGCCAGGCGGGCGCGCCCGCCCGGCTTGGGCTGACACGCCCGCCCAGAATGGGCGGGCATACCCGCCCAGCTTGGGCGGACACCTGATTCAAGCTATTCAAGACTTATAGCTGTTTTAACAGGATCGAAATTTCCATTGTGGAAAACCTTTAATCGTTGAGCATTGACCTTAAAATGTCGGTCACCATCTATTATCTCAACTGCTCCATGTGGAAAAATCTCCTTAATCGTAAAAGGGTCGGACTATCTTGAGCGCAATTTACCTGGAAAAGGGCGGAGTCTAGAGTTGTAGAGTAATACCTGTTGGCCTACTCTTAGATTCCGCAGGATAATATGCTTATCATGCCATTTTTTTGTGCGATCTTTATAGATTTTGGCATTTTCATAAGCATGAAGTCTCATTTCATCCATCATGTTTAATTGCAGCAGCCTCTTTTGACCAACTTCCTTAGTATCAAAGTTAAGAAATTGGATCGCCAATATGCCTTGTGTTCCAACTCGACAGGGAGGTGACAAGCCTGACCGTACACCATTCGATATGGAGACATAACAATTGGTGTTTTAAAGGCCGTTCGATAGGCCCAAAGAGTGTCACCGAGTTTCTTGAACCAGTCTTTCCTGGATTGGCCAACTGTTGTCTCCAAAATCTTCTTGATTTCCCTATTCATGACTTCCACTTGCCCACTCGTTTGAGGGTGATATGGGGTAACTACACGGTGAGTAACACCATATCTAGAAAGAAGGAAATCTAAGTACTTGTTACAGAAGTGCTTACCTCCATCGGTGATTATAGCTCTTGGAGTTTCGTGTTGTGTGAAAATATATTTCTTTATGAAGCTCATCACACTTTTTGCATCATTATTTGGAAGGGCTACAGCTTCTGCCCATTTCGAAATGTAGTCGATCGCTACTAAAATGTATTGGTTAGAAAATGATGATGGAAAAGGACCCATGAAATCCAAACCCCAAATATCAAATTTCCACTTCAAGGATGTTGTTTAGTGGCATTTCATGTCGCTTTGAAACGTTGCCTAACCTTTGACAACGGTCACATAGATGAACAAAATTAAAGGCATCTTTAAACAAGTTAGGCCAGTATAAACCGCTTTCCAAAACATGCGCTGCTGTCTTGCTTGCTCCAAAGTGTCCTTCACACTCCATTGAGTGGTAAAATCGAAGAACACTTTCTATTTCTTCTTCCGGTATGCAGCGTTGAAAGAGCTAGTCACTACAATACTTGAACAAAAATGGTGCCTCCCAATAATAGTATTTAAGATCATGAAAAAAAATTTTCTTTTGCTGATAGGAAAGATTGGGAGGAAGGATTTTGCAAGCAGGGTAGTTGACTATATCAGGATACCAAGGAGATTGTGCCTTACCTAGAAGAAACAGATGTTAGTGGGGGAAATCTTCATTGATTTGCAGTTTTGCTCGTTTTTCTTCCCCCAACTCGAGGCTAGACAAATGATCTGCTATAAGATTTTCAGTTCCCTTTTTATCACGAATTTCTAGATCAAATTCCTGCAAAAGAAAAACCCAACGAATTAATCTTGGTTTTGCATCTTTCTTTTCTCACAGATATTTAATAGCAGAGTGATTAGTGTACACTATTGTTTTAGCTCCAATTAAATAAGCTCTAAATTTATCAAATGCAAAAACAATAGCTAGGAGTTCTTTCTCAGTGGTGGCATTACGCATCATTCAATGTGCGGCTTGCATAATAAATGACGTGCAATTTTTTTTCTTTTCTCTGCCCAAGAACAGCTCCTAAAGCATGATCACTTGTATCACACATAAGCTCAAAGGGGTGACTCCAATCTGGTGTAGAAATAATGGGCGCTGAAGTCAACTCTTTCTTCAATCTGTTAATGGCATTTAAACACTCTTCGTCATAATTGAAAGGAACATCTTTAACTAACAAATTACAAAGGGGTTTAGTGATTTTGGAGAAATCTTTGATAAATCTCCTGTAAACCCGGCATGGCCAAGAAATCTTCTTACTCCCCTTACTGAGTTTGGAGGGGGTAGTTTTTCAATCACCTCCACTTTGGGCTTATCTACTTCAATTCCCTTCTATGAGATTTTGTGGCCTAAACAATTCCTTCACTAATCATGAAATGGCATTTTTCCCAATTGAGAACAAGGTTAGTGTCCTCGCATCGCTGCATCACTAAAGAGAGGTTATAGAGGCATGATTCAAAAGAAGAACTCAACACAGAAAAATCATCCATAAATATTTCAATGAATTTTTTAACCATGTCAGAAAATATGGACATCATACACCTTTGAAACGTTGTTGAAGCATTGCACAACCCAAAACGCATTCTCTTGTACACGAAAGTACCGTAAGGACAAGTGAAAGTGGTTTTCTCTTGATCCTCTGGAGCAATCGGTATCTGAAAATATCCTGATTAGCCATCTAGAAAACAATAGTAAGGATAGCCTGCAAGTCTTTCAAGCATTTGATCAATAAAAGGTAGGGGGAAATGATCCTTGCGTGTTGCTTTGTTTAATTTCCTGTAATCAATGCACACACGCCAACCTGTGATAGTTCTAGTTGGAATTAATTCATTATTTTTGTTGGACATGACTGTCATACCTCCTTTCTTTGGGACCACTTGGACAGGACTTATCCAACTACTATCTGAAATTGGAAAAATGATGCTTGCATCCAAGAGTTTTATTATCTCTGCCTTGACCACTTCCTTCATATTTGGGTTCAATCTTCTTTGATGCTCATTTGAAGGTTTGTAGTCCTCCTCCATCAGGATCTTATGCATACATACACTTGGACTTATCCCCTGCAAGTCAGAAATTGACCATCCTAAAGCTTTCCTTTATTTCTGCAGAACCTGCAATAGCTTTTCCTCTTGATCATGTGTTAAGTGAGAAGAAATAATAACAGGAAAAGAACAATTATTACCTAAGAATTGTGAATACTCAAATTTTGAGGCTCAAAAAGCCGGTTTTCCCAGCCGCAGCAGTGGCGGCCGCCCTTAAAGGCGGCGGTAGCCGCTATCGCCGACGACAGCGGCTGCAGTCGCCCGTGAATACCCATATTTTGGGGCTCAAAGAGCCACTTTTTCCGGACTGCAAACAGTCCGGTCAGACCGGAGGTCATTCAAAAAAAGTTCGCCGGAAGTGTGCCAATATAGTACTTGAAATGTCCGAAAAATTACGAGGATCATGGAACTGGTCTCGAAATATTTTTTGGAGGTCCGGAACTCCCGGAAAAGCCTCCGGAACGAAATTAAGAAAAAGAAAGAAGGCACACATGCCCGCCCAAGCTAGGCGGGCAGGCCCGCCCAGCATGGGCGGGCACGACTGCCCAACATGGGCGGGCATACCCGCCCAAGCCAGGCGGGCACGCCCGCCCAGAATGGGCGGGCACACCCGCCCAGCTTGGGCGGACACGCCCGCCTAAGCTAGGGCGGGCACGCCCGCCCAACCCAGGCGGGCATGTCCGCCCAGCTTGGGCGGACACGCCCGCCCAGCCCAGGCGGGCACGCCCGCCCTTGAAGGCGGGCAGGGGCGCCTGGGGTCACTTTTTTCCTATAAAAAACGGCTCTGGGGCTCCGTTTTGAGACACTCAGTCTGTGTTGACGGACGCTCCTTCTCCCTACGCTCCTTGCGATTCTTTACTGCTTTCTTGCATTTTTTAATTTTAATTTTATTGCTTTCTTGTGGTGATACTTGGTCACTAAATTAAAATTAATTAAAATTCCCTTAACGAGGAGCTTAACCTAGAGTTAAGAAGTGGCCGTCGATTAAATCAGGTACATGAACTAAACTCTGCCTATTTAATTTAGCACTTCATGCATGTTTCTCTTCTACTCCTCCTAATTCTACAACTGCATAAATGCATTCACTTCATCTTTAGGCAAGTAAATTGCCTCAATTAAATAAATTTAGGCTAAATGCCCGGTTAATTAATAATCGTGGTATTTAAACCTAAATCCGACAATATTGGCTAAAAAGCCTAGTTAATCAATAACTATGGCGAAATTGCCTTTATTTCGAACAAAGTCCGGCCTAAGTCCAATTAATCAATAATTGTGGCGAAATAGCCTTAATTAAACATGTTTTCTTGGCAATAAATTGCCTACATTGCAAATCAATTAATCACTTTTGGCAAATAAATTGCCTATAAGTAGATTAACCATTTTCTTAGCAACAAATCGCTTAAATCAATATTTTGGCTTCAAAGCCTTCAAACAATTGCTTTTGGCAAATAAATTGCCTTTAAGTCAATCAATTTTAGCGACAATCGCCCAATCATCAACTTTTGGCAATCAATTGCCTAAATCAATTTATTTTGGCTAAAAGCCTTCAAATAATCAATTTTGGCGACAATCGCCTAAATCACATCAATTTTTGGCAACAATTGCCTAAATCAACTCTTTTTGGCCAAAAGCCTTAAATCAATCATTTTGGCGACAAACGCCCAATCAATCAATTTTCAGGCAATAAATTGCCTAAATCAACTCTTTTTGGCTAAAAGCCTTAAAATCAATCATTTTGGCGACAATCGCCTAAAGTCAATCATTTTGGCAACCGAATTGCCTAAATCAATCTTTTTGGCTAAAAGCCATTAAAATCAACATTTTTGGCATCAAATGCCTAAAAATCAATCAATTCTTTGGCAAAATGCCTAAACAAAAATGCACAAAGCATACACACACTCATGCATTAAGCATACCCATTCAAAGCCCTTCAAAGAAGGCCTATCGAACTACGTTGACTTTGATCTTCCATTCAAACGGAAGTACGTAGGCACGTTTGGGATTTAACCCCGAGCGGCAAGTCGCAATCACTTAAAATTGGTTCAAATTACATTAATCACTTTGCAAAGCATTCATTCATGGTTAGTTTTGTCAGCATGACATAGTCTCGGGATCCATCTCGGGTTTGCACACCATGCCTTAAACATTGGGTTAATTAATCTAATAATTAGGTTAATTAAAATTGGAGTCACTTAGGGTTTTTTCCTAGTTTACCCTAAAATAATTAAACAAGGTGGCGACTCATACATTCACGTGCATTTCTACCCTTAGTCACATGCATTCATATTCCATGACATTTTGGGGAGGGGTTCACAAGAATACATGCTTCAAATGAGATGGAAGCTGTTTCAGTTCTTGCCTTGGGGGTTCACTCTCTTTTTCATCTATGGTGTTTTGATTAATGTTATTATTATCTTTGTTATGTAGATTGTCTTTTGCACATTCATCAACAACATCAATCCTAAAACAGTCATCACAATCCATAGGGAGTTTACATGACTTCAAAACATCAAAGACTACCTCCTCATGTCCTACCCTCAAAGTTAATTTTCCTTTGTGCACATCAATAAATGCTCTTGCAATTGCAAGAAAGGGTCTTCCAAGGATTAAGGATCCTTCCCTACCTTCATCAATATCAAGAATCACAAAATCAACAGGAAAAATAAATTTTCCTACCTTGACAAGTACGTCTTCTACAATTCCTTTTGGATATTTTATTGATCGATCCACTAATTGTAAAGACATTCTGGTTGGCTTTAGCTCCCCCATTCCTAGTATCTTAAACACTTCATAAGACATAAGATTAATGCTAGCTCCTAAATCTGCTAAAACTTTTTCAAAATTAAGATTGCCAACATTACAAGGGATAGAAAAACTTCCTGGATCATTTAACTTAGGAGGCAATTTATTTTGAATAATTGCACTGCACTCCTCTGTCAACATCACCATTCCTTGATCATCGATTTTCTTTTCTTGCTTAGAATTTCTTTCAAGAATTTTGCATAACTGGGCATCTGGGCAAAAGCTTCAGCAAAAGGTATGTTCATTTGAAGCTTTTTGAAGACATCAAGAAACTTGAGGAAACTCTTATCGTCTTGCTTTTTCTTCAATCTTTGTGGAAATGGGACAGGTGGAACATAAGGTTTCACTTCTTCCTTCTCTTCTAGATCAATGATGGGAACCTTTCTTTACTCTACCTTCTCTTTCTCAATCCTGGTAGTGTTTTTGCCCCTCTTCGCATATTTTTGATTGGTTTTGATGAGAGAGTTGAGATCCCTTAAAACCCCGAAAAGGAACCTCGGAAAACTACTTTTTTATTTATTATTGAAAAGTGGTGTTAAAACCTTTTGGGATCGCGGTGCCTATAAATCAGTCTTATAAATTATTTTTAGTCGCCACCCATTATTTCGGCAATGGGACTGTTTCCAATTTTAATTTATAAAATGACTCCATTTAACCCATTTTTATTCAAGTCCTAATTATTTGAAAAACTGGTCAGGCGCGCCATGTGTGATTCTAGGTAAGGGAATTGGGTACGTTGGCCCGTTGGAAGCCGACGCCCGGAAAATCGGCCTCTTTTAACCTACAATTCTAATTGATTTTATTTTAGAAAAGCCAAATTATTTAATTAAACCCAACCCGAATAAATCGAACCGAGCTCCTATGTGGAAAATTAATTAATCGTCCCAACTAGGTTCATTCACTGCATTCATAATAAATCATCATCACATTCACCATTCATCCATAGCAAATATAATTAAAAGACCCGCTCTTACCTTATGGTTAAAGGCGGGCCACAAACCGGATTTAACAATATACTTAAACAATAAATAATAAATCCTAAAATCTTATAATCATAGTAAATTAATTTGTTTGATTTGATTAGAACACAATTTGCCCATTATTGATCATTTTTCGAATTAAGATTAAACATTCACTTAATGACATAAAATTAAAATAAAATAAGAAAAAGTGTCCTGGAACCCTAGAACAATTGCGTCACGCAGCTGTCCTATGAAGAACAGTTGCGTGACGGAACTCTTAGTTATTATCCTGGAACTTTAAGACAGTTGCGTCACACAGCTGTTCTATGAAGAACAGTCGCGTGACGGAACTCTTAGTT
Source organism: Jatropha curcas (assembly GCF_041381405.1). Lineage (NCBI taxonomy): Eukaryota > Viridiplantae > Streptophyta > Magnoliopsida > Malpighiales > Euphorbiaceae > Jatropha > Jatropha curcas. The sequence continues at coordinate 22,631,016 of NC_143158.1, read as the reverse complement.
TCGCGACGAAACTGTTCGTGACTTTATCAAAATCTCCAGGTGTATTGATTATTTATTGAGAATATAATATTAAACAAAAATGTAAAAACAAAATGAAGGTTGTGCGCACGAACAGTTGCGTCACGCGAGTGGTCCAGTCCAGGTTAAGGTCTTTTAAACATGAACAGTTGCGTCACGCAGGTAGTAGCTGCGTGACGCAGCTGCTCTGGTCCGTAACTACCTTTCAAACTACTCTTTTTACGTGTTCTTTTTGTTAACAAAGGTTTAATATAACTCAGAAATGCTCAGAAATGGACGAAATGTTGTTTAACCAATACCAAACTAACTAAATACTAAGAAAATGAGATTCTTTTAACAAATAAATAACTAAAAATGAAAGAGGAAGGTTTAAATGATTACCTAACCCTCAGATTCGAGGATTGCATTCGTTTTAGTTGATTTAGGGATACGGCTTCACGATCCCAGAGGTGTTTGTTACCAAGTTTTTTTTGTAAATAAACGTTTCTTTTCTTCCTTTTCTCTCTTTTTCTCTTTTTATGTTCTTTTTGTATTTTTAGTTTTCAATCTGTATATCTAATGGCTTGATCTTCCTCAAGGTTACTCACTTGAGTTCTTGGGGAAGAAACCCTAGCCGTAAATCAAATATCTCTGCTAAAAAATCAAGGTCCAAAGAAAAATGAGAGAAAAGTCTCGTTTTTAACACAAACTGTTGTATTTATATGGGTAGGGCAACAGAACAAAGCTGCGTGACGCAGGTAATAGCTGCGTGATGGAGCCGTAAGCTGCGTGACGCAGCTTACTTTTTCTACAGTTGCCGCGTATCCATACAAACAGTGCATACCGTTACACGGGCGTGTGCCAGGGGTGTCAGCCTGGTTAGAGTTGCGTGACGTAACTATGAGTGCCATCACGCAGGAGATAGCTGCGTGACGCAACCCTAACGCGGGTCAGACTCTTTTGGACCAATTCGATTCAATTTTTGGTTCAAACACCTCTGGTTGATCATGATTCTTTATTCCTTATCCTCATATCATCACCGGGTTAGGCGGGGGCATAAAATTACGCATCAACAGGTAGTACCTTTTAATTGCTTACCACTCTTCAAGGTGATGGCTTGTACCTGTTCCTTACAATTTTTCTCAGTGTTACTAGGCAACGTACCTTGAGGTCGGGTTACCATCATTTTTGCAAATTGTCCTAGTTGAATCTCCAAGTTCCTTATTGCAACTTGTTGGATTTTATTGTTTTCTCTAGTTTCGTTCATAAAATCCATGTGTGATTTAGAAAGGGCAGTGAGGAGATCGTCATGAGACTGTTTCTCTAGAGGTATGAAACCCAGTGGTGCGTTCAAGGTATTATTTGGATTTCCGTACGAAAGATTAGGATGATTTCTCAACCTGTTGTCATAACAATTTGAGTACGGGTAATTTCTTCTTCCTTGATTCACGTAATTTACTTGCTCCAAGGTTTATGGATTTGCAGAATCTAACATGTATTCTCCAATCCCATGTTGTTCATTGCATCTGTCACAAGCTTGTACAATGGAATTTACAGATTTAGTGGTTAATAAGTCTAACTTTCTTACCATATTGTCTACCTTGGCATTGAGTGTAGTGATGGCATCAATCTCATAAATTCTTGCAATTTTCCTCCTCTCGGAAGAGCTTTGATAGTGGCTATTGCTTGTCATCTCCTCTATCAAATCGTATGCTTCATCGATTTCTTTTCTTTCAAAAGATCCTCCTGCAACTGCATCTAGAGTAATCTTCATATTAGGTGACAATGCATTATAAAAAGTTTTGTGACCACTTAGGTAAACTGTGGTGAGGGCATTTTCTTAGTAAATCTTTGAATCTTTCCCAAGCTTCATATAAGCTTTCTTGATCATGGTGAACAAAGGTCATAATCTCATTTGGCAATTTTGTAGTTTTAGAAGATGGAAGGAATTTTGCTAAAAATTTTTGAGCTAATTCTTCCCATATTGTAAAACTTCCAGCAGGACATGACTGTTACCAAGATTGTGCCTTATCCCTAAGGGTGAAAGGAAAGAGTCTCAATTTTATGGCATCTTCAGAAATGCCATTTTGTTTAAAGGTATCACAAATCTCCAGGAAATTTATGATGTGAGCGTTTAGATCTTCACTAGGTAAACCTCCATATTGAATTAAGGTGGAAAGCATTTGAATCATTGCGGGTTTAATTTCAAAATTGTTAGCTTCCACCCTAAGTCTAGTGATACTCAAAGTTGCTCTATTGAGAGAAGGTGTTGTGTAATCTCGCAAGGTGCGAATATTATGTTGAGGTTTGTTTTGAAGTTGAGGATTGTCTGAGGTGGAGGATTAAATTCAAGAGCCATGTTTGCTTGCTGTTCTAGTGTGTCCTCACGTGCTCTTCTAGTAGCATTGTTTCTACGGCAGGTCTTATCAACTTTTGGATCAAAGATCATGGGTTCAGTTCTTCTTGACCTTCTTTGCATAAAACCTGAAATATTCTTTAGAAAAATTAAACGAACAAAAATAAATATCTAAATTAATAATAGGGTAATTTGTATTGATATCGGTAACGCCGATCCCCGGTAACAGCGCCAAAAACTTGACAGTGTTTTTCGCAAGAGTACGAAATCGCTACAAGTAATATATGATGAGTAGAATATCGTTCCCAGGAGGATTGTATACCAAGTACCAAAATTATGTTAACCTATTATTATTTAAACGATAAATGAGGAAATTGTTTCAAGAATATAAATTAAAATTAAGAAGAAGTCAAGCAAGCAAAATTTGATTAAAGAAAGCAAGGATTAAAAATTACTAGGGATTTTGATTTCACTTAATTCTATCCAATTTATTTTACTAGTTTATTAATCAAATTTAATTATTCAAGTAGGGGAAACAACTCTAAAATCACTAATAAGCTCTCCCGATGTATTATTAGTTAGTTTAATTCCTTTTAACTATCTATCTGCCGATAGCACAATAAAACATGAATTAAATCATTAAGTTTTGTAGTTTGTTTATGAATTCATAAATTAAAATTGTTAATTTATGAAAACCTCTATGTGTCAAACCATATAGCTTCTGCATCAAGTTATTATTCTCATGTGATTCATTAACTTTTTCATATAAAAAATCCTTCTTCCGATAGTGATTAATGAAATAAATTAATCCAGGGGAGAAACTCTGCCTGAAAGCATTAAGTTTATCAATAAATCAAAACTTGAACAAAGAAAAACAAATCTAATTTTATAAATTGGAAAAGAAATTAAGCTACATCAAATCCCTAGTATGAGAGTTTAGTTAGACATAGTACTTAAATAAAACTCAATAATACTTGATAAATATTCCATAATCAATAAGAATAAGATTAAGAGTTTAGAAATAAGAACTAGTTGACTCTAGATGGCTTCCTTGAACTTTTGCACAACTATTGAATACATGAACTCTTGAAGAAATAAAACCATATACAAGACTAAGAGAATGAGATGGAATGGAATGGGATGGTATAAGATGAGATGATATGGGGATGGATTTTACAATGAACTCTTCTTCCATTTATATAGACTTCTTGGGAGGAAAATCCACATAGTTTAGGGAATAAAGTCCACCTTTGTTAGTAAATAAAGTTCTCAATTAAGCCTTAAATTTCTCTCAATCATGACTTTCCCATGTGCATAGATTAAAGCTTGATTTGCATGTGAAGAAAGTATCCAAGGCGAGCTCATGAAAATGGTGGGAATTGGTTGTCAATTTTGACTCAAATCAGCTCTTGGTCTTTAGCACAAGCGTGCTAGAAAGCACGGTCTGGGTGTGCTAGATCTTGGCCTTGTGGAGGGATCAGCACGGGCCGTGCTCAAAGGCACGCTTGAGTAGGGTCTTGTGGCATGGGCATGCTTCATAGCACGGGCTAGGCGTGGTAGGCTCTGAAAGTCCAATGCAATTGGAGCACGGGCGTGCTTTAGCGGGCACGCCCTTGGTTGATATCTCCATTGTGGCACAGGCGTGCTTAATAGCACGGGCAGGGCGTGCTAGGCTCTGGAAGTCTAATGCAATTGCAGCACGGGCGTGCTTCCTAGCATGGTCAGGGCGTGCTAGGCTCTGGAAATCCAGGGTGTTTGTAGCACGGGCGTGCTGTCTAGCACGGTCCAGGCGTGCTAAAAGCTGAATATTTTGCTCCATTTTGTCCTTTTCTGTGCCAAATTCTACAAATTTTCTTGAGATCAAGTGAGTTGTGTTTCAAGGCAGTTTTTGAATAAAAACATAACAAAATTAAATAAAAATTAATTTAAATAAATAAATAAATAATAAAAATCTTAATAAAAATTACATAAAAATTACTATAAAAATAACACTATCAGTTATTCATTGTCTTTACTACATATTAAATATTAAACTATAAAAAATAATTATGTTAACCAATTAAAACTCAAAATTTTCTTAAAAAAGAAAAATGAAATGTTGAATAAAGAGAATATCTTGAATCTTTCTCTTTGTTTCAGCTTTTATATATATATATATATTATTTCCTGTACATTACGGAATTAATTTCTAACTACTGTTATTTTAATTTAATAAGAGATTTATATCGCCATTGCAATAAATAAATGATCTCTTGATGATTGAACATTTTTTATTTTCTTGATATTTTTCTGTTATATTTTAAATTTGTTTGCCTGGAAAGAAAATAATGTTTATAAAACTAAGAAAAAAATAGAACCATATATTTCTGTTTAGAATCACTTTTTGGGGTTTAAAAAATTTGCGTGTATGTACATATATTCTTTTCTCTAATGCATTAGGTAAGTAACAGTGTCACTATAACCGAAGTGATTACAATTATCAATTCAGATTATCTTCTCTTTTTTTTTTACCTATATATATATTGATTTGGAGTTGAGGGTAGAGAGTTGAAGATTGAGTGATGACTTAATTTTTTTTTTTTTTTTTTTTGGCACCTATTAGGATTTTAGGAATTTGCATTTATAAATTAAGGATTGAAGGATTAGGTACAAGGATTGGATTGGACTTTATTTTAGGATCACTTCATTAAATAAAAATAGAAATACATGAGAAATAGTATTACAAGTAACTTGTACGACAAAGTTTAATACAAATTAACCAATGGTATTTATTTTAATCTAAACAAAAAATTATACTTTAATATTATATATATATATAAAAAAATATAAAAAATATTATATAACGAGCATAATCAATGTACAACGCACATCGTAAAAAAGACTAATAATATATAAAAGGATCAATAGCATGATATCATCAATCTAGTGAATCCACATCTATGTCATATCATATCATTATAATTAGGATAAACAGTGTTATTTAATCTTCAAGGTATTGTCAAATTCACATCTCATCCTATATTTTAGATTATCAGTAAATTATACCGTCACGAAAGTAAATTTAAACGGGTGATGCAGACATGATCAGTTTAGTTTAAAGCCAAACCGAAGTAAATAAAACTAAATTGAATTTTCAAAATGAAACAATTATTTAACTAAGGTCATAATGTTGAGACGTTGCTTGATAAAATCGGATTTTCTTGAGTTGAGAGAAGAACAAAAGACAACAGTAATAAAAGGGTTAGGGGTCATTTGTTTCTTTTTTTCATTTTTTTTTTTTTTTTGCCTTTGAGAATAAAGAATATGATATTGTTTTCTTCTGTGTTTTGATTTTTATTTGCTTATATTTCATTCTTACATGGAAATTGAGAATTTTCCGTGCCATAATACTTTTAAATCTTTAATTTCCGTTTGCTTTTAGTTAAATGGATTCAATTTAACAAAAATAAAAATTGTAGGCTTAATGTCAATAAATAAAAATTAAGAAGTTTAATAGATAAACTCAATAAATTTAGGGGATTAAATAAATAGCAATCAGATTTTAATAATTATCATTATATTTTACAATAAAAAAAATATTACATAAGTTTAATATAAATCTTCCAAGGATAAGAAATAAAACAACTTATATTGCAAGGTAATATATTATTATTATTATATCAGTGGTGGAGAGATAAATATACACTTACAGAGATGAGCCACCGGTCAAGTTTTTATTTTTTTTTACTTCTTTTTTTTTTTTTTTTTTTTTTTTTGAGGAAAGTCAAGTTTTTATTCTTAAAATGCTTGTAGTATTTTATAATCATTTTGTCAAAAAAAGTATATATGTATTTCATAGTTTGTTGCATATTAAAATTTATAACTATTAATTCTCAAAAAAATAGAAATTATAACTAGTTGATAATAGTAAAAATGTGATGATCCGAGTAATGGTTTCCGTATATTATATATTAGTGAAAATGTCATTAGCCTCGTCTTTACATATATGTTTTTCTTCTATATGTATGTTTGGAAATGTGGAGAGGGATACATGATTGTGAGATCGTGAAATCGGGACGTTGTTTAGTGAGATTTCACCCATATAAGTTATCGGGTTTCTGATAAAATCCCTGACCTGTTTATCACTAGTAAATAAATCATTAATTAATTTATTCTTATTTAAAAAAATAAATAAATTATTTTTTCTTGTGATGATAAGAGATGCCCCTCTCTCTTCCCATTCTCTCCATCAATTCATTCAATTGAAAAGAACACTTAGTAGTCACGGATCATATCCTCATTCCCCATTATCAAATTTCCATCAATTCATTCGCTTTATGCGATGATGTCATCAAGCAGCCGAAGATGCCTTGCTAATTTTCGTCTTCATCCGCTAATGGGTATTTTTGATTCTTTTTCTTATAGTAGTTCTACCAGCTGTACACATTTGAGAGGCAAGAGCAATTTTGATTCATTCCATGACATTGATGATGCTTTGCCTTCTTTTGATTTGATGCTTCATAGTAATCCCTCACCTTCTATTTGTTAGCCGCTTTTGTTGAAAATAAAAGAAAAAAAAAATGTTTTTTGCTCAATCCCATATCGGTGAGATTGAGTTTTGAGGGTGGTTTGATTGGTTATAAAAGGAAGCTAAAATTTAGGTTTCTAAACACACCAAAAACACTTGAATGTGTTTTATATTTGGGAGTCTTTTGAAATTCCTTAGAGTATAAAATATTTGGGGTGTTTTGAGGGTGTCGGGTAGAAAAATATTTTGTAATTGTGGTAGTAACAATTTGCCATATAGTGAATATTTTTCTTGATTGTCGTTTGGCAATGGCCGTGGTTTTTCTCCACTTGGGGAGTTTTCCACGTTAAACTATCGTGTTCTCTTTAATTTCTCAGTCATTATTTTATTTTCTCATTTGTTCCTGCTTGAAGCCAATTCGAAGGGCGGGAAAAATAGCGATTTTCCCAATAAGTGGTATCAGAGCCTAGTTGTTAGGCGGAGCTTTTAGTGTTAAAATAATTTCTTGTAATTATAAGTATGCTCTGTGGTTGTGTCTAGCAAAAAATGTTCTTGCTAATGTGCTTGGATTGTCCACGACAAAAGAGTTGTGGGAGAAACTGGAAGAATTGTACCAGGGAAAAAAATATATCCAACAGGTTATATTTGAAGGAGCAATTTCATACGTTGAAAATAGCGGAAGGTACAAAGCTGTCAGATCACCTGAGTGTTCTTAATGGCATTGTCTCTGAATTAGATATTCTTGGAGTGCAAACCGAAGATGAAGATAAAGCTCTCCGACTCATTCTGTCACTTCCTTCAACATATGAGCACATGAAATCTGTTCTGAAATATGGTAGTAAGGAAGTGGTGTATGCGGATGTGGTTAGTAAGCTCCTTACTGAGGAGAGAAGACTGAATGAAATGAAAAATAAATCATATGAGGATTCAGCTTTATTTGTCGATACCAAGAAAAAGAATAAAAGCTCCGAAAAGAGGAAGGTTGTCTGCTGGGTTTGTGGTCAAACTGGACATGTGAGGAAGGATTGCCCGAACGATGGAGCTGATTCGGCTAGAAGCTCTAACGTTGTTGCTGCCAATGTGATCTCCTGTGACGAAGGAGATGATGTGATCTCTCTGTAATTGAGAGATGTGTGTCCTCATGGCATGATTGCTACCCATTGAGATGCCATGAAAGAGGACGGATTATTGGAAGCTGGTCCACAGAAATGCGCACGGCATTGGTTGACAGTTGATGCAAAGTGTGTGGTGGAAAAAATATGTCGATGGCTAATGAACTCTCGAAAAAGTCAACAGGAGGGTTGCATCATAAACTATTAGCGGGATCCAACATGGCCGATGGAAAATTCTTAGAGTCGGTAAATTGGTTCCAAGTGGCGATACTCTTTTATGGTGGAGTATGATAATTCTTGACGATAAGAATTATGATTGTCGGTAGCAGACAATGTTATGTTTTTTTTTTATTTTATTTTCAAGGTGGAGATTGTTAGCCGCTTTTGTTGAAAATAAAAGAAAAAAAAAATGTTTTTTGCTCAATCCCACATCAGTGAGATTGAGTTTTGAGGGTGGTTGGATTGGTTATAAAAGGAAGCTAAGGTTTAGGTTTCTAAACACACCAAAAACACTTGAATGTGTTTTATATTAGGGAGTCTTTTGGAATCCCTTGGAGTATAAAATATTTCGGGTGTTTTGAGGGTGTCGGGTAGAAAGACATTTTGTAATTGTGGTTGTAACAATTTGCCACATAGTGAATATTTTTCTTGATTGTCGTTTGGCAACGGCCGTGGTTTTTCTCCACTTGGGGAGTTTTCCACGTTAAACTATCGTGTTCTCTTTAATTTCTCAGTCATTATTTTATTTTCTCATTTGTTCCTACTTGAAGCCGATCCGAAGGGCGGGAAAAATGGCGATTTTCCCAATACTATTATTGAATTCAATAAATATTATCTGCACTTGTTCGAACGAAACAATTTGCTGCTGTCATTTCGCTGTCCAAATAGATGGAATTGTTTGGGATTTCATTCGATTTTTGCTCTATTAATATTTTGATTAATTGCTTCTGCCACATTGACCGCGTGGAATTTGGGTACTCTCTTATGGGGAAACTCTTCAAACTTGGTTTTAAGCCTAATATTATAACGCTCACTACCTTAATCCATGGGCTTGGTAGAGAGGATAAATTTGTTAAAGCTTTTAAAGCTGTGGATTTGTTTAATGATATTGTTGACAAAGGGTATCAACCTGATGTTTACACCTATAATGTGATTGTGAATTGTCTGTGTAAAATTGGAAAAACCAACATTACCTTTCGTATTATGAAAAGAATGGTAGAGAAAGGTTGCAAGCCTAATGTGGTGTCATTTACTGCTAATTGACAGCCTCTACAATGACACATTTGTTAGGGCACCGACAATAAAGTTACGAGAATAATTACGCAGTGGAAAAAGAGAAATGGGACACACAGAAATTTACGTGGTTCACCCTCAACTATTTAGGGCTACGTCCACCGGACAAACTCCAAATAATTCTTCCACTATTAAAAAAAATAGTAAGTACACAGAGAGTAATACAAAAATAGTGGCACCCAAAGTAAAACACCTTGTTTCCCAAAAACACCCAAAATAATTTCCTCACTATTTTTCTCTCACCTAGTTTTAGGAAACCCATCCTAAAACTAGAAAATTCTCTAGCTATGTTTTCTCTCATTTCTGCTGTGTGTACATCCAATGAAGCAAATCCTCTCCTATTTATAGGAGAGGTAATGTGAGAGCCGTGTGTGAGTCACACGCAGCTCTCCATTTATGTCATGGTTGGTTGCCAACCTTTGAATAGTTGGCTACCAACTTTCACCTATTTTCAAATAACACGTTTTTTTTTTTTTTTGTCTTTTCAAAGCGTGTGGGTCCCACATGTCGAAGGGACCCACAACAATTCTCCCCCTCCCGACGACATGGTGGGACTTTTCATTTTTGCCGCTTTCACACACAGCTCGAACTTCTCCTTCTGCCTTAGTTGTTGACAAAGCAACACACTTCTGTAATCTTGACTGCCACGACACGGCTCCCCCTGCAAATGTGATTGATATCCTGAAAATCCATTTCACTGCAGTCCAATATTCCTTTCCAGGATTTGAAAGAAATCGACTCACTACTCCAACTGAGTAAGCAATATCTGGCCGTGTACAAACCATGGCATACATCAAGCTTCCAACTGCTGAAGCATATGAAATCTTTTCCATTTTCTTCCTTCTATCCATCCGTAGAAGGGCACTGTTTAGAACTCAATTTAAAGTGATCAGTAAGAGGACAACTAACCGCTTTAACGTTTTCCATTCTAAACCTTTGAAGTACTTTCTCAGTGTACTTCTCCTGTGAACCATAATTTCTTGGCTCTTCAATCTTCATGCCAAGAATTTGCTTTGCTGGTCCTAAGTCTTTCAAAGTAAAAGACTTACATAGCTATTTCTTCAAGCTAGAATTCTGACCAACAATCGACATATCAACAATATAGAGCAAAAACAATGTAGTCATCATCAGAGAATTTCTTCATAGAAACACAGTGATCTGAAGTAGTCTTTCTGTAGCCATGCTCCCCCATAATAGACTCAAACTTCTTGTACCACTGTCTCAGTGCCTGCTTCAAGCCGTACAGGCTCTTCTTCAGTTTGCAAACATAATTTGCTTTTTCTACGAAACCCTCTAGCTGCTCCATGTACATTTCTTCTTCCAAATCTCCATTTAGGAAGGTAGTCTTTCCATCCATTTGCTCGATTTCCATATCAAAACTGGCGACCATTCCGAGCACTATCCGAATGGATGTCATTTCACAACTAGTGAAAAGATCAAAATCAATACCTTTTCTTTGATTGAATCCTTTCACAACCAGTGTAGCTTTGAATCGTGGTTGGGAGTTGTGTTCTTCCTGCTTGATCCTGAACACCTGCTTTATCCTGAACACCCACTTGTTCTTCAAAGCTTTCTTGCCTTTAGGCAACTTCACCAGCTCAAATGTTTCATCCTCATGCAAGGACTTCATTTCATCTTGCTTGGCTTCAATCCAGTTCCTCTTGTGTTCATTTTCCATAGCTTCTTCAAAGCTTTCAGGTTCTCCCACGTCTGTCATCAGTACATACTCATTGACTGGATATCTAGTAGATGGTTGTCAGACTCTACTAGATCTTCTTAATGTTTGAGAACCTTCCAGTGCTGGTGGTTGAATATGAACACCATAATCTTGATCTAGTTCATTTTCATTAGGAACTTCTGGATTTTCTAACTCTGGCACTTGTTCTTGTGGAACATTTTCTTCATATCCAATTCGTCTGCGTTCTATTGGAGGGACTCTCTGTATGTCTGTTAAGTCTTCATCAGATCTATTGGCACCCCACTTCAATATCTTCAATAGTTTGATCTTCAACAAATACAGCATCACGATTTCTTATAATCGTCTTTTGGACTGGGTCATAAAACTTATAGCCAAATTGGTCTTGGCCATAGCCAATGAATACACACTGTCGAGTCTTGACATCAAGCTTAGACCGTTCATCCTTCGGGACATGTACAAAGGCTTTGCAACCAAACACCCGCAAATGATCATAGGAAACATCCTTTCCTAACCATACTCTCTCTGGAGTATCATACTGTAGAGGGAAACAGAGTGCACGGCGAACTGCTATGAGTAACGCTTCACCCCAAATCTTTTAGACAACTTTGCATGTGAGAGTAGACATCTGACTCTCTCCATCAAAGTTTTGTTCATCCTCTCAGTCAAATTGTTCGGTTGTGGCATCTTGGGAGGTGTCGTTTGATGTCGAATGCCATGCTCTTTGTAGAAAGCATCAAATGGCCCAGTGTATTCTCCACCATTATCTGTCCTGATACACTTCAGCTTCTTGCCTGTCTTTCTCTCAACCAAGTTTAGAAGACTTCAGTGTGTATACCCAGCTCTTCCTAGAATGGTCATCGATAAATATCATAAAATATCGATTTCAACCATATGACATTGTCAATGGTCCACACAAATCTAAATTAATCAGATTTAATACATTCTTCATTCTAGAAGGAGGGGTAATCTTGAAAGCTACTCTGTTTTGCTTTCTTGCCATACAATCAGGACACTTGTCTAGGTGAACTTCATCCAATCCAGGTAGTACGTTCTTTCTTGCCAGAGTGTTCTTACTCATATGGCGTAGTCGTTTATGCCACAATTCAATTGTACTGTCATTCTCCGCTACACTCAAAGTGTCTTAGGAGAGTTTCACATGCATCACGTACAGCTTTCGATCTTTAGCTACCATAAGGAGATCTCTCATTTCTCCATATATGGTAATACGCGTCATTCAGACTGATCATTTTGCTTATCCATTTTGACTTGCACAGAAAATTATCACCAACATAAACCGTATACGTGAATAGTAGTATACGTCAATAGTGACCATGAATAGTAATAGTATACTTGAATAGTAACTGTATGCATGAATAGTAAATGTACACGTAAATAGTACTATATGTGAATAATACATGTATGCGTGAATAGCAACAGTAACGCCAATAGTACTGTTCACCATCAACTCTGAGTTACTATTTTACTATTCATCACTAAGTCGATTCTGCAACGTCTTTCCGAGCGGACAGCACCAATGGACTCGTCGTAATTTTCTCTTCGTCGTAGTATATTTATTTTCAATATATATTCACGGATCCGGTACCACTATCTGACCGGCTGGACCTGCCTAAACCTTCGGCTCTGATACCACTTGTTAGGGCACCGGCAATAAAGTTACGAGAATAATTACGCAGCGAAAAAATAAAAATGGGATACACAGAAGTTTACGTGGTTCACCCTAAACTGTTTAGGGCTAGTCCACGGGACAAACTCCAAATAATTCTTTCACTATTAAAAAAAATAATAGGTACACAAAGAGAGTAATACAAAAATAGTGGCACCCAAAGTGTTTCCGAAAAACACCCCAAAATAATTTCCTCACTATTTTTCTCTCCCCTAGTTTTAGGAAACCCATCCTAAAACTAGAAAACTCTCTCGCTACATTTTCTCTCGTTTCTGCTGTGTGTACATCAAATGAAGCAAATTCTCTCCTATTTATAGGAGAGGTAATTTGAGAGCTAATGTGAGAGTCGTGTGTGAGTCACACACGGCTCTCCATTTATGTCATGGTTGGTTGCCAACCTTTGAATAGTTGGCTGACAACTTTCACCTATTTCAAATAACACGTTTTTCCTTTTTTTTTTTTTAATTTTCAAAGCGTGTGGGTCCCACATGTCGGAGGGACCCACAATAACATTGGTTACTGAGGCATTAGAGCTCTTCTTGAAAATAAAGAACAAAGGTATCTTACCTAATGTTGTGACCTATAACACCTTAATCCGTGGTTTGTGTATGTCAAGCAGATGGAAGGAAGCTTTTATGTTGCTTAACCAAATGTTGAGAGCAAACGTCATTCCAAATTTAATTACCTTCAGTACATTGGTTGATGGATTTTGTAAGGAAGGAAAGGTTTCAAAGGCCCATGGTGTAGTCAAATTGATGATGCAGAGAGGACTAGAGCCTAATGTCATCACCTACAATTCATTCATGGACGGATATTGTCTACACAACCAAGTGGATCAAGCTAAAAATACTTTTAACTTAATGGTAAGCAAGGGTTGTACACCTAATGTTTTTACCTACAACATCTTGATTCATTGTTACTGGAAGAGAAAAAGGATAGATGAGGCAATGCTGCTTTTTGATGAAATGCCTTGTAAAGGCTTGAGTCCTAACCATGGCTTGTGTAAAGCAAAGAGCCCTTGGGCTGCGCATAAGTTTTTCAAGGACATGTGTGCTATTGGCCATTCTCCAAATATTGTAACCTACTCAATTCTGATAGATGGCTTTTGTAAGCATAGCCGTCTTGATATAGCGTTTGATCTATTTTACGAAATGCAAAAGAACTTGTTGAAGCCTCACCTTATTATCTATAATACCCTGATTGATGGTATGTTCAAAAGTGGAAAGGTTAAAGATGCAAAGGAACTGTTTTCTAGACTTTCCATAGAAGGGTTATAAAGAAGGATTACTAGATGAAGCATTGAAGGTGTTCAAGAAAATGGACGAGAATGGTTGCTCTTATAACGTGATTATCCAAGGATATCTCCAAATCAAAGATTTATCAATGGCAAACAACTTATTGATGAAATGGTTGGCAGGGGGTTTTCTGCAGATGCCACTACCTTGGAGTTGGTAGTAAACGATGATGTGCTTGTGAAAAAGCTACTGAGCTGCTCCAAAAGTTCTCAAGGTGTAAAATTGAATTGAGATTTTAAGGCAGAACATTCATTATACAGTAACAACTGCAATTTAAAACTTAGAAGATGGTTGAATTGAGTATATTTGTATCAGACTTCTCTATAGCTGGCAACGTTAAATGTTTATATTTGCTTGTTTTCTTTTGAATTATAGGGCTGTGTTGAGATGAAAGGTATTGTTTGTTTTCACTTGTAAAATTTTCGAGCATCATCTCATCTAATTTGAAATTTTGGTTCCCTTATGCATCAGGTATATGAATATTAAAGAGATTTTATCTGGAAAGTTCAAACCATCAGGTATATGAATGTTAAAGCATAGAAAACGAATTATTCAGATATTAAATAGACTACAGTTAAAGATGCAAAAAACTAGAGTGCAGAAAGATAAAGGAGATGAAACTAAAACATTGTAGTGGTTCATATATATATTGTTTAAACCATCAGGTATTTCCGCTCAAATCAATATATATATATAAAGCAAGCATTGTTTCCTTAGAAAGTTGACATGTGGTGTATGCACTTGGCATTTTAATTTGAGATATGACATATTCCTCCAATTAAGCTTCCACTTGGCACGGTTTGATTTGATTATTTAATCTATTAATATGTTGATTTGGTTTGACTTTATTTTGAATTAGTCTTTTTGATTTGATTATTCAATATATTAATGTATTGGTTTGATTTTGGATTTATGTTGAGTTAGTGCTTTTTATTTAGTTTGACTTGATTATTTAGTGTATTAATGTATTGGTTTGATTTGAATTTATTTTGAATTAATATTTTTGGTTTAGTTTTATTTTATTATTTAATGTATTAATGGCCTTAAGTAATTATTATTAATTATTAATTTTTAAAAAATAATAAAGTTTAATAACAGTGAATTATTCAATTAATGTATTAATGTATTGCTTTATAACAAATGTTTACTCTCAAATTTGTGAAGTAACAAACGTTTCCTTTAACAACCATTTCCTATCTTTAATGTATTTTAATGTTTCCTATCTCAACGTTTCCGTTTTTTTTTTAATGGTGTAGTAATACATTTTTTTTAATACTATATATATAAGTTGTATCACTATATTTTTTTGTATTTTTGGCAAAGGTGTACTGGTCTCTGCTTTTAAATAAATTATTCGTTTTTTTTTTTAAAGTTTAGAATTTTCTAATGAGGTTAGTATTTCTTACTCAAACTTTTTTTTTTGTCTCCTTTTTTAAAAATTATTTAACATGGTTTTGCAGCGATATATATATATAAAGTAGGTAGAATTTTTCTTGGTGTTGCCATGTAGAATTCCAAATTAATAATAAGTGTATAACTTAATTGTTTGTTTTATAATTATTTAAAAATAAATTAATTTATGATTGAATTAAACCGCCTTAAATGTAATTAATTAATATAATGCTAGAGAATTAATAGCTTGTTAAGTAACAATTTATATAACTTTTAATGATATAAATAAATTTCATAATTTATAAATTTTTAATGATATGGACAGTTATTATTTTATATTAAAAAATTAAAAAAAAATTATTAAATTAAATTATGTTAAATATAATTGATTAATTATAGTATTAATAGCATGATAAGTGAAGATTTATACCACTTTTAATTATTTAAAATAAATTATTTATTCATAAATTTTAATGAAATAGCGAGTTAATTATTTTTTATATTAATTTTAAAATAAATCAAATTAATGAATTTTATTCATTTTACTTTTTTTATCTCTATAATTTCAATATTTTCGATCCATATTCCTGAACATATGTCTATCCACTAATTTTTACTTTAATAATAAAAAATCACGCTATATTTTTTTTATTATTGATATATTTTTATAATATTTTTTAATAGCATAATACCAAAAATATTCATTCAAAAACCTATACATATATATATATATTCTCTCAATTTTACTTTTTTTTAATTTTGCATAGCACGGGGATGTTACTAGTAATCCGAATATTTCTAATCAATATATATAAAGTAAGTATTTTTTTTTCTAAGAAGTTGATATGTGACATTTCTTGAATGAATGTTTTTCCTATACTCTTGCCACATAAGATTATTGGTGATGACACATAGGATTATAATGACACATAGGACTCTTAAATTTTGATAGTGTCATATAGAATTTAATTATTTGTTATGGTGTTATATAAATGATGACATTAATTATCATATTTAATACATATTAGTAAATAATTATAATTACTATAATATTGTAACTTATCTTTCTCAAGTAAAATTAATCAATATTGGTCTTAGTTGTCATTCAATTATCATATTAATATATATTAAATAATTAAAATTATTATAATATTATAACCTATTCTTTAATTAAAAATTATCATAATTTTGATGTTGATTATCATATTAATATGTATTATAACTTATCTTTTAAATTAATATTATTATATTATTGATATTCAATCATTATAATCAATCATAATTATCATTTTTTATTATTATGAATGAAAATTTTATATTTAAAAGAATCAGGTTAATGGTGAAAATATTTATTAATAGTTTTATTAACAATGATATATATATATATATATATCCAAACGTTTCAATATTTGTTAATGAATCATTTTTTTTTTGTAATTTCAATAATTCTTATATAATTTCATATATTTTTTTCTCTTCTAATTTATATTACTCTATTAAATTAGGAAAAGTTTGATAAATCATAAAAGAAAGTGGTTTTGTATGAAATTATCATTAAAAATGATATATATACGTCTATGATTGAATTTCTATTGTCCATTTTATTTTATTTCTTTTATTATTTTTAATATCATCTAAGAAAATTTACTAATTGAAAAATAGATTAAAATCAATGATTTTTAATATTTTTTTTTTCAATTTTGTTATAGACATTAATTTTTATATAATTAGTGTAATATTTTGAATTTAAAACAGATGTTTTTAATTTAAATAATTTCCAACAAAATTAACAAATATGAAATTACAAATAATTTAAATTATAAATTTTTTTAACTAAATTGTATATTTTAAAATATTATCACAATATCTGGAAGATTATAGATAAAGATATTTATTTTGCATATCACAAGCATGCTGCTAGTTTCAATAAAAACAAAGAATATTTTTTAATTTCACTCAAGAAATTTTTGTTTGAAAAATTTTTTTAAATCAACAATCTTCCTGCGGGTTTCAAGGCTCACTTGTAACCTATTCCAAGTTTTAAAACTAGAAACCTGTCAAAAACTGACAAGCCACTCAAGCAACATAAACGATTTAAGGGAGCATAGATTTGACTTGATGCACAAATTCCTAATAATGTTCTGACTTTGGTGCCGCACTCTTGTCACTCTCTCATACTAACATTCAAGAGCGATGGTCTATTTATAGAGTTTCTTGATGTTATTCTGAAGGTTTTTCAGAAAGAAAGTAGAAATTTCGTTAAAAAGAAACATAATACAAATATGAAATACAAATATGAATCAGAATCACTTATACACAAAATAAAAATTTTTAGCGTGATTTGAGGGATTCAATCGAGTTTGTAGAGCAATAAAATTATGTCCTTGGCATAAGTACGCTCCGCTCTGTAGCAATTTACGACTATTGTTCGATTTATAGTTTTTTATAATTCCGATACATAACCTTCAAAGCTCTTCCATCTATTGGAGAATTATTGTAACACCCCTTCCCGGTCCACCCGTTAACCCGAATGAACCGAGCCGAGACGCTACAATCTGGTTGAACTTATATCCTGTCATGCTGATATCATACTGTATGCAAAATAAGAATATAAACACTCCCAGTTACACTCTAAACTTCCAACATCTCCAAGAATCATCATAACACAATAACCCTTTATATATATATCTTCACATAATTGTATAAATCCTCAAAAGTATTTAATATCTAGCAATTAATTTCATTCAGAATCTATATCAAGTTTTCATGACCTAATCATACCAACTATAGTAAACTATTTCATCTTCAATCATTTCATAAATATTATTCTTATCTCCAACTACTTACACCAAAATAATTACATGTTTCACTTATATTTACAATCACATAAGCTCTAACAATAAAAGAATTATACATGCCATAAATCTTAATACATGCCATAATTCTTAATTATACATCTCTCAATCTATTATGACCAAATTAAGCACTTCTGCTTTGATAGGACTCCTCAAGTCTTCAAGTAGCAACCACGATCTTCAACCTGCGCGTGATGAAAATCGACGCGCTGAGTATAAAACTCAGTGGTGCTCATAATTCACATACTAAACAAAGTGCGATGGCAACTAACTTCAAATACCAATTTCATAAAGCATTGATACTCATAGAATCAGTAAATTTTAACATGAATGTCTCTTTGTAGCAACGAATAAACTTCTAATTCATAAACATAATTAATCTACTTCTCTCATAACTCCTTTACATGAACCGTATATTACACATTATGATACTATCATGGTCTTACCTGCTGTTCATTGTGTTGTCTGCATGAAATCAATAAATATGTAAGAATACATAACAGTATATGTTCATTGTCTTACTTGCTATTCATTATGCTGTATGACTTATGCCCTTTTAGTCACATCATATAAATTATGATTAATAACAACTCATGGCTGTATGGCTTCTTAAGAATTAAATAAATAAACTTGTGAGCATATATAACATTATACTTTCATGATCTTACCTGATGTTCTTTATGCTGTATGAACTCTGCAACTTTGATTAAACTCAGTGAATATCACAATGAATGAAGAAACATATAAGCACATACATATGTGGAAATAAATACACATTTACTCGCATATGGAATGTAAGCACACATATCATGATACTGTCATGTTTCACTTGATGATCTTTCTTGCTGTATAGTATACTGTATGATTCATGCAATGTTATGTCAAGATATTTGTATGGCTCCATAAGGTTATAGTGAAACCGAAGTGATAAGATAAACTGTATGAATACTGTAGGCTATAGGCCCCGAACCGGATTCGCCTATGCCACTGTATGACCTAGTGAGATACTGTCCGCTTTGGTGCCCCTAACCGGATTTGCACCGCACGGTTTAATCATATCCACTCAACGGCCTGTAGCCGGAGTTCCAAACTGTATGGGGCGCAGATCTGCTATTCTATGTCGCGACATAGCCTTATCTACATGGTTTCTCCCTAACCTCAATGGAGCTTATTATGTACATGTCAATAATATAACACCATAATACATAAATGGTTGCATAACTTCATAGTTCATCATGTTGATTTGATTTCACATCATATGAATGCTTGTATGTTGTTTTCATCCATGTTCTTATGTTGTATTTTTGTTAAAAAATGATTGGATGCATGCATGTTGAGCAAAGGAATGTAATTACATAGCAAATGAAAGGCAAAAGAGTGTCAAAGCATCAGTCGCGAGCGCGACATTCCAAGTCGCGAGCGCGAGATGCTTCCCAGAGAGAAGTCGCGAGCGCGTCTTCAAACCTCGCGAGCGCGAGAAATGTATTTGAGAGTCAGAGGGCTTTCTGGCTCAAGTCGCGACCGCGTATGTGAAAGTCGCGAGCGCGACTTGTGCATCCTGAGAGTTAGTGTGTTTCTGGCTGAAGTCGCGACCGCGCAGCACAAGTCGCGAGCGTGAGATGAAGTCGCGAGCGCGCTTGTGTGATTCGCGAGCCCGAGATGCGCACACTGAGAGTCAGAGAGCTTCTGGCCAAAGTCGCGACCGCGCATGTGAAAGTCGCGAGCGCGACTTGTTTTCCAGACCGCGCGAGCGCGCGACGTGTTTCCAGATTGTGCAGTCTGTGTTCTTTTAGCCATAACTCTCAATATACAACTCCAAATTGAATGATTCAAAAGCCCACGTAAAGATAACACATAGAGGAACAAATAACTCTTCTATGACAATTCCTAGTTCCATTATTAAATGGGGTCAAAATCAAGATGAAGTTGCTGGTAAAATTTCCAGCAAACTCTGGTTCAGCATAAACTCATTCCATCCCCTGTTTTCTCACCATTACCAGTCCTCCCACTCAACATGAAGCAATATTATGTCATTAACAACACACCACACAATTTCTCATGCAAAGATATTGAGTAAACTAAAAGAGATAGCACACCTTTACGCCAATAAGCTTAAGCTCTTCTTTTAGCTTCCTTCTACCTTTGGCTCACCTCTCCTATACAATAAAGTTCTTATAAATTATCTAACAGGATCACCAAATGAGTCAAGTATGAAATTCAAGAAGGTTTACTTACTTGGATAGAATAGAAGTTGAATTAATGCTTAGCTCCCATTAAAATCTTCCCCACCATTCAACGTGATGGAGAAAAAGAAAGTATAAGAGGAAGGTAGAGGAAGAAGATGAAGATAAGGATGAAGAAATGAAAATAAAATGGAATCCACGGGTAGTCTCTAGAATGTCATTGATTTTTATATGAAAATTACCAAATGGTACCTCAAGTGTCAAAATGATACAACTCAATACCTCAACTTAACACTTTAGTGAAATCAAGTCCTAATCCTTATACTTTGATCTTTTTGTTTCCTTCAAGTAGGTCCACTTCTTTTCCTTATTTCAATTACATCCCATTCTAGCCCACTCTAGAATCTAATGGATCGAACCGAGTTTTGGATCAGCCCGACTCGACTCTAAGCAACGACCCGATTCAATAGAAAAATGGGACGTTACAATTATTGTCTAAATAATGAAACAATACATATAAAACCACCGCGAGTGTGACAACAATAATCTTAAAAAGAGATAAACCAAAACTTAGAATCTATCGAAACAAATTGATCTAAGGAGAACTATTCAGAATCGATTAATTAAAACAAATAGGTCTGAGATTATTTATTTAAAATATATATCAAAAGGACACATATTCGATGATTATTAAAAAGAAAAAAAAAAAGACAAACAAACAACTAAAAGGACAATATTTGAGAGAGATCACCGGTGACTTCCCAAATTAAAAAAGATGAAAGAGGATAAAAAGCCTATGAGAAAGAGAGAAAAGAGAAGATAAGTTATGAAAGTAAAGATGAGATTAATCTCGTACCTAAAAAAGAATATAGGATACTCATCGAAAATGATAAAGAAAAAAAAAATAAAACAATGCGCTAACTTATTATAACTCATTATTTTAAATTCAAGGCATCACACTTTTGTAGAATTAAGTAGAAAAGCTTGAGATTTCCTCTCATAATAGTAATTATCGGAGGCAGAAGCATCAGCTGAGAAAATCATAACTCCATTAACATCAAACCCTTTCTTCTCCAACAAAGCTAAAGCATCAAAAAATGCATCTCCTTGAATACCTCTTCCATTAACTTCATAGCTAGGCAACAACTTATCTTTACTAAATTGTGTTGCTCTAAGCTCAAACGTTGTCAAATAAGCTGCTGCTGTCCTAATCTTGTCAGTATAAAAGGTAATTAATATAATCAATAATATCTCCATAGTTATTAAAGAGCTCAATATAAGGTGTAGTAGTTGAATAAAAAGGAGCAATTGTGGCTATAGAAATTACACTTTGATTCTTTAAAAGGGATATAAGCTCTCCAATATAATAAGCAAACGAAGCATTATATTTGGGGAAATTTTCATAATCAATATCAATACCATCAAGATGATATTTTTGGGTTATCGTTTTTAGTGAAGTGAAAACATTTGATATCCAAATTTGAGGGTCTTTAGGGTTATACCACCTAAGGGTTTTGTTACCTAAGCTCCAACCAGAAAGACTAGCCAAGGCTTTTACACTTGGATGGTCCTTTTTTATGGCTGGGGTTAATGTTTTTGCCAATATGGTGAAAATTTACCATTTTGGGCATTGCCTGATGGGTCTGCATCTATAGCAAAGCTAAGTATAAAATAGAAATCAATTTTATCGTCAATTGGAACAGGATCAAATGTTACAGGTATGCATGTGGCACCAATGTACTCCATCATCACTTTTGCATCTGAAATTGTTACAATGTTTAGTGTAAATGACAACAGAAATATCTAAGTAGCTTAAAGAAATTTTTGGCATATATTTTAAGTCCATTTCTTGGACTAATTAGAGTTTAAGATTTTTTTTTTTTTTTTTTTTTTTTGTGTATACTACCGGTATGCGGATCCTAATTACCAGGGACTGTCTAATTCAGCTCGGGGTTTAGTCACAATTAAGGCTCTTCGCCCCTCCCCATAGGTTTATTTAGTGGGATCGAACCTGAGAGTTCTTTCCCACATACTCAGACTGCATTGCCAATTGAGCCACGTCCCGTAAGTGGAATTTAAGATTTTTTGGTAAACCATATGCAATTCCAAAAACATGATGTTTTAAATTGTTTTTCATTGTGATAATAATAATAATAACAAAGAGAAGAAGCATTTACTTACCAGTGAATTGATGAGAAAAGAGTGAAACTTCAACAATATAGAATAGAAGAAAGAGATGAAACTCCAACAATATGGATTCATGTTCTCATTAGTTTCTGAGGTTGTATAATTGAATGAGAGAACGAAAGAAAGCAATGCTAATTGATATATCGTTAAGGAAGCAGCCGGCCTAACCGTCTTGGCTGGAATCAGTTAACTAGTCTATGCTATTGTCATTTATAAGAAGCTGTGAAACCTTCGAGGTTTTGATTTGGCCAACAGCATAAATTCATCCCTATGTACACAAAAAATGAAAAAAAAACATTGTGAAATGTGAAACACCAATTAAATAACTTAAAAATGTGAAAATTGTTGTTCTAAAAGTCATGATAACTATACATTACATCAATATTTGTATATAAAAATAAAAAAATCCTAAAAATTTTTACTATTAGAGTGCAAGAATGTGCAATGTTATCAAATTTACATGTTCAATGTACAATAGGCCATTTACAAAATTCAAGGTGCCATAGAGTTAAAATTGTAAAATTCAGATTGAATTTATATATTTAGACCTTTTGATATTCCCAAGTGTTTTCGCTTACATATAAATAAATAATTAATGTTACTGTATAAACAAGGAGCATTTGGCCGGCGATGGTAAAGATGAATACAACTACCAAAACCTGTGGTAAGCTTGAACTATAGCATCAACTGCTTATAAAATATAACCAACTATTTTATTAATTAATTGAATATAATTTATCAAAATTATTTTTTAAATAAATATGTATAGATAATTAAGCATTTCAAAATTTTAAATTTCAAATTTTTTTAATTTATTTTTTAATAAATATATATAAAATAATGAGACATTTGAAAATTTTTATATCTTATTTTTTAGATTTATTTTTTAAATATTTGATTCTGTTTTTACTATAATTTAAAATATTTTATTTAGGAGAGAGATAAAAAAAGAAAAAAGTATCTTTTTTATAATATTCTTTTTTCTTTATATTTATTTGATTGAATACATATTTTTAAAAATAAATTTTCAAATAGAATATACATAATTAAGCCTTGCAAAATTTTTAAGTTTTTACTTTTTAAAATGAATATGTGTGTGGGACGACAAACAATTGAAATTTTAATTTAAAAATATATATAATATTTTATTTATATATCTATATATATTGCAACATATTTATTATGTGATATTGCAGAATTGTACACATACAGTTATAATGAAATTTAGATAAATGACGATATAAATTGAATTGAAGTGAATGTATACACATGCTACTGTTTTATTAATTAGTGGTTATACTCATACTAATCTCATATGAAATTTTATTTTAATATTATAAAAATCTAAATAATATAAGATAAATGATAATCAATATTTAATATTAAAAAATAAAAATGAGTATGAATAACAAATAAAAGTGAGCAATGACATAAAAATTGAATGAGTACGAATAAAGAATATAGTCAACGTGCAACGCACGTCATAAAAAGACTAGATATTTTTAAAAATCTCATTATCTGATGTACGGTTTAAATCTAAGACGATACAAAAATATATACTTAAATTTTATTACTATATATATAGAAGTACACTCATAAGTTAAAAGTATGAGTGGAAAGTACTCAAGTCCTTTAAGTAAAAAATCAAATGTTCGACTTTTGTGAATAAAAAAAATTTTAGCTGGAAGCACTTTCGCCTTATGGGTGTGACACGGATGAACAAGATTAGACTTAATCCAATGAACTAGAAACACTATGGTATATATCAGAAAAAAAAAAAAAAAAGTAGATA
Source organism: Jatropha curcas (assembly GCF_041381405.1). Classification (NCBI taxonomy): domain Eukaryota; kingdom Viridiplantae; phylum Streptophyta; class Magnoliopsida; order Malpighiales; family Euphorbiaceae; genus Jatropha; species Jatropha curcas. Next base: position 22,606,664 of record NC_143158.1, on the reverse strand, counting down.
AATATATATGGACAAATAAGAAAACCAAATGTCATTTACTTATTACGAATGGCCACCAATTCTGTTCGAATAGGAATTAAACTGGAATAAAAATATACTGCAGATGAACCGAAATCAGATTGACACCAGTGGTCAAGCGTTAATTAAGGTTCATGTGAATATTAAAATCTGAACCTGAACTAACAATTTTGGCTTCATTCAAACCAAAAATTTTCTATTTTTATTTTTAAAATTATATAATTTAGCCTATTCTATATATCTCTAAAAGTCCAAATAATCGTTTAATGCATGATACATTTTACTTAATTTTTTTTTTAAAAAAACACACTTTACTTAAAAGGTTAAAAATCTAAAAAAATAAAATAGCAAAAAAAAAGTAAAACATTTAGTCCAAAAAAAATATACTCCCTACGTCTCATTTTATTTACATGGTTTGACAAAACACGCATATTAAGAATTTAGTCAACAAAAGTTATTTTGCCATTTTTTACTCTTAACTTATTAAGATGTTAATAAAAGTTTTTCATTTAATGAAGGATCACAAAGGTTATCATGGGAAACCTAATTGTTTACATATACAAATTTAGAAACCTTGCAAATATTTTGGAACATCCAAAAAAGGAATAACAAGCAAACAAAATGGAACGGACGAATTATTGATATAAATGTGGGTTTAACGTTTTTTCCTTTTAAATTTTTTACTTATTTTAAAATTACATTGTTTGAAGCATTTTTCGTATTTTTCTAACAATTTAATTAATAACATGTAGACAAAATAAAATGATAATATATTTATTATTTTGTAAAATCAATTAATTTTATTTCGTATATAAGTATGAGCATTCTAAAAGTTATTTAAAATAACATTTACCAATATTTTTTAAAATTCACATTAATTTTTTTTAAAGAACCTTAGAATCATTTTTTTTTTTTGAAAAGAAAAATAATACACATAACGTAGGTAACCATGATTGGAATGGTCGGTTCATTGGAGCTCCACTGAAACCCACTAGAATCAAAACCGATAGTTCAATGGTCGGTTCAGGTTCAATATTTAAAAATTTTAAACCGCTGATTCCGTGAACTGGAATCGACGGTTCAATGAATCAGTCATGCCTATTACTTTTTGATTTATCACAACTGGGAATGTCAATTTTACCTACCTTACTGGTATCCAATCCGATTCCATCCAATTTTGATGGGTTTAAAATGAATTCTGATAATATTTTTACTATCCGTATTAGGTTTAGGTTCAGAGCTCTAGTATCCGCTACCTATTATCATTTAATTAATATCCCAAAAAAATTTTAATTGATTATTTTTTCAAAGAAAATCATATATGTATACCTTTTTTATTATAATTAATGCTATAACTATATTGAATATTTATATTATATTTTTTAAAATAATAATTTATAATTTTTATTTACTTTTTATTTTTGAAAGATAAAAATAAAATATATTTTTAATGCTAAATTGGTATATAAACGGATAATTATAATCGGATTTATGATGGATTCAAGTAACCAAGTTGAATTTCTAAATGGGTTCAATTACTCAATTAATTGGGTTTGGATTCGAATAGTGCATTTTAACCGACTCATTGCCCTCCTTAATCACAACAAACTTAAAATTTTTTTTCTTCATTCTTCATTAGTCGTAATTAGCCATCTTTCTCTCAAAAATCTTAAAATTCATAGAATTTAAGAAGATAATTAACAAATCCAAGAATAGATATTTAATAATTATTTTCGGTGACCAGTTGCAAGAGAGACTGCAGAACAAAAAATCTATATATAACCTGAAAAAAATATTTGAGATAAGAATAATCTGCAATCATATGCATGTCAGGATTAATTAAAGTATGTGAAAACTAGTTATTGGAATTATCCTCCAAGGTTTCAACCATATCGGTCATAAATCATATACATACGACCCTTTTAGTACGAGTATACCTAAGAGCAGGGTGGAGCTAGGAATTATTTTAGGGGAGCTAAATGATTTTTTTTTTTTAATTTTTAAGGAGGCCAAATATATTGTCTTATATATTTTTTAAGGATTGAAATGTAATTTTTTATAAAGAATAATTCAATCTGTCATCTTATCATTTATTTTTCTTTTAACAATGCACATCACATCTGTGCACAACGAGTTACCAATCTTCACTATGGATCCAACTGCAGCATGCTTTTCCATGCCTATCATCTCACCCACGGTCATACATTTTATTTTAGAGCACCGCTGAATGACACAACATATGGCATGCTCAACAATAATCTTTAATTGTGCCGTTTACCTAATTGCCCTTTATAATTACAATGAATATAGTTTTATTTGCAATCGATATTTCTATTGGAATAGGGTTAATTATAAATTTAGTGCTTGAATTTTCAATAATTTTCTATTTTAGTGTCTCAGTGAAAAATATTTACAATCAAATGTCTGAATCGATTAATTTTTTAATTTTGGTATCGGCCGTCTATGGGGATCGCCAAAATTATAAATAGGACACGTGGAACCCACTAATAGTTAAAAATGAAACTGATTAGGACTCCAAAAATCATGACATGTCAAATTTGACATGTCAAGCAATAATATGTAAACGTCAAAGGACAAAATTGCCCTTAACAAAAACACTACTCTCCACCCAACTATCTCCATCGATCACCTTCAATGCCCTTTGTATCAGGGTTTCAAAATAAGGAAAATTGAAATAGGAGATTAGAGTAGAATTATTTCTTTCTTGGAGATGGAAAACGGAGTTTACAGATACGGGAAGTAGTGCATCATTCACACTTCTTGGACAGATTGGAACCCAGGTAGAAAGTTTATGTGCTGTGAGTTGAGAAATATAAGTTTTTCTCTAGATTTACTGGGTTTGGGTTGAAGTTGATTCATTGGCACCATGTTTACTACATTTGGTTTGAAATTAAAAATTTGCAGGTGAGGTAGAGTATTGTTTGTGATTTCTTTGAATAGTTTGATCCCGCCATATGCAATAGATCAAAGTAGATTATTCCTGGTTTACTTAGAAAAATAAACTCTTTGGAAGATCAATTGAGGAGGCAACAGAGAAGGGAGAAATGGCTGTGGTGTTGCTTTTGTTATTTTTGTTGTTGTAATCTTCTTGAAGTGAGAGTAACAATAGTAGTTATAAGAATTGTAACTATGCTTATGTTATGTTTAATGAAGTGCCTCGATGAATTTGAACTGGAACTGGAGGCTGCATAATCTTTGAATAGGGCTTCCTTTTTATTTTTGGGCAACATTTGCTAAGCTTAAGCTTTGTAGCAATGCTTTATGTAATTCCTTAATTCTCCTACATTAATATGAAGATTGCTTAATTCCATCATCTATTTGCCATTAGTTGTATGTTTTGTCCATATGAATAAAGATTAATTACAAATTTTTCTATCAAGCTTAAGCTTAAGAAGTTGTCCATATTTTATCCATAAGCTTAAGATTAAACATGTGTAAACAACTTGTTGTTTTGTCCAAACTCATTCTTATAAAGCTATTAAAAATGTGAAAACAGCTTGTTGTTTTGTCCAACACAATTTTCTAACAGCATTGATCAAAATAGTAAGCATATACATCCAAAGATCATTCATTTTTATAGAATCCAAAAAGCCACAACTGTGGTAAAGTTACATAAATTGTTCAACTTTTGCAGCGAATAATTGCATCTTAAAGTTTGACAATGGCTATCATTCCTACAAAATAAGTTCAACAGCAAGCATAATCATTTCTTGCCTTGCTTAAAGAACAATGGGCTTAACTACAAAATATGGAGCACAAGAGTCAATAATACACAAAATCATATTTCTTCTTCTTTCTTTCCATCACTGCCTTGCTGTTGATTCTTGAGTGCCTACATAATCATTTGCTTGGTCATTGATAGCTTTATTCTTCTTTCTTGTAACAACTCCAACTTGTGCTGACATTGCAACTGCAACTGCCTCAATGTTCCTTTTTTGTGCCCGTCTCTACAATTTAACATAACAGTCAAACAAGTTAAACATTGATTTCATTCCACTATTAATAAAAATGAAAGAAGCAGTAATAATTTATCCATTTCACTTATATACTTGCAACTGGTTAGAAGTTATATAGTGGTACCCACGTTTGTGGAATTCCTCTATTTTCTCAGTCCTAAAACTAGGTTCAGGTGGGTTCCTCTCCCTGATCTTTCCACCCATATTTAAACGCATCTCAGCAGTTGTTCCAGGCTAAAAACATATTAAAAAATTCATACTATTGCAATCAAAATGAATCATAAAAACACACAACACACAGCCCTATACAATCTTTCTCATATTTATAATCACACACAATACAACCCATGCATAATCTTTCAAAAAATATAGAATTAACTAAATGACAGAAACAAGAAAGGCATGCAATCATTCTCACACTCATAGTCGCATTGCTTGCAGGGTCAGCATAAGCACCATAGCCATTCACTTTCTTAGGATTTTTTACCTTCCTAGACTTATAGTATATCTACTTATTGAAAATCAGTGTTGAGGTTTGTTGAATTCCTGTATTTTGTTCAACTTGAGGTCCAATATCTATTGAGTTATCTCGTTGTTGTTGCTGACTTCTGCCCCTTCTTATCTAATACACAGTAGGGATTCAATGCATGATTAAAAACAATGAATTTAATGAAGGAAAGAAGAAAAAAACAAAAAATAGAAAATGAAACTTTACCTCAGAATTGGATGGCCTCAAAGGATCGTCTGTTGCTACATTCACCGGTGTTTCTATGACATTGCTTGTCATCTTCGACTCAAGAGTCCCTCTATTGAAAGTTGGTACAGGAATGAATACCATACCATCATCTCCTCTAACTAGTGCACTATGACTATTCATTTGTATAAGCTTGCAAGTGTTCCTATTATGACCTTTTTCAAAACAAGCTTGACATGTCATTATCCTACCTTTTCTACTCAGTTATGTACTTCCACTGTTTGGTTCACCATCCTCTTTAATCCTATTCTTACGTGGTCTTCCTAGTTTTCTTTCATTTTTGGTTGGGAGAGGTGCTCCTTTTCATGATTTCTTTAAAAATTTCCTGTTATTCACAAGAGTAAGCATGTGTGTGTATGCCTCTAAATAGGTGAACTTCTTAAACCAACTAGAAATGTAATCATATGGATTCTTTCCAAGATCATTGATTGCACATATAGCATGAAAACAAGGAATACCAGACACCTCCCACATTCTACATGGACATGTATGACTCTTCAAATCTACAATATAAGTATCACCATTATGCAACACCTCACCTCCATTTGCCCCATTCTAAACCATTTGACGATACCTACTGATTTCAAGGTTTCTGTGGAATTTCGTTCTAATTCTATTTCCATAATCACCTATCCACTTAGATGTTTGATCTCTATTTGTGTGCAATCTAGCCATCACAAGTCTTCTAATATCCTCTAATATAGATATTATGAACTTAGTTCTAGGCTCAATTATCCGACTATTGAAAGCTTCACATAAATTATTGTCAACTATGTCACATTTTACATGAGTATTGAAGTATGCCCTACACTAGTGACTTAGGTGTGTTGAGGATATCATTGAAGCCTTGCTTAGACATCTTCTTAAGCTAAGCCATATTGGCTTCAAAATCAAGCATGTTGTATGGCTTCACACATGCCCAAAATTATTGATGGAGTTCACTGCCTCTGCATTTCTTCCTCTAATTAGCATAAAGGTGTCTTGCACAACACCTTTGCTCACACAGAGGTAGTTTCTCATAGATAGCATCAAGTAACCCCTACAAGAAAAGCATGACAGCAACACATTATAAGAATAACTTCTCCAAAAAACAAAGCATGACAGCAACACATAATAAGAATTTACTAAGCATTAACTTCTCCAAAAAACAAAGCATGACAACAACACATAATAAGAATTCACTAAGCATTAACTTCTCCAAAAAACAAAGCATGACATGAGAAATATAGAACTCAAGAAATGTGAGATGATTTTCCTTCTGTTGGTAAGATACAAATGTCCAACCCTCGCCATCAGTTGTATCCAAGTCCTTATACAAGTGGTCAATGAACCAATGCCAAGTAGACTTGCACTCCACATTCACAATAGCCCATGCTATTAGATACATTTGGTTATTGCCATCCCTACCCACTGTAGTTAACAGTTCTCCCTTAATTGCACCTTTCAGAAAACAACCATTAAGCCTTACCATGTTTCTACAACTAGTAAGAAACCTTTTCTTCAATGTGTCAAAGCAAATGTACATCCTGTAAACTATAGGAAGGCCATCAGGAATAGGTCTTTGCACTTGCAAGTTGTTGCTACTTCCTAGAGTTGACCTGTCCATTTCTCCCAAATAATCCCATAATTTCGCATGTTCTCCCTTTGAATCCCCATTTAACTTTTCCTAGCATCTTTGCTCTCCTCATTTTAGTAATAGTAACTTCCACACTTAAATCATTTTTCACTTGTTTCTTTAAGTCAATAAGTGTCATTGTTTCACAGGTTGCAATCTTAGGCAACACATGTTTTGCTATCCATTTAGCACTACACCTCCTATTTTTGAAAGAAATGGAAAAGTGTGCTCATTTCTAAAGGTCTTCAACATAATGTCATTTTTTGACTCTTCAATTGATGCATAAACCATCCAGGGATAGTCCTTCTTAACACACTTAGCCCTAAACTAAATTGAGGTATTCTTAACAAACTTCACCTCTCTTCTTTCTTGTATTGCCGATGTACTAACTGCTTCTTTATACTCTAATGCATTCTTAAATGTTATACCCAAGGTAAATGTAACCTTCTTAGCATTAAGGTTAAAGGCTTTGTACTTACTTTTTCTTCTCTTCCCACGCTCATGCTCACTGCCATCTCCATCACTGCTTTCTAGGATGACTTGTCCATCAGAATCAGCATAGTCATTCAGGTTGCCATCCTACTCATTAACTTCAACATATTTTACAGTTGCTCTACAATTTGAAGTTGATGCTTGAGCTATTGTATTTGACCCCTCTCTGTTTCCTTCTAACTTTTTCTTCTTATTATTTTGTTTATATTTTCTCACAGCTTCTCTTGCCTCCTGGAGCTCCTCATCACTGCCTGACATCCATTCACATTCCACCAAGTCATCATCATTATCTTGCACTGCAACATGAATAACTCCTTCCTCAACATTGTTATTTCCTTCCTCTACTGGTACATCAACACATTCAGCTACTTCTCCACTTTTCCCTACCTCATTTCCTGCTTCATCAACTCTCTCACCCCCACTATCTACCCTAATCCTAGTAGAGCCAATATCATTAAAAGCTTCACCAACTGCTTCAAATCCCTCACCCCTATTGTCTACCCTAATCCTACCAGACCCTACCTCATTAAATGTGTCACCACCTCCCTCAATTCCCTCTTATGGACTATCATTAACATCTGCCCCACCACCGCCCCTTATTAGTGTCTTCAACCCTAACAGTTAGGTCAAATAGTTCCCATTACAAAAAAAAAATGTCATTTAACAGTTGAAAATCGGTTGCTAATACTTCTTTTTTGTTGCTAAAACATAAATAGCGACTGAACTGCGACTAAGACAATCAGTCGCACAACTTCTTATCGCTAAATTCTTAGCTACCGATTATAGCTTTCGTCGTTAATTAGTGACCACCAGATCGATTGCTAATATTGCAAACACAGCTAATCAGTCGCTAAATGTTGTGGTAGCTATTCCGTCGCTAGGTCTGTCGCTAAATCTGTCGCAAATTGGCTGTTATATTTGTTTCCAATAACTTTTAAAAATATTGTCAGCGGTTGCTATTCGGTCGCTCATTGATCGCCGTTTTCACAACTTTATAGTCATCAGTAGCATAGTCATATCCTATTCTAAATTCACAGTGAAATTGTCTTTTTCCATAAGGAGGACAAAGAGGTAGCTTCTTACACTACCTAGTGAATGGGTTCCATATAGCAAGTGTCTCTTTTACGAGTAAGAGAAGTAAACCATTATAAGAACCATAGATTGTTGTGTGGATCCTTTTTTTAAATGGGTGATTGAGCTCTCTGGGTTCTTGGAGTTCCTTAGCAAAATTGATGGCATAAATATTCTCAGGCCAATCCCAGTCTGGGCTATCATTTCCTTTTCCTTCCTAGATAATTAGTTTATGATTCATTTTGATTTCCATGGATATATCGAGATGCCATTTGATAAAATTTGGGCTATCGATCAGGCTGAACATTATTTTCGAAACGCATTTGAAATGCAAGAGAGGCTTCACCGGTAGCTAGAGGAAAATATCAGTTGTAAGTCCTGTGGAAGTGTGGTCTTCGTTATTTATCTTTCCATTGCCACCAGAAGCGAGCTTTTGATTTAGGGTTAGGGTTAGACTCCCTGGTTTTTCAGCATCTATGAGTAGTATTTATATTGGCTCAAAAATGGATGTTGAACGACAAATTAATCTTCGGGATGAAACTACAAGTCGTTTCATTTAAGTTAAGTAATTACTTTTTACAAGAACATAAATAAAAAAACTGCTATGCTCGACCTGTCAATGCTCATTGTATTCCAAAACCAAAGCAACTGATAATTCGACGTCTACTTTCTAATCAAATCAATAGAGAGAGGAAGTTTTATTAAGAAGCTTGATTAGAACTCAAAACCAAGAAAGAAGGGGAACGAGAATGTTATTTTTCATAATCAAATATGACTACAATATTTGCTTTTGCATCTTGTCTAGCGTGTAACAAGCCTTTGGAAATCGTTCCATCTCTACTATCTTTTCTAGCTCAGAACACAATAAATTTCTTTCATATCTACTCTAGCTTTGCATTATCCTTTGTTTTCCCATCAATATTCATCACAGTGTTAAAGATATTTTCAAATACATTATTTTCCATATGCATGACATCAAGATTATATTGAATGAGCAATGTACTCCAGTACAGCAAATCCCAAAATTTACTTCATTTCTTCCATCCATTGCTCCAAGCAATTCTATTGTTTACCTCTTCATGTCCCAAATCAGTCAGTTTCATAAGGCCCAACTCTTCAATTTCCAGTAAAAGTTCTATACCTGACTTTATAGGTGGAGGGGGGTCATAAACAATCTTATTCTTCCAAAAATACTATTGATTTCACCTCCATGCATGGTCAATTGGGAGAAAATTTTGGTTATTATCAAACCAACATTGCTTCCCACCATTTTTCAAAGTAAATGCATATGTATTCTCCATGCAATATGGACAAGCAGTTTTGCCGACAGTGCTCCACCCAGATAATATTGAAAGTGCAAGAAAGTCACTAATCGTCCACAGCAAAGCAACTCGGAGCATAAAATTTTGAGAATTCAAAAATTCATAAGTTTCGACTCCTGCTTCTCACAATTGATTCAACTTCTCAATTAAAGGCTGTAAGAAAAACATCGATCTTATACTTCAGGTTTGTTGGTCCCGGCACAATAACACACAAGAACATATACTCTTCTTTTATACTCATGGATGGGGGTAAATTATGGTGTCACAATTATAGGCCATAAAGAATATTGTTGCCTTGACTGTCCAAACAGTTGAAAACAATCCATGCAAAGTCCTAATCTGATATTTCTAATCTCAGCAGCAAACGACGGATGTTGATCATCAAAGTATTTCCACGCTTCAAAATCTGATGGATGACGCATAACATCAGCTTTACGTTCATATTCTACATGCCATCACATCTGTTCAGCTGTAGTATAAGATGCATATAGCCTTTGAAGTCGTGGAGTCAATGAAAAGTAATATGTTTTCTTAAATGCTTTCTCTTTCTGTTGTCTCTCAGTTCCTTGACGTCGCCTTCTATAACTAGGAAGGTTGCAAAACTTGCACACCCTTGATTCACTGTCATTACCCCAAAATATCATATAGTTATTACGACAATAATCTATCTTCTCAATCGGCAGGCCTAAGCTGTGACATCCCGACCCGGCAAAGCGATCCTAAGAGGGCGGGTAGAGCAAAGCTCCTGGCTAGCTTCTAGGATGGCAGGCTAGCTAGGGTAGTGGAATGCGAGACACAGGAATGAATCGAATCATATATCGAAAAGGGGGAAACTAATCATAAGAGGCGGCTTTTGGTAGAATGGCTGGAGAGTTGGAAGAACTCCAGGTTAACTGTGCTCGCTTAACGGAAATCCTAGGATGGGTGACCTCCTGGGAAGTTTCTCATTTCACCTGCGGGACAAAACCGTGCGGGTCTTACCAATCTTGTATGGGGGATTTGGCTTGATCCAAAGTGGACAATTCCTCTAGTGATTAGAGTTGGGGCGTGACAATTGGTATCAGAGCCGAACCCCCTCCAGTAGATGTATGGTTCGAGGACGAACCACGCGGAAGCTGGTGGGCCTGTGACATCCCGACCTAGCAAAATCTAACCACTTCTAATTTGCGATCTAGCTTTAATAAGTGACATAAGACGGTGTTCCAGCACCGATTGTGGCATCCGTCGTCTGGTTCTCCGGGATTGGCCGGTGGGTGTTACATAAGCCCTAAACCAGCTTCTTCATTTGGTAAAAGTTATCAACCATAGAATTATCATCGAGCATCACTTCTTTCATTAATTGCACAAAATCATCATAACACCTTTCAAAAATATGGTGTTCTGATTTGATATGCAACATTCGTGATACTACAGAAAACAAAGAATGTCTTTGACAACCTTGCCAAACTTCATGATTGGCGGCACTTAACATATCACACAACTTTTGTGCGGCTGCGTTTGGTGACTCTTCCATATTCTCCCAATGGAAATTAGGACTACCCACATCTCGGACCATATCTTGCAATCGCAATATTTGATATGAATGCAAATCCATGCCCTGACTCCGTGATGCGCTAAACTGTCGACCCATACTATTGTCAATCCGTGTTTCACCATGATATACCCACTGACAATAGTTTTCTACAAACCCATTTTTGTATAAAAGGAGCTTCACTGTTTCAACATCATAAAAAGCCTATTTTTGCACTTTTTAAGATTGCATGAACACCTTATTTTCCCTCCATCCATACATCATGGATTATGGATTGCAAACTGAATGAAGGACTCCAGACCCTCCATGAAATCTCTCCTCAAAAAACCATTCAACTCGTACCTTTGGTACATCCACATACGATTGGCAGACATGTTGCCTTTTTAGTTATTAGAAGCTACTTCGTTATTTTATTACAATGACAGAGATGTATTATATATGAGTAAAAAATATTTGGGTGGGAATTTAGCACATTCAAAAATGCTATATAAGTACATAGTACGGACACATAAAATAGTTTTGATAAACATCTAATGAAATTTCGGCAGCATCTCCCCTTAGTTCTCCAGGTCTACAAAGTGAAACAGAACCAATTCACTGTGAACACGGAAAACATAAAAATGAGAGATATTGCTAAAATCAACTAAAAGATGACTAAGTAATTATGCATGTGTTCATACATTTTGTACTTAAAAGACATTTTTAAACTATCCAATGTGGACAATTTAATGTCTTCTCTTCCATCCAGATTGAGAAAGACATCAAATGTGTAACTAAGGTACTTGTATTTATGTTAATTAGGTTGATTATGATATTTTCAATGAAAAAATTCGGCAGCATTTACATTTAAAAACTAATATCCAAGTTTTCAAACACAAAAAAACACTTCTATAAAGCAACATCCACATCAAGGGCCACTACTAGGCCTCATCATATTCGGTACATAGGTAAAAATGAAATACTTCTATAAAGCAACATCCAAATCAATGCCACTACTAGGCCTCCAATCAACACAAGTCGTCGATAAATCCATAAAATCAAATAAATTGCAATCAAATGCATAATAAAAAAAAAATGCTAACTAGGCTTTCAATTCATATGAATGTTTAATTTTAAGTTTTATGCTTTTAATTCATAGGAATCCTTAAATTTTAGGCTTTCAATTCATATGAATGTTTAATCAAGTTTTATGCTTTTAATTCATATGAATCTTTAAGTTTTATGCTTTTTATTCTTACTTTCTTTAAGTTTATGCTTTTAATTCATATGAATCCTTAAGTTTTATGTTTTTATATTCATATGAATTTTTAAGTTTTATGCTTTTAATTCTTAATTTGTTTAAGTTTATGCTTTTAATTCATATGAATCCTTAAGTGTTATGCTTTTAATTCTTAATTTGTTTAAGTTTAACTAATTAACAAACTAATTAACAAACACATTTATGCTTTTAATTCTTAACTAATTAACAAACTTTCTATCTTAAAAAATATTTTTATTAACGAACACATTAACAAATTACAATAACAAAATATAACAACAAAATATTTTTAATAATGTTTTTTCTTTTATCTCTAACCATTTATATGTGAAAACTAACCTAATTAAAAAACTCACCTACTTGACAAAATAACTAATATCTAACAAACTAATATCTAAAAAATAGCAAAAAAAACAACAACATAATTCATTACATACAAAAACCAACTGACTAATATCTAAAACCAATTAACATACAAACTGATTAACCATAAAAACCAATTAACCAAACCATAACTAATATCTAACCAACTAATATCTAAATAAAAACAACAAAAAAAAACCAATTACCAGACCATAACTAATATCTAAAAAACTAATATCTAAAAAATAACAAAAAAAAACAACCTAATTCATTACATACAAATTAAAACCGACAAACTAATATCTAAAACCAATTAACATACAAACTAATTAACCATAAAAACCAATTAACCAAACCATAAAAACAATAAAACAAACCAATTAACAAACCATAACTAATGTCTAACAAACTAATATCTAAAAAATAACAAAAACAACAAACTATCAAAAAACATAAAACAAACAACAAACAACTAATATAAACAAAAATTACACAAACTGCAGATTACACAAACGACAAACATTACTTCAAAGTAAACAGACAATCAACTATACTACTAATAAAAATTAAAATGCAAGAAAACAAAAATTACACAAACTACAAATTAATAATGAAAAGAAAAAAAACAAAAAACAAATAACTTACCTGTAGCGGAAGGCGACGCCGGCGCTGTTGACCGATGCTAGAGTGAGGCGCAAGGAGAGGGAGAGAGAGACAGAGACAGAGGGAGAGAGGCATGAGACTAATCAGTCTCGCGCCTGAGAAAGGAAGGCGACTAAATTGCCCTAAAATTTTAGCGACCGACCATATCGGTCGCTAACGTCTAAAATCGATCTCTAATCCATCGCTAATAGCTATGAAATTTTGGTCATCGGATCTGTCGCCAACTAGTCACTAATCGGTCGCTATAAATTTCCGCCAATTTTTGCCAGGTCCGTGGCACCAAATATAGCGACCAATTACTCATTGGTCGCCATGTCGTCGCTAAATGGTTGCTAATCTGTAGCTCTTGTTGGCGCTAATTCTTAGCGCCAAAATTAGCGAAAGATATAGAAGCGGTCGCCAAATGTGTCGCTAAATCGGTCGCTAATGGTAGCAAAATCAATCACTAATATTATAAAGGTTTGATGTTAATTATCCATCGTAAGCAATCCCCGATCGGTAGCTAAATGGCATTTTTTTTGTAGTGTCCACTATTTCCCTTCCACTTGAATTTACCCTTCTCTCCCTATATATTTTATGCTTAGTGTATACCTTTATCCTTTTCTTTGCCCTAGCCAATTCCATCATATCAAACAAGGCCCCATTCCACACTAGCCTAAAGCCATATAATATAGATGCATTGACAGCTTAATAGTGCATTTGAATAATAGTCTCAACACCCATAACTTTCTTGACTTTATCAACAAAAGAATCCAAACAAAAGTTAGAAGTATCTACTTCCACCTCCATCTTATCACCCCCCCCCCCACATATTGTTTGACAATACCCCTCTCATTGGTCATAAAATTACTCCTATAATAGACATCAATTACAGCCATTTCCATCCTTCAAAAGAAAACAACAGAAATATGCACATCCTTTTAGTAATATATATATATATATATATATATAAAAGAACCAAACAAATTATAGAAGAAATGGATTTTTTTCCCATAACCCACTGACATCAACAGAGAGTACACAAACAGTAACCCTTTCCCTTTACTCAGTCAAAAAACACATGCAATCAAGAAGAGAAACATCAACCATAAACAAGAAAGGCATCGACATAAAGTATAGAAACAATAACCCTATCCCTTTCTTCATTCAAAAAACACATGCAATCATATTTCTCAAATCATTAACCATCAACAAGAAATGGATCGACTTGTTCAAAATCAAAGAGATAAAAAAACAAATAAAATGAAACCGTATAAAATGGATTCGAAACTGGAAAAGAGTTAAGAATGAATGGATTCGACACTAACCTTAATCAATGAATGTGATTAGTTCCTCTTCGAGTCCTCTCCTCTGCGATTCGTCCTTCTTCTCAATTGAATCGTTTAGTATAGTGCTTTGATTCTTTGAAGACAAGGATTCGATTCATTTTGTGTTAGGGTACGATTATGCTAGGGTTAGTTTCTCTCTGTTTTGGGAGAGCTTTGATTTTCCAATTCATCAATTGAGAGAGTTGGGTGGAGAGTACGATTTTTGTTAAGCGCAATTTTGTCCTTTCACATTTACACTTCACTACTTGACACGTTAAATCTGATGTGTCATGATGATATTAAGCATCCTAATCAGCTTCATTTCTAACAATTAGTGGGTCCCACATGACCTATTCATAATTTCGACAATCCACATAGGACGACAACACCAAAATGAAAAAAATTAATTAGTTCAAACACATGCAATCAAGAAGAGAAACATCAACCATAAACAAGAAAGGCATCGACATAAAGTATAGAAACAATAACCCTATCCCTTTCTTCATTCAAAAAACACATGCAATCATATTTCTCAAATCATTAACCATCAACAAGAAATGGATCGACTTGTTCAAAATCAAAGAGATAAAAAAACAAATAAAATGAAACCATATAAAATGGATTCGAAACTCGAAAAGAGTTAAGAATGAATGGATTCGACACTAACCTTAATCAATGAATGTGATTAGTTCCTCTTCGAGTCCTCTCCTCTGCGATTCGTCCTTCTTCTCAGTTGAATCGTTTAGTATAGTGCTTTGATTCTTTGAAGACAAGGATTCGATTCATTTTGTGTTAGGGTATGATTATGCTAGGGTTAGTTTCTCTCTGTTTTGGGAGAGCTTTGATTTTCCAATTCATCGATTGAGAGAGTTGGGTGGAGAGTACGATTTTTGTTAAGCGCAATTTTGTCCTTTCACATTTACACTTCACTACTTGACACGTTAAATCTGATGTGTCATGATATTAAGCATCCTAATCAGCTTCATTTCTAACAATTAGTGGGTCCCACATGACCTATTCATAATTTCGACAATCCACGTAGGACGACAACACCAAAATGAAAAAAATTAATTAGTTCAAACACTTGATTGCAAACGTTTTCCGTTGAGACACTGAAATAGAAAATTATCAGAAGTTCAGACACTAAATTTATACTTAAGCCATTGGAATACGTGATTCCTTTTACAACTATAATGATTGAAATCTTACATGTTATACACTTGACAAGTGTATAATGTAAAAAGAGGCTAAGAATATGATTCTCTTTGCAACTACAATGATTGAAGTCTTACATATTATACACTTGGCAAGTGTAGAATGCAAAAAGGTGGTAAATGGAGATGGAGGCCCTAAAAGAGTGAAGTGGGTATGCACTCTCAATTAAAACGACTTTGGGTTGGCATACCCAGAAAATAGGAGAAAATAATATTATGAGTTGTGTTGGCAAAAAAAGTGGAGAAAAGGAAGGAAAAAAAAAAAACAAAAGATGGCATGAAAAGGGATCAACCCCATGTTCTTGCACCAGGCGACACACTCATATACCATCTAGACCGTCCTCATCCAATCATGCTGTGTCTTGAAATAATAATATCTAATATACAGTCCTTCATTAAAGAGACATGAGATGCAGTTAATTTTTTAAAAAAAAAATTAATATGAATGTGATACTATGACCAGGGATGTATATATAATCTAGATAATAGTGAGAATGGAAAAAAGAACATTGGGATTGGCAAAAAAATATGCTTAATTTTAGTAATGAAAATATATTGGCTAATAAATAAATTAAAAATCTCTATAATGTAAGAGTGATTATAATGATCTTCTAAATTAAATTAATATTTTCAATAAATTAGGAATCTTAATATCTTATAATGTTGAACTGATGTTTTTAGCTTTCTAGTATTGATTATTAAAAGTCATCTTATTTCTTAAGAAGTAAATTATTTTTTATTAAATTAATCAACTCGATGAAAAGAAATATTGTACTGCATGTGACCTTTTAATTGATAATTAATACAATATTCTGTGTGATAACAATGATTTTATTTGTATTCCAATTATCTATATCTTCGATTATAATATATCAATGACCTTTTCTACAAGGAAAATAAATTGGGCGAGGATGACTAAGATCAATTTTTTTTATAAACTACCGTGAAAGAAGATCCATGTGGTTTGCGACATACAACTACTCTGTCTCTGTTTTATTTTGTCTGTTTTGTTTCTGTTATACAATTAAGTCCTTTTGTCCAATTTTGCATCTTTTCCTTTAAGTTAACAAAAAAAACACATATGTCAAAGGAGATATATTAAAATATTATACCAGAAAATTACAGTGCAGTTCCTATGATTTGAAAAATACAACTAGTCTGTCCTTGTGTGTTTAAAAGTAAGAGGGGTATTTTCATCATTTGATAAGGTACTAAATGGAAAATATGCAAAAATTGGATGAAAGGACCATATATTCTGACGGAAGTAAATTATAAGGATATTTTAGTCTATTTTTTAAAAGACAAGGACAGATTAGTTGTATTTTGCAAATCACATGGATCATACTGTAATTTTTCTGCCATAAAATGATAATACAAAATATGTCTCGTAACACCACAAAAAAGATTACTATATTACTATTTCGAGACACAAAAGAATTAGATGAGGACCATAGGTTCAAGTGGTGTGTGAGCATGTCTCCCAGTGTGAGGACATGAGTTCATTTCCTTTCCATGCCATTTTTTTACCAAAATTTCCCTTTTCTTCTATTATTATGAAATTTAATGCAACCTCTTATAAGCACGTCCCTTCCATGCATGATCGTTGGTGCCTCTAAATTTAATATAAGCTTTAATGTAACACCATCCATTTTATCATTTTACTATGTATCTTGTATTATCATTTCACGGCAATTTATCAAAAAAAAATCAACCTTAATCATCCTCACTCAATTAATATTCCTTGTAAAAAAAGGTAATTGATGTATCATGATCGAAGATATAGACAATTTGAATACAAATAAAGCTATTGTTATCACATAGAATGTTGTATTAATTATCAATTAGAAGGTAAAATTTGTATAATATTCATTTCCATTGAGTTGATTAACTCAATAAAATATAATTTACTCAATAACTTTTACTAATTAATATTAGAAAGCTAAAAATACTAGTTTGAGATTATAAAATATTAAAATTCCTAATTTACTGCAAATATTAATTTTAACTTATAAAATCAATATAAGCAATCTTGCTTAATAGCGATTTTAATTTATCCATTGGCCAACATTTTGTCATTACTAAAATTAATCATGTTTTTTTATCAATTCCAATGTTCTTTTTCTTATTCTCACTATTATATAGATTATTTATACATCCCAAGTCAAGACATCACATTCATATTAATTCTTTTTTAAATTAACTCCATCATACTCTCTTCCTTGAAGGACAGTATAATAATTATTATTTTAAGACACAACATGATTGGATGAGGACTAATGGTTCGGATGGCATGTGAATGCACTGCTCGTCATGAGAACACGAGTTTGATAATACATTCTCTTTTCTCTTCCTCATCCTCTGATCTGGATTTATATTACAAACAATAATCTTTCACAAATATTTGATATATAAACAACAAAGATGAAAAAAAAGCTACCACCTTGATAAGTATAGCTCCTATCAAATAATTTCTTTTTTTTTTTTTTTTTTTTTTTTTGTATGTTAGATAGTCATCATCAGATTAGAAGAGAGAATGTGTATTTTTAAATTTCAAATTTCTCTCTCTCCATTAACTAAAGTTTCGTTAGATTCCCAATATTGAAGTAAAAGGGAGAGTGTAATTTTCAAATTCAAATTTAGTATCTCTTATCTAACCAATAAAAAATTATTAAAGTCATCATAGATATTCCACCTATCAAGATTATAGTTGAGTCAAACATCTTTATTATTTATTTTAATCAAATTAATGTTGTTTCTAAATATCTTAAAATTGTTCTCGAAATAGGTTTAGCTCAACAACTATTACCCTGGGCTTAGATTCGACTCATAATTATGGGCCTCAATTGTTGAGTTTCATGTTTGGGCTTAATTGTTCCATGGCATATAGCTTTAAACAGACATTATTATAAAATTTAATGTAAACTAGTTATGCACGGAATGTCTAATTTTATACTTTTGAATTAAATTAAATGTAATTTTCAAGAAAATTATTGTAATTTATATTTGT
Source organism: Jatropha curcas (assembly GCF_041381405.1). NCBI lineage: Eukaryota > Viridiplantae > Streptophyta > Magnoliopsida > Malpighiales > Euphorbiaceae > Jatropha > Jatropha curcas. Next base: position 22,588,072 of record NC_143158.1, on the reverse strand, counting down.
ATTGATTTAATTTATATTATTTATTTATTTATTTTTAGTTAAAAAATAAAAGTAAAATTATAAGTTCTTTTTTGAAATTCTCATGTAATAAACTGAAATATTAATTAGCACAATTAATCATTATAAGTAAATTAGTATAATTCAACTGATATAATTAATTAATTATTTTTTCTCTTTAAAATTCTCATATATTCAAATTAAGATGAGGTATAAGAATATTTTATTTTAACGAAATAAAATTTTCATGAATTGAAATTAATATTTTAATTCTAATTGTTAACATAACTTATTTAATTCTTTTTTATTAATTATCACTCTATTATAATTTATTTTTTTTGAAAAAAAAATATTAGTTTTTTATAGATAAAAACTATTGAATAAGAAACTCTATATAAAAACTACTGATTAACATTTTTTATAAATTTAAAAATAATAAAAAAATTATACACCAATAAATTAAAAATAATAAAGTCACTTTCTTAGCTAAATTAAAGACAATAAACTTAAATATTTCTTTTACAAATTAAAACAATTTCTCAAACCATAAAATTACTTAAATGGAAAAAGAAAGAAACGTCACGAACCATTAATCATAGGTGCCTTTTGCCCAAGGAATTAGTTTTTATCACTATCTAAAAATATGTTGAACATAAAAAATAAAATAAGAATTTGTATGATAAATTTAGAAGATGTAATACTTATATATATGGTATATCGAAAGGGAATTAAGATTTAAAAAAAAAAATCAGAGGATAACTAAATTATAAAATAACAAAATGTTACATCAATTCATAGTGTGGTTATTAATTATTGAAAAAATAATTAGTGTTCTATTATTAACACAACAAATCTAATAAAGAGTTTTTTATTAATGAAAGAAATTTATTATTTGATTATTGAATAAGGAAAATGAAAAGTTTTATAATTTTATTTCGTCAAAATAGATAATTAATTAAAAATTTTATAAAATTCCACATCACCAATTAAATTTCACAATATCATGCTACATAAGTAAATTTGGTTGAGTTTTTATATATTTTTATAGATAGATAGATATAATATAGATAGATGGATATAAAACCTATTTGAAGAATATTTTCAAATTGATTTTATAGTTTTTTAGCTATAAAGATAACATTAATTAAGATAACATCAATAATATTTTAATCCAAAACTTAATTAAGAATAAAGATAACAAATTTATGAGTCCATTCACCTATATGTTGCTCATTAATTTTTTCTTTTTCAATATAAATTCATTCACAATTGATATCCTAACAATAATTAGAAACGCTCCTTCCTGTTTTGGTGGCCCTTAATTCATTAGCAGTAAATTCTTCTCTTTAAGTAGTTTAATGATATATATAATATTTCCCTTTGTCATACAAAATATCATAAAAATCTATCAAAACCTTTTTTATTTTCTTTAAAAAATATTACTATATACAAACAAAAAGCAACCAGTTCTATATGTCTTCATCTACCAACCTATTACACATGACACATCACTATTGCTATAGTAAGTGGTGGAGTTAGAATTTAAAGTTAGAGAGGGCTAAAAGGATTTTTCAAAGCTAAAAGGGGCATAATTAAAAAAAAAAAAAAAATCCTCCAATTGGAAATATATTACTTTAGTATACTTTTTTTTTTTAATTTTATTTATTATGTAATGAATTTGTAGTTAAGCTCAAAAAACTTTTATCATTATTTGGATTTAATTTTACTTATTCCATAATTAATTTTATAGTTTTTTAGCTTTGTTTTAAATACTTAGAATGATCTTAAATAACCTTTCAATTTTTCTATTACTAATTTTAGTTTTTTTTTTTTCTTTTTTTTGGAAATGCAAATTGCTTATATATTGAGAGAATCATGCTTTAACATATTCAAAATAAGACTTGGAGGAAACATACCCCACTCCAAGAAGTCAGACCCAGAAACAGCGGCTCGAGCAAGCCTATGAACAAACTGATTTGCTGACCTTTTGACAAAACTAAAAGAAATAGATGTAAACCCTTCATCTAGAGTTCTACAATCTGAAATAAGAGACGCAAAGTAAGAAAGATCCTTCTCAGTACTCTTTAAAGCTTGGATCACCTACATAGAATCAGATTCCACCATCACTTCACTTAATACCGACCTCGACTTCATCCAACTCAGGGCTTCCTTTATACCTACAGTTAGAAACCATTTTCGAAGCTTGAGCGAAAGTCCAGTTTTGAACCACCTGCTGTGCACGAAACACACTAATTTTAGTTAAGTCATTTTTGAATGCATTGATTTAATTTTACTTCTTATGTAATTTATTCTATAGTTTTTTATTTTTTTTATACTTAAAATGATCTCAAGTTCACCTTATATTTCTTATTATTAATTTTGCTTAATTATTTATGTTTTATATTTTTTAAAGTGTAGTTTTTTGCCTTTTAAAATTATTTTTAGTTATGTAAGAACATTAAATAATATTTTAATTATAATATTTTATATGAATAGTAAGCGTTAACAATTATTTTCTATATTTTTAAAATATATTTCTATTTTTTAATATTATTTTTAGTAATTATACAAAAAAAATTTCATAGTATTTTAATTTTAGTTTTTTTTTTTTGGATTTTTTATGGATGGTATACTTTAATAAAAAAAACTCTTAATACGTTAATTTTATTTAATTATACTAACTTTTATCTTTCACTTTCATTTTATTTTATTTATTATACTTTGATTCATTTTATTTTACTTATTATGCTTTGATTAGTAACCAAAATAGTTAGATTTTGTAATAATAAGTAAACTTTAAGTTATATTTAATATTAATATCAAACATTTAGTTTTCCTCTTCTCAATTATATTATTATGTTATTTCATAAATGTAATATTTGGTTTATTGGTACTAATTATATAACCAATATAATTAGTCTTTCTTTCTTGTGTTTTTTCCATTTATGTATTGAATCAATATGGAGCATTCTTTCTTTGATGAGCTTAAAAATACTAGAGATGATGATTCAAGATCTTACTTCTATAAATAAGGTTCCTATTGAGGAAGGAATATTTGTGAAATAGGATAGGTATTAAGATCTGTTACAACATGCAAATGAGATGTTTTCTTATACATTTTTTTTTTTTCATTTGTGTGTTGAATCAATATGAAAGATTTTCCTGTACATCACTTCAACAATACTGGAGATGATTCATATGGAGATGATTCATTTGTGTGTTCAAGGTGTTACTTCTATGAATAAGATGTTACAACATGCAAAGGAGAGATTTTTTCAATCCTATATGGAGCTCTATTGTTTGAGTACTGTTTCATCTTTATTTGTTGTTGTATGAACATTTTTTTTCTTTGTCTAATATAATTTTAGTTATTATGGAATAAAATTTTTAACTATTTAGATTTAATTTTACTTATTATGTAAATAGTTTTATAGTTTTTTTTGGTTTTTTAATACTTAGAATGATATTAAGTAATCTTTTTAATTTCTCTATTATTAATTTTAGTTATGTAATTCTAAAAGTGCATTTCTAAAAATTAATTTTTTGTACAATTTACCCCTTAAATTTGCACCAAAAAAACAAAATGTATAATTTTTTAAGAAAAAATTTTTTTTATAGTTTTAACTAATAAAAAAACTTAAAATTTAAAAATAGAAAAATTTAAAAATAAAAAAATAAATATTATTTAAAAATATAATAATAATTATAAAATTTAAAGTATTTAATTTAAAAATATATATTTGATTTGAAAAAAATTATTAGAATTAGAAAAATATTTCATTATATTGAAATATTTGGTTAGAAAAATATTTATTATTTTTGTTTGATTATTTTTTAATTATATTTGATTTAAATAAAATATTTAATTACTTTTTTAATCATATTTGATTTATATTAAATAATTTATTTTTTGAAATAAAAATTAGCCAGTTTGTAGTTTTAGTACAAGCTTAAGGGGTAACTTGTACAATAAATTAATTTTTTGACAAATTGTATACTGTAGCCATGTTAACTCCTTTTAGTTATTATGCAAGAAAATTTATAGTATCTTAATTTTAATATTTTTTGGATTTTTTTTTTTGATTGTAAAAGTTAATAATAAAAGAATTCTTTATAAGTTAGTTTTATTTAATGGCATAAAACATAACTTTGACATTGTATATTTGCCGATTATCCTTTTGGCCCTTGAACTTTATAAAAATTTCAATAATGACATAAGATTTTTATATTTAAATAATAATTATGTTCTCAAAATAAAATAACTTTGTAGGGTCCAATCATGACTATGTATTACATTTCATTTTGACGATGACATAATTATTATTGAAATATGAAAGTGTAAAGTCATGATTGGATCTCATAAAGTTCAGGGGCTATAAAAAGAGTCAACCAAAGTTGAAGGACAAATTTATCTATTAGACTTTTATTTAATTAACTTTTTACCTTGCACTTTCTTTTGTTTTATTTATTATATTTTAATTAATAACTAAAGGATTTCGATATTATAGTAAGGAATGAAGCTTAATTTGTCCCTGAATTCGGGAGCAATATTCAATTTGTCCAAAAATCAACTTGTTATATATTTTACCCTCTGAAATTACACTAAAAGAATAAAAAGCTTAATTTATTACTGAAAAAAAATTTGAATTTAAATCAAAATATAATTAAAAATAATAAAATATTTGAGCTAAATCAAATACAATTTAGAAATAATTTAAATAATAAATAATAACTATTTTTTAAACCAAATATTTACATAATCAAATATTTTTATAATCTATATTTTTTAAATCAAATCTTTTTTATTATTTTTTTAAATCAAAGATAAGACACTATAATTTTTAAATTATTTTTTATGTTTTTAAATAATTTTTCTTTCCTCATTTTAAATTTTTAAATAGTTTTTATCAGTGGAAAATTATTTTTTGTTTTTTTGATGTAAGTTCAAGGGTAAATTGTATAAAAAGCTAATTTTTGTACAAACCGAATATTGCTCCCAAGTTTAGGGAGCAAATTGAGCTTTATTCCTTATAATAATAATTAAACTTTAAATTATATTTGATATTAATATTAAACCTTTGATTTTCCTCTTCTCATTTATGTTATGTGATTGCGTAAATGTAATATTTGGCTTATTAGTACTATATATAGCTCAATATGGTTTGTCATTCCTCCTATGCACTTGTTTTTATTATTTGTGCAGCCCAATACATGTATTCACTCATGTACTTTATGTTAAAATTTTATGTCACTCAACTTTTACTCTGATCTATTAAATACTTCAAATTATAACGTTGTACCTATTAAATATTTCAACTCACAAAATTATTTTATTAAATACTCAAACTACTTATTGAATAGTTAAAAAATATGAAAATTATTATTTCAAGAATTATACATCAAGTGAATATTTTATAGATAAACGTAAAAAACAACCAAAAACTATTCTTGTTACTATAAAGTGAACGACAATGGTACCAAACTTTGTAACTTTAAAGGCATAATAAGTTCCTCCCAAATTTTGGGATGCCATGATATTTTCTTCGTAAAGTACTGGAGTAAATTTATGCATCTTGCTATTTGTGCATTGAATCAATATAGAATACTCTTTCATTGATGAGCTTAAATTAGAAATAGGCATATTTTTTCCCTCTGGTACGATTATTACTACCCCGATACAACACCTATTGCTGTTTGAGGCTCCATCAAAATACATTTTCCAAATCCCTGATTCTATTTGTAAATTTCTATATCAGGAAATTTTAGTTCAAACAATTCATTATTAATTGGGACGGCTGCTAGCTAATTACTATCATACTACCTTTGATTACCTTTTTTTTTTTTTTTTTACCACAAACTTAAGGTCAAAGGTAGCCAATACTATCACCTACCTTGCCATCTTGCTGTCAAGAAACAGCCTTTTCAAAAGGAATTTCAAGGGGCTTTGATCAACAATAACGTGTGTTGTGTATGAACAAAGGTAATGCTGCAACTTTGGCAAACTCATAATAATGCCAAAGAAAGCTTCTCAATTTAGTTGTACTTTAATTCATGTATCCTAATACGCTTGCTTAAGTAGTAAATGGCATTTTCCTTGTTTGAATCATTAGCTTTTAGGCGAGCATGGCTCCCGTCTATTTATCAGTGATCAAAAGGTACGAGAGTAATGGTTTCCCCGAGCCGAGGAGGTTGGAGGACAGACAGATTCAATACATATTCTTTTATCTTTTTTAAGGCGCTTTGGAATTCTCAATTCCACTGCTTGGATACTCCTTTTTCAACAGCTTAAATATTGGGCCACATGTATTAGGTAACTGCAAAATGCATCGGCTGATATACTGTATTATTACACGGAAAAATATTTTTCTAACTTATTTCAACATTCAAAACTAGTTTTTTTGGTCCACAAAGAACACTCCACCTGTTGAGAGGTGCATTTGTAGGCCCGCAATCTCTTTATGAGTGTAAAAAAATGTGCCAATTAACTTTTTTTTTTTTTAAATATTTAAAATAATTTATTGATAGATCATACTATTTAAAATATATTTTACATAATATTTTTTGCGATATGATTATTTTAAAATAATCATTAAATTATTTTAACATATAACATACAATGACATAAATGATAGATATGTATAGATAATTTTTGTTTGTTTTCTATTTTCTTATCTTCCTATTTTCTTATCTATATCTTATCACTTTAGATGTTTTGCAAAATTTTAATTTATTTTTATTAGATAATAGAAGTTTAAATGAAGAGGAGTTCCTATCTATGTGTATGCTTTTTTTTTCATCTTATCTATTTGTTTGTGTGTATATAAGAATATGTTACGGATTGATTTTTTTTTTTTTTTTTAACAAATCATACGCTACTATCTAATAATATGTTACCTTGCTTTTGCCTGTTATTAACTTTTATCAACTTTTATCAATGTGATCAGGGTATAATTCTTTATTCTTTATTTTAATTGTGAATTGGATTTAAAAAAAATACTCACGCAATGCGCGGGCCTTCATCTAATTTTAAAATATTAGCAAAAGACCTTAGTTCTCTCTCTCTCTCTCTCTCTCTCTCTCTCTCTCTTGTGTTCTTCTAGATTTTATTTTTAAATTACCGTCCATTGTTTCTTTGGTTAGTGATGGTTTCTTTTCATCTCTCTCTATCATTTTTCTTTATTAATTTTTTTAATTTTATTTAGTTTTCTTTCTAATAATTTCCAAATTACCTATGATCGTTTGGAATAAAATTTAGATTTAGTCTCTCAGATATATAATAGTTGATATATTTTGAGTGTTTTTGGTACCCTCTTAGTGGGTTATTATTCCTTTCATGAGGTTATTCCTTGTTATTGAGAAGTTTTTATATGGATCTTTTATTTTTCTGACAGTTCGAAGTACAAAACAGATTGTTGATTGCTTGTGATTGGAGACTTCATATCTTCAAATTCATGTACGTTCTTTTACCAATAGAGCATGATAGTGCATTCTGTTCCTCCATTAAAGTTTGGTATGTTAAATTCTTCAGTGGGTGTCAGTGGTAATAAGTTTCAAAAAAACAATGTTGGGAACAATATTGTGAAAAGTTTCTTTTGTCGTCCTATTTAATAATAGACCATTTTTACCTGAAAGATTAACTTCTTCTGCTAAGATTAAGAGCATCTCCAAGCAAAATATTTCAATTTTTATATTTGCATTTCTTATTCCTATACTAATATTATGATGTACTAAACTTACATTCATTATTAATGAATTGTTAAGTTTTTTTTTTTTTAAAAAAAAAAATTAATGTAATCTTTCCGTAAACTTCCACTTTTAAAATATGTATATTCTATTTGGTTCTTTTTTTTTTTTTTTTTTTTTTTTTTTTTTTTTTTTTTTGCAGTTCTTATCCCAAAATCATAAACCAAATTGGAAGCTTGATTTTAAACTTTCAAACCAAACCAAATCGTGAAATTTCTAAACCAGTATTTTATTGGTTTAGTTCGATTTCATTCAAACAGGGGAATTTGTGTTGATTAATAAATAACCCTAGAGCGGGTTACATTGGTCGAATTGCCTCCTATGCTCGGGAATTGACTCTAAATCTAGAGAAGGTCTGGCATCATCCAAATGAATATATTTTTGAGCTCACTCATTAAAATCCATTTATTAATAATTTAATATAATTTGAATCTTATCAATATTTGATTAATCCAATCAAATTAAATAACCAATTAAATTAATCAAAAGATCCTAAAAGTACAAATATAGTATAATTTCTTCTTCTAAAATACCTTCTGATTTTAAGTGGTATATGCAAACTAGGAAAAAAAATTTAAGAATAATTTATATAAATTGATAGAAATGTGTTCCATTGAACGCGTCAAATAGATTATTTTTCTTAAAAAAGAACGTAATATGTTGGCTAACCGATCAACAATTTACTAACCTGTTGGTTTGTGGAACTCAAACTGCAAAGAGTTTTATGTGTGCAAAAAATAGTTAAATTAGGCCAAAAACTAAGGTTCTGTTTGTTTTAGACTCAGTTTTTTGTTTTTTGTTTTTTGGCTTAAAAAATAAACAAAACTTATTTAATTTTTTTTTTACTTTTTAAAAAATTATTTTTTAAACAAAAAATAAATTTTATGAAACCACAATTAATGGTTTCTGTAATTGTGCTTTTTGTTTCTATTCTACATTCCTCCTTTTTTTTCTATTATTATATTATTTTCTCTATCCATATAAATCTAATGTCATTTATTTATCTAAAATATATAGACATTAATTTTATTACCTCTATTAAAATTCTATGCTTTTTTTCCATCTCTTCTCTATTTAGTATTATTTTCATGTTTATTATTATTTTCTCTATCTATATAAATCTAATGTCATTTAGTATTATTTATCTATTATAATGCGTGGATATTATAGTTTTATTCAATTGATTGTGAACATAACAATCAATAGTTAATTTAACTTTGAATTTAAAAATTAAAGTGTAAAATATTTTTAATTATTTTATCTTAGATTTTATATTTTTAGATTTTTTTTATTGTTAATTAAAATCTTTAATGACCTAATAAGGGAGAGATTTGATAATTAGAAGAAATTTTCACATCAAGAATTAAAAGAAAGGAAAATTAATTTTAGGAAAAAAAAAACAGTTTTGAGAAAATAAGTAACCAAAAACTAAAAACAACTTTATGTTTCTAATAAATAAAAAATAAAAAACAAACAACTATAACAAACGGGTCCTAAATTTACTAGAAATGTAAAGGAGCTTAAAAGATAAAATGCTTGTTGAAATTGCTCTAAATATAAATTTGCAGGAAACATAAAAGTGCTTGAAAAGTAAAGACAATGGAAATCGAATTATTTAGTTTTTTTTCTCCTACATGATATTATCTGAAAATATAATTACTTTTTTTCCTTATAATCCGCACGATGCGTAGGATAATATTAAAAGATGAAATAATATTTTATAATATCATTCAAAAATAGTAAAATTATATAATAAAATGATAAATTGTATCTTATTGAGATATGCTGAAAAGTTGCGATGCTAAAATAAGTATCATGCGAAACTTTTCATAAGATATACAATAGCAAAAGCCATCTCCTAGTTTTTTTTTCCCTCCTATATGTATCTTATATTTATGATTTATTATAAATGATTGTTTATGTATTTGAAATATTAATGTATTACTTATTTAATGTGCTATGTCATAAGTGTCTGGATGTGCTACATTTTTTAAAAATTGTTGTATCATGTTTCCATGCAACATAACTTCTGGTATATGAGATCACTTTATACATCAAACTAATCAATCAAGATTTTTTTTATTACCAATAAAAATGAAGTGTTTTTTTTTTATTTCTTTTTGTGTCATTGAATTAAGAAATTAATTTTTTTTTATTTTGTGTTTATAATTTATAATAAATGATTGTTTATTTATTTGAAATATTAATGTATTACTTATTTAGTGTATTATATCTTAAGCGTGTGGATGTCCTACTTGTTTTAAAATTATCGTATCTCATATGTTCTTGCATCTGGTGTCATGTGTTTATGCAACCTAACTCCTGGTGTATAAAATTACTCCATACACTAAGCTAATCAACTAAGATTTTCTTAATTACCAGCTTTTTTTTTTAATATGCTTTTGTGTTGTTGAAATAAGAAATTTATTGTTCTGTATTTTATGCTTATTATAAATGATTATTTATTTATTTGAAATATTAATGTATTACTTATTTAATATAGTGTATTTTAAGCGAGTGAATTTACCACCTTTTTTAAAAATTATCGTATCTTGTACGTTCCGTATCTCATGTCCCATTTTCGTACAACTTAACTCCTGGTATACGAGACTACTCTTTACACCAAGCTAATCAACCAATGTTTTTTTTTATTACTAATAAAAAATGAAGTATTTTTAAATATTTTTTATGTTATTGAAATAAGAAATTAAGTTTTTCTATTTTATGTTTATAATTTATTATTTATTTAATTGAAATGTTAATAGTGTGTCCTAAGCATATGAATGTCCTACTTTTTTAAAAATTGTCATATCTCATATGTTCCAATTTATATTTTTTAAATTGCTTATATATTGTTTATTTAATAGTAATGTATTATTTATTCACACTCTTTTTCAACGTGTGGATTACTTATTAATTGTTTTGTAAAAAGAAATAAATTTATATTAATATATTAAATGTTATAGATAATCTTTTTTACAGATATTATCTTGATACAGGAATTATCTGAAAATATAAAACGACTTATCTTTTTACGATTCTTACACTTGTGCTAAATGTGAATTCTAACATTGGTCACTCTATAATCCAAAATAATGTCAAGTGGCAAACTATATGTCATGACCCGAAACCATAGTCGAACCGGCACTAGAATCTAGGTAAGCATAAGGCCTCCAAGACCCATAGTAAGCCTGAATCACTAAATTCAATCAAATCACATTAGACCACAGGAACAATAAGCTCATAGTATTTTATATAACAAATCTTATGATTATATTATATCTTGCCCAAATCCATCATTTCAAATAATTCATAACTTGGGCCCAATTACATTACACATTATTTATGATATGGGCTAACTATCCGTATATGCACCTATAGTTCTCTAAATCATCAACCTAGTTATCCGTTAACATGATTACACTCGTACATAATTGGAATTATCATGATCCTATAACTGCGAAGTTCAATATCAAACTGTAATAAATAAGTTCTTGTATATAATGCTCACAATTTAAATAATTACTGGAATTAGGAAATTACTTTTCTAGCTTTGCAGTGAAGGAAACAGAGCTTTAGCCGAGACAAAGAATAATCTACTTCTTGAAAAAGTTAAACAAAGAAATGAGTTTTATAATGAATAATAAATATTGCATAACACAAGTATTCACACGAAATGCTTCCTAAAATACTAAAATGAACACATAACCAGTCAAGCATATGGCACAACATCAGCACTTACAAGTAATTACACCTTCAAATAATCAAACAAGTGGAAATTGGTCAGTGGCATCATCGAAACCCCCGATGAGCCATCCTCGCACATGGCCCATCCTCGCATGACTTGTGCACTAGAGAGCCGATCCCCCATACATGGCCGACCGGTCTAATCATCACTTGACTAGCCCTCTCATTTTTTTTATACTCTCTTTTCTTTCCATACCAACACGAGGTCACCCTATGGTTTTCCACATAATCCATATCATCATATGCACACGGGGCGCTGATCTACCCATACATGGCCGACGGTATCGAAGACTGCCTTCACAAACCCAACGGTGACCCACTTCATCCCAATTTCACACATACAGCACATCATCATCACAACACATCTAATCAAACATGGCATTTAAATGCAAGCACATTAATTAAACAAATATTGTTATGCAAACACATAAATATACACATATATACTTAAGTATAAAGTAATGAATATTTTATGCTATAAAAATAAATAATTACTAATTAAATAAATAGGTCATTAGCGGATTATGTAGGAATGCAATTATGCATGATGCAAATGGTAGTGCGCTGTTTATTAGTATTCACAGTGATGAAGAAGAAAGGAAGCTCTCGGATTTTTGATTTGCAGGAATGATGGACAAACTCGGACAATCTAATAAATTATAGATGCAAAAGGAAAGAACTAAAGTAAATAAAGAGATTTATTTTAAATGTATCATATTAAAGAATTATTCCAAACAAACCTATTAACTTATCCATTAAATATAACTAGCCTAGATTCTATTGAAATTTTGGCAGAGCCTCCCCTAAAAATAGGATTTTCTACCTGTTAAGATAATGTCAAATACTCTCTATATATTCATTCAATCCACACAGTCCATCACAATAATCACCCATAACTTGCAATCTTACATTCTCTATTCATATTCCAATTTAGAAAGCTAAACAATTCGATAACTGTTTAGACGCTTCGAGAATTCTATTATTCATCACATAAAAATTAGCTAACAAATTCACCATTCAACAAGGAATTCATATACCGCATTACTTCTCATGTCATCATTCTTAAAGTTAAAGTAATAGAATAATATGGAAGGAACTATAACCACAGAAATCCCAAACTATATCTAACCCCATATTCTACTCACTATCTTGTTTCTTGTTTCTATATATATATATATATTTTTTTTTTTTTCTCGTAACCTAAGATAAACACATCAGTTTCTTCATCATCTTTCAAGAAATTAGCTTCAATCCATAGCTTATCTCAACTAAAGAGCATGGAGATTCCCATATAGTTGTTGTTATTCTAAGAGAAATCTCTATTTTCCATATCCAAGTTTACAGTTTATGAAATTGTAGGATCATTGATTACTAAGGAATGGATTCATAACATCAATATTTACATAAGTGTATATATATATATATATATATATATATATATACTAATCGATAATTAACACTAAATATTTTTTTCACCCACTGCTAATTGTAAACGCATGTATATTTATCCTTGCATCATAATCTATATTTGGAATCAATAACACTGAACATCTTAAATCAAAGTAATAGTCATTTCTAGTCATTCTCAACTATTAGCTACTGCATTTCTACCAAACCAAGCTTACAGTTCATATAATCCCTCCTTAATTTAAGTTTTTGTTATATTTGAGGCTTAGAAGCCTGATTTTCGATTTCTATCGTCTAATGATTCGAGCACTAAACAATATCAAAGTACAAAACTAATTGCAAAATTAGAATCTATAGAGAAATTGGAACATACTGTCTATGAGGAATTCCGGTCACCGGAGCCTCTACCGTTGTTGCCCTTTTTGGTGGCCGGAGGTACCTTGATGCCAGAATCTTGCAACTCATACGCTAACACATAGCAAATTCCATATAGGATTCAGTTCTATAGACAACTAGTACAAATTATGTCAATATCTAACGCAATCCAGATTTTTATCCTTAAAGCCCTAAGTTCCATTTGATCAATTCCTTCAATAATTCGCCCAATCTAGATAAAATAACTTGCAAATGAGTGAGGAGGGAGGATAATCGGCTTATCTAATTGAAGAATAGTTGAAAATTGCTTGAGGTCGGCCGGCAATACCAAATCGGGGTCTGTCTCTCTTATCTTTGCACTAAGACTGGCAGGCCGGAGATAGGGGAAGCAGTGACCAGAGCTGTTGCTAAGGAGAGGAAGAGATCACGCCCGTCGGTTGAAGGCTAGCGTCTCCGGAAAAATGAGACCAAGGGGAGGGGAGAGCTGCTGGGGTCGACATTAACTGGAAGGAGAGAAGGGGGTTACGACCCAATGGGGATTTTTGCACTTCTAGACACTTCTAATTGGTTATGGGCTGGTTTGGTCCGATTCAGGGCGGATTTAGCTCAATTTCGGGTTTTTGCTTGAATTTACAAGATTTCCACTTGGATTACGGGTCAGGCTTGGCAATAATAAAATTATTTTTCACTGAATTTCATTGGTTAGAATTTCTTATTAAATTTTTAAATGAAAAATTTGTGAAATTAATTTTCCGGGTCATCTCACTATGCTACTTACAATTGGCTTCCATATAAAGCAAAACTACCATATTTTTATATACAATATAAATAGACATAGATTTTCCAATAGCGATAATAATTTTGAGAATTTAACTAATTATATTGAAATAAGAAATTAAGTAATTTTTTATTTTTTATTTATTATTTATTATAAATGATTGTTTATTTATTTTCATATTCCGTACGTTTCCGTATCTCCTGTCCTGTATTTGTGCAACCAAACTTCTGATATACAAGACTACCCCATACGTCAAGGTAATCATTGAAATAAAAAATTAAATATTTTTTATTTTTGAAACAACCCAAATTTTTATTTTCAAAGATTTTTCCAATTAAATTTAATAAACCGACAGCCTGTAAATTAATATTAATATTTTAGTGCGAATACTGTGAGAAACCGGATCGAAAATCGATTGAAAAAGGCTGAAAACCAGTTAAAAATCGATGATTTGGGCCGAATCGAATCGAACCGAACCGGTTCGACCCAAAGCATCTAGAAAATTCCTTTTTTTTTTATATATCCAGCGCTGCACCTTCATTTCTCACCCACCATTTCTGCGCCACCTCCAGCCCACCACCGCACCACCACCATCTCCTCCTTTCTTCCTTTTCTTCTTTCTTTCTTTCTTTTCTTTTCTTCTCTTTTCTTTTCTTCTCTTTTCTTCTTCCCTGCGTCTATCTCTGTGTGACTGGCGAGAGACAGCAGATCCACTGCGCGCCGCCCAGCCCTCGCCGCCTCTCTCCACACCGCCAGTCGACCTCCGGCCACCAGCCCCATTTCCGGTTAATCGAATTCCGGCAACAATATATGAGGTATAATTTAGTTTTAGTGAATGAAATTAATTGTTTGTAGGTAATTTATTTAGTTAAGTTAGTGTTCTTGAATTTATTTAGTTAATTTATTTAGTTAATTGATTTAGTTTATGTCACGACCCGATTCCATGGGCCGGACCGGCACTAGGGCCCAGGTAAGCTTAAGGCCCCCGAGGCCCGTAGTAAGCCTGAAACACTACAAATTTGCTATCTCAATATAATTTTAAACATTTACAAATTTCTCTGCTTACAATATACTATATTTAGAATACAGGCTTACAGAATTATTCCATCTGTAATAATACACAACTTAAAAGTATACAAATACTATAACTGCGGAGTTCACTGACGGATGTATACATAGAATTTTATACATATAGATACATAGCAAAAAATAATTATTGAACTAGTAAAATTTTATTTCTAACCCTGCAGCGAAGGAACATAGCTTGACCGATTTAAAGGGAAACTTACTTTCTGAAAAATTAAACAAGATATGTGAGCTTTCTAAGAAGTAACTATTATTGCACAACACACACATTCACACAAATGTGTAAATATATCAATCTAGTCTCCTGACTAGTTATATGCTCATACAGTCAGTCACACAAATGGCATATCACCAGTAATCACAATTAATATCACTTTCAAATAATCACATCACGTGGAAATAGGTCTGTGGCGTCACCGAAACCCCCGATGAGCCGTCCTCCCGCATGGCCCATCCTCTCATAACGTGTGCACCAGGGAGCCGATCCCCCATACTGGCCGACCGGTCTAATCCTCACTTGACCAGCCCTCTCATTGTTTTTCCATTCTCTCTTTTCTTTTCCCATACCAACAGGAGGTAACCGGTCGTCTCCATCAAATCTAGATCATCAGGCGCTCACAACAGGAGGCCACCCTGCGGGCTGCGATCAAATCTAGATTATCAGGTGCGCCCAATAAAGAAACCAACCTGTGGTTTTCCATATCACACAGATCATAGCAGTAGGTGCACACAGGGGCGCCGATCTCCCATTTACCCGGCCGACGGTCCAACCGTCCTCACAAACCCATGGTGACCCACTTCATCCCAATTCCACACAACAAAGCACAACAATATCACAACGCAATTAATCAAGTATTACAATTAAATGCAAACATATTAATCAATTAAACATCATAATGCAATGCACAATTAGGCATCCAAAATCAAATGCAAATAAATAAGTAATAGTGTTAACAACAAATAGTAATAAATCAACAAATAATAATAATGATAAACAATAACAATGGAAATAAATAAATAAATATTCGAATACTTAAATGAATAATAATGATAATAAATAATTAATCAGGGTACTTTATTTATAGAATTTATTTAAATAAACTTATTAATTATATTGTTAATTAAAACTAATCTAAGTTCTATCGAAATTTCGGCAGCGTCTCCCCTAAAAGTGGGATTATCTACCTGCTTAAATATCAGCAATATTATATCCATCAACCATTACACACACAGCCCATCCATCGGGCAATCAAATAAATTAATTTCCCTTCCTCCTTCAGAAACAACAATGTCAACATTCAACTAATAATTCAAACATGTTCCATGCATATTTCAATCATTCCTGCTTCACATCAATATAATTAGCCACTTTAGCTGAATACCGAATAAATGAAATCGTTTATACATACATATACAAACAAATCTTATACTGTTAAGTTAGTTAATTTCATATAATTCTTATTCCAAATACATATACCTTTAATAATCGTATGCAATTATAATTCATAAACTCTTTTATTTTCTTGATTATTAACAAGGATCTCATAATTGAATTTAATGATCTACGAATCATCTTCCTCACCATACATGATCATAGCTAACAAACCCATTTTAATCGTCTATCAAATATAAATAAGCATTTATATATCAACCAATATAGAAACTTGGAAATATACTCACTTATATATTTTTGTTGTTCTAAAACAATGCAAAGTCTAAGGTCATTGCTGCCAAAATACAAAAATTCATAGCTCTTCTATACTAAAATCATAGATTACGCAACAACTAACCCACCTTGCAAAAATTGAACTTACAACCTCATTCTTAGCTTTGATTAGTCAAAATTTATAAGGATCAATTTCATAACAGCTGTCAATTCGCAAAAGAATTAAGTTTTTCTATCTCAAAATCATGGATCACACCAACTAACTAATTCCACGCAAAAATTAGATTTACAACCTTAATTGTACCATGTCAAACCAAAAATCAATAGAAATAATTGAAGATAGCTGCTGCCAACCTAAGCAAATCAAGGTTTCTCGATCAAAATCCATATTATAAACACTAGTTAATTCATTTACCAACAAAACTTAACTTATTATGTCAAATGCCTCATATCAAAGCAGAAATTTTAAGCAAATAGCTAGGTTGGCTGCTACCATATCACAATCATTCTAAGTTCTTTCATAGGACCTACAATACACACCCTAACTTACACATTTCCTTGAAAAATGCAGTTGTAGTGTCAATTAATAGTCAAAAATCAGATTTTTCCCAACTTCCAGTCGTGTGACTAGTGTTTCAGGAACCTAGCATTTCTCATTCATGATTCTAACAACCCTTTCTTCAAATGAGCTATTGAATAAGTTAAATAATTGAAGGAAAAGGGGTCATATAGAACTCACCAAGGTTTTGAATGCGACTTTACCTACTACGCGCTGTGATCGCAGTTTCTTGGTTCGTTGCACCAGCCGGAACGGGAAGGAGAGAGTGAAGAAGAGAGATCGAATCTTCTTCCTCGACAGTGCTGAATTGACGCCGCCGGAAAATCGGGCAGGAGGAGGCTCGACGCGATCTTCCGATCGAAGGATGTCGCGGCTCTCCTGCACCTCCTGCGTACGCCAGAGACTAAAGAGAGATGGGAAGGTAAGCCGGGATTCGCTGCAACGTGGAGGCGATGGCGAGGAGGCGCGGCGTTTGTCTTCGGTTGTCGGAAAAAGAAGAGGAGGGGGAGAAGGAGATCGCGCGCTGGTGCTGGCGCAAGTAGGCATGGCCAAATTACGGTTCCGGGAACCGGAACCGTCGGTTCGAACCGGCCCGGAACCGGTGAGAACCGGAACCGGGACCGAAAAAATCCGGTTCGGTTCCGGTTCCTGCAAATGAGGAACCAGAACCGGCGGTTCCAGAGAACCGGTCGGAACCGGACTGGAACCGCCGGTTCTCCGGCCGGTTAGAACCGCCGGTTCGAACCGATTCGAACCGGCGGTTCTAGCCGTTGTAACTATCAGATTTTTGATTTTTTTTTTTTTGTGAAATGTCTTAATTACCCCTCCCAACAGCCATAAACGGCTATATAACGGCTAGTTTTAAGGGTATTTTTGGAAAAATGAATTTTTGGATTTATTATAAATACCTCATTTTATTTACAAATTCATTACAAAAAAATCTCAACTCTCTCTACTTACTCTCTCTACAATATACTACACTCTCTACTTACTCTCTCTACAATATACTACACTCTACTCTATATTATTCATTTATTCTTCTCTACTCTACAATATCTCTTATTAAGTAATTATTCTCTCTAATTTTTTTTATTCAATTTTCCAAATTATATTTTATTATCATATAATGGCAAGTGGAGGAAACTCAAATTCGGGTAAGGGCAAGGGAAAAATTGGAGAATCATCTATCCCTACAAACGACATCTATGATATGATTCCCGACCAATTTAATTTTGAAGGTTTTCCAAATGAAAATTTGGATATTCCAACTCAAGAATCCGAATTTAATGAGCAATTTCAAGAAGATGAAGAGCAAGAGCAAGAGCAACGAGCAAAAATTGTTAGAAGAGCAAGACAAAGTTCCGACATATTCTCCATTCATTTCACAAAAAAATTCAAAGGTGAGAAAATGTACGATGTAATTTGCAATTATTGTGGAAAATCTTATAAATTTAAACAAGCGGGCGGCTATGGATCATTTTGGAAGCATTTGGAGGCAAAACATCCAACAAAAATAGGAGTTGATCGGTCTCAACAACAAATTTCCGGGTACGCTTCTAACCTTTCTTTATTTAAATATTCTGATAAAATACAAAAAAAAGAATTAGCAAAAATGATTTCTATGGAACATTTATCTTTTAGTTTTGGTGAAAAATTAGGTTTTAATAATTATTGTCAAAAAGCTTTAAATCCTTGTGCTAAAAGAGTACCAAGAAATACTGTAAAACGAACTATTATTTCTTTATATAACAAAGGAAAAAAAGAGTTAGAACTTTTATTTTCTCAATTGAAAATTCGTGTTTCAATTTGTTGTGATGTTTGGAGTGATCATTGGCAAATGCATTCTTATATGGGTATTACATGTCATTGGATTGATGATGATTGGAAAATTCAAAAAAGAATTATTGGTTTTCGTGTTTTTGATGATAAACATACTGCAATTAATATTTATAGAGTAATTGTTTCAATTTTAGATGAATATAGGTTGACAAAAAAAATTTTTTCTATTTCATTTGATAATGCTTCTGCAAATACTAGATCAATTATTGAACTTAAAAAAATTTGTGAACCAAATATTGGTGGTAAATTTTTTCATATAAGATGTGCATGCCATGTTTTAAATTTATGTGTACAAGATGGTTTGAAAATTCTTGATTCTTTTATTTCTCCAATTAAAAAAGCTATTTCATATTTATGGACACATCCCCAAGTGATGAAAAGTTGGGCTAAATTTTGTAAAGAAAATAATAAAAGACCAAAACGTTTTCCAAGGGATGTCCCAACTCGTTGGAATTCAACATATGAATTACTAAACGAGTCTTTTTCTTATAAAGAATTATTATGTTTTTTTGTTACTAATAATATTGAGGATATTAATTTATATCCACAAAATTGGGAGATTTGTGCAAAAATTTTAGATATTTTAAAAATTTTTAATGATGCTACCTATAAATTTAGTGGAGTTTATTATCCCACATCTAATTTATTTTTACCTATGTGTATTAATATTGTTACTGCACTACAAGAATTTCAAAATGATGATTTATTAAAAGATTGTATTTTTTAAATGAAAAAAAAATGGTTATCTTATTTTAAAAATATACCACCTCTTTATCTTGTTGCTATTGTATTTGATCCTAGATGTAGAATGGATATTTTATGTGATTATTTGACTATTTATTATGACGTATTAAATCTTGATGTAGAAGATAATGTTAATATAAATGTACTAGTGCATGAAGTTAAACAAAATATTATGCAATTATATAATGAATTTGTTCAAGTTTCTAGTTCATCTACTTCTATTTCTACTTCTTCTCAATCTAATATTCCACAATTTTCAACACAAAGGGTAAGTGGTGTTGATGTTGCTCAACAAGTTTTATTGCAAAGACAAAAAAGAACAAGGGAATCCAGTTCTATTTCTGAATTTGACAATTATCTAACAACTTCTTTTGAGTTTGGTGATAATTATGCAGATGCAGATTTTCCAATTTTAGATTGGTGGAGTCGTCACGCAAATACTTTTCCAATTCTTTCTTTACTTGCAAAACAAATTTTAGCAGCTCCGGTCTCCACTGTTGCGGTTGAACAAGCTTTTAGTCAAGGAGGTAACATACTTGATGAAACACGATCTCGTATGACCCCCGATTCATTAGAAGCACAAGCGTGCGTGGATGATTGGACCAAAGCCGAACTAACATGTAACACCCCTTCCCGGTCCACCCGTTAACCCGAATGAACCGAGTCGAGATGCTACAACACTGGTTGACTGTATGATTAGACATGCTGATATCATAATACTGAATATTTATATATATATACCGATGCCGTTTACATTACTAGTGTACTGAATATTTATATACATTATACAAGTGTTCAAAATGAGATGGGCCCAACTGTGTGCTCTGTACATGCCATGAAAGAATAATAAAAGATACATATCAAAATAGGGAGCTACCCTGAAGACTGTGTCTTCTACAGATGAACTGCTGCAGTTGTACGCTGTCGCTCTATAGACCAATCTCAAAACCTGCGAGTTAAACAGGTAACTCGCTGAGCTATTACAGCTCAGTGGATATCTCAATATAGAAAGACATAATTAAGCACACATATATGCAGAAAGAATTATATAAGTACATATAATCACACATAACATACGGCTTTCATTTCACCTTGATGATCTTTCTTACTGTTTATTTTACTGTCTGATTCATGCAATAGCAAGTTAAAATATCTGTATGGCTCCATAAGGTTATAGTGAAACCGAAGTGATAAGATAAACTGTATGAAACTGGATGAAACTGTATGCTATAGGCCCCGAACCGGATTCGCCTATGCCAATATTGTCCGTTTTGGTGCCCCTAACCGGATTTGCACCGCACGGTTTAATCATATCCACTCAACGGCCTGTAGCCGGAGTTCCAAACTGTATGGGGCGCAGATCTGCTATTCTATGTCGCGACATAGCCTTATCTACATAGTTTCTACCTAACCTCAATGGAGCTTAAGATTAGCATGTCAACAATGTAACACAATAGCACATAAATGGTTTCACAACGTCATAGTTCATCATATTGATTTGATTTCGCACCATATAAATGCTTACATGTTGTTTTAATCCATGTTCTTATATTATATTTTTGTTTTACAATGATTGGATGCATGCATGTTGAGCAAAGGAATGTAATTGTATAGAAAATGAAGTCCAAAATGCAGGAAAACACAAGTCGCGAGCGCGCAGGGAAAAGTCGCGAGCGCGAGATGCTTCCCAGGGAGAAGTCGCGAGCGCGTCTTCAAACCTCGCGAGCGCGAGAAGTGCAATCGAGAGTCAGAGAGGTTTCTGGCTCAAGTCGCGACCGCGCAGCACAAGTCGCGAGCGCGAGATGAAGTCGCGAGCGCGCTTGTGGAGTTCGTGAGCGCGAAATGTGCCATTTGAGAGTCAGAGAGTTTTTGGCCAAAGTCGCGACCGCGCATGTGAAAGTCGCGAGCGCGACTTGCTTTCCAGACCGCGCGGGCGCGCGACGTGTTTCCAGATTGTGCAGTCTGTGTTCTTTTGGCCATAACTCTCAATATACAACTTCAAATTGAGTGATTCAAAAGCCCACGTAAAGATAACACATAGAGGAACAAATAACTCTTCTATGACAATTCCTAGTTCCATCATTTACTGGGGTCAAAATCAAGATGAAGTTGCTGGTAAAATTTCCAGCAAACTCTGGTTCATAAACTCATTCCATCCCCTGTTTTCACATCATTTTCAATCCTCTCACTCCACAATAAGCAACATATGATCTCATGAGCAACACTCCACACAATTTTTCATGCAAAGAACATGGGAAATAACAAGAGATATCAAACCTGTCTTGCCACAAAGCTGGGGCTCTGTTTTAGCTTCTCTTTTCTGCTACCTTTGAACTTTCTTCTCCTATACACAAGAATTCTCATAACTCATCTCCAATATAACTCAATTAAAGAGTGAATAACATATAACTTCAAGGAATTCTACTTACTTGGAGTGGACTTACTGCGTAACTTGCATGAAAAGTGCAAGGAAATGGAAGGGAAACGTAAGAAGAAAATGAGAAACGTGAAAATAGGAAAGTGAAAATGATAGGAACGGGTAGACTCTAGAAGAAGTGATTTGACTGTGTAAACTCTCTAATTGGTACCTCAAGTATACAAAGGCTACAACTTACTACCCAAGCTATATGTTTGGAGGCAAACAAGTCCTAAACTTTCCATGCAAATAAGTCCACTTATCATCCATTCTACCCCAACCAGGTTTGGTTCAACCCGACTCAACTCAAGAGGATGTTACATAACAGCCCAAGAAAATCCAAAAGAAAATGAAGATTTATTTGATTTATACGATGGGTCCTCAACGGGAACATCAACCGGTGGTGCAAATAGCGATTAAGGTAAAAAGGGGTGAAATTGATATAAGGTAAGTAAGAACTACGTGGGCTTTGATTCCTCTAAACCCCAAGAGGATACGTAGGCAACTTAATTTTTTTTTAAACAAAAAAAAAAAATTAAGTTCAAGCCCATTTTTTTTTTTAATTTTGTTCAAACTTAAAAAAAAAAATTCAGTTCAAAATTTTTTTTAAAAAAATCATTATGTTCAACACTCAACAATTCAAGTCTTTAAAAAAATAAATTTAATTGAAGTATTTTTTAATTTTTTAGGTGTATTTTTTAATTTTTTATGTTCAAATAATTTTTTTTTAAACCGATCTTCAAAATTTAAAATTTTTTAGGTGTATTTTTAAATTTTTCATGTTCAAATAATTTTTTTTTTAACCGGTCTTCATATTTTAAAATTTTTTAACTGTATTTTTTAATTTTTTATGTTCACATAAAATTTTTTTTTAAACCGGTATCCAAAATTTAAAATTTAAAATTATGCGATTCACCGGAAAACCAATCGGAACCGTCGGTTTTGTAATCGGATCGGAACCGGAACCGGAACCGGAACCGAACGGTTCGGAACCGGAACCGGAACCGGACCATTTCGGTTCGGTTCCGGTTCCAGCTTTTCTGGAACCGGAACCGCCGGTTCCGGAACCGTGACCATGCCTAGGCGCAAGGAAGAAGAAGGGAAAGAAAAAAAAAAAGAAAAAGAAAAGAAAAAAAAGAAAAGAAAGAAAAATCTTAGGCTTCTAGACCATTCCGGTTCGATTCGAACCGGTTTGGTCTAATTTAATGTTTCGGATCGATTTTACTCGGTTTGCATGGTTTTTCACTTGGTCTTCGAATAATCAATTTGCGTTTCGGGTCCGGTTCAATTTATTTTAATTATTTTAATTAGGTTTCATAACATTTCCTCCATTAGCTAAATAAAAATAAAAACATAGTTAGTAATCATATTTGATTTTTAGGAAAATTAATTTATATATATACCTACTAGATTAATTGCTGGACTTTCATTTTATTACTCGAGAATTTAACTGTTCTCGATTCAAGGTTTTCGACATTATATTTGGGCTTGGGCCCAATTTGCAAAATTTGAACTCGAATTAAAATTATTCACTATTTATGGCCCATACCGTCAAAAATTCAAAGGTTTCAAAAATAAAAATTCAGGGTGTTTCAGTTTAGTTATTTTAATTTTAATAATTTTAGTCGATTTAGTTAATGTTAGTAATATTAGTTAATTAGATTAATTTTATTATTTGAAGTTAATTAATTTAGTAATATTAGTTAATGAAATTAATTTTATTACTTGTAGTCAATTAGTTTAGTTAAGTTAATGTTAGTAATGCTAGTTAATTAAATTAATTTTATTATTTGTAGTTAAGTAATTTGGTTAATTTAATTTGATAATTGTGAGTAGTTAACAGTTTTATAATTTTAGTATTGATTTAATTAAGGTAGTTTAAATATAATGTTATTGTAATGTATAATTTGGATTGTGTGGTGATGTTGAGATTGGAGGAGGATGGGAAAATGTTGTTTGATTAATTGCCCGACGGATGGGCCGTATGGATTGAATACTTGTGAAATTGTTGATATTTTAATAGGTAGATAGTCCAATTTTTAAGGGAGATGCTGCCGAAATTTCGGTAGAAAAATAAAAATAAAATTGGTATAAAAATAAAATAAATTTCGGTAGAAGAAAATAAATAAACTAGAGTTAGATAAAATAAAATAAAATAGAATAAAATAATAATAATAATAATAATAATAATAATAAGAATAAAAGTTATGTCAGAAAAGAAATTTAATATAGAGAATAATTAAGTATAAAAAGTAAGAATAGGAAATAAAAATTATTAAAGGTAAATAAATATCTTATCTGATATAATTATTTTCTGGTGTCATTCTTTAAATTTCTTAGATCGCCCGGGTCCATCTAGTGCTCCTCCAGGACAACATCAAAGCTAGAATTTCGCTCTCCATCATAGTGAGTAATAGTAAATAATGCATATCAACACTGCATTTGCATAACATTTATTTATAAACCTTATATTTTTATTTATATATTTACAATATATTATAAGTATTTTATCATATATATTATGTTACGATCACTATAATTATACTTATATATAATTGTGCATTTGGATGAAATTGGTGTATTATGATGAATGAATTGTCTGATTATTTGTGCTGTGGCTATGCTGTGATTTGTTTGTGTGGAATTGGGATGAAGTGGATCACCATGGGTTTGTGAGAATGGTATATGTGACATGGATCCTGAATATGATATGAAATTTGGCCGGGTAAATGGGAGATCGGCGCCCCCGTGTGCACCGACTGCTATGATCTGTGTGATATGAAAAACCACAGGTTGGTTTCTTCATTGGGCTCACCTGATAATCTAGATTTGATCGCAGCCCGCAGGGTGGCCTCCTGTTGTGAGCGCCTGATGATCTAGATTTGATGGAGACGACCGGGTTACCTCCTGTTGGTATGAAAAAGAAAAGAGAGAATGGAAAAACAATGAGAGGGCTGGTCAAGTAAGGATTAGACCGGTCGGCCAGTATGGGGGATCGGCTCCCTGGTGCACATGTGAGAGGATGAGCCATGTGGGAGGACGGCTCATCGGGGATTCGGTGACTCCACTGACTAATTTCCACGTGATGTGATTATTTGAAAGTGATATTGTTTGTGGGTGCTAATGTAATGTTATATGATTGACTGTTGTGTGTTCATTCAGTATACTAGGGTGCATTTTGCTTGACTGTATGTGGTGTGTATTATTTATTATTATTCACTGAGTTGCAAAACTCACCCCCTTCTCTCCAAACCTCCCAGGTGCTAGGAAGCAGCTGATTCGACTGAAGCTCTGCAATCTTCTCCGCAGAGTTATAAATGTAAACTTTATATTTCTGTTATTTAAATTTGGATGTATAAGTCACTCTACTATTAGATTATTATTGAACTCCGCAGTTATAGGGTTGTGTATTTATATTGGGCTTTATTATTAGCACTACGCTATAAATTAAAGATTATGTAATTAGCTGCAGGTGAACCAGTAAGCCCATAATGTGATTATAATTTATTGTGGATAGGTCCTGGTTACATATTATGTATTAATTGTGATTGGGTCACATGGTTATATATGGGCTTACTGTTTTGTTGAAATTAGGAGAATCATATAGACAGATTGAATAATTTAGGCTTACTACGGGCCTCGGGGGCCTTAAGCTTACCTGGGCCCTAGTGCCGGTCCGGTCCACGGAAACGGGTCGTGACAATTTTATAGTTTGATTTATATGTATTTTAATTTAATTTTACTTTAAAGTAATTATTTTAAAATAAAAAATTAAGTTCTTTTTTATTTTATATTTTCTATTTATTATAAATGATTATTTATTTATTATTATATCTCGTACGTTCTCGTATCTCGTGTCTCGTATCTGTGCAACTTAACTTCTGGTATATAAAACTATCTCATACATCAAGGTAAACATTAAAATATAAAATTAAATATTTTTTATTTTATGTTTTTTATTTATTATAAATAATTATTTATTTATTAGCATAGATTTCGTATCTCTTGTCTGTGCAACCTAGCTCCTGGTATATAAAACTACTCCACACAACAACGTATTTATTAAATAAGAAATTAAGTATTTCTTATTTTATAGCTTGGGTTATTTGTAGTTTAATTTAATTTAATGTATTATCTTAATAGGATGTAACTAATAGATATTATCATGATAAAGACATTATCTAAAAATATAAAACAACTTATCTTCTTACAATTGCTGTCATTACACCTTATCTTCTTTCAACCGTGCTAAATAATTGTTATCTTTTTCATATTTGGCAATTTCAAAGGTTTACACTTGGCTTCCATATAATGCAAACGGATGATTTTAAACAAATGAGTTTTGTTTAATTTTAAAGATTAAAAATAAAAAACCAAAACAAACGGCACCTTAATTGTTTTATTGTTGTTAGGGGTCATCTTTCTGTATATGCTCCTTCTATTTATAGTTCATTGAAATACTTTCTTCCATCATTGGAGGTGTTAAATGAGGTTGATAGGGCACTATCCGTGTCATTGTATGCTCTTTCTTTGCTCTCTCCTTTGATGCTATTATATGTCAATAACTCTACTAACTCAACTTTATCATTATCTTTATTTTAATTAACTAATTTATTTCCTTTTTATGATATTTAGTTTATTTATGCCATATCAACATTTAATGAACTCTTTCTCAAAAAAAAAAAAAAATTTAATTAACTCATATTAAATAAAAAATAATGAATTTGAAATTAATTTAACCAAATGACTTTAGTAATTGCAAATATGGAGCCATTAATAAACACGACACCACCCGTTTTATTAGAAATAAAATAATTTTTTTTTTCAAAATTTAAATCCGCTTTTAAAATACTGCATCTGAAAATTTTTTCATTATAAACGACAGTGCAAGTCTTGAGCTCTCCTCGAATAAAAAAATGTAAAAAATATATTTACGTATTTTTGATTGATCTTTATTATATATAATATATAAATAAATGTATTTTATACATAAATTTTTATAGGCAGGATAGGGTTGAAATTTTTTTTTGTTTTTAACAGACGAGATCTTTTTTTTCATTTCGGGTTTAATGGTGGAAACGGACAGAACTGTGAAGTTTCGGGCGGCGCCGGGATGGGCATAACCCGCCTCGACCCGGCCGGTTAACATTCCTGGCCCATAAAAAAGGCCTACTTTTTTACGCTGTACTACAATATTTGACCGGTCGTTTGGTTACTACTAGAGAAAGAGCAACAAATGGACGGTTTTAGTAATAGGACCCATAACCCCACGCTCCGTTGCTGCGTTTAGGTTAAAAAAAAAAAAAAAAATATTCATCCACACAAAATATAAAGAAATAGTAAAAAAAAAAAAAAAAATTCGCGGGTTGGAATTCTCCCCTGCTTCCATTTTGAACGGAACCAAAAACTATTGCTACTTGACACACTCAGCACACACATACACACACTCTCTCTCTCGAAGTAGAAAGAAGAAAAAAAAGTAACAGACGCGAAACAAAACAAAAACAAATCGTCTAAAAGAATCATAATCTAACAATCTCTCGCATATAAAATATAAAAACTCTGTCTTTCTCTCTTTCCTGTTCAGTTCTTGTTTTCCTCGGTTTTGCTTGCCCTAGATCTTGAACGATAGTTAACTCGGCAAACAGCCTTTTTCTTGTACTTCTGTTAGATCTTTTAATCGATAGATTGGGTTGGAAGAGAGAAAGTTCCCAATTGGAAAGATCTGTACGTTGAGCTTTACATTCTCAGGTAATTTTCGCTTCTCATTCCAAAATTTATCGTTTCTTGATTTGGATTCTGTTTTCCCGCTGTTTCTGATTCTGGGATGGAGAAATGACGAGGGAAGATAGTGATTGTTTTTATTCATTGTAAGTTTTGTGCATGCATGATCCGAGTCAGTGTAATGGGTTTGTTAGAGTTAAATGATAAGAAACAGGTTTTTTTTTTTTTTTTTTTTTTTTTTTTTTTTTTTTTTTCTTTTGTTTTCTGGTTTTCTCTTTGAAACCAAACATGGGGCGGTGTGCAGAAGAGTGGCAAAGTTCTTAATTTGTGGGACAGGGGTTTTGGGTTGACAAATAAGCAATTGAATGAGCATTTCTTTTATTTGGATTTGGATTTTGAACGAGTCATTGGTGTTGGGTTTGACTTTTATGTTAAGGAGTTAAATTTATTTAGTTTGTTGCGTTGATGAGGAAACAAAGGGTTGGTTTTAGTAGTTGGGAAAATTGAGGACTTTTTTTGAATCAAAGGGTTGGCTGATCAAACTTGGTTTGTTTGTATAACTTTCTTGATCTTGTTTACATTTGATTTATTTATATGGTTGGGTATTTTTCTTTAATTCCTCAGAAACTGGTTCAATTTTTGTCCTGTTTGTTTTCTGGGAAAGGCAAATAGAAAGAGAAACGAAATTTGAAAGTTAAAATTTTTTGGCAACTAGCAAATTTAGAAATTTGAAATGCTACCTGAATGAGCAAGATTTGACAACAATGGTTTTTATTTTTACAAAATTTTTACCTCACAGTTATTTGTTTTCTAGTTTATTATTGTTCACTACTAAAATCACAACTCTGTTCTTGCTTATTTTTTTTCTAGTTTTTCCATTTTTATTTTTATTTATTTTATTTTGTCCTTTCGAGTGTTGCATTGGAAAGGGGGAACTAAAGAGTTTATTGCTTGATTTGATGTGTGTTTTATTTCTGTGCTGGGTAAATGTTTGAACTATTTTTCTATCGGGGATCTGGTTTGCTATTTTTCCCCCTTTTTTTTTTATTTTTTTATTTTATGTGGGGTTAATTAAAGAAGTTGCCTTTTTGATATTTGGGAATATAGCATGCATTGTTCTTTAACTGGGTAACTTATTAATTATTATCTTTCTTGCCACTAGACTGGGTTATGTTCTGCAATTTATAGTAGAATGATATGAATGTCTTGCCAAATTTTCAGTTTGTATTGCAGGGCATTTTATTAATTTTGCTAAAAATTGATTTCCTCTTTTTTTGTCTGTGTTGTTTTCGGATGGTTCATTATTGTGTTATCTTTTGATTGATTGATTGATTGATTGATTATTGGAAGATAATTGCGTTTAGTGTGCATATCTAGCATTCTGATTGAATTGTGTATCTTGTCCATTTTCAGGTTTTCCTAAACTATCATTGAAGGTTTTTATCTCGGCCATTAAGTTTCTTATAGAGGTGGATGTTTATGATAGAGGCACATGACCTCCATGTTATGTGCTTCTAATAAATGAAGGCAGCTCAGGCGTGGCGTCTAGGCATGGGTGATATGCAGATCTTGCCTGGGGCTCGCCACCGTCCTCCTCTGAAGAGGCCAATATGGATTATTGTCTTGGTTTCAATGGTCAGCCTGTTTCTCGTCTGTGCTTATATCTATCCGCCCCAAAGCAATGCGGCTTGTTATGTATTTTCTTCCAGAGGTTGCAAGGTTCTTACTGATTGGCTTCCACCTGCTCCAACAAGGGACTATACAGATCAAGAAATCGCTTCTCATATTGTGGTTAAGGAGATATTGAATACACCGCCAATTCAAACAAAAAATCCTAAAATTGCTTTCATGTTCTTGACTCCTGGTTCATTACCTTTTGAGAAGCTGTGGGACAAGTTTTTCCACGTAAGTCTTTTTTATATTTTATGCTAATCGCAGATAATGTTTCTATATATTTTTGGGAATTTTTTTCCAATATTAATTTCTAATCTACTGAAGGGAGAAAAAAAAAAAAAAAAAAGTTATCTTCCAATACGAACTTAAAAAAGTAAAAATGGCACTTCACCATGCAAACAATTCAGATTATGTAAGCTCATCCAACTAATATCTCTGAATCTGACCAATTAATTTTGTGTCAGAAATTGGTGATTCGTGATGCTAACTTTTATTATTATTATTATTATTATTATTATTATTATTATTATTGTTTTGGTTTAAAATCTCTGTTTATGCGTGTGTTAATTTCTCTTCCTCAAGATCGCAAGTTAGCATATTAAAAAAATTTCTTTAACTGCAGAAGATGCTTTCGATTATTAGTGTCTTAAAAAAGGGGAGAAGGAAAAGGGCTTGAAGAGCCCCGCATCAAAGGATAAATAAAAGTAGGCCAATGGACACCACTGCTTTAATATGTCATACATTATCTTACCTTGAAATATGACCTTGATCTGCTGAAAATGGTAGAAAGAAATATAGTTTAACAAAAGGAGTTGCTAAATAGACTTAAGAGTGGAGGATTAGGATGCTTGATCTCCAGGAAGTATTGTATATTGGACAAATGATCAGTATAACATTAAGGAATTTTCAATTCCAATAGCAATCTTAATCTCAAGAAGGTGTATATTACGTCTAATCGGTTAAAATGGGGAATAAAAGGAAGAGATATTATGCATGAAAAGTCATGGTAAGGTAGTCATAGAGCTTAAAGAATTTTTGGTGATTATAGTCATATAGCAGAGTTTATTGACTCCTTGATAATTTAATTATTTTTAGTACTACATTGCCAATGAGAATTATTGTTGCACAGTTAATGACGAGTGAAAGTCTTAAGCACATTGTTATTGATATAGGACATGTTTTTTCTCTGTCTGCTATGCTTGTCTGAACTATCGAAAGGACATTGCTTATCTCAACCAAGGATTCTTAATCTCTAAGAAATTGTTGTACCTTAAGAAAAATGATTGGTATAAAATCAGGGAAGAATTTTCAATTCCAATAGCAATTCTTAATCTTAATAAGTTGTGTATTATGTCTACTTATTAAAATGGGGAACAAAAAGAAGAACATTGTGAAAGAAAACATGATAAGGCAGTCATAGAGCTTAAAAAAATTATTGGTGAGATTGTAGTCATATAGCAGAGTTGATTGACTCTATGATAATTTAATCATTCTTCATACTGACATTGCCAATGAGAATTGTTATTGCACAGTTATTAATGACTAAGAAGTTATGCAAATTATCACTAGTATAGGACATTTTATCTGTGTCTGCTGTGCTTATCTGAGCTATCAAAAGGATCTTGTGATGTTATCGTAGATACGTGTGGCAAACTAGATATGTCTCATGTAAGTTTTTGTAGTAAGTTGGATAAGTAGAATTTAGTTGAGATTTAGTGTTCATTGTGGCCCTTGTCAAACAAAAATATGATGAAGCTGGATATAGGTTTCATTGTTCTAAACTGTGCTGGGGATGTGGCATTTGAAAGGAAAGACGGACAAGAGTTGAAACATTATCTTGACCTGAAAGCATATTTAAGAATTAAGTGGAAGATGTCCTTGATTTGCTGTTCTAATGCCTTATATTTTCAGATGTTCCTCTGATGTTTCATTCCATATCTAACATTTAATTTTTTTTTTTTCCTGTATGTAATGATATTAAGAAGAAAAAAAAAGGACAGGAGCAGTACAGTAATGTCTTTAATATATAATGTTTCTTTGAGAATGAACAGAACTAGAAATGATGATGGCTGCTAAGCCAATTTGTTTTTGCCGTTTGAATTCTTCGTTTTAGGCTTTGTTTTCCAATTTTCTTATTGGTGCCTTGAGAAATGCTACAATAATTTGTACAATTTTCTTTTTTCAACTGCTGATGGTCCTGTGATTGTTTTAATCTAACTTTTTCTTTAGTTAAAGCTAGTTCATTAATTTGGTCAGGGTCATGAAGGCAGATTCTCAGTCTACATTCACGCATCCAAAGAAAAACCAGTGCATGTGAGCCGATACTTTGTTAATCGAGACATACGCAGTCGCCAGGTTCAAAAATTTGATTTCAGTAACTCATTTCGTTTTAGTCATCATTGCCTTTTCTATTTTCATGTTTGTTGCTCATAAATGTGGCTTAGAAGAAGAATGAAGGTTAAGTATATTCAATACCTTGTGACGCAGGGGGAAGATGTAGGGCTGTCAGTTTTTAACAAGTAAGCTAGAATAGGGTTGATTGTAGGTGGAACAGTAAATAATTAGGTTTATAACCTTTGAATTAAAATTATGAGGAAAATAAGATGATTTACAATGCTACTAGTGCTGTCTATTTATAGTGATAAATCCTAACTAGACTAGGAATCCTAATTAAAGAAAGAATTAAAACTCTATTCCTATTCAATGATAAAATAGTAAATCCTAATCAAATAAGGAAACGGAAAACTAATGCAAATCTGAAATAAAACAGTAAATTAAATAAAATCCTAGTTGTGCTAGGAATCCAATTAGGACTAGGATTGCTCCTGCATCACCTTGCTATGCTTTCCCATTTGTTTTGGTTGTTCTGAGAACTTGCAGTGTCTTAATATTTCCATCATGGCTCAATAACACTGTTCATTCTCTGTAGAATAGAAAATAGTATCTCCTGTATAAAACCTGATAATCTCTTTCATTTATTTATTTAATCTGTCTTTAGTTTCTCCTTGAATTTTCACTATTTTTTCCCCCTAGTGCTTCCTGAAGTGCCTTAGACATAATGACTAAAATCTTGAGGCTAAGTTTGTCAATTATTATAAGTATACGTGGGATACGTACTGACTTCTTCTTCATGACCCTCCAATTGGGAGGCAACCCTATTTTTGTTGATCATTCTCAATAGACAATGTCATCAATGAAGTTGTTTAGAAAATTATATTAATTTATTCTTATTAAATGCATCACAAGTCATCTTATTTTATGAAAATTATATTTGTTATTGTAAGTTCTTGATGACTACCGATTGGAATTTAGATATCATCATATCATTCTTATGTTATATAATCAGATAGTGAGTGATTCAATAGTTGTATAATCATATATGCTATTAATTATTTTGCAGGTGGTGTGGGGAAAAATTTCAATGGTTGATGCAGAAAGGCGACTTTTGGCAAATGCACTGAAAGATCCTGACAACCAGCATTTTGTGTTACTTTCTGATAGGTAATTCAGATTATGAATATTCTGATTCTAATGTCATTGATCTACAGAACTTAAATAGAAGCGAAATATAATTTTTTGATGACTTTAGCTATCTTTGGTTAATGACTATTCTTCTTTGCTATGCCAGTTGTGTGCCATTACATACCTTCGACTACATCTACAACTATCTGATGTACACCAATATCAGCTATGTTGATTCGTAAGTGCCATTACATTCTATACTGTACTTTTGTTACAGTGTGATCCGCATCTCAGTCCTCCTACCCCTTTTCCCATTTCTTCTTTCTTGCTCTCTATCCTTCAGTAAATTCTGTGTGACAGAAGGTGAAATTATACATACAAATTAATTAGCCCTTGAGAGAAATATACATTGGCTAATATATTTCCAAGTTAGTTTGATCTTGTTTGTCCTTGCTGATGCAATTTTCCTTCTGATTTCAGCTTTTATGATCCTGGTCCGCATGGGAATGGTAGGTATTCAGAGCATATGCTACCGGAAGTGGAGATGAAAGACTTCAGAAAGGGTGCTCAGGTATGTGGTGCCAGGGTTTCCCTAATTCTCTAATTTGGTGCCAGGGTTTGGGAACATGGTCTGTGAAATGTGTTCATTTGTCTCAAGCCAATTAGTGTATGTGGCTTCATTTGTGTGGTAAGCCTTAAATAAGTGGCCAGAAAAACAATCCAGCAAATTTTCTCTGGCTTTATTACTGTCTATTGAACATGAAGTGCCGGTTGAAGGCTGCATGAACTTGTTTATCAGTAATTTCTCACTGACCGATCACCATTTTGATTTAGTGCCCTCCTTTTGGCTATTAAATTCATGTTCTTGAGGCAAGGTTTTACATGTTGGGGCATCATTGTAGTTTATTTGGTATATAATATGAATGCCTGTACTTTTATGCATGTATAAACAAATACGAGCTTCTTCACACTTTCCTAACCTGGGTGACATGTTGACAAGCGAGCCTTTGGTTTAGATGTGTGATTGTGGTGCCCTTTAGTTTTAATTTCTATCAGCATCTTCTTGTCACAATTTTTAATGAATAGTTATTTATGCAGTGGTTTTCAGTGAAACGACAGCATGCTGTGATAATTACAGCTGATAGTCTTTACTACTCAAAATTCCGTCAGTTCTGCAAGGTAGTTTTTCCTTGATGCCAACTTCATCTTATGAACATTAACCTGGTATGAAATGTGTTGGAAGTCCCACCTTTTATTCTAACTACTACTGAACAACATGTGTTTAAGTATGTCCAATGTCTTCTTTCGTGGTGCTTATGGGCAACATGGCTTAAGATTTCTTGTATGCTTGTTCTGTAACATAATCCTTTGGTTTCTTCTAGCATAAATTGTAACCAAATTACAAATGTGCCACATCAAGGTATTGGGGAAAATGTTAAAGTTTTTTGGCCTAATTTCTTTTGAGCCTATTTATATATCTTTCCAAGGAATGAGATCTTTAATTTGGCCTGCTTGTTTGCTTATGAAATTCCAAGCGTTGGAGGTGTAAAATGGACAAGAATTATTCATATATTTTCCATTTTCCATTGATGGAATGATTAAAAGCAGGAAGGAAAACTTTTTTTTTTAATTGTATTTCCTTTGAGGATTTTTCTTCCTATTTTCTCGTCTACTATCGTCTTCATCTTCTTCTTTTCATACAATATTCTAATGTGATGAGTCACAACTCACCATCTTTTTGATTGACATTAATCTTTTGCAAGCCTGATATGTCGCAATTATGCTTGTGGAACAAAGTCAAATTCTTGACTTCGAAAGCAACTATGTATATTATTGAGTTTGTAAATGATGCCTGGATCACAGCAATACTGATGTGGATCTCCTTGATAATTACAGCCTGGTTTGGAAGGGAAGAATTGTATTGCTGATGAACATTATTTGCCAACCTTTTTCAATGTGAGAACCTTTCTCTATAATCCATTGTCAACTTTGGGTTCTTTATATTTTGGTTTCTAATATCTCTGAGTTTGTTATGTTACATCAGATTGTTGATCCTGGTGGTATTGCAAATTGGTCAATAACACATGTTGATTGGTCTGAGAGGAAGTGGCATCCTAAGTCTTATAGGGCTCAGGATGTTACTTTCGAGCTTCTGAAGAATATTACGGTATGCTCTTTGCTTCTAAGTAATTGTTTCTTGTTGAAATATGGTCATTGGAGCTTTTGTGTTTTGTAGAGAATTAAACATTTCTGTTATGGTACTTCCAAGTTTGTGCCTGATAGCATTGAGTAGTGAGAATGAAGGGCAAAAAGAACCCTCCAGATTTCCTCTCATCTTCTTGGGGGCAGATATACTTTTGTAACTAGTTCTTTTCTTTCCCCCTCAAGATGATATGACTAGCAGTCAGAACTTGGGCTGCATGTTTCTATTTTGCATAGTTTGGCATGCCATTTCTGTTATGTTATCTTTCTTATAGAACATCTGCAGTCGATAGTCTTGAATGTTTTATTTGTTTGCAGTCAATTGACTTGAGCATACATGTGACAAGTGATGAAAAGGTACAATTTCAGAAACATCCATTGTATTTCCTTCAAGTTATTTGCCATACTGTAACTTTTATCTCTATGTATTTGTATGCTTCTCTTGGCTTTTGCAGAAGGAAGTGCTAATACAGCCATGCTTATGGAATGGTATCCAACGGCCATGTTACTTATTCGCTAGGAAATTCTATCCAGAAGCTATTGATAACCTGCTGCAGCTATTCTCCAATTATTCAACAATTTGAGTGAGATAATTTTGACTCTAAATTCTTTGATTAAATCAACAGTTCATCCCCACCATCACATGTCATCTTAGTTTCTCATATATCCTAAAAGTTTGTAAATGCTGCGTGCAAATGCCCCCTGGCACTGTTCTCTTGTGCATGGGCCGCTCGGAGGGGTCTTAGAGTGACTTAGCTGAGCTGAAGGCTAACAATTCGGGGTGGATAATATATTGTCCATTTTTCTCCCTTCCATTTTGGGCTCTTGATGGGTATAGGAAATTTTGGGGGGGTGCATTTAATGGCTGGATCTTTTGTAAAAGTCGAAAAATGTGAACTTGGAGATACAAAACTTTGGCACCACTCCTTTGAAAGCTGTGTAAATGGAAAAACAGATTGAGGTTGTATATTAACTTATTTGAGCAGTTGTTACTAAATTTGGACATTACTTTCTTTGTTCAGTCTTTTATATAGCCTCCCAAATTCCCTCAAAATTTTTCATTTTGGCCTAAATAAGGCCTAATGTACTCTTTCACCATCAATTTACAAATTGTTGCAATTTCACCATAAAACCCCCTTTATTCCACGAGCAGCCTAATTATGAACTTTGGTGATAATTGCACTCTAAATAATAAAAAAAAGTTAATTTTCTTACTATAAAACTATAAATGGAGAGACTCAAATAACTCATTTGGTTAAATTTACTGAACACCTCATATTTATTGAGGCGCACCGTTTCAATAACCAAAAATTAATACCAACTAGACCTATATCTTTTTCATCTCTCTGATTCTCTTTTCAAACCCGTCTCCTTTGATCCATTGAGTCCACCTCTCTCTCTGTCTCTTAATCTCCATTTATGTACGTGTCCATATCAATTTTCATAAAAAATTTTCTTTTACATCTGATGCTGTTCTCTTTAGCCTTAAATGGATTGTGCCTATCTCTATAGCGGTTAACTAATTTTCATAGTGCAGCTATAATACTCTGAAACCCAAAACATGACACATATAATATCCCTAAATCCAAAACATGACACAATATGACACATGCATGTTACTACTGCAATTTTCAAAAAGCATGTATATATATATATATATCCATGAACTCACTAAACATAGCAAAATCAGTTATCGGAGCAATATATATATATCTCATGTATAAACAGAATCAAAAAGTATCTCCAGGTCCACGCTGGAGCTTAAGCTAGATTTTGTCTTGCATTGGCAGGAGCTTCACTCAGTTGACTTGTATTCAGTTCTATCTAGGATTGGTATTCAGTTCTTATCTTTTTTTCTTGGCTTGTATTTTTTCCTAGCTGCTCTATGAAAATTAGTTAACCGCTTCAAAAGATAGACACATTTAAGGCTGCAGAGGGAAGCGTCAGATGTAAAAGAAAATTTTTTATGAAAACTTTTATGAACATCGATGGAGATTAAGAGATAGAGGGAGAGGTGGACTCGGTGGATCAAAGGAGACTGGTTTGACAAGAGAGTTAGAGAGATTTTGATGTGAGGCTATCCTCGTATCAATTTCATTTTGTCTATCATTCTTTCTCCACATATTCATGGATTAATTGTTTCTAGAGCATCTTTATTGTAGGTTTAAGTCAAGATTATAAACTAAATTAACTCACAGAATTCATAATTACATATATTAATATTATATAATATATTTAATTACTTAGGGATTAATTAAGTTTATAGGTTTACCTTAATATTGGATCGTTCAGTTGAATCTGGTTGTAACAAATCCTGTGTAGCTTTAACAATGGTTGGAATATTTAAGCATGAAGGACCCGTCAATCTTGAGGAAAAATTAGAGGACTAGGGTTGAAGAAATAGATGAAAAGCTAGGAAAGAAATGAATGGTTCCCTTCTGGTCTTCTAGCTTGGCTTGACCATGATGCTAGGATATAGCTTATCTAATACTTTAAAAAAAAAAAAAAAAAAAAAAAAAAAGAAGAAATGAATGGTGGTTTTACAAATGATAGAAATAAACAGGTCCAAATGAGTTATATTGGCAGATTCTCGTATCTATACAATGAAAGTTACAAGTCTATTTATAGAATACCCTAATTAGGATTTCAACTAATTATGAATTTTACATTGTGTATGAATACAACACCTATCTAAATAGGAAATAAATCTGATTAAATAGGAAATAAAATTATATATATACTAGAACTCTTGCAAATTCACTGTTCATGGTAACTGTGATTTGGGCTTTCAATATTACTTATTTTACCCTTCTAGCAATAGCAAGTGAGATTCAAATATGAATATACTGTTAAGAATTCCACATCAACTAAATACCAAATCTACAAAGCGCATATAAGGGTGCTAAGTTAGCTAGCAAATTGGTTAGTACTAATCTTTTAACAATGGTTGGCCTAAGCCCAAGTAAGCCCATATCATATATTTTCATCTCATGGGTTCTAATCTCTCATCCAGTCCACCTCTACCCTTTCAACTTATAATATATACCATTCGGTTTAGTTCTTTATATTAATGGATAGTTGATAGCTGATGTTAATTTCAACACCAAGTCTTACAAAATTCCATCACAGTTCCAACGGACAAAATCAACTTGATCAAACAATGTTTGGGCCACGAACAGGCCTCTAGAAGCACAAAAACTTAGAAATCAAACTAAAAGGGCAAAAGCGTCCTTCGGATCAGACAATGTTTGGGCCACGAACAGGCCTCTAGAAGCACAAAAACTTAGAAATCAAACTAAAAGGGCAAAAGCGTCCTTCTGGCTCACCGACACTGGCCCACTTGCCAGTGATATTGGAAGCCTCAACATCAGTACCGATTGGACAGCATGATACCAGGTTGATAGGTACTGACGCTAGGCCCTCCGGTATTGGCCTGGAGCCCCAATTGCCTATAAAAGGCACACCCCTCCCTCTCATTTGATACCTTTTGTTGCTTGATCGAGCGCTTCTCGAGCTTCAACGACTCTTATTCTCCCGACTCTTATTCTCCCTTGTGCAAATAATTCTAAGGTCTTAAATTCTGATTTTTGCTCTTTTTCCTTAATTGAGCAAAAATCTAACTTGGTACTCAAAAATCGATCATTTCGACTTTCACATACACTTTCGTCCTCTTTGGTGCAAAGCTAATTAATTAATATATATATAAGACTAAACCGGGTCCTTGTATCCATCTTTTGCTTACTTGGAGAAAGACTCGATCTCTTTGATCGTTTACCATCGCGGAGCTTCGCAATTGTACAGTTGCACCACTCGACCTTCAAACCCCTCATCGATATATGGTATAAAACTTAACTCGAACCTTGTCAATTAAAGCCTGGTCCATCCGGCACTCAAAAATTTTTTAAGCCTAGTCCATCTGGCACACCATAAAATCATATTTTTCAACTAAGTCTAGTCCATCTGGAACTCAAGCCTGGTCCGTTCGGCGCCTTATAAACCAATTCTAAGAATAGCAAATAAAACCCTATTATACTAATCGATGGTAGAACTTCGTGCGCCCGATCCTCATTCAAACGAGGTACGAAGGCATATATAGGATTTCAGCCTAGGTAGCGGGCCCCCAACCAAATAGATTGGTCGGGATCTAAGAAAATGTGTCACACGATCTAGAATCCTCGATAAACGAGGCTAGAGTCTGGCTCCCTCCGATTTACACTCTTTATTTGTTTATGCTTTCAATGCTTTGTCCATATCACCATTATCGCCATGCATCCTAAGTATGCTTACGCATCGATAATATGATATTCATGCAAAACCAATATTCTGATCACCTGATTAATTTTAAACCATTGATTCTACATAAAAAATCGAAACCTAATCCTTGAACCTAATGATTCAAGGCTAGAGCATTTTATTCTTGTGGCAAACTAAAAATGGAGTCAAACACGAGAATTTTACCTCATATTTTTTTTTAAAAATAAAAACAAAGTAATGTGGCGACTCTAAACACATCACACACCTTTCAAAGCGCTCCAAAGAATCAATCCGATCACTTAGCGTTGTTTGAACTATGACAATAAAGAGGAACCATAAGGAGTTCCCGTGGGTCTGTGAGAAACCGACCTATATGCTCGTCTAGATTCACTCCGTCCTTTGAATCTTTCCCATGGCACTCGGGAGGGGCCTCACAGCTGGCGACTCTGCTGGGAACTTAAACATTTTTTCAAAAACTAAAAAAATATAGTAAGAGGACTACTTAGTCGGCTTTGAGTCTTTGGTTTGAAATTAATCGAATAATTGCCTTGCATGCATTCAGATACATCATTTGGGATCCTTTACCGTCATTAGAACTAAGTAAATTAAGTTGCTATTATCACCTAGAGACACTCCTCCTTGGGGCTATCTCGAGTCAAGAAAGCTGCTCACCTGGAGCCGCACACCTCCAATCCTTTTGGTAGGGTAAAGGGTTTGGCAATACCATAATTGTTGCATTTGATACAACATGGTCAAATGGTGAGGTATATTCTAACTCTAGCGTCTAGGACCCTTAAACTGAATCCACCAAAAGCATGTAATGACCCTAGAACCTAATTCTAGGTTATATACACTAAAAATCATGAAACCATTTTTTTTGCATGACATCCATAAATTCAAGCATTACATGTCATGGACTAAGAAATCCCTAAACACCATATTATGGTCAACCTAAACACCATCCCGTGGTCAACCTAAAGACTCACATGTGATCAAATTAAACCCTATCCGAGGAGATTTGCCTAACTAAACACACACCAAAAGCCTCAAATACCAACCTGAGCTTTATCATACTAAAAGCCTTAAAACAGACCTAAGCACCTAAACTGGGGGCATCCTGCCCAAAATACCAAAAGCCTCAAATGGCGACTTGAGCACTTAGACTCACTAAAAAGCCTCAACCGAGCACCTTTAACTGACCTGAGCATCACCAAAAATACCCTAAGCCTCAAACACCAACCTGAGCACTCTTACCTACCCAAAGCCTTAATCGAGCACCTTTAGCTATTAAAACCTCAAACATTGAGCTAAGCAACCTCCCATACCTCAAGCCTTAAACACTGACCTGAGCACACCAAAAGCCGTAAACACCGACCTAAGCACACCAAAAGCCTTAAAATCAACATAAGCACATTCTACATCCCAACTGAGGGCAGCGCCTGTAGACGCTTAGATTTTGCCCCTAAAAGCTTAGTGATGATAAACCGTTTTTTTACATAAGTTTGGATCGAAATTCCCAATCATCCCGGTTTTCAAACCAATGGTTCGTGGCTGAGATAATGCCCGTGTTTAACCATTTTTACTTTTTTGGATTACCGAGTGTTTCGCGATGAAATTGGGCCTGAGAAGCTCTCAGGCCCGCTGGATGCACTTTCTGGTGCACTGCCTCATTTTGCGTGCCACCCAGTCCGATTTGATAAAAGTGGGCCCGACCCTATTTTGGGCCCCATCAATGGCATTTTGCCACGTCAGCCTTGAAAATAGGGCCACGCACTCCCATTTGCCTATAAATAGGGCATTGGGGAGTGTGCAAGAGAGGATTCTTTTAGACACTTGGGGAATTGCCATTTGAAAACTCAACTTAGAAATCAAAGAAAACTAGAGTTTCTCTTTGTTCTAAGTTGTGATTTTGATTTTCAATCACAAAAACCCCAAAGGATCCATTAGAAATCCTAGAAACACATATATTAAATCTCAATCTCAGATTATTAGATCTAAAACTCAAACCTTTGGGTCTCTTTATCCATTCTTGTACAAAACTTTGAGGAAATCTCAAAAAGGTAATACCTGAGAGCCTTTACTTCGTTTTTCCATCTTTTTCCTCTTCTTTTTGGTGTTTAAGCACCTTCTTTCAGTCTGGTTGTGAGGGAAACCCAGGATCAACTAATAAGGTGTCTCTGTGCCTCTGTGGCGCATGGCCAATGGTAGTGGCGCAAGGCACTATGTGTGGTGTGCACCACAAGCCAGTGGCTTATGCCACTTCATCCCAGAATGCCTCTGTTTGACTCAGTTCTTGATTTGTAACCTTCCTGATCAGGGAACGGCTTGGCACCACTACGTGTGGTGCATGCCCCACTCATGTGACGCACGCCACTTGCCCTGTGGCGCTAGACCCTTTAATTCAGAGTTTTAGAACATCAATAACCAATAAAATGGTCTAGAT
Organism: Jatropha curcas; assembly: GCF_041381405.1. Lineage (NCBI taxonomy): Eukaryota > Viridiplantae > Streptophyta > Magnoliopsida > Malpighiales > Euphorbiaceae > Jatropha > Jatropha curcas. The sequence goes on along the minus strand of NC_143158.1, from coordinate 22,545,956 downwards.
TTGGATATCTAGTGGCAAAGCTCCAACCTTAAGTGGTCTAGAATGCGTTCTTGTCCATAAATGGATCAAATGAACATCAATAAACAAGGTTAAGAATAGTGATTGGTGTATTTTGTTCATCATTCATGATGACCATCAAGGCCGTGAATTCTAACCTTGTTAAAACCTTTAAATTATTGTGTTTTAATTTATGTTGTTTACTTTTAAGCACTTTTATTATTCTGTCCTTTAAATTTATGCCTTTTTAACTTAATGTATTTTGGTTATTATTGCACTAATCCTTTATTCATTAATTTTGTATTATGAACATGCATAATTTAATCATTTAGTGCATGAATGAATGTGTAATGTTTGTGGATGTATGATTTTGACTCTGTGATTAATGTTTATGTTATGTTTATGTTGTGTTTATATTGTATGGATGTTTTCATTGTGCTTCGCTTTAATGTTATGTTATGGCAAAATGTAAGAGATCTTAATGGGTCCTATTTATTTCTTGTTTTTAATTAATTAATGGGATTTGAAAAATTTAGAGGGCAATGAGTAAAATGTATTTTAGATTTGGTTTGTACTCTTTTCTCCTCACCCCCATTCTTTGGATGTTTGATTTTATGTTGTATGTGTCATTAATTTGTACGACTGTCATGTTTTCCAAAATTGCATCAAAAAAGTGTTTACTTCTCTTTTTTTTAGTTAATGGTGTTATTGGGTAATTGGGAACTATTGGACAACTAGGAGGCCAATTTAACCGAGTGATATGGGTGCTTAACACCTTCCCATATCGTATCTTGACTCTTGGACCTTATCTTTGGTTTAAAACTGTGTTAGTCGATTCCAACAAATCGACTAATTTAAGAATTTTCCTAATAAGGGTGGTGACTCCTAAAATAAAACTCTTACAAAAGTATGAGAACCTTTTCCCGAGGATTAATGAATGGGTTACATAAAGAAAATCGATTTATTAAATAACATCAACCAAGCCCGTTTGATTCGATTCTTTCCTTAATTTTTGGGAAAAATCTCGAGTCCTCAACCTGGCGACTCCACTGGGGATTAAACCCAGAATCTCTGGTTTTCAGTTTTGGATTCGAGTAGAGAGTTGACTCAAAAAATTGTCCACTTATTCGTAATATTTAATAATGCTATTAACTTTAAAATTGAGTTTACTTTTTGTACTTATAAATGTCATTCATGCATTTATCTCTTCTTAATCTCTTTTCTACCCTAAACCCTAAAGGTGATATTGGGGGTTGTGATCCTTTCACTCTATTCGACTTTTTAGATCCACCACTAATATACACCACCTATAAGTCAAGTACCATTTGGTATATCAAGAGAATTGGCATAATCCACTATTACCATTTAGTATATCTCGCTTATGGAACCCAAGACTTAATAAACCTGACCAAAGCTCGTGCAATTGACTTTAGTTCCTTCCTTTGGGGTTACCTTAATAACTAATGTTGTGTCATTTCATATAATAAATGCAAGAGGCATCGGTCCAAAATGCTATGATGGTTTATGGGCCCAACCAATACATCCTAGGGTTTAGATTGACTTTTGACCATGAGTCGTGTGTGGAAGATATAAGGGTGGAGATCATGCATTTCCCAACTCCCTTCTCCTTTGTTTGTATATTATTGCTATGATTGTGTTGTGCTTTATTCATTCATCACTTAACTTGTTTTATTGAAGCCATATAGGTATATTCTACCATGGCTTGATCCCAACGTTTGAAGTGCCGAATGGCGAAGGACTTAAGAGAAGTGCTAGAAGCAAAGCGAGCCAAACAAGCTCTTTCCAATAGTGACTACAAGGTTGAAGCCCAAATGCCTAAGAGGAAGGCTCCTCTAATTCCAACATCAACTAAAGAAGACCAATTAGAAGAGGCTAATCAACTTTTGCTTGAAATAAAGCAAGCGCAACTTGAAGCTATGACTCTCTTCTAAGGTGTGGAGGCACGATTGACGCTTATGCACAATATCACCAACTGCTTTATAGAAATTAGGCACTTCACTCTAGAGGATGCTAAACCATATCAAACTTCTTAGGGTATAATTTTCAAAGTTGTAAATATGTAGTTAGGGCCAAAAGAACTATCAATGCAAAAAGTCAACTTTTGGAAAGTAATGAAAGTGAGACTATTTTGAGCCAAATATTGTTAATGCCAAAAAAAAGAAGAAAAAAAAAAGAAAAAAAAAACTCAATTGTATATAAATAAAGAATCCTACTCAAGTACTGTCACGTTTGAGGCAAAAAGAAAGGCATACAAAAAATAAGCAAAAAGGCCATCGTAAGTATTTTGCTATAAAATAGGGCACGTCTTGATTCTTGTCAGTTCTCAGGAGCCCTCCTTTGATTTTGGTCTCGAGCAATCATGATAAAGCCATGATGGAATATAACATTAGTTGCATCTCACGATGTCACGATTGTGTGATTGCATTTTTGTATGCTATAGCATATTCATGCATTCACACATACATGCATAATGTCGTGTTTGCTAACATTTGTTTTATGCAATCAAGATAGTGCCTTGAAGGGAAAAAGCTCCACAAGATATCAGTTGGTTAAGAATAGACAATCGCTTGGTTGGAGTTGAAGAACCTTAAACCCTCTTCGACTTGCCTGATTCAATACCTAACAGTTAATTGGGCTCTCACACTGAGATTGAGAACTTCCCAATTTAAGCTGATATATTAGTTTCAACTTCTACTTCTGTTGATAAAATGGGTGAGCGTAGTAATCCTGTCTCTAAAATTGAGAAGATGGTTAAGAAGATAGTGGCAGCTTGCCTAGAAGATGATGAGGCCAAGGGCGAATCCAAGAGAAAAGAGCAAATGGATGACACTTGGCAAGACGAAGAATTTTTTACCAAGAAAATGCCCACAAAGAAGACCGAGCCTGAGCCAGTTGTGTCGAAAAAGTTTGAGAAGTTGAAAAAGAAGCTAGAAAAGCTCCACGTCTTTAGGCAATCCAAGGGGATGGATCAATATATAGACATCAATGACGATGATGATGAAGAGCTTGAGTTAAAGCACTAGTGATCCTAAGGTGCATATCATGCAGTATAAAACAGTAATCGAGTTGGCGAGTTTGCCATCAAGGGAAATTCCAAAGCTGTCCCCCATGTCCTTGACCGAGTCCGCTCAGACTTGGTATGATAACTTTGAAAAGAAGGTGAGAAGCGATTGGAGCGAGCTCTCCACGGTTTTCATAAAAAAGTATGCTTACAACCTTCAGATGAGTGTCAACTTAAAGGATTTGGAGGTTACTGTGCAAAAAAAATGATGAGACCTTTACCAATTATATGGTTAGGTGGAGAGCTAAGGTCACTCAAATGAGAAACCATCCTGATACCAAAGAGCAGATAAAGATCTTTATTAAGGGGACTCTACCAAATTTTTGAGAGAAACTATATTACATGCCCTTAACAGAATTCTCACAAGTGTATGAGGTTAGGACCGCCATAGAAGATAAAATAAGAGAAGACAAAAAATATAGGAATCGTTTTGGGAATTTCAATAAATCCGATTTCCAAGAGTCGAGTTTGTCTGGAAAGACCCCTAATGCCAACAAGAACACAAAAACTGCCACCTTAGATTTGAGAGCCACTAATGTGCCACAGAGAAGATTCTCCAACTTCGAAACTCCTTTTTCTAAAGTATTTGAAAAGGTGAAGTCAGCGAGTCTATTGTGACCGCTCACACCAAGACCTCCTCCGGTACTTTTGCCAAAGGGCTTTGATCGCAATGCATATTGTCATTTTCACCAAAGCAACAATCACACTACCAACCGATGCCTTCGATTGAGACATGAGATCCAGAATTTGATTAACGAAGGCAAGGTAACTGGACTAGAAAAATCAAGGTCAAGCACGAGAACCAATCCACTGCCAAATTTTCACAACGTGCTGCCTCTTAAAAATCTTTATATGGTTACGAGTCTGGAAAGACTCCCGAGGAGGTGACGGCTGAATTCGAAGAGGAGGAAGAGAGAGAGAGAGAGAGAGAGAGAGAGAGAGAGAGAGAGAGAGAACTGCTGTTGGAACATATCTATGTGATGGTTTTGAACGTATGGGATGATAGTGACGAAGAATGACTCAATTAGAATGAGCAAGTTTGGGTAGGAAGTGAGGATGAGATGATAATGAATCCCATTACTCTTGACATCTGGAGTAGCGAGGAAGAGGAGGAAGTAAAAGCCGTGAACCATATGACCCGCAGTGGTTGAGTGTACCAACTTGACATGGTAAAGCTAAGAGAGGAAAATAAGAAAGATAGCCCATCGGTTGTGCTGAAGAAAGAATATGAAGATGACGCACTAATAAAAAAATTAAAAAGAACCCATGCAAATGTGAGCATGTGGGACCTACTTGTCTTTTCCAAAAAATACTGAGAGGCTTTGTTGAAAGCTATGGTTGAGATTTCGGTCTCATCATCCATTTCTATTGCTAATTTTGCGGGGTTGGTTCAGTATAATCCCCTTATAATCACTTTTTTTGATGACAAGCTTCCTCCGAAGGAATGAATCACACCAAGGCTTTATTTATAAAGGCAGAAGTGAGAGGCAGGATAATAAGAAATTCATGATTGATGAGGGTTCGACTTTGAATGTTTGCCCATTGAAACTTCTTTCAAAGTTGAAGATAGAAGTGTCTGATCTAGAACCTTCAGATGTTGTTATTCGAGCCTATGACGACTTTAAGAGACAAGTGGAAGGCATATTCAAGACAGTAGTTAAAGTGGGGCTGATTAAAAAGGAGACGATTATTGTGATAGACATCCCCCCTACATTTGCCTTACTGCTTAGGTGCCAATGGTACCATTCATTGGGAGGTGTGCCATCTACGCTACTCCAGAAGATCAAGTTTCCATTTAATGGTGAGGTCATCACCATTCCTGCTGCAAGTGAGAGAAGTGTAGCAACAGTAAAGATTGATAAGTAGGTCATCCTCCCATGGACTGGCTTTTAGATTACAGTCCTAAGCATTGACATAGGGCCCATTGTCTCCAACATCATGAAGAAAATGAACTATGAAGAAGGGAAAGGACTACGAAAGAACCAACAAGGCATTACAGAACTACCTGAAATTCACATCCAGAGGAACTACCTAGGCTTGGGTTATAAGCATAGAAGCACATCAGAGAAAACATTCGGCTGGATGGACGTTTCATCCGTTTGAGTGAGCATTCCTCTCCATGTTTGCCGATAGAGTCATTTGAGCATAATAGGAGAACATACCCAGGTCTAGAGATCTTTACAAATGTTATTGAGGTCCTGGCGGTTGAGCCTAGAGGAAGAAAGCTTGAGGAAAAGAAGGAAGAAGGGAAAGAACCAGAAGAAGATGGGGTTGAGGGGCCACAAGCGGCCGAGAAAGAGGAGCAAGCTACCCAACAAGAAGAAGAAGAAGAGGGGAATAAGAAGGCAATCACCGAGAAAGAAGACCCTGCAGGTCAAGTGCTTAAGGTGATCTTGGCCTGTATTGAGGAAAGCTTTGAAGAAGCTGAAACCCCTTCTAATGCTGTGATTTCTGTTAAAGATGAATCTAAATGTAATGAACTATCAATGCTTTTCAATGAAATGAACTTTAATTTTGCTTACTTGTTTAATATCTTTCCTGATAGTTCCATTCATCGACTAGATAAGAACATGCACATATATGACATTAATTCATCATGCATGCTTGAATGTAATATTGGCACAAAAGATAGTCCACAGATTTTACTAATTGGGCCAAACCTAACGCCAGAGTTAAACATAAAATTTCAAAGTCTACTCATGGATGAAAAGGAAGCCTTCACATGGAGCCATGAAGACATGCCAGGGATAGACAGGTTTATAGCCGAGCACATAATTTTATTGTATCTTAGAGCTAAGCTAGTGGAATGGAAGAGAAGAAGGTTAAGACCAGAATGGCCGAGAAAATTAAAGAGGAAGTGACCAAACAAACTGATGCAGGATTTCTAGAAGTGGTTCACTATCCATAATGGTTAGCAAATATAGTCCTAGTTCGCAAGAAAGACAGACGGGTTAGAATGTGCATGAATTATAGGGATTTGAACAAAGCATCACCGAAGGATGATTTTCTTCTCCCTCGTATTGATATTCTGATAGACAATATGACAATGATGGGATGCTATTCCATTATGGATGGATTTGCAGGGTATAACCAGATTCTCATGGCACTGTTGGATAAGGTCAAGACAGCTTTTGTGACAGAGTTCAAAACTTTCTGCTACCGAGTGATGCTGTTTGGCTTAAAGAACGCTGAGGCTACTTACCAAAGGATAGCTACCACATTATTTCATGACATGATCCATAAGAAACTAGAGGTTTATATAGATGATATGATTGTCATGAATAAGACACCAGAAGAACATCCAGCAGCACAGGAGCGATTCATTGACAGAGTAAGCAAATACAAACTACGGCTGAACTCGAAGAAGTGTGTATTCGGGTTAACATTGGGAAAAGTGATAGGATTCATAGTAAGGCTGAAAGGAATAGAGATCGATCTAGATAAGATTAACGAGATCCAAGAGATGGAGCCTCCCAAGACAGAAAAGAAAGTGAAAAGCTTTTTGGAAAAGATTCAGTATATCAGCAGGTTTATATCGAAGTTGTCCATAGTATATGGTCCAATCTTCAAGTTGTTAAGGAAAGATCAACTAGTAAAGTGGAACGATCACTGCCAGATAGCTGTCGACAAAATCAAGGAATATTTGTCAAGTCCCTCGATTTTTGCCACAAAAACCAGGGAAACCCTTAATTTTGCACTTGACAGTGGAAGATGCTGGAATTGGAGCCATGTTAGCACAAACTTATGAATTAGGTGTTTGAGAAGGTAGTGTACTATTTGTGTAAGAAGTTTCCTCCGAACGAACGAAAATATAACTTGATTGAAAGAACTTGCTTAGCAATGGTATGGGCAACCAGAAAGCTCCGTCACTTCTTTCCGTCTTCTAAGGTGATAGCAGTCTCAAGGATGGATCCAGTCAAATATTTGTATGGAACACCAGCACTAATGTGGAAGCTAGCAAGATGGTTAATCCCATTATCAGAATTTGATATTGAGTATGCCACGAAGAAAATCGTTAAAGGACGAGCAGTTGCAAACTTTCTAGCAGCACATCCAATCAAAGACAATGAGCAATGGGAGATTGATTTTCTCGATGAGCATCTAAACTTGATAGAAAAGAAAGGATGGGAGCTCTATTTTGATGGTTCAGCTCATAGCAAAGGAGTCGAAGTATGCGTCTTGTTAGAATCTCCACAAGGAGAAGTTATTCCGACGCTGAAGAGATTATAGTTTGCAGTTACGAATAACATGGCAGAATATGAGGCCTACTTATTTGGGTTAGAAGCTCTGATTGCCGTTAAAGCTGAAGAAGTTGAGGTTATTGGTGACTCAAAACTGGTAATCGAGCAGGCTAACGGAAATTGGGAAGTCAATAAAGACAGGTTAAAGACTTATATTAACTACATGCACGTTGTTATTCAGAACTTCAAAAGAGTGACCTTTATACACACAAGCAGAGTGAACAATCAAGTACCAGATGTGTTTGGCTAATTTAGCATCAACCTGGGAAGATTATTTTAGTTATGCCTAAGAAGCCATTTATGATGTCTTCGGGTAGCATCCCATGTTATGAAGGAGAATGGATTATGGATATAAAGGAAGAAGATCAGCCATGGTTTTATGATGTACTGCAGTGGATGACTAAAAGGGTTTATCCTGACTCAGCTACTAGAGATGACAAAAGAGCTATACAATGTTTGTCATTACAATTTGCAGTCTTAGACAGTCAGTTGTACAAGAGAATGTCAAACAAGGTATTATTGAGATGTGTATCAAGAAAAGAAATTGAAGAGATTATGGAACAGATCCATGCACAGATTTACGGTAACCACATGAACGAAAAAGCACTAGCTAAGAAGATTCTTAAACAGGGATTCTTATGGTCGACAATGGAAAAGGATTTTACTTCTTTTGTTAAAAGGTGTTTCGAATGCCAAATTCAGGAAACCTAAGTCACATTCCACCTTAAGAATTACTTCCTTCTATTTCGCTATGGCCATTTGCAGCTTTGGGAATAGATATCATTGGCAAAATTTCACCACCTACTTCCAATGGACATGAATTCATAGTGATGACAGTGGACTATTTCTCGAGATGGGTTAAAGTAGAATCTTTCAAGAACATCGGTGCCAAGTAAATGGCCAAATTCATTAAAAAGAACATGATATGCAGATATGGGATTCCCCATCATATAGTGACAGATAATGGAGTTCAGTTCCAAGCAGAAGCAAAGACACGTTTGGAAAGGAATGGAATTGAGCATCATAAATCTTCACCATATCGACCACAAGCTAATGGGTTAGTGGAAGTCGCAAACAAAAACATCAAGAAGATATTGAGAAAAATGGTATAAAATCATTGTGATTGGGCAAGGAAGCTACAATATGCTTTGTGGGGCTACAAGACCATCGCCAACTCTATGAATAGGCAACTCCTTATTCTCTAGATTATGGAAAGGAAGTCATGCTACCAATGGAAATAGAGGTGCAATCCTTACGCATAATGATGGAATCCAAGATTCTAGAATGTCAACGGGCAGAGAGTCATTACCAAGAATTTGCACTCCTAGATGGAAAGAGGCTTAATGCTAAATTCATGGATCAACTGTGTAAAAGGAGGATAGCTAAACGCTTCAATAAGAGAATTCATTCGAAGCTACTCAGAGTAGGGGATTTAGTTCTGAAACAGATGTGACCAAACATTCATGACCCAAGGGGGAAGTTCGAGCCTAACTAGGAAGGTCCATTTTTGGTCAAGAGAACATTTTCAAAAGGTGCAGTGAAGCAATCAAACATGGAAGGCAATGAATTCATTGAATCGGTCAATTTAGATAGACTAAAGAAATTTTATATGAAACTTGAAACGTTTATGACAAAGCCCAATTAATAAATTCACCTTTTGTGTTCTTATTAACTTCAAAGCTTGTTATGCTAAGTTTATGTTGATATGCAAATGATGTGAATTTACTTTGATGACATAGAATAGCAGGAAATATATAAAGCATTTTCAAGCGAAAGGCATTCATTCATAATAAGTGCATACATTCATATAATTTCACTTTTAATAATTGTCTAGTACATTTCATTAAAAAAGCAGGATAGGAGCATCTGCATGCCAGGTCCTAACAGAAATCTAGCAATCAATGAATCAACACCGACTCCAGAATAAGCCTGTAGCCACGAGCTGTACAAGTCTGAAGAAGAGATGTAGGCCACATCAAAAATGGTTACAGTCGTGCAACTACGCCAGGTGGAAATAATGCAAGACAGAAATTGTTGTGTAATAAGGCCACCCTCGAATTGAGTATAATCAGGGATAGCCTGATAACTACCGTAATGCCTAGCTACACAGTTGGGATAATAAGTCACAGCCATGGTTAATCCACATAGGGGCACATAGAGCATGTAGGAAAAAACTGTGACTCCCTCTGTATACCACCAGGGGCAAGTCCATCTAACTCCCTTGAAAGTGAGATTCTGAAAGATTGCAGTCCAATCTTCAACAGTATCGTCAGTCAGATGATAGTGACACCGGATATAGACTCGTGGCTTATAATCGAACATCAGATGGTCTGATTGTGAATCCATCATCTGTAGCTTCTCAAAAGCCCACAACTGCAAATGCATTCAAAAAAAAAAAAGAAAAAGAGGCTTGTTAAGTCAAAAACCCACAAAGAGCGACTTAAACAAAAATTAGAGCGTTTAAAACTAATAATAATAGAAAAGAAAAGAAAAGAAAAGAATAAGAAAACAAAAGGAAAAGAAAAATGCATTTACCTGCAGTAGAAGTGGGCTCCCCATTAAACCAAGTACTGAGCTAGAGTCCCCAGCATGTTCTTCTAGCCAAATAAAAGTCTTCGGCAGAATAAGTGAAAAAAGCGTGTAGTGTCTAGCCATCTGCTCGACTATGCGTACCAGCCTAAGGCTCCCATAACCATCAATACCGCTAAGTAGCAAGTACTGACTCAGAATGCAGAAACAGACAAGTGAAGGCCAGTATGGGCTAATACAGTCCATATCCAATGCACGATCTACAAACAGTCGCAGGGGCACAACATCAGCATCAAAGTCATAAGACGAAATCTCGTAAGTCGAGAAACCAAATACAGGCAGAATTAGTGAAGCAGGGTCAATATCTAACCGAGACACTACAGGAACCTCCTCAGCTATAGGTATTCTCCCAGAAATGATTCTAAGCTCTTCAAACAATGGACAAATCTCGAGCGAAATAAGTTGTCTAAAGGGTCGAAATGGTTAATCAACCAATGCAATAATCCAAGTTGGACCCGAATGTTCTAGTAGTAGCTCAGCCTGTTGAGTTCGAAAGGTGAAAGCAAATCCCAATCCTCACGACTAAAACTATGGAACAATGCTTCGAATGCATATGCCAAGGATCGATCCATGAAGAATGGGGAAGAAATGAAGAGTTTAAGGAAATTTTTGAGTGAAAACCTCATATAGAAAGAGAGAAATGTGCCTTTGATGCGTGTATGGGTGATATGGGCTTTTATAGCAAGAAACAAAATGAAAAATTTGATAGCTGAGAGAAATGTGCAATAGTAATGCGCGCCACAGCATAGTGGTGCATGCCACTAGATGGCATACAGCTAGAACATTCGCTATTTTACTGCATTTTAACTTCTAAACTCGACAAACAGTGTAAATATCAGCTATAAAGTAAATATACACCATCACCACTTATAAACATGTAAAGATATGGGCATTCGCCTTTATATAAATAAAATATTCATTCTTTACAAAAGTTCATTCCCCCGAACTAGGTCGAAAATACAAAAGTAAGAAGAAAGAAGGAAACATAGAAGGTGAACTAGGGCAGCCGAATTAAGACATGTTTGAAGTCGTCTCCTATGAGTCGTCACTGCCAAACTCCTCAGTCTCTTCAATGATAATTGGCCGGAGTCTAGCTCCGTGACTAGCACACTCGCCACACTGAATCCCCCGACCTCGGCCAACTGGAGGCGCCATGCTAGCTTTCTGCATACATTCATAGATATTAGTAATTGCGTTTCATGCATACATGGCATATGCATAACACACTTTTCTTTCTTGTTATTTTTATACTTATAGACACGTGCTCGTCAAAGAGCCTCCCCATCGCTAATTTGAGGAACCCCGCTTCATACAACTGACACAACTCATTGTAGTCAAAAATGGAGACTTGTAGAATAAGACAGGGGCAGCCAATAAGCGAGTGAAATAATAAAAAAGAACACTTGTTAGAATAAAAGCAGAGGACACACGTTGCAGCAGCCAATCATAGCCCAAGAATGCTCACAAATGCCCCAAAAGGTAAATTTCTACCTAATTTTTGATTTCTAACCTAATGTTTGCATGTTTTAGTCTTAATAATGGAGAAAAATAAGGAACAAAGTTTCGAAGTACCTCAGATGTGCCCTAACAAAGGTGGCTGGGCAAATCATGCTGCAGGCTGATTGAAGTCCATGCGTCTGGAATAAACTCCAGTAGTTTCATTATGTGGCTCATAAGTCAAGACACAAGATCAATGTCAAAGATAGCAAAAGGTCTTTCATATCCAATTTGAATCTCGCCCTTAGCTATAGCCATCAATCGTGGTTGAGAGAAAGAGCAAAAGAGAAGAAGAGAGTGTTTGAAAAGAAGAGTCTGGTAAGTTAGGTTGAAAGTGACAAATGAATGTCACTTTCACCTTTTATAAAGCTTAATGGGCCCATCGGCCCAACTTTTACCTTTGAGCCCAATTCGGCCCAAAGGTCCATTTGCTATGACAAGCTCTCATGCTTAGTCGGTAACCTGTCAACGACTCGCCGTCTAAGCAGGGGCAACACACCGCTAGCCATAGGTATGTTTTCTCATTTTGCGAGCCACAGCACAATTTTCAATAAATACACAAAAAAACACAAACTCACGCGAACACACACAAATTCTTGCAAATTCACACAAACACAAATACACATAAATTCATACAAATTCATGCAGACTCACACTTTTTTATGCAAAATCACGTTCCACACGTGCACGCTTTTTCAGGCCTAATCATAGAATTTTTAACTCTAACCATTGGCCAAATGCCTATTTTCCTGTCAGAAAATTCATTTTCACAAGTACCTCCCAAAGTGAAGTATTTTAATAAAGCCGCCAACTAGCAGAGATAGTCGCAGAAGTCGCCAATAATTGCCATGGTGCAGTTCCCCACCTAACAATCGCCAACTGCTAAAATGACGCACTTCATCCATCCAAGTCGTTCAAGGAAAGCAAACCAGGTAAGTATTTTCTTGCTTACACATCTACTTTACACTTTGACGACATCTGCTCAAAAGCAAAATATCATCAAAGTGGGGGCAAATTGTAGACGCTCAAATTTTGCCCCTAAAGGCTCAGTGATGATAAATCATTTTTTTTACATAAGTTTGGATTGGGATTTTCAATTGTCCTGATTTTCGATCAATGGTTCGTGGCTGAGATAATACATGTATTTAACCATTTTTATTTTTTCAGATTACCGAGCGTTTTGTGACGAAACCGGGCTTAAGAAGCTCTTTGGGCCTACCTGGCCCACTTTCTGGTGCACCGCCTCATTTTGTGTGCCAACCGGTCTGATTTGGTAAAAATGGGCTCGGCCCTATTTTGTGGCCCACCATTGGCATTTTGCCACGTCAGCCCTAAAATAGGGCCACACTCCCATTTGCTTATAAATAGAGCATTGGGGAGTGTGCAAGAGAGGATTTATTTAAGACACTTAGGGAAACTCTTGCCAATTGAAAACTCAACTTAGAAATCAAAGAAAACTAATGTTTCTTTTTGTTCTAAGTTATGATTCATTGATTTTCAATCATAAAAAACCCCAAAGGATCCATTAGAAATCCTAGAAACACATCTATTAAATCTCAATCTCGAATTATTGGATCTAGAACTCAAACCTTTGGGTCTCTTTATCCATTCTTACACAAAACTTTGAGGAAATCTCAAAAAGGTAGTACGTGAGAGCATTCACTTCATTTCTTCATCTTTTTCCTTTTCTTTTTAGTGTTTAAGCACCTTCTTTGAGTCTGGTTGTGAAGGAAACCCGGGATCAACCAAGAGGGGGTCTTTGTGCCTCTGTGGCCCACGACCAATGGTAGTGGCTTACGCCACTTCATTTTAGAATGCCTCTGTTTGACTATGTTCGTGATTTGTTACCTTCCTGATCAAGGAAGGGCCTGACGCCACTATGTATAACGCATGCCACTTCCCCTGTGGTGCTAGGCCCTTCAATTTAGAGGTTCCGAACATCAATAATCAATAAAATGGTCATGATTCGGATATCCAGTGGCAAAGCTCCAACCTTAAGTGATCTGGGATGCGTTCTTGTCCACAAATGGATCAAATAAACATCAATAAATAAGGTTGAGAATAGTGATCGGTGTATTTGTTCATCATTCATGATGAACATCAAGGCCATGAATTCTAACCTTGTTAAAACCTTTAAATTATTGTCTTTTAATTTATGTTCTTTACTTTTGAGCACTTTTATTATTTTGTCCTTTAAATTTATGCCTTTTTAACTTAATGTATTTTGATTATTATTGCACTAACCATTTATTCATTTATTTTGTATTATGAACATGCATCGGTTAATCATTTAGTGCATGAATGAATGTGTAATGTTTGTAGATGTATGATTTTGATTCTGTGATTAATCTTTATGTTGTGTTTATATTGTATGGATGTTTTCATTTTGCTTCGCTTTAATGTTATGTTATGGCAAAATGTAAGAGACCTTAATAGGTCTCATTTATTGCTTGTTTGTAATTAACTAACGGGATTTGGGAAATTTGGAGGGCAATGGATAGAATGTATTTTAGGTTTGGTTTGGACTCTTTTCTCCTCAGCCACCTTCTTTGGATGTTTGATTTTATGTTGTATGTGTCATTAATTTGTATGATTGACATGTTTTCCAAAATTGCATAAAAAAAGCATTTACATCTCCTTTTTTTAGTTAATGGTATTATTGGGTAATTTTGAACTAATGGACTACTAGGAGGCTGGTTTAACTGGGTGATATGGGTGCCTAACACCTTCCCATATCATACCCAACTCTTGGACCCTATCTCTGGTTTAAAACCAAGTTAGTTGATTCCAAAGAATCGACTAATTTGAGAATTTTCTTAATAATGGTGGTGGCTGCTAAAATAAAACGCTTACCAAAGTAAGAGAACCTTTTCCCGAGGATTAACGAATAGTTTATATAAAGAAAATCGATTTATTAAATAAAATCAACCAAGATTATTCGATTTGATTCTTTCCTTATTTTTTTGGAAAAATCTCGCGTACTCAACGCCCTTAATTAGTCACCATAGCCTCAAAACACCGAGCTGAGCACTCTTACCTACCCAAAGCTTTAACTGAGCACCTTCAACTACCAAAGCCTTAAATCAGATCTAAGTACCACAAATTGGAGGCAACACCCTAATTCATACTCAAACACTAACCTAAGTATCAAACCTAATATTGCGTGCTTTAAACCTGACCAAAGCTAAACACTAATCCTTTCTTTTGTCTATTTCTTTCAAAGAACAGGCATGGCTTTTACTACACCTACTGATTTAAGAGAGCTAATGAATGAGATGCTTCAGGAACAAGAGAATCATTTCTGGACTGTGCTTAATAAATAGTAGAACCACCTCTAGAACACCGTTACTGCTTAAAGGGAGACTATACTAGAGGAGGTTAGAACTCTGATGAATGCCAGTCAAAATGGCCCTGTACCTCCTAATCAAGCTAGGGGATCTAATGAACATAACTCTCAACATCATGTCATCCCTTCCATTGGCAATCATACCGCCAATGGGCCAAACCTTGAGGGAGCTACTACCTCTAATGCTACTGTTCCTCTAAATCAGACCAGAGATGACCATGCCTCACCTAAGGTCAGAAAAATGATGGAAAAGATTGATACCTTTGAGAAGTTCCTAAAAAACATTAACAAGTATGAGGACCTAATTGATGTTAACTCTCTTCCTCTTTTCCCGGATGTTAGGCTGCCTTTAAAGTTCAAGATACCTAGCGTAGACAAGTTTGATGGCAAAACTGCCCAAAGACCCACCTGAAAATGTATGTGGGGGCACTGACTCCTCTATGAGTGAACAATGACCTCATTGCTCTAATTTGTTACCTTGGAAAATAATAAGAAGAAGACCTGGGATGAGATCTGCAATGCCTTTAATTAGCAATACCACTATAATATTGAGGTGGACATCATTAGGTAAGACCTTGAGACCACTAAGCAGGTTGCTAGAGAATCCTTCTCCTTATTCCTTATAAGGTGGAGGGAAAGCTTCACAAATGCTCAACAAGCTAATAAAGTAAAAGCAAATTGACATCATTGTCAATAATCTTCTCCCTTCCTACCAAAATCTATTGAGGACCCAATATTTACTAGATTTTTGGGCCTTGATTGCTACTGCTACCAAGATTGAGGACCCAATATTTACCAAATTTTTGGGCCTTGATTGCTACTGTTACCAAGATTGAGGTTGATCCAGTCAGGCCAAATCAAGGATGGTCAGGCTTCCAGCTCCAACTATAGGAGGCCCCAACCTAGTTACCGTATTGTTCCTCTAGCTAATAAAAAAGGTGGTGAAGTGGCTAATCTGACCAACCACCGACAAGTTTCACCTCCTCCTCCTAGAACAATTGCCAGAGATGACATGCATACTTTCACTGATTTGGGAGTCCCTTTGTCCTTCATCTATCAAAAGCTTGTGGAAGATAAGTTGATTCAACCTCTTGAGCCAAGAGCAACTCCAAAACCAATGCCCAAGAACTATAACCTTAATGTTCATCGTGCCTTTCATCAGGGGGCAGGGCACAAGACTAAGTGGAAGACCATAAGGCACAAGATAAAAGATCTTATAGAAAGTGGACAAATTTTACTCGTTCGACCCCAACCGAATATAAACACCAACCATCTGCCACACCACTAACCAAACATACACCTAATGCACCAGGTGCTAGATTCTGACTTGGTGTCCCTTATCCAACCCCTTTATAGTGACATGTGTTATGTGATTGACCTAAATGACATATTAAAGGAAATCAATGTCATAATCCAGAGTAGAAGATAGTACCCCTCTCCTCCTCCTAAAGCTTTGCCTAATCCTACCACCTTGGTCAACGCTTTAGAGAAGATTTTTCTAGGTGTGGTGATTTTAGAATTGATTTTTAGCCAATGTTTCTTAGAATATTATTCAAAAACGCAAAAAGATGGGTGGGTTAGGAGTGGGTTCTTTGCTGGAAAAGAACTTGGCTTTACTGTTTAAGTGGATTTAGAGGTTTAGTGATAATAACAACTCATTATGGAAGAGGTTCATCTCAAGCAAGTACAATGTTCAACCCACCTCGTCTCTTGCTCATCAATTTTCTACCCCTTTTTCTAGCTCTAGCTCTGTTTGGAATTCAATTCACAACATTTTCAACAATGAGAAGTTCACAAGTTAGGTACCATCCAATGTTAAAATTTTTGTTAGTTCCAGTCTAAGAACTAAATTTTGGGTGGATACTTAGGCATGCTTTACTCCTCTATTAGTGTGCTTTCCATTGCTTTACCGTTTGTCTACAATCAAGGATGGTGTTGATACTGATTTTGGTTCTTGGGAAAATGGTTCTTAGGCATGGAATTTTTTCTAGGCTAGACCGCTCCTGGATAGGGATCAAGAGCAATTGAATTCTCTCCTTTAGTGCATTTATCGCACTAAATTGCGCAGGGAGGTTGATGATACACTCATTTGGTTTCCTTCATCTAATGGACTATTTATAATCAAGTCCTGTAATTGGCTTCCAAATGAACCTCCCTCAGATTCAGCTTTTGTGGTTAGGAAATTGCACCACCAAAAGTATAACTTCTTTTTTGGCTTATCCTGCATGATGCTATAAAATCCAAATCTTCTCTTGCTTCCAAAGGTAAATTTCAGAAATCAATGTTGGGTGCTCTTTGTGTCACTTTGATATGGAACCTACATCCCACATTTTTCTTTTCTGTCCCTTTGCATGGAGAATTTTAGTGTAAGTGCTTAGCTTGGAGAGGTTGTAATTTTTGCTTGCTTGGGAATTTAAGTGATTTTTTCCTCCAATAGCCTTTACTTGCCTCGGGTCGATTTCAGTCAAAATTTTTGAAAGCGGTATTTTTTTTCTATTTTATGGACAATTTGGCTTGAGCAGAATAACTCTATTTTCCGTTCTTCTCAATCCCAACCTACGAAGATTTTTTTCTATTAATTTATCGTGCCTTTGTATGGGTTAAATCCTCAATGCCTGAATTCCCTTAGGCCTTAGAGCATGTAATTTCTTCAAATTTGACAATCTTACACTGGAGCTATTCTAAACCTACAAAAAGCCCCTCTTTCTGTTCACCACCACCTGTCAACTCTCTTAAATGGAACGTTGATGGGTCTTCCTTAGATAAACTAGGCCCATCAAGTGTTGGTGGAGTTTTAAGGAACCATTTAGAATATGTCCCTGTGGTTTTTTTTTATGCTCAACTAGTGTGAAAGATTCTGGTAGGTGTTATTTTTATAGTATTTTTAATATAGTTTTTATTAGGATTTTTAGCATTTTTAATTACTCTAATTAGTTTTTATTTATGTTTTACAATAAAACTTTCTTGAATTATATTTCACTTGATTTTGAAAAATTTTGCAAGATTTTTATAGGAAACTAGCCAAAAATGCAAGAGAAGATGTAACACCCACCGACCAATCCCAGAGAACCAGACGGTGGATGCTACAATCGGTGCCGGAGCACCATCTTATGTCACTATAAAAGCTAGATCACAAATTAGAAGTGGTTAAATTTTCAGAAGGAGGCAAGTAATTACCAGTTTTTTTTTTATTAATTTTTATTTTATTTACAAAAATAATGTTTAAGAAAATTCCTAAGAAAATTTCGCAAGAGTTTCCCCTAAAAATGTACTTGCCACAAAGAAAATATACACACTTCCATTTTTTTTTTAAACCCCCAAACCTCCAATTCAACAACATACTACAAGCACTTCTAAATATCCATCAACATACGCCTAATATTCGAAACACATTCTTTTCAAGGAATCTCTAATCATCATACACCAAAAATATAATAAGGTGTTATTTCTTTAAATAATCATAACTCTTAATACATGACAAACTTATTATATCCAACGTTCACAACACAATATTTATATACATGCCAAAAATCACCATTTACAAAATATCCTACCCAAGATGTGATATCTACTCTGATGCTCGTCCTTTGGTCTTGAAGAACACCCTCCGCTCCTAACCTGCGCGTAATAAAAATCAACGCGCTGAGTGGAAGACTCAGTGGTGCTAAATAACCAACAATTTAATTAACAATAGCCAAGGCAAAACTTAAATTACTCAACTATATAAATACCGAAATCGCATTCATTTAATTCAAATACTTTGAAAGCAATGAGAAGATTATAAATACAAATATGTCTTCATTCTTTTATAGCAACAATAAAATTTCATTTTTCATTAAGGCTCATACTCATACAGAATGAACATAAGCAGATTTGATCGTGGCCTATGTTAGCGCCACCCCCATCACATACTCGTGGCCTATGAAAGCACCACCATGGCCTATGAAAGCACCACCCCCATCACACAATCGTGGCCTATGAAAGCACCACCCATCACACAAATAAGCGCGTCCGCCTATTTATAAGGGCTGATAACCCTAGCATATGATCATAGCTTCACAATAAGAAAATCCATCTCATCATACTACGTCTCAATCATGCATAGTAGAGCCTAAATCAAAAGCATTCTTTCACAAAAGCAATATTTCTTAATCAAAACCTCTTCATTTAGTACTCATCAGTTCAAATATTTTACTCAAAACACTATAAATGTATATATACTTAATATAATATAAAAGTACATAAATCAAGAACTTTTCAGCATTGTTATAAACTTGACCTTTGCTGGGTTTTTAACACATAATTTGAGTTATGGGTCTCCAAATTGAATAAAATTAGATTCATTAGAAATCTAAGACAAAATGCTACAAATGTTCAGAAGGGACCACAGCCCAGATCAAAGAGTAAGATAGCAAACAAAAGCTCAGAACACAGACCAACAGATCAGACCTGATTCAGCAGAACCAAGTCCAATGTTTCTTGAATTCCTACTTCACCAAACACTCAAATGAAACCAATCCAGAACGAGAGAATTCTCAAGACACAGGACAACAACTTTTATGAATAACAAAGAACCTAATCATGTCATTATAGTGGTCAAAATGGGCAATGATTTCGGATATACTGGTAAGACACCATAACAGAACCAGTTTTGGTATTTAAATCATAAGTTGAGCTATAAGTACTGGAATTAGACATAAAAATATGTTTTGGAAAGCTAAGAAATAGAGCTGAAACTTTCATGAAGAAGTCAGAAACAGATGGGGAGTATAAAGGGGTCGAAAATGAGTTCTAATCTCACGGCAGAACATATTCAGCAAGTTAACCAATACATACAAAATTCCCAAAATTCATTCAAAAGCCTAACCATGTAAAAACAACTTAAACAAGTGAAAGTATAATTGCACTAACCTTCAAACCAAGCTTTAACAAGCTCAAGCTTTGGTCTTGCCCTTATCCTTGGTGGAAGGCTCTCCACCCTCTACATGTAAGACACTCAAAATCAAACAAAGAAAACACAAACAAAAGAAGAAGTGGAGCATGATTTAGCATGTATATGCTAAAGAAAACTCTAAACCCCAACATAAATACCTTATCCAAAATCACTTACCAAGTAGGGAAAATCACCAAATTCCTTGAAATTAGTCACCAAATATTACTTCTCTAGCTTCAATCTCTAATATGTCTTAATTAACTCAAGTTGTATGGGTGATTTTGATGTGTTTACTAAGGAAAAATTGAAGAAGAAGAAGAAGAAGAAGAAGAAGAAGAAGAAGAAGACGTAGGAAAAGAAGAAAAAGGATAGTGTTGCCCAAATAATGGAGGTGATAATGATTTACTCCATAAAAATTGGATGGCTAGGATTGAATGTAAATCTAATCTAATGGCTACAAATATTCTCCAAATTAAATTCCTTCAAAATATTATGTAACACAACAAAATTCTCAAATTTACTCCATAAAAATAATTCTTCGAAGTTCCTTAATTAATCTAACACCATTTCAAATTTCATCCACACAACTATTGCCTCTAATTTCCTTCATTAATATCACACCTTAAGTCACTACGCACTAATTCTCTAAAATTCTCCAAAAATATTCATTACTTACTTTCTACCCATACAACCCATGCATGCATGCTCCAAAAATGTGATAGAACCTATTACCTATATATAATAATTTTTCTGGACCAAAATAATACCGACTCCCGGACCGATAGTACTATTCACAGACAGATAAACTACTATTGCAACACAGGAAAAATAGGGCGTTACAGCTCTTTCCCCCTTAAAGAATTTCGTCCTCGAAATTCACCTGAATTAAATAACTGAGGATGCTGTTGTCTCATAATGTCTTCACTTTCCCATGTAGCTTCCTCGGTCTTATGGTTTCTCCAAAGAACCTTTACCAAAGGAATTCTCTTATTCCTTAGCTCCTTGACTTCCCTAGCAAGTATCCTCACTGGTTCTTCCTCATAAGTTAAATCTTGATCAATAGTAATAGATTCCACTGCTATCACATGTGATGGGTCGGACCGATACCTTCTCAACATAGATACGTGGAAAACATTATGTATCCTGTCCAGGTCTGGTGGTAAAGCTAGTCTATAGGCTAATGGACCCACACGCTCAATAATCTCATATGAATTCGACAAGTCGAATGTACTTCTCCCAACTACCCTCAAACTCAATAACACAAGCTCGTAACATATCCTCCAAAATCTGAATAACCCGCTCTGACTGACCATCTGTCTGAGGATGAAAAGCTGTACTATTGCAACACAGGAAAAATAGGGCGTTACAGAAGATCAATTGTCAAAGACTTCCAGTAACTAGCACCCCCAGGGTGTGCTACCTAGCACCCCCATACTACTCTGCAAGAGTTCAACTTGAGCCGGAATTTCATATTAAGCTCGTGCTACCCATATGAAGATATTGTGGGATGTACCTTATTAAAGCTGAAGTCCTATTTAGACGCTGGGAGAGTCTTAATTGAGAAGAAATACAAAGTCTAAATATTTTCCTATTTCCAAAAGATTTTTTTACTTAATAAAGATTCACTTTCCTAAACGAACACGAAGATATTCCAGAAAATCTATATAAAGAGAGAGACTAGCCATGATTGGGGGCGAATCTATTCATTCTATATTCCATCTCTTGTTTTATTGTTTTCTACATAATTTTCTCTCTCTTTAAGACTTCAAGTATTCAAGTTGGTGTCAAGATTCAAGAAAGCCGCTCAAGCCAATCGTTGACTAGTTTTTATTTCTAAACTCTCTTCTTGTTTTATTTTCAATATTCATGTTGATTATGAGATTATTTTTAAGTTTTAATTGAGTTTGATTTAATTACTATGTCGAACTAAATTCATATACTAGGGATATGATGTAGCTTTCGATTCTAATTTATAATATTAGATTTGTTTTTCCTTGTTCATGATATAATTTATTATTGAACTTAATGCGTCCAGGCAGAGTTTCTCTCTTGGATTGATTTATTTCATTAATCACTATCGAGAGAAGGGTTTTTGATATGAAAAAACGTAATAAATTATATGAGACTAATAACTTGATGCAGAAGCTATATGATTTGACTCATGGGGGTTTTCATAAGTTAACGACCTTAGGTTATGAATTCACAAACAAACCATTAAACTTGGTGATTCAATTCATGTTTGATTGCGCTATTGGAAGATAAGTAATTGTTAAAATCTTTGTGATTAAAGTAACTATTGTGTTTCCTAGTTTAGGTTTATTCCTAATTAGTGTAAAAATTGTGTTTCCTAGTTTAGGTTTATTTCTATTTAGATTACTTCTTATATTGGAATAATTTTTTGTATATATATAGCGGAGTAGAGGTTGAAAAATATAACACAATTGAAAGAAATAGAACACATTCTTTCCTTTAATTTCTACAGTAATTAGACCGGGTTAAAATAGCTAACAATACATCGGAAGAGCTTGTTAGTGATTTTAGGGTTGTTTCCCCTACTTGAATAATTAAAATTGATTATCAAATTAATAGAATAAATCGGATAGAATTGTTAAGTCAAAATCCCTAATAGCTTTTAACCCTTGATTTCTTTTCAACAATTACTTGTTTGAGTTCTTTTTAATCACTTTGTTTTATTCTTTCAATTTAATTTCTTAATATTAGGTTAACACCATTTTGGTACTTAGCAATCCTCGTGGAAACGATATTCTACTCACTCTTTATTACTTGTTTGCGATTTCGTACACTTACAAAAAAGAAGCCTGTCAAGTTTTTGGCGCCGTTATCGGGAATTGGCATTACTAATATCAATACCAATGCTGCAAAGGTTTTAACAATTTTGAGAGCCCTCAATTTCTCTTATATGGAAGGTTTGTGTAATTCTAATCTAATCATCGAGTCGGACTCCTCCAATGCTATTTCTTGGGTCACTTGTGCTTCTGCCACTCCTTGGACTCTTTAGGACGAGATTCACGACATCTGGGCTCTATCTTCCAAGTTTGTTAAAGTGGATTTTCTACATATTCCCTGATCTGCAAATGCGTTTGCTGACTGTCTAGCAAAATAGGTTATCTCCCATGCAATTGACTTTTTCGCAAACCTTTCTCCTTCTGTGCAACCTTCGATGTGAATAGTTGCCTCTGCTTCAGTTTTGGCGTTGCTGGGATCTGTTATTGGTTCACTGCTAAGCTTGCTTGTTTCGTTTGTTTATGTTTTGCTTGTTTGGGCATACTCTGAGGTGCTGAGATTGCTTTTGATTATAGTTTTTCAGCTATCCTGTTTTTCCTAGTCACAATGAGATTGTTTTTGTTGCCCAAGACGCTCATGTGTGTAAATACTTTTCTCTACCTTTTAATAATATTGATCCTCGCTTATCCAAAAAAAAAAAAAAAAAAAAAAATTGGCATGTATAATTTAAGACTATTGGAGAATGTACTTATTATGAGATCTACGTGTGGAATTTGTATTAGAAGCTTGTATAAGTTTATTAATTATGGGTTGTGAAATATTAAGTTGTGAAAATGAAATTCAAGTTACTTATGTATAAATGGTTATGGAAATTGCTTTGAAGAATATTTATGACTATGAGTGTCTTATGAGAATGATACGGTTGTTAATGAATAAAAGGGCATATGCATGTATAATAATTGAGATTGAATTGAATCTGATTATATTGGAGTTGTTGGTTGAGGATTTTGAATTATGAGTATTTTGAATTCCAGGTTTTTAATAAGTCCAGTTTTTAGGGGAGACTCTTACAATTTTTCTGTAAGATTTTCCAAAATATTTTCTAAGTTAAAATTTAAGACTTACTGGACTAGTGAATGCTTAATCACTCTTAATTCATATATTAGTTTTAGGTATAATCGGTTAGCTAGAACGGTGCCTCTTGCACCGAATGTGGCATCCACCGTCTAATTCTTCAGGACCAGGCAGTGAGTGTTACAAAATTTTTTTTAGGAAAATACTTTTTATTTTTTATCTTAATTAGTTGTATGATTTCGAGTATGTTTAATAATAATTTCTTCAACTTGTCTCTATAACTTTTATGCTTAAGAATGAAAGATCAATATTTATTATTATTATTATTGTTATTATTATTATTTTGCCTTTTTTTTTATCTGTTTTGCTTGTTAGGATAGAAGATTAAAAAGAAATCACTTGTTAGGATAGAAGATTAAAAAGAAATCACTTAACTATTGAAGTTATATAAGAAAGTAAACATTTACATAATTGATTTACAAGGAAAAGAAAATAAACATTAAATTCAATAAATATATTTAAAATAACAAATGAAGTTAATAAGATAACATCTAATAAACTAAATTAAATTTGGTTCATTCAGAGAATCCAACTATTCAAAAAATCTAATAAGTTAAAAAAAAATACATTTAATAAATTAAAAGAAATTTAGATATCTTATCAATTATATTTAACATGATATTCTTCTTTAAATTCTAATTTTATTCTCTAAATATTAAAAAATTATATCTAATAATTATATTTTAAAATTAATATCCATTTATAGTAATATCTACATCTATATTTTAATTTGAATTTTAAATTTTTTTTATTGGATCACTTAAGATAGGTTAAAAATTATTACTTTCTCACAAAAAAGTTAAAAATTATTACTTATTTAAAATAATTATCTATATTTATATTGATTTTTTTTTTGTTTTTTTTAGAATGAAAAATTGCCTTGAATTAATAAGATTCAAACAGAACAAGAGGAACAATAGAAGAAGGGACTTCTTTTATCCACACAGAGGAGTCAAAAGAAAATGGTGCATGTTTAGACAACTCGTGTGCCACCTGGTTGCCACCTCTACGCACACGGACAAAACTAAAATGAGTAAAACTAGAAATCAAACTAAACAAAGATAAAAACATAGTCCCATAATATGTACCAGGGACATATAGAGAGCAAACAAGGTGTACAATAGCCAGTGCATCAGAATCAAGGATGATAGAATAGAACCCTGCTCTAACATAGATCGTAGACCGAATACAGCAACTTCAACCTCTGCATGATCAGCGAATAAGTTCAGCGGTAACCTACAACTACCAGTAGCTACACTTCCCCCCTGTGGTTTTTAGCCACGAAACCGAGACCACAACCTTGCCCATTAAAGACAGAAGCATCAGTGTTTACCTTCACCAAGTGAGGATGAGGAGGGGCCCACTTATTAATAATCTAAGACACTGAAACCTGTGGGATCGAGGAATCATTTGCAGCAAGAAAGTCATGGAGGCACCCCAGTCCCATAGAAACATTTTGCGACTCAGAGAGTTGCTTGCTCTGAAATAATTTTGCATTACGAGCTTTCCAAATTGACCATAGAACTTCCACTCGTTCATTCGCAAAGGACTTGAGCAAATTGAAGAACCATTCCATAAAAGACAAATCAGGCGACAAAGAGATATCAAGACGCAGTGGGCACGACCGCCAAATGAGACTAGCAACAACACAATCCCTCAGAATGTGAACCACAGACTCAGAACTGTTACCACAAATAGGATAGGCTGGGTCAATATCCATTTCTCGAACCGAAAGCTGATGTTTGCAAGCTCGAAAGACCAGATGCTTCACTTTTGCAGGAACACGTTGCTTCCATAGCTCACTCCATACACCATCAGATCTGCCTTAAGAAGAAAAGCCTTGCATATGAGCCTGGAACTCCAGAAAATAAAGATGGTAGCCAGATTTAACTGAATATTGGCCATCCTTAGAGAGGGACCAAATTAAAGAGTCTCGACGCCTATGAATATAAAGGGGAATAGAGAAAATCTGCATAGCATCCTGTGGTGAAAAAATAGCATTAACAAGATTAGAATTCTAGGACAATGAATCAAAATTAATGATTCTTTTAACAGTAGCATTCTCATGTAGGAGATAAACCGGAGACGACACTTGATGATTCAAGCCACTAGGCAGCCACTTATCCCTTCAAATACCAATATCAGCACCATTACCAACACGCCATCTACTACCTCTTTCAATAATCCATTTAGCTTCAAAAATGCTTTTGCAGACATAACTAGGGTGAAAACCCCAATAAGAATCAAGAAAACAAGGAGTCGGAAAGTACTTGGCTTTGAGAACCCGAGCTACTAGAGAATTCGAAAACTTAATTAGTCGCCATCCTTGCTTTGCCAAAAGAGTAATATTAAAAGCATGGAGATCATGAAAACCAATACCACCCTTATTTTTAGCAAAACACAGCTTGTCCCAAGAAGACCAGCGGATACGTCTCTCTTCTTTTTGTTGCCCCCACCAAAACGAGGCCATGGAGGACTCGATTTGCTTACAGGTTTCAAGGGAGAAGAGGAAGCAGCTTATCGAGTAGCTAGGAATAGCTTTGGCAACCGCCTTCAAAAGGATTTCCTTACTTGCTCGAGACAACGTCTTTTCTTTCCAACCCTCTAATTTGTGACCAACCCTATCAGAAATCGACTGAAAAACCACTTTCTTATCTCCTTCCAATAACTGCTGGCAAACCCAAATATTTCGAATGACGATCAATTTCCTTAACCCGCAGTCAGAACTTTACAAAATTCCTGAATATAGACCGAAGCACTAGGACTAAAAGAAATCTCCGATTTCTCAAAATTAATCTTTTGTCATGATGGCCGTTCATAGTCCAAGATGATTTTGGCCACAGCTTCTACTTCTAGAATAGTCGCTTGACCAAAAATTAAGCTGTTGTCTGCAAAGAAAAGGTGTGAAACAGCCGGAGCGACGATAAACTCTAGCACCATGAAGCAATCAAGCATGTTCTGCCTTACGAATGAGACCTGAAAACACGTCAACACATAACAACAAAAAGGTAGGGCGATATAGGATTCCCTTGACGGAGAACCTTGTGAGGGAAAAAAAGTGTCTTTAGGTTCGCCATTAATAATCAGAGAGTAGGAAACAGAAGACACACACTTCATGATCAAATCCACCCATCTCAAATTAAGACGCATCTTAAGTAAAATATTATGCGGAAAATGCCATTTCACTCTATCATAGACTTTACTCATATCCAACTTAAAAGCAAACATACACCTACCTGAATGCTTATTTTTTAGGAAATGGAAAGTTTTAAGATTAACAAGTGCATTATCAGTGATATGTCTACACGTAACGAAAGGAAACTGAGTGTCATTAATAATAGAGGGAAGAATACATTTAAACCTATTAGCCATTGATTTAGTGACTAATTTAAAGATGATGTTACTGTTAGACTATGTACTGATGTATATTTTGGCTATGTAAATTGAGTTAGTGGTATATTTGTAATTACATAATACTACACATGTATATAAGCTTATTCTAAAGGAATACATGGAGTGGGATTTCCTATATGGTATCAGAGCACGCAATTTCAAGCCGCTCTCTCTAAACCCTAGTTCTTTTCTTCATCTCTATCTCTTTTCTTCTCTTTTCTAAACCATGGCAGGCAAGCATGATTTTCATCCAGCCCTTGCTGTTAACAATATCCGAAATTTTATTCCAATCATTCTTGAGACTGAAAAGGGGCAATATTCCTCTTGGGCGGAATTGTTCAAAATTCATTGTCGTGCCTATAAAGTTCTCGATTTCATTATTCCACCCTTGTCATCTGATAAAGACAAGGAATCTTCTACGGCTACTGAAGTCGATCCAAGACTGCGGTCTCAATTGGATGCTACAGTTCTTCAATGGATTTATGGGACAATTTCTGTTGATCTTCTCAATATTATTTTGGAAACGGATTCCACTGCTCAAAATGCTTGGGATCGTCTGAAAGGTATTTTCCAAGACAATAAGAATTCTCGTGCCTTATATTTGGAAAACCAATTTTCTCATGTTTTGTTGGACGATTTTCCAAATATTTCTGCTTATTGTCAAGAGCTCAAAATGCTCTCCGATCAGCTTTCAAATGTTGGTGCCCCTGTTTCAAACCAACGCCTTGTTCTTCAATTGATTGCTGGATTAAATGAGGCTTATGATGGTGTAGCAACCATAATTCAGCAAAGTGACCCGTTGCCTCTCTTTTATGAAGCACGATCAAAATTGATTCTTGAAGAAACACGCAAGGCTAAGGAGGCTGCCACTGCTTCTGCTGCCACTGGCACTGCACTTTTTACTACAGGTGTTACTGAGGAAAATCCTTCTTCTTCTCGTGTTGCTCTTTCAGACAACACCAATACTGCTCCTCGTAATTATACTGGGCAACGTAGAGGACAGTCTCGCAACACTAATAATTGTCGCGGGAGAGGCAATAATGGACGCGGCAGAGGACGAAATAATAATCGCAATCAGAATTCTGGCTCCAATCGACAAGGAAATAATCAATCAGGTGGGCAACGATTTAACAATAATTTTTCTCATCAGCAACAACCACCTTATTATCCTTGGTCGGCTTATCCTCCTTGGCCTGCATGGGGGCAGCAAGCTTGGGCTGTTCCTCCACCATGTCCTTATCCAACCACTGCTTGGGCACGCCCATCTGCTCGTCAACCTGGCATAATTGGTTCTCGTCCACCGCAGGCCTATACTGCTCAAGCAT
The DNA here is from genome assembly GCF_041381405.1 of Jatropha curcas. Taxonomy (NCBI): domain Eukaryota; kingdom Viridiplantae; phylum Streptophyta; class Magnoliopsida; order Malpighiales; family Euphorbiaceae; genus Jatropha; species Jatropha curcas. The sequence continues at coordinate 22,517,674 of NC_143158.1, read as the reverse complement.
CTTCTTCTGGCTATGCACCTACGGACATTGATGCTGCTATGCAAAGTATGTCTCTCAATCCACCTGAAGAACCTTGGCTCATGGACACAGGAGCTACCTCGCATATGACATCTTCTTCGGGTACTCTCTCGTCTTATTTTAATTTGAGCAGTAAAAATAATGATGTTATTGTTGGTAGTGGACAGAAAATACCAATTGCAGGATATGGGCATGCTTACCTTAAACCACCCCACCTTCCTTTATGTTTATCTAATGTTCTCCATGCACCAAAAATAATTAAAAATCTAGTCTTTGTCCGTCGTTTTACTATTGATAATCATGTCACTGTTGAGTTTGATCCTTTTGGGTTTTCTGTGAAGGATTTATGGACGGGGAGTCTTCTCATGCGATGTAATAGCGTTGGGGATTTATATCCCATAACTAGCAGTTTTCCTTCAAGTCTCTCAAAGTCTTCACCATTGGCTTTTGTTACCTTGTCCGCTGATTTATGGCATCGTAGATTGGGGCACCCGGGACCTCCTCTTTTACAATATCTTCATAGAAATAAATTCATTGATTGTAATTTTTCTTTTTCTAATAGTTGTCATTCTTGTGTTTTTGGGAAACAAGCTCGATTACCTTTTTCAGATTCCAATTCTAATACTCTTATGCCTTTTGATATTATTCATAGTGATGTGTGGACTTCCCCTATATTGAGTTCTGCTGGTCATAAGTATTATGTTTTGTTTCTTGATGATTATACCGATTTTTTGTGGACTTTCCCATTAAGCCGAAAATCACAAGTCTTCCAAATTTTTCAATCATTTTCTGTGTTCATCGAGACCCAATTTGGTAGGAAAATTAAGTGTTTACAGTGTGACAATGGCAAAGAATATGATAATAATCAATTCAAACAATTTTGTCATGTGAATGGTATGAGTTTTCGATTTTCATGTCCTTTTACATCCTCTCAAAATGGGAAAGCCGAACGAAAAATCCGCACCATAAATAACATGGTTAGAACATTACTTTCTCAATCTTCCATGGCTCCTTCTTTTTGGCCTCATGCTTTGCAAATGGCTACTTATTTGATCAATATTGTTCCTCACAAAAATTTTAATTTTTCATCTCCTACATCTCTCCTTTATGGCCGGGTTCCATCTTACAGTCATTTACGAGTTTTTGGGTGTTTGTGTTTTCCTTTGTTTCCCTCTCCTACTATTCATAAACTCCAACCTCGTTCTACATCTTGTGTTTTTCTTGGTTATCCGCCTAATCATAGGGGTTACAAGTGTTATGATTTGTCCACAAACAAAATCATTCTTTCTAGGCATGTTTCTTTTGATGAGTCAATTTTTCCCTTCGCTTCCGTCAAACCTCAGTTTCCGTCTACCTATCACTTTTTGGATGACAGTGTTCATCCCTTATTACAATATCATTTACAAAACTCCACATCTTCTCCACCTCCATTGTCATCTTCTCCTTCACCTATGGTCACGCAACCCGTCCCATCTGAAAATGTTTCTCCATAGCCACCACAACCTGTTACATCACCACCTCCTCCTGCTCCAGTCCGAACCATGACCACCCGCAGTATGCATGGCATCACCCGTCCTAAGAAGCATTTTAATTTGTTTGCTTCTTCGTCTTCTTTCACCCTACCTAATAGCCCACTTGCTGCCCTAAACGATCCAAATTGGAAGGCTGCCATGATTGATGAATATGCTGCTTTAATTAAAAATAAGACGTGGGAGTTGGTACCCCGTCCTACCAATGCTAATGTGGTTCGGTCTATGTGGGTTTTTCGCATCAAAACTAAGTCTGATGGTTCTTTTGAGCGATACAAAGCTCGTCTTGTTTGTGATGGCAGATCCCAACAGGTTGGTGTGGATTGTGATGAGACTTTCAGTCCAGTTGTTAAACCGGCTACCATTCGCACTGTCCTCAGTCTCGCTGTTTCAAAACGGTGGTGTATAAATCAACTGGATGTTCAAAATGCATTTCTGCATGGAAATTTAAGTGAAACAGTCTACATGTATCAACCTTTGGGATTTAAGGATTCGACACATCCAGATTATGTTTGCCTCCTTCGCAAATCTTTATACGGTTTAAAACAAGCTCCACGAGCTTGGTACCAAAGGTTTGCTGATTATGCTCTTACTATTGGTTTTATTCACAGCAAATCTGATCATTCACTTTTCATTTATAGCAAGGGGACTGATTTGGCGTATCTTCTGCTCTATGTTGATGACATTATTCTCACCACTTCTTCAGAAAAGCTTCGGCTATCTATTATATCTTTGCTGTCTTCAGAGTTTGCCATGAAAGACTTGGGTCCTTTGAATTACTTTTTGGGCATCTCTGTTCACCGAAACTCCTCCGATTTATTCCTTTCTCAGTGTAAGTATGCTGCAGAAATTCTTGACAGAGCAGGCATGTCTAGTTGCAAATCTGTCTCGACGCCTGTTGACACCAAGCCGAAACTCAGTACTGATTCTGGTTCTTCATGTGATGATCCTCTCTTATATCGTCGTCTAGCTGGTGCACTTCAATATCTCACATTCACTAGACCGGATTTGTCTTATGCTGTTCAACAAATTTGCTTACATATGCACAATCCAACAACGGCTCATATGAGTGCTTTGAAGCGAATTTTGAGGTATCTCAAAGGCACTCTTTCTTATGGTTTGCACCTTTCGAACTCCCCTTTTTCATGTCTTACAGCTTACTCCGATGTTGATTGGGGTGGTTGTCCTGATACTAGACGCTCCACTTCTGGCTATTGTGTTTTTCTTGGTGATAATATGATATCTTGGTCTTTTAAAAGACAACCGACATTATCACGCTCCAGCGCTGAAGCTGAATATCGTGGAGTCGCTAATGTTGTTGCAGAATCTTGTTGGCTTCGCAATTTACTATTGGAGTTAAAGGTGCCGATTAGCTTAGCCACATTGGTCTACTGTGATAATGTTAGTGCAGTTTATTTGTCTAGTAATCCGGTACAGCATCAGCGAACAAAGCATATAGAGATGGATATTCATTTTGTGCGTGAAAAGGTTGCTCGTGGACAAGTCAGAGTTCAACATACTCCATCCCGATTTCAGGTGGCCGATATTTTCACAAAAGGCTTACCACGAATCCTGTTTGATGATTTCAGATCCAGTCTTTGCGTTCGTGAAGCTCCCGCTCTGACTGCGGGGGAGTGTTAGACTATGTACTGATGTATATTTTGGCTATGTAAATTGAGTTAGTGGTATATTTGTAATTACATAATACTACACATGTATATAAGCTTATTCTAAAGGAATACACGGAGCGGGATTTCCTATAGTTACAAAGGCTAATAGGTCTAAAATTCTAGGTAAATTCTGGATTTTTAATTTTAGGAATCAAAGAGATGAAAGTATGATTAATAGATGCTGGAGACTCATTGGCATTAAGAAGAGACAAAACTTTATCTTTAACATCCCTACCAACAATATGCCAAAAGGTTTGGAAAAAAATAGGAGACATATCGTCATGATCCTGAGCAGAAGTAAGACGCATTTGTTTGAGAGCAAGACAAATCTCTTCTCTGGAGAAAGGACGAAGCAAAATTCCATTCATCTAATCCAAGATTGATTTATCTATAGAGTCTAGGACATCAGTATAATCAGGTGGATCCACAGAAGAAAAGAGACCTGTAAAGTATATAGTCATGATTGAATCAATATCCTTTTCATTAGTATATAATATCTCACCCTTATCCCTAATGGAATCAATAGAGTTCTTCTTCTGTCTAAAATTAGCTTTATAATGGAAAAAAGTAGTATTTTTATCCCTTCCTTAAGCCATTGAAGTCTAGACCTTTGAGCCCACATAAGTTCCTCTCTAGCAAGTAATTCCTTTATTTGAGAATCAATACATTTTTGACAATTCACATTTTCAACTGAGTGGTGCCTACTTTGTAAAATCGCCAACTCTTCCAGCAATATATGAAGGGATTTCGACACATCCAAACCTGCTTAACTCCCATCATTTCAAATGCTTACCAAAAGCAGTGATTTTATTCTCGAGTAAACTCGGACTAGGAATTGAATCTACAGACTGCCATGCCTCTCTCACCGCATCATGCACAGATTGATCACATAACCGCATTTGTTCAAACCGAAATGGCCATTTCTTCCTAGTTCTCGAAATCTTACACATCCATGTCGACTTAATCGGATAATGATCAGAACCAGAACGGGTAAGGTTTGCAATTTTGTAAGATGGAAATAGAAGAAACCAGTCCACCATCCGAACAAATCTATCAAGCCTTTGTATAATATTCTCCCCCCTTGCCCATTGCTCCAAGTAAACCTGAAATTAGTAAGGCCAAGATCAGTGAGATTACATAATCAATACAATTACAGAAACCCACCAATTTCCTAGGATCCTTATCCCGACCACCCAATTTCTCAAATTGAAACATAACTTGATTAAAATCCCCACCCACCACCCATGGTAGAGAGGAATTATTTTAAAGAAGATCCAACAAACTCCAAGAATGATGTCACAAATGATCTTTAGGTCCACCATAAAAACAAGTAAAACGCCGTTTATTTTCAATTTCAACATCAATGTGGTGCAAAGAAAAGGAAAGTAAAGAAATTGCCACAGAACTCTTCCACATCAGACTTAAGCCACCTCTTCTACCATTCACTACTGCACAGTCCACATCAACCCCATTAAAGAAACCACATTTATTACGAACAGCCTGCATCTCATGACCAAACAACTTTGTCTCCATCAAAAAGACAAAAGTGGGATCTTCCAGCTTAAAAAGTTGCTTGACTGACCGAACTGCATGAGGGTTCCCAAGCCCTCTGCAGTTCCATACTAAATAACTCATGGCTTCCGACAGTATTGCCTAGCAGCCACTGCCGATATCTCAAAGTTCTGGTCAAATTGTTTTAAAAGCAGAACCTTCCTTTTCTTAGGGGATCCAAGAACCATCAAATCCAAGTCATTATCCTTCCTTTTTCTTGAAACCATTTCTACCTCTGTCATATAAATATTGGATGAATTTCTAACTGGGTGTTTCCAGGTGGACAGAATATTAGGAGTAGAAGGGGTATTCAAAGGGGGATGCTGGTCAGGAATTGGGAGTTGTTCAGGATAGTTTAGAGCTGGGTACTGTAGTAACGGGGTCAATAACAGGGAGCTGATGGGTAGAGACATAATCAAAATCAAGAATCAAGGGATGATGGGTGAGGGGCGTTAGCACAAGGGGGAGTTTAGGATTAGAAGACTAGTCCTTCTAGGTAGATGGAGAACTGGATATAACGGACTTAGTGGAGGTAACTTTTTTATTCAAAAATTTAGAGGTACGAGAAAAACCTGGAATATTAGAAGCAGAAATAGTGGAGCTCCCGCTAGTGAATTGGAACGGACCATCCTGCAGAGGAATATTTTTTTTTTATATTAGTTTTAGATTTGACAGTTTAATTTTATTTTTGCATTCATTTATTTATAACTAGATAAAGATTCGTACTTTGCACGAATTGCTTTAATAGCTCGTAATTTATAATTTATAAATTATCCGTATTTATAATATATAAATTTATAAATTATATTTATTATATTATTATAAGATATATTTTTTCACGGTTTGCTTTATCAAACTGCCATATGGCATGTGTGAATTCAAAAGAGTAATTCGTTTGAAAAATCCTAATCTTTGCGTTTTCTTTCAATTGCATCCCGTTTTGACCTTAATCCCTAACACCCCAATTTCATAGTTCAGTATTAATTCAACTCCAATTGAAATCAGGGTCTAAAAAAATACTAAACAATTCACCTATGGGACCTAGAGACTGGCACAAGGGTTAAACTGACTAACCCATTAATCCACCCAAAAAACGACGTCGTTTCCACTTCAGAAAAAGAAAACCCTAAAACAAAAAAATAACCCACCATTGCTTCATCCTCCTAACTACGGGAAACAAGCACCACGAAGAAAACAAAAAACCAGCACCATGGTACTTGACAGTTCAATCTTCGAAACAATATTTCCCTCTCGTTATTCCTTCACTATCCCTCACCCAACTCCTTCGAATTATCATTCTCAATTCACCTATCGAACCAATTGAGTCACTGCTGTTTTTGTCGCTCAAGGTCGTGAATCTGATTGGATTTTTTCCACCAAGTTCGATCATCTCCAACTTCTCCTTTCCTCTCTTAGATTCTCACGCCTCATATTGATTGGCAAAAACACCATCAATGCTCCTAATTCTCTCTTGATTTACCATAAGAAAGATAGATATGCAGTTTGCAGAAACCCTTGCAAATAGCTCAAAATCACTCCTTATGGCTTTGTCTCCTAAAGTTTCTATTCAAAATAGGATTTTTTGACATACCCATTTTAGATTATGAAAATATTTGATTTCTAGTTGGTAACTTAATCCCAAATCTAGTTTTCCTCTCTTAGGATTTTGGGTAAAGGGCGAAGCAATCGTAGGTGTTTTTAGTTTTAGGGTTTTCTTTTTCTTAAGTGGAAACGACGTTGTTTTTTGGGTGGGTTAATAGCTTAGTTAGTTTAACCCTTGTGTCAGTCTCTGGGTCCCACAGGTAAATTGTTTAGTATTTTTTTAGACCCTGGTTTCAAATTGGGGTTCAATTAATACAAACCTTGGAAATTGAGGTGTCCAAGGGATTAAGGTCAAAATGGGATGCAATTGAAAGAAAACACAAAGGTCAGAGTTTTTAAAATGAATTACTCGACTTCAAAATAAAGAAATAGACGTCAATTATGAAAATAAATATTATAATTTTGATGATTATTATCATAAAAACAAATATTATAACCCACAAGATTTTCCAATTGGACCTCCATTTTGGTCTTTTACTTTCCGTTGTTGCAATATTTGTGCAATAGGCTTCAAAGCTTTGTTTTTTTTCTTAGCTGTAGATGCATGCTTCACATGCTTCTCAGCTTCCTCCATGTAATAATTCCATAAGAAAGATAGTCATTTACAAAGACAATGAATAATTTAAATCTACCAAATAAAAAAGACACTTAAACTTAAATCTCAAGCTCCTGCCTCCCCTTCTGTTTATGTAACACTATCATTATGGGAATTTTACAATCATCAACTGGATATCAATCTCGAATCTGTAATAGAAACAAAATAAATTCAAGAAACTATCAAAATAATAATAGGCAACTTAATTTGAGATTTTTCCTTTATATCCATGGCAATAAAAAATTTGAATTAAAAAAAAAAAAGAAAATATTGTAGGGAGAGGCCCGCATATTGCATGGATTATTTTATTAATTTGTTATTTTAAATTGATTAGATGTTACTTTTCATTGCACATATAAAATTAAATCCTACAACTTCAAAGAATAAAAAGCAGCAAATAGAAAACTTATAAAAGATACACACAAATATATATAGTAAATAAATACATACAATATCACGCTCTAAACAATAAGCATTACTTATAAATATAGATATGTATAATTACAAATTTGAAAGACATATGATAAAATTCCATCTATATATATAGATGGGTAAAAGTAGATAATTATTCTAAATAAAGGACACAAAAAATAAACAATTCAATATAAAACTAAAAAATAATAAATATTCAAATATAAATATAGTTAATTATTTTAAATAAATAATAATTTTTAAACATAAAAAGTATTTTAAATGATCAAATAAAAAAAATAAAAATTTAAAATTGAAATATAGATATAGATTATTATTGTTAATGAATATTAATTTTTAAAATATAATTATTTGATATAAATGATAATAAAATTTAAATAATAAAAATATTATTTTAACTATAGGTAGGTGTAAATGTTCACTTTGCTATATATATATTAACTTTAAATAAAGAGATCAATAAATAAATAAATAAAGTAAATAAATATAAATTATACTTATATTTCTCTACCCAATTTTAGTGAAACTTTCTCAAAATTTAAATATTCAAATCATGCAATTTGCTGACTTAATAAATTGTAGAAAAATATATATATGATTACGTGAATTAAAAAATTATAAATAATTAAAATTTACATATATATGAAATAAAGCAACGAATAAAAAAATTTACAATTTTCTACAATCTACTAAAAATATAATAAATTAAAAAAATACATAAATGGAATAATAGTTATCTTTTCTTTTTCTTCATCTCATCGACATAATATTTCTCATACATGCATAATAAAGAGAAGAGAAATCACAGGATGCACAGAAAAAAAAGAGAAACCATAAAAATTGCACAAAAAAATTAAAAAATCTGAAATGTAAAAAAAGGGAAAAAAGAGATCAAATAATTAACATTACTTGAGTTGAAGAAAATGAATTAGCATTATTTGAATTGAAATAAAGGAATTAAAATTTTTTTAAATTTTAATTTCGAAATTCAAACCCGGCCCAGACAGAAGCCTATATATAGTTACTACGCATACGATGTTTGGTTGCTCAAAACGTAAAACTGACGCATCCCTCTCCTTGCCTTCTCTCAATTGCGTCACAGTGATCGTCGATCGATCATATCGTCACAGGATTTCTTGAACTTGATCTGCCTTCTGTGATTTTTATATACTCAGGTTTGCTTCTTAATTGAACGTGTCTCTGCAATCTGTGTTTACGGGTTTCTTTTTCATTATCCACCATTAATGGATTGCGAAGAAGCTCTGATCGTCAAGGAATCGGTTACGGTGATGATGATTATCAAACTTGGCTTATTTGCTTGTCCTTGGTGGATTTTTAGGATTTCCTTTTCAGATATATTTTTATTTTCATTAGCTTTTGCCGTAGGATCGGCGATTGGATATCGAATTTCTGGGTTATGTCTGGTTGCGGATTAGGGGGTTAGAGCATCGATTGTCTCGTTCTGGTTTGATAATGGCGATTTTTGGATTTTGATGGTGTGGAATCAAGAGATAATGAAGATCTCATTTCATCATGTGGATATCATATGGGTTTCTGGCTTTTATCTGGCTGATCTCTGTCTAGCTTTTCTCTTAGGGTTCGTTATGTGGGGAATCACCCAATTTCTTGAACTGTAAAGAATCCAGAAATCAGCTAATTTGTTTTAGTATCTTTTATAATGCTTCCTCTGACACCGTTCAGAGACTTTCGTTCTGATCATGTTTAAGGGGTCAGCGCAAGCAGAATAGCCAGAAATTCTGGATATTCATTGAAATAGCATCCGTGAGTTATCACTTATTCATTGCTATTGTGTTTTGTCTTTCTAGTATGGATACTAAGATCGCGACCGTTCCTGGAAGACTTGGAGGAGGACCTGCACAAACCAATGTTGTTTGCCATTTTTGGAAGGTGGGAAAGTGTAACAGGAATCCTTGTCGGTTCATGCACAGAGAATCACCACCTCCTAAAGTTTACCATAGAACTCCTAAGCAAACAAGTGTTTCACTGGTGGAACGACCAAAGAGGAGCTTCAGCTATAGTCTTAATGATTCAGCGGATTTCAGTGGTGGGTCTGAGGAGAAAAGAGCTCAGAAGATCTCCAACCATGTCATTGAGGATCCACCTAGGAAACGCTTCAATTCTAAGAACCCTTTGGGTTCAACCACTAGAGTTGGTGGATCTGAATATAGATGTTCTCGTGAGAGCCCCACTTCTAGAACAGAGGAGGTGAATATGAAGACGATAACAGTATGCAGGAAATGCCCTGAGAATCCGTCACCTTCAAAATCTGGAGGTGATGTTGCTGAAGGTAAAACTATCAAGAAGAGCTCAAAAAAGTCTTGCGAGCACTGGATGTCAGGGACTTGTGTTGAAGGTGATGGGTGCCAGTTCTTGCATTCATGGTCTGATGGAAATTGGTTCTCAATGCTGACAAAGCTCCAGGGGCATAGTCAGGTAATCATATGTGAGCGACTTGTTTCTTTGACTTCAGAGTCATTTGTTTGTGGTTTTTAATTTTTCACACTGGTCTGTAAAAATGGTCTTAATGAACAGCCAATCACATATAAATGTAATTTTATCTAACCTGCTTAAAGTAAACTCTATTCTATTTAAATGGAAATAAACTTGTGCTGAAAATTCAGTGCACACAAGTTTCCTCCTTACACAGATGGCATATTTTTATGATTGGCTGAATGAAATATGGCTGAATTTCATTGATGATATTTTGTTTGCCAGGCCGTCTCTGGAATTGCACTTCCTTCAGGATCTGACAAGCTGTACTCAGGTAGCAATGATGGAACTGTACATGTTTGGGATTGCCATACTGGTCAGTCTACAAAGGTTATAAATCTTGGTGCCAGAATTGGGACTTTAATTAGTGAAGGCCCGTGGATATTTGTTGGCTTGCCAAATTGTGTTAAGGTTGGTTAAAATTTTTTTGGAATGCTTCATCTATCTAGATTAGTTGTGATTCTGAGCTCAGGGAGGTTTTATATGTGATATTCCAGGCATGGAACCTCGAAACAGGGGCTGAATTTAGTCTCGATGAACCAGTTGGGCAAGTTTTTGCTATGGATGTTGCTGTTGATATGCTTTTTGCTGGGGCACAGGTAATCTGAGTGATTGTTCTATAATCTGTTCATATTTTTGTTTTTGTATGTTATTGGGGTAACTTTGAGCTGATGCATTTAGTTGTTGCTAAAGCGTTATTACTAATACTGAATGCTTGTATGCGTGGTATTTGGAAGTTTCCTTCTTATGTGTGTCGATGTGCATGTTTATTTGTTATTTTATATAGGAGAAGTTTTCTTCTATATAATATTCTTTATTTTCATCTCAAATGGAGTATTCAATTTTTGTTTTTTCTCTGGGTTTGTAGGATGGTTCCATTTTGGCATGGAAGGGTAGTACTGAGAACCCAATGGCTCCATTTCAACTGGCCAAATCTTTGAAAGGCCACACTGGCACAGTGACATGCGTAACTGTTGGAGATAAAAGGCTGTACTCTGGTTCCATGGACAATACAATAAGAGTAAGGCGAATAAGAGTTTTTAGTTGCTACTTTATGCTCTGAGTTTTTGTTGTGGCTTTGTATAGTTTTGATTACGGGTGATTGAAAGCACCCAGTATCAACTCTTTTTTGCAATATTTTTTTTTTCAAAAAATTATTTTGGCAGTGTGTTGGGAACCATGGATTTGGCTACACAGTGCAGTGGCCTTACCTCTTGCAAAACATCACTGAGATAGCAACACTTCCAAGCACTTGGATTGCTGCAATAGTAAACTTTTGCAGCTCAAATACATATCTGAATTCTACATGATAGGATGCTTATGTGATAGAGTGCATTGTCATTGGCCTACTAATTTGCAATTTGAGTTAAAATTTGGACACCACTAGTGCATCCAAGTGATGTTTGAAAGCAATTTGCCCCTTGATATAGGGTTAATTCTTCATGCTAAATCTATTTTGATATTCTAATTTCAGGAGTTGATTGTTTTTGTCGTTATATTAATTTATACTATTCCCCTTCTCAGGTGTGGGATCTCAGTACTTTACAGTGTATTCATACTCTAAATGGGCATACTGATGCTGTGATGTCTCTTATTTGCTGGGAGGAGTATCTGTTATCTTGTTCATTGGATCAGACAATAAAAGTCTGGGCTGCTACTGAAGAGGGCAACTTAGAAGTGATCTATACACATAACGAGGAACATGTAAGTTATTTAAGTAGTTTTAAGTAGATTTTTTTTTTCCTTTCTGTCTGGTGTAGGATTGACCAAGTGTGCCTAGCACTTTTTCATATTGAGAAAATACGTGCAGAATGTTAAATGTTTGAGTCAAATCTTTCATAATCCTAAAATCTTTTTTTTTTTTTTTTTTTTGTGTGTGTTTTTGTGTATGGTAATTGACTGTGTTGTCTTAAAAACTCCCAAGAAGAAGTATGTGTTAAAAGTGAATTGGTCCTTTTCTTATGGATCTTTGTTTTTTTATTGTTTGATTCCTTCCACTGCTTCTACACTTTTTTTTTTTTTTTTTTGGTGAATAAATTTTATTTTAATGAACATTGTGATAGTAATGAACTAATTTTCATGGCAAAATGCTTCCTTGTTACAGGGTGCTATTGCTCTTTGTGGGATATACGATACAGAAGCCAAACCAATTTTGTTATGCTCTTGTAATGACAATTCGGTTCGTCTGTATGACCTGCCATCGTAAGTACACTTAACGACCCAATAACTATCTGCCTGTCAAGTGTCTACCAGTCTTTTAGTCTTATGAACACTGATTTATTTCTTGTTTAGATTCAATGACAGGGGCAGAATTTTCTCAAAAAGAGAAATTGGAACATTGCATGTCGGTCCATATGGCCTATTTTTCTCTGGTGATAGAACAGGAATGCTCAACGTATGGAAGTTGGTGGAATCGCACAAAGGAGTTTCACAAATAGCATAATATCTGTAACTGCATAGCCTGTACATATTTGGCCCTCTCCTTCTAATTTCCTACGTAGGAGGAAGAGGAAGAAGGGAGAGAGAGAGCAATAGCTGTTAATGCGAAAACAGACTCCGTGATATGTCTTTTTTATGGGGTTCTGGGTGCTGTCGTTAGGATTTTCTCGACCACTAGGAAATCCTAGTATTTCATATTCGCCCCTTTTCTTAGAAGAACTCCATGTATTGACACTGCTGTAATGTTCTTTGACTGAGGAATGGATTTCCTTTTTTCATTTTCCCCATTGTTAAGCATCGCTGGAGTCAACGCAAGAAACCTTTGGGCCTTTTACGATGATTGTAATGGCCAGATACGGTCAACGGCTGCGTTTTTTAAATTGAAAGCAGACAACTACTTTATCCTAGGCCTGGCCGGTTCATTGAACTGCCGGTTTACAGATTCGACGGTTTAAAATTTTTAAAATATTAAACCTGAACCGACTTTTGAACCATCGGTTCCGGTCTGGGTTCAGTTTCAGTCGGTTTCGGTATGGTTCTGATCACGGTTTCCTGTAATGTATGTGTTTTTTTCTAAAAATCGGTTCTAACTTTACATTTTTCTTTCGAAAATATTAATATGAGTTTTAAAAATATTGATAAATCTTATTTTAAATAAATTTTAGAATGTTCATACTCATAAAAATAAAATTAATTAATTTTACAAAATAATCAAATAAGTTATCACTTTATTTTGTTTAAATGTTATTAATTAAATAAATTATAAGAAAATTTTGAAAAATGCTTCAAAAGATTGTAATTTTAAACTTAGTAAACAATTAAACTTAAGTAAACAATTTAAAAGAGAGAAAAAAAGTTGAAAAAAAACTTAAGTAAAGTAATATTTAGTGATGTATAAAATAGGCTAAGTGAATATTATTTTTAAAATAAAAAAAGAAAAATTTCGGTTTTAACTGGACCAGAATCGCCGGTTCATCACAGTTCAGGGTCGGGTTAAGTTCAGATTTAAAATTCACATGAACTTTAACCAGCCCTTGAACCACCGGTTTCGGTTCAAAATTTTTAACCGACAGTTTCGATCCAGTTTCAGTTCATCTACAGTACAATTCGATGTCAATTCGATTCCGATTCAAAATGAACTGGTGGCCATGTCTACTTTATTCCACAGCTAATGTTTAGCGTTGTCTTTTTATGTAAGTTTTTTTTTTACAACGTTGTCTTTTTATGTAAGTTTTTTTACAACCTTATCCTTTATTAATGTAAAATCCTTCTTAATCATATTAGGTCTTTTTATTATTTTTTATACTTGGCTAGTTTATAATTGATAATAAAAGAAAAAGGAAATGTTTGTTTATATATTTGCATTTGAATTCAAGAAAATAATAAAAATTAAAAATATTGATCCCCTAGAACTATTAAAAATTTTCAATTTTATTTATAAAATAGTGAACTTTTCAATTTTTGTTCACTTAAAGTTTGACATTTTTTTTATAATGAGTTGAATTATGCGCCTGTAAGTGAAAATTCTAAGTGAACATTTAAATTTAATTGTCAATCAAACGTCAAACAATTGTTTTTACCAAACACCTTCACTGATTTCAATCTATTAAAACAATTAATAACTATTAAAATATATTAAAACAGACAATAGCTGCTAGAATAGCTTACGGGACAACTATAGCTAACAACGGCTAGAATAGCTTGCCGAACAGACCCATAATATATCGTAGATAAATAGTTATTATAACAATTAACATATTAAATTTTAGAGCTATTATAATAATTAATTTATTAATTTTAAAGCATCGTTTGTAATATTGAGCGTTCCAATTCAATAATAATTAATTTATTAATTTTAAAGCATCGTTTCTAATATTGACTGTTCCAATTCAAATTTAGCCGATTGGACAAGGAGCTCAGATCTGGACCTCACACCCGCTTGTCTCACCCGTGCAAGCGCCCTGTGCAAAGTTCCTCCAACACCAATTTGTTGATTCTCTTGAATCTGTCCATTTCATTCAGTTAGAATTACTTCTCATTCGGATTTTTCAAAGTTATGAAGAGGATTGATGTTAAAAAATTTTACAATACTAATGAAAATCTGGACATTTCCTTTTAAGAGTTTTTCATGCTTAGTTTGAGATTTAACTTTTTTCATGCTAGCTATCATGGATTTATATTAATAGATTTACGAATTTTAGCAAAGGCTACTCGTTCTGCCTCGTAAGGTCCTAGAGAGTGGTGCATTTATCATCTTTTTTTATGACTCTTATGTACAGACAATATAAGATATCCTAAGAGCTTGAAACAGAATAGAACCATGAAACTGATTGACCATGTTCCTCGATCATACGGTCTCAACATGCAATTTGCCCAGCCAATGAACTCGGCAATTCTTTCACTTGTGATTGTTCCAATCAAAGTTCCAATATTTAAGATGGACCTAATATAGAGAACTGCACAATGGCAAAATATTCTCCCCATAAAAAAAATCCATAATTGCATTTGCAAATTTATACATGTGAGTGCCAAAAATCATTAGAATTGGACAAGCAAACGTAATGCCTAATTGGGTTGGTGCAGAGCATCCCACCTGCAAATTCATAGCCTTGTATTCCTAGAACAACTAAAATCATTACTTGCTCCAAAGAGAATTGGAATCAAAGGAAATAAGTTTTTACTAATCAGAAAAAAGTATTTAAAAAAAAAAAAAAACTAACTTAATGGGTTGATAAATAATCAAACAACAAATAAAGTTGTGCATAACACCCAAAAGTGAAAGACCCATAAGCTGCAATGGATGTGCTGATAAGGACCATCCCTAAACCACCATGGCTTCCATCATCCTTCTCATTCTGTTCATGTTTTGTTAGGTATCCTTCTTTTGCACAACAAAGCTATGCCAAGCTCCCATCAAGATTCTCTACATCTACAGAGATGGCAATTTTATATAAGGAATAATAAAGTAAGGAAATTTTATGCGTTGCAGTTCTGATTTTCTGGTGAGTAGCTTTGTATGGATTGAAAAAGAAAAGGAAAGAGAGGGATCAAAGAAAGATAAAGAAGAGCAAAGAGAAATCTTTAAAAAATTAAAAAATAAAATTTTTACAATATTATTATAATTATTTTCCTTTCAATTTTAAGCATAAGATACATACAACAATCTTATTGAAAAATAATAAATAATTAAAATTAGAACGAAATTGCAATAAGCCCCAAAATTTAGGGTAAATAAATTCATTAAGCCTCAAGCTGCTCATTCACGTCTTATCCTACAACAATAAAGTTGGATTATTTCAATTGTTCATTCAAGGAAATGATTAATTTCAATTGTTGTGGCTGCATTTGTATTTAATTCAAAATTATTTATATCTTCACATAGAATCAGTTTTTAATAATCTCAAAAATTTTCAAAATAAAAATTAATGCAGTATACCATTGAAAAATTTAAGAATGTATACTTGATAATGCTATTATCCTCTTATCTTTATCACTATTAAGACTTTTTTCTAAGCCACGAAGGAATGTAATATAATTAAATGCATTTCTACTGTAAACAATATAGTATAAACACGCTTGATTATATTTCGTTACATTTCAAATAAAACCTGAAACCATTTTCATGAACTTCACCTTCACTGTCACAGATTTCCTTTTAAAAATAAAAATTTGTCCAATCTATCTGTATAAATATACGTTAACAAATAAGTTATTGGATTACAAAATTAAGTGACGGAACATTATTTTATAAAAAGATCTTTAGAAAAAATTATGATTTTTGCCATGTGGCTTTTTCTTGTTTTATGTAGGTACAAAATGATTGCAACAGTCAAAAACTCAAAACATCTACAAGGATCTGCAATGCGGTTAGGCATTACCGCGTTGTACATAGCCAACTCCACAAATCGAACATCTTTAGCACATATGCTCTTGATAGCCCTTTCCCTAAAGTTTAAGAACCAAGTGATTCTACTGAAAATTTAAGGACAGAAATCGTAGTACTTATATTAGCAAGCACAAATATTTTAAAAAGGAGAAATAAGTCCTGATTTAATTTATATTATTTATCAAGTATAATAACCAATCAATTGATCTAGAGATTTCACAAAGTCAATTTCTGATCCAACAAAAAAGATGCTAGGATAACAGCTGGTGTGACACCATCTTGCGTTTTCTATAAATCTATTACCCCTTATCTTATCCTTATGGTCTTCCCGCTAGTTTTATGTCCAAAGATACCTTTACATTTCAGCATGCATTAGCCAGAGTTCTGAGATCAAAATATTGATATTTTCATAAAAGCTCCTGGACAAGAACTAATTAATGATTAAAAATGGCTCAATAGTTAAGAGAATTCTTTATAACAAAGGAAAAAACTTAACATAGATTCCATCACCAATAAAGTGAACCAAGTTGCTCCAAGCAAACTGTTTGAAAGTGTAACATTAGAAAGCATTAATATCAGCTAAAAAAATACCTGCATAATGGCAAGCTTGACTTAGAAGGATGAGGAAGGTGCAATCTAGTACAAGGCATTAGTATTTCACGATGTTCCATCCAAGCTAGCCAGCATATCCTTTGCTAACTTATTGGCCTCTGATGCCTCCCCTCTTGAGCATAGTGAAGCAATTATGGAATAATACGAGTCAAAGTGGTCAATTTCACATCTTTCCATATCCTCAGAGCTCATAACCATTTTATCAGCATTCCTTGCATCACAAGACACAAAATCCAAATCCTTCTTTTCAGGTGAGGATATAGTCCTTGGAGAAAATAAACTAAAAGCCTCCGATTCAGAAAGATTTTGCATTTCTGGTGATTCATAAGGAATACTGCACTTCTGAATTGGGAAAAACGCAGATGCAATCTCATCAAGTATAATAACAGCTTCTTTAACACTTCCCTGCTCACATAAGAAGATGAGAAAACTTTCTATAGACTCTGTTTCAACTCCAGTGTTGACTCTCTTCAGCAGCTCCATAGCCGACTGTGATTGAAGCATTTCACGTAAGATGCTTCTGGCCTCTTCCATCCTTCCCTTGGCATATAGACCTCTAATCAAGTACGAGAAGCCCAGGAAATCAGGAGAAATACCCTTCTGCTTATAGTCAAAAAAGAAGCTTAGCGCCCCTTCCATGTCACCCTTTAGACAATAACCATTAATTATAGAGCTAACAGTAAACTCATCAAGATCAAGGCCTTCTATTTGGATATTTTTCAAAATCTTCAAGGCCTCTGCAAATTGACCAAATTTGCAATAACCATTAAGAAATGAATTATAGATACGTGTATTCACTTTATAGCCTTTGAGCAGCATCCTCTCAAATAATAGCTTAGCGTCCAGCAAATACCCTTGCTTACAAAAATTATCAATCAATGTGGAATAAGTAATTTCTGAAGGAACCAATTTTATTCTCTCTAACGAATCGAAAAGCCGAAAAGCTTCAACAAGACATCCCTGGTTGCACAGTCCATTTATAACTGAATTATAAGTGATTATATTAAGACTAATTCCTTTCTTTTCAGCTAAAACACACAAGTTTAATGCCTTAACAAAATGTCCTCCCTTGCAAAGTCCATCAACCATAATAGAATAATCAACAACATCCATTACTGGTCCATAATCTTTAGCTCCTACAACAAGTTCATAAGCAGATAAAAATCTACCGATTTTTGTAAGTGCTCTTAAAGCACCGACTGGAATACTAAGAGGAACATTATTTTCCTTCATCTTGCTAAGAAAATAAAAGGCACAGTTCACATCCTTACCTAGACAAATATAATGCACCAGTATCTTACTTACCTTAGGTTCAAAAAGGCCATATTCTTTTATAAGACTACACAAAAGTGGCTGGATTGCACGAAATTTTCCATCAGCTATACTAAGCCCTTTTATAATCGAATAGTAAGACTTACTGGACAAGAATGACTTGTTCCTCCTCACTACCATGAAAACTTCAGTTGGAGGTATAGGGAAATTTATTTTGCATAAAGAACTTACAGCTTTATATACAAACATTACAGCTCAGTTGCCTTTGAACAGTGAAGCAGATAGACTCGGCGGAAGGACAGGGGAGGCCCAATTGTCCACAAAAAAGGGTTAAACACAGACCATAGCCACCGCAGCAGAGTCAAATTTGGGGAAATTGAGGGAAATATGTGAGGGATTTTGCAGAAAATGAAATTTAGGGTTTGGTTGAGACTGTGATAGTTATTGTTGATTTTGATGTCGAGAAGACATTGGCTGGAAACGGGGAAATTCAAGTAAGTGTAAACGAGTTTAAATCATTCCCAATACTCCAAACTTTATGAGTTGTTATACTTGCACCCTGAAATGAACTTAACCCTGAAATGAACTTAACCCCTTAGACAACTCTAATTTTAAACTTATTTCACAATTGCACCCTAAAAGCCAAAATAGTCAAAATTGAAATTAAAAAATTATAAATGAGGGACTCACACCAGTTAGCTAACCCTACATTAATTAGCTTGGGTTAGCACGGTTCAATCCTAGGTTAGCTAACCCTCCCTCTCTCTCACCTCTCTCCTTCATAACTGTCTCTCTCCTTCGTTTGAAAACAACAGATCCCTGACCCAAAATCAAGAAACTAGGAAACAGACAGGCAGTGGCCAAGCTCCCAAGGGTGTTGACATGGCCTTAGAAAAGTAAATAGACAAAGCGATAGTGGGACTTCTCAAATCCATGGAGGCTTTGTACAGTGACACAGGTGAAGGAATTGAAGATTTGAGTCCACATGTTGTCAATCCGGGTTGCTGGACAAACAAATGCAAGATTAGGAAAAAAAAGCACAAAATATTAAAGATAAATTAAACCCAAAAAAGAAGAGCATAGATGTGGTGAGATTATATGTATTGTATTCAAAATAGCCATTTTGATTCATAATGAGGTGCTTGAAGGAAAAAAAAAAATAAAAACACAAAAATTGAAGAAAAGATTGCAGACGTGTAGTTAAGGGCATAAGAAAACTCCACCGAGAGCATGATTTATTAGTAGGGTTGGCAGTGGGGCGGGTACCCGCAAAAAATAAACTACCCGGATCTGTTAAGGAATAAACCAATAATACCCAAACTCGTCCCATATCCATTTACAAATACCCGCATACTACCCGAATCCGTTTAAATACCCATTTAATCACAAATTTATTCAACCCATGAAACCTGAACCCGCATGAAACCCGAATCCGAACCCAGAGTGCAAAATAATAATAATAATAATAATAATAATAATAATAATAATAAAATACATTAAAATTCAACTTCAAAGTAGTAACACAACTTAACCTGTAATATTCGAAATAATAAAACAAATTAAACTATAATATTCTCAATCAATCAACAGTACATAGTAATACTAAAATAGAACAAAAGAATTGAAACTGAAACAACTATATCAATTCTCAATTAAACAATTTGACAATTAAACATCTATAAAAATTCAATATCCATAATATCAACCACAAACTAAAAACTAATTAAAATATAATAATACTAAACTATAACAAACTATCATAGAATGAGAACTAAATCAATATAAAACATAATAAAAAGTACGTCAATAAAAAAAATTAGTGAATTAGAAGGTACATCAAAACAAAACAACACTACAACAAAAACATATTTGCAGAAGGCATAGACATATTTGTCTCATTTTTGCTACTATCTTCACAATCTATACTCTCAAATGTTAACATTATATCCTACAAAATAAAATCTATGTTTTCGATACAATATATTTAAAATATATAACATATTTAAATAGGAAAAGAAAACCAACAACAATGTAATTTAAAACTAAAAGAAAAATGCAATTTAGAATATCAAATCAACTAGTTAGTTAGGCTTAGCTAATTTAAAACTACCTACAGCAAATTAAACTAGCTGCAATCAAGTTTAGGGATAATAAACAAGTTTGCAAATTAAACTAGCAAATTCAAAGCCTAGCAATATGACTAAACACTTACATGTTTAAGCTATCCAAGTCAGCCCTATATCCTTTCTCAAAAAGAAAAATTCAGCCCTATATAAGATAACAAAATACTAAAAAAAAAAAAAAAAAAAAAAAAAAAAATCAGCCCTATACAAAATACAAAATATTAAAGCTTGTGTTTAATCCCCTATGTAATTTGTGTTATTACTTTTAAAAGCTTATTTCTAGATAGATCTGTATAAATATCTCATGGTAAAAGAAAAAAACAAGAACAAACTAAACCAGTTAAAAGTGTTTTGCTTTCACATTTTGTTTAAAAAGCAGATTCCTTTTAACCTGTTTTGCTTATCAAGTTTGATATTTGTAGCTAACCTCATTTACAATATCAAATTTTAAATTTGGAATCCTATTATTGAAAACCAAACTTTGGATAACTTTAGCAGCAGAAAAATTAACATACCATTCTCAGTATATGACAATTATATGCAAATCATCTCATTATCAGTATTTCCAGACAATCTTAATCATTATTAACAAACCAAACTTTGAATTAATAAACCAAACATATCAGATTTCACTTAACAAACCATGAATTGGCTTATAGTCACCATCCTTTTGCCTTTTAATATATATATTTTCAACAAATAAAGCAGGCACAAAACCCAAAAACGAAAAAATAAAACAATATGCAAATAATCTCGGCTGAACCCATAAATTAATTCAACAATTCCTATTCTTTGTCTGTTTATATGTGTTTATAAAAAGAAAAAAGAAAACGGAAAAGGAAAAGGGACGAAGCAAAACGAAAAAAAAAAAAAATAAACTGAGAATGAAATTTAAAAAATCAAGAACGAACCCGGCACTTGTACGCTTGAAGAATACGACTGCTGCGGAGGCGATGGCCAAGAACGAAAGCAACGGGAAGGTATAAACAAAGACTATGGCTGTAGAAGTGCAGACAACGAGCGGGGTAGGGAAGGGAGGGAGGAGAAAATACGTTTCACTTGAGTTGAGTTTGAGATAACTTTTTGTTTGTATGATTAAAATGCAACCCCAGGCTAAAACGACGTAGTTGTTTTTGTGGATTCATTTAAACCTCCTACATCAAAACTACGTCGTTTTGATGGTAAATTAATTATTTTTGTTATTATTATTATTAAAGTTATTATTATTCTTATTCTTATTATTCTTAAAGTTGTTATTATTATTATTAGTTATTAATTAAAATGCTATAATGCCATTTCAATATTATAGTAGTTGTAATAACAAAATATTATGTAAAGTATTAAGTTTAATATTTTTTTATTAAAGAATATATTTCCTTAGTAGGTTATAGTTATATGCTAATATATATGATGATACTAATAAAAAAATAAAAAGACATGTAACTAAGATCCAATTATAATTATATTTATAAGTTCATTAGCATTATATTCAATTAATAACTTTTTTATTTTTAACAAATTTCATAATCATCAAACTATAAAAAATTCAATTAAATAATAAGACATGACATAAATATTATATATATAATTTTGTTTAATATATTTTATGAAAAAAAAACTAAATTCAATTTGTTAAAATATTATAATTTAATGCACGTAATTTTATTAAAATTTACTTGTGAATAAGATATATTATCCAATAATATTGTATTCATTAATAAAGTTAATAAGACATATTATAACTATAGTATAAATCATTATAGTTATCGGTATATGTATTTTTGCATATTTCTTACGCATGAATATTAAGTAGCTTGGTAGTAATGTAATTTAATTGATATATAGAGATTATGGATTCGATAACGTTGATCATCATAAAAATTTTGCTTTAAATCAATCATATGGCTAACGGGGCGAATAACGAGTATCTGTCCTAAATCTATTTATACACCATCTAAATCCACTAAAATCAAGTTGAATCGGATCGGGTACCCAGCAAGGAGAGTTAAATTGCTGTCCCTAGCTAACTCAAGCCCACTTTTTTGTAGACGAAAAACTGAATTCATCTCAGCGTCATCTCTCTCCTCCTTTCCTTGATTGTGTTCTACTTTGTTTCTTCGGAATCTTCATATGAAAGGGCTGTTTATTTCTATTGTATGAATATGGAGGCCTTGGACTTAAGCCAAAAGATGCTAAGGATTTGGACTCAAGCCAATAGATGCTAATAAATCATGCTCTCGATGGAGTTTTCGTATGCCCTTAACCACATGTCAGCAATCTTTTCTTTAATTTGTGTATTTTAATTTTTTTTTTTTTTTTCCTTAAAGCACATCAATATGAATCAAAATGACTATTCTGAATACAAAACATATAATCTTACCACATCTATACTCTTTTTTTTGGGTTTAATTTATCTTTAATATTTTGTGATGCTTTTTTTACTAATCTTGCATTTGTTTGTCCAGCAATCCAGATTGACAACATGTGGACCCAAATCTTCAATTCCTTCACCAGTGTCACTGTACAAAGCCTCCATAGATTTGAAAAGTTGGACTCTTGCTCTGTCTATTTTCTTTTCTAAGGCCATATCCACAAATGATATCACCTCCAAATAACTACATCAAATAGAGATTGGTCAATGACATCTCAACCGTCCTCGCATATGGCCTGTCCTCGCATATATGTGCATCAGGGCGCCGATCCCTCATACATGGCCAATCGGTCTAATCTTCACTTGACCAGTTCTCACATTATCTTTTTTTCATTCTCTCTTTCTTTTCCATTTACCAACAGAATGCCACCTTATGATTTTAGAATATGCTCCATATCATATTTCATCAAGTGTATACAGCATCTCCCATACCTAGTCGGTCTGAGGCCATCCTCACAATCTCATAGTAATCCACTTCATCCCAATTCCACACGCAAACAATGCACAATATTATCATCCAATCAATTTATTCAATATAATATATCATGCAGATAATCAATATGTAACATTTAAATATCATCATGATAGATTAATATGTAATGCTCATTACTAATGATATTACTATAATGTATATAATTGCTTAATAGTCGTATGAATATAATATTAAAATTATAAAGTAGATAATATCATGAGTAGTTATATTTCGAAAAAATGATATTAATAAAACATAAACTCGGATGAGCAAGCTTTATTTTGGATCTTGACTAGTAGAAGCGATGTATGAACTCGGACGGTCTAGATAAAACATAAATAAAAAGGAAAGACTGCATTAAACAGATGACTTTCCTTAAATAAGAAATTAAAGAATTAATCTAACATATAATTGCTTAGATATTGAACTGCTATAATTACTCTAAATCTTATCGATACTTCTAATAACATTTCCCTTAAAATAAGATTTTCCATTTGATCAAGTGTTAACTATTTCATATACTTATTAATCATTATTCACATAACTCTTCCATGGGGCAATCAATTCAAATATCTAAACATTATGAATAATTTTTGTAATCAAACTCTTAGCTTATCAATTAAAATAACCCTCAATCTAATTGCAATAAATCCTCATATATCTCAATATCATTTACTTTCTTAATCAGACACCAAAAAATAAATTCTTCATACATACAAATATACCCAGCTCTTTATTTGATTAATTTTACTCGAAATATGATGTCCTTTAATGAAATTCTAAATTAGCTTCTAAAGCTAATACTTCTATTATAATATCTTTTAAATAACCTAATTCACCACTATCTTAATTTATATAATATAATTGTAATTCCAGAATAATTAATATTTGTCCAATAATGAATTTCCTTTTACTTAAATTATTTTCTGTCTCCAAAATAACTCATATAACACTAAGTATTTAATAATCACAAGATTAAACTAAATTAACGAACTGATTTCTTCTTAAAATTAAGGTCTCAAGATAATTTGATTGTACTTCTCATGACCAAGCATTTTAATTTATATGTTTTACTTATCAAAATCCTCATTTTATTTGCATGGTGGTAGTTATAATTTGCTTTAATTCACTGAAGCCTTCTAATCAAGTCAATATATCCAATAATTAGTTTCTAAATGAAAATTGCTTTAATCCTACTAAAAGTAGTCACTAAAAATTTGTTTTAATTTATTTATACCTTTTTAGTTATAATTAACATTTATGAAATATTTATTGGAAAATACCGAAAATTAAGTTAGCTACCCACAAAGTGCTGGAATTAATTAACTTTCTGGAAAATAACCAGAAATAATTTCAAATACCCAAAATTATTACTGCCAGAAATTGCTTGGCCGGAATTTATGGAGACAGTTGCCGGAACCGTCAAGAGAGGTGACTGGCGGAGCTGTCAGCAGCGTGGAAGGGACCAGGTCGGCTGGCCTTCAGTTTGTCTCACTGGAAAATGGACAAAAACGATGCTGGCGATAGAGGAAATCGCAGCGTTTCTCTGCTGCGTCACCGGAAGAAGAGTGAGAGAGAAGTTGCGTTGTCGCTCGCCTGAGTCGCAGCATTCACCGGAGTCGCGAGCAAGGAGAGGCGTGACGTCTAAGGGCGACTGGTGGCTGAGATCGTGACCGATGGCGCTGCTGCGTTCACCAGAGCCGCAAACTGACGGAGAACGAGAGATGCTGGTGGCGTGACGATGGGAGGCGGAGGCGTCGGCGTCGGCGTAGGCGTCGGCTGGCTTAGGTGATGGCTGGAAATATCGAGGTGAAAGAGAGAGAGATCGGTGCCGCTGAGAGTGACAGAGAAGGAAAGAAGAAAACAAAATAAAAGAAAAGAAAAGAGAAGTTTTTAGGTTATTCCGGTTCAATTTGAACCGGATTTGGTCCAACTTAATGGTTTGATCCTGTTTTCAGTAGATTTATGGATTTTCCATACAGTTTAAAGATTTTAAATTAGTTTATGGATCCAGTTTAACAATAATAAAATATTTTCTTTTAAATTTCATTATATAATTTGATTGGTAGGAAATAGCAATTAATTTTTAAATGAATAAAATCTATGAATTTAAATATTTGGGTTATTTCACTATTCTCTAAAAAAAGAGCTAAAACCTTAATTAACTTTTTATAATTTTGTTCTTTTTTAGTTACTAATTCTTTTTATGACGTCCGATACACGTTGACTATACTAGTTATATGCTCATTTTTTATACTAGTTTAGCTTTTTTTATTTATATAATTAAAGTATCAATTCTTATTTAGATTGCAATAAATATAGTGGTTTTTATATATACAGTAAAATATTTTTTTTCAATTATTTGTCTTGCACTACAATATTTCATTGAGCAAAAAAATTGATATATTTGTTTCTCACTTGAAAATAGCAATTTAAATATGAAATATGTCATGGATATTCTCCTCAACATACTAGTTTATATAGTTTTTATTATGCGCTAATTGCTTTTATTTTCTGTTTAAGTACCAAATTAATTTATAAAAATCATCATATAGTTTTTATTTTACATTTTATAATTAACTTACATGTTTTGCTAATAACTTTCACTATAATCTCTTTTAGTAAATAAATATACTTTAACAATAGAATAAGAAACTAATCTAATAAATCAAATTAAATATTTATAAATAATAATTATTTTTATTTTTATTTTTTTATCCAATCAAAATCATGAAATTATTTAAAAAATTTATTAATAAAATTATATTCCTTAATAGAAAGAATATGATTTGAATTAAATAAAATATCAGTATAATTAATGAAATTCGAGATGTTTAAAAATAATATTTTTCATCTTATTTTTTGGCCAACCAAGTTAGAGTGCAATTTGTAATTAAAAAAAAATTAATCATACCATTTTTAAATCAAATCTTAATTATCTAGATATATTTATTTAAAATAAATTCGAAAATAAAAAAATTTCAAATGGCTCATATTTACACATATTCATTTAAAATAATAATGTTGAAGATCAATTACAATAATAGTAAATAAAAAAAATAATAAATTATTTAAATTATTATTAATAATTTATATAATAATATAATGAAATAAAATATGACAGTGATTTTTCGCAAGTATACGAAAATCGCAACAAGTAATATAGAATGAGTAGAGTATCGTTCCATAGGGATTGTATACCAAGAACCAAAATTTTGTTAACTTATTATTATTTAAAAGGCAATAAGGGGAATTATTTTAAGAAAATTAAATTAAACAAATAAAAGAAAACAAAAAGAAATCAAGCAATAATATTTGACGAAAAGAAATCAAGGATTTAAAACTACTAGGGATTGTGATTTCACTTAATTCTATCCAATTTATTTTATTAGTTTGATAATCAATTTTAATTGTTTAAGTAGGGGAAACAACCCTAAAATCACTAACAAGTTCTCCCGATGTATTGTTAGCTATTTTAACCCAGTTTAATTACCTATCTTCCAATAGCGCAATCAAACATGAATTAAATCATTAAATTTTATAGTTTGTTTATGAATTCATAACCTAAGGTCATTAACTTATGAAAACTCTCCATGAGTCAAACCATATAGCTTCCACATCAAGTTATTATTCTCATATAATTTATTACCCTATTCATATCAAAAACCCTTCTCCCGATAGTGATTAATGAGATAAATCAATTTAGGGGAGAAACTCTGCCTGTAAGCAATAAGTTCAATAATAAATTATACTTTGAACAAAAAAAAAGCAAATCTAATATTATAAATTGGAAAAGAAATTAAGTTACATCAAATTCATAGCATGAGAATTTAGTTCGACATAGTAATTAAATAAAACTCAATTAAACTTATAAATATTCTCATAATCAACATGAATATTGAAATAAAACAAGAAAAGAGTTTAGAAATAAAAACTAGTTAATGATTGGCTTGGGCGCTTCCTTGAATCTTGACACAAATCTTGAATACTTGAAGTCTTAAAGAGGAAGAAAAAATAATAGAACAAAAGATGGAATATACAATGAATCGATCCGTCTTTATGGCTAGTCTTGCCATTTATATAGACTTTCTGGAATATCTTCATGCTCGTTTAGGAAAGTGAATTTTTATTGAGGAAAATATCTTTTGGAGATAGGAAACTGTTTAGGCTTTGTATTTCTTCCCAATTAGAACTCTTCCAGAGCCTAAATAGAAGTTAAGCTGGTTTCTATAAAAAATCCTGCAAAATTCCTCAAGATCAAGTGAAATATGATTCAAGAAAGCTTTGAACAAAAACATAATTAAAACTAAATAAAAACTAATTAAAGTAATTAAAAATACTAAAAATCCTAATAAAAACTATATTAAAAATACTATAAAAATAACATCTATCAAAATTCCTCAAACTTAAACCATTACTTGTTTTCAAGCAACAAAACTAAAAACAAAAGAAAAACACATGCTAATAATAAAGATAGCTTAATATGGTTGGGGATAATTATTTACAATTTCAAAAATATCAAAAATTATTAACATGAGACTAAATCAAGTGTTTCCTATGATAATTTATATTCTAGCAAAAATTCAATTCTCGACAAAACACTTTCCTTAATTTAAACATAAGTTAATAAGATTTTCAACACCAATAATTATTCAACCTATGACAAATAGAATATGAATTTTCACAAAAATTATTTAACCTTTAAATAAGATGTTTAACAATATAATTCCAACATTTCCATAGGCAAAATTAATAATCCCTTCTCCATAATTGAAATGCACACAATTTAAAAAGATCAAAAGGTCTTTATTTAGGTTATAATAGGGTCTTTAGAGGTATAATTTTAGCTAAACAAAGAAAAATGATAAAAGGACAGACAAAAAAGTGCAAACAATGCAAATTATCATGATTTTCATCACATCAAAACAATTTTTTTTATTTGTAAATGGAGATTAACTTTAAGTTCTTCACTAGCTCAAAATTATAGATACTTAAGCAAGGTCTCTTCATTATTTATTGATAGTCCTTCCTTACTTCAATTCCCCAAACTTGAATTCTTGACCGATTGCTTCTTTTATAGGGTGTTTTTCTTTGAGTTTTCTAACTGCTCCACTTGCTAGTATTAATGAAATTTTCTCCCTTTGATTGCCATGTTTTAATAAAATCAAATCTTTTAATTATACATTATTGCACTTAGGGTAAGAATTTAAATTGGTTTAATGGTTAGGCTTAATAAGGGT
The DNA here is from genome assembly GCF_041381405.1 of Jatropha curcas. Classification (NCBI taxonomy): domain Eukaryota; kingdom Viridiplantae; phylum Streptophyta; class Magnoliopsida; order Malpighiales; family Euphorbiaceae; genus Jatropha; species Jatropha curcas. Next base: position 22,489,291 of record NC_143158.1, on the reverse strand, counting down.
AAACAAGAAAAATTTTGGTTATAGGCTTCAAATTGGTTGCAAAAGTCATATTTTAACTTAGGTGGCCTAGGCTAAATATGAAGTTCAACAAAGAGTGCCTAAATCATCTCTTTCTATATGTAAGCATTTAAAATTTTGTCTGAAAGGGAATTTTAATTTGTTCTAAGAATGTCAAGGTTAAATAAATTTAAATTAAAACATACATATATATCATAAAATTCACAAAAATTAGTGTTTGTAATCTTAAAAACAAATAGTTAAACCAAAGAATCATGTTAAGTCAAAAATTAAAATTTAAGCTAAAAATAATTAACTTCGAATAACGATTAAATTCATCACAGTTTAATAAATTATGATGATTTTCAAGCTTGCTCACAATTATTTCAACTATATTAAGCTAATAAAAATAAACAAAAAAATATTAAAATAAAAAAATAAAAAAAATTGAAATTTTAACTAAAATTTTCTTTCTCCCAACTAAATCTAGCACATTGTCTCCAATGTGTGCAAAAATAAGATAAATTTCCCAAACTTATCATGAATCATCACTGTAAGATAAGATAAGAAAACAAAAATAAAGTTGAAAACACCTTGCCACAATTGTATTGAAAGCTACAATAAAAGACAAGGAAACAAAGGGCATGGTTCCAATGGCTAAATTCTGAAAATGAGAAAAAACAACATAACACAATAATAATAATAATAATAATAATAATAATAATAATAATAATAATAATATAGACATAATTGTTAGGGAAAGAAAAAAAACATCGAAATAAAAATAATAAAAAAATGGAAAGGAAAATTCCTATAAAAATAATTAAAAGCAATTGAAAAAATAATAATAAAACAAACAATAGAATGAGTACGTCAAAATAAAAGAGAAGGAAAAAAAAAAGAAAAAAAAAGTAAAACAAAAAAAAAGAACTTACGTCAAAATAAAAGAGAAAAAAAAAAAAAAAAACACTTGCATGTGGTCTAAGGCACAGAAGGACAAAAAAAAAATGCTAAAAAAAAAAATATAGCACCCGGCCCCTGGGGTACTGTGTAGCACGGGGGTGCTGAGTAACATGCCATGATCGTGCTAGAGTCTGACTTTGGGCATATTTTTCTATGAAAACAGCACGGGGGTGCTGGGCAGCACACTCTACCCGTGCTAGAGCTTGACTCTGGCACTTTAATCAGTTTTCAAGCCTTTTTTAATCCTTCATTGACCTGCAATGTGAGTGTAAAACACCAAAATAAAAGAAAAACAATGGTTTAAAGATGGGAAAATAAAAATAAAAAATACAAATAATAAAAAAAATTGCAAAGGAAAAGAAAGAAAATGATGGGTTACCTCCCATTAGCATTTTGTTTAAAGTCTTTTCTTGTAAAGATATGATGGCTAGTTGAAGGTTTTAATAATATATTGAATTATGAGCTTAATCTTTTCTTGAGTATGAATTTGGTAAATTGTTAATTGTTGTTGTTACGTAAAGGAGGATGAGTATTTGACTCGATTGATCGTCCGATGAATGGACTATGTGAGTTGGTTGATAATATTTAATATTTGTTACCATTTAAACAGGTAGATAGCCTTACTTTTAGGAGAGGTTTTGCCGAAATTTCAATAGAATCTTGAATAATCATAATAAATAGATTGTTAGATTTATTGAGGATGATTTCTTATTCTTATTAGGAGGAAGTCTTTATTTAATCCTTTTCTCTCCTTTCAATTCTACTTCATATAGATTATTCAAGATCGCCTTTTACTTTTGCAAAACATAACTATGATTAGAATATTCCATTTTTTATTGCCGTGAGTTATAATAAATGGTGCATATCATTATCATCATGCATAATCATTTACCATATACATAATTGTATACATATAATTCAGTAATCATTTCTATATTATTATTATGTTATTATTAATATATTATATGATTGTATCTTCTTGTTTGCATTTTAATTATTAATTTGTTGCATCTTGTGTTGAATAATTTGCTTGATTACTTATATTGTGATATTGACTTGTCTAGTTTGTGTGGAATTGAGATGAAACGGGTCACCATGGTTTTGTGAGGGTGGTCTTCAATACCGTCGGCCATGTATGGGGAGATCGGTGCCTCCGTGTGCATCTGATGATATATGATATGGACACCCATAGGTGACCGCCTGTTGATATGGAAAAGAAAAGAGAGTGTAAAAAAAATGAGAGGGCTGGTCAAGTGAGTATTAGAGGGTCGGCTATGTATTCCTGGTCGATTCCCTGGTACACACGTCATGAGAGGATGTGCCATGTATGAGGATGACTCATCGGGGGTTTTGGTGACACCACAGACCAATTTCCACTTGTTTGATTATGTGAAGATGTTCTTGTATGTGGGTGCTGATGTTGTGCCATGTGTTTGACTGAAGGAATGCTCATTTTAGTATTAGGGGAAACATTTCATGTGAATGTGTGTATTAAGCATTATTCTCTAAGTTGTAACACTCACTTTTCTTTTATTTAACTTTTTCCAAGAGCAGATTCCTCATTGTTCCAGCTAAAGCTCTGTTTTCTTTACCGCAAAGTTAGAAAAGTAATATTTAATTTCACATTTATTTAAATTATATAGCTATATGTATCGGAACTTATTTATACCTACATGTTAGTGAATTCCACAGTTGTAGGATTATAATCGATAAAATTATTTGCACATTTTAATTATTTATTTATGTGCATACATGAACCAGTTAGCCATATTATGGATGCTATGTATCATCTTGGGCTCGAGCTATAATGTTTGAGATGTTGGATTTGGGCTAGAGCATAAAATTATTATGAGTCTTGTTATGTATGGTAATATGGGTTGACTATTCTTGAAATACATATTGATGTGATTGAATTCAGTGGTTCAAGCTTACTATGGGCCTCGGGGCCATATGCTTACCTAGGCCCTACCTAGGCCCTAGTGTCGGTCCACTCATGCTTTCGGGTCGTGACATGAGAGCATTAAGCACAACCAAGAATCGAGTAACCAAATTAATTAAAGTCAATATTTTTCTCTTGTATTGATCAATCTTTCTATTTTTTGTGTAATAGAAAAAATTATTCAAAAAGTCTTAATTAACATATACTATGGAATAGTAGAAAAAAAAAATCTATGTTAAAAAATATGCTTAATTACTTGATTTATTTTATATTTAAAAATGCATATTATTTTTTCGTATTATTATTACTTTAGTAGTAATTGCTATCATAAAAAAATTAAAATAAAAAGGATGAAATAATTTTTATGGACATAATTTGAAATTCATAAAAAAAAAACTAAAATAAAAAGGATGAAATAATTTTGATGGACATAATTTGAAATTCATAAAAAAAATAAAATTTTAAAGAAAAAATGGGATAGAAATTCTTAATTTTTGGGACGGGACGGAATGAGACAAAACTTGGGTTGGTGGTCGGTTTTTATTAAAGAATTAGTCATGTCCTATAATCACTTTTAGGAAGGGATTCAAGATGGAAATCTTAAATTAATATCAAGTTTTTCTCAGGATGAAAATTTTGGGACAATTTTCGAGAATGGGTCGAGATTTTTGCAGTACCGTGCACACCCTACTAGCTAGTATATACAAAGTAAAAGATTGGAAATCTTTGATGTGATTTAAACGGGGTAAATGTTGACTTCTATAGGTCTAAGGTTAGTGTTATTGGTGTGAGATCAAGAAAATTATTGTGTTTATTGACCTAAATTGTTTTTAAAAAGATTACCAATTTTACCGTAAAATTTATTCGACCAAGTATAGACCCGTTTAGTATTTAACTTGAAACTATTTTTTTGTTTTAAAAAAAACATCCTTTTAAATATTATTGAGAAAAAAACAATGATTTATTGTATAACTGTTTTATATTTTTGTATACTTTCCTAAAGCGACACTACTAAGTTTATAGGTTGACAAAAATATCATTGAAAACTTTAATTTTATTGGTTAAAGAATAAAGATAGTTTAATTTTGATTGGTTATGTTAATTTGCTATTTGAATCTAAAATCTATTAGGAAGTTTAATTTAATTCTAAATAGGAAATTGTTCAAGTTTAATTTTATTGGTTACGTTAATTTTTGGAATCTAAATTCTATTAGGAAATTTAATCTAATTTCATGGTTCTGAAAATCGGACCGGATCGATCGGTTGGTTTAACCGAAAATTTGACAGTGGTCCGATCCGGATTACATAGGAAAATAAGAAGCTTAAAAATCAGCATAAACTGGTAAGAATCGAATGAAAACAGCTAAAAATGGATGAATCAGACTGGTTAAAAATTGATTTAATTCAAATTCTGGGCTTTTATCTCTGACCGTGGCCTTTTTGAAATTTGGGCCTCTTAAAAGTTGGGCCTAGGGATTTGTTAGTTTTAAACCTCTTTATTTCTAAATTCAAAGTCTTGTTATATTAATTAAAATAATTAAATTTCGCAACTTTAAATTTAAATGTGAAAATTAATGTTATATTTTATTGTAATTAATTGATTTTTTTAGTATTAAATTTAGTAATTTTTTGTTCTTTTTGTTTAAAATTATTTACTAATTTTTCTATTTTTTTTATAAAAGCCAAATTTGAGAATGTTTTTTATTTGATATCAAAATTTTATTATGTTATATTTTCAATTTTATTTAATAAATATATTTAAAAATATTATATATAAAATTCCGGTTGAACTGTATTGAACCCGGTTGAACCCTCTAATTCAGTGAATCCCTATTTGCACCAGTTCACTGACCGGTCCGATTCTCAGAATACTGGTTATAGGTTTTAATTTAATAAGTTGATTATGTAGTGAGAAAATTACTTTAGTTAAAATTTGTTGAACAGAATATTATTTATGCATACATAAGTTTGATATTATATATAACTAATATAAATATTTCAACAAATGTAAATAATTTTATTTTAAATTTTGACAACCATAGGAAATTATAATAAATCAAATACAACTTAGGCTCCGTTTGTTTCTGTAAATAACTCACGGGAAAATAAGTCAACGGAAAATATTTTATTAATCAAAAGAAAATTAAGTCATTTTAAGGAAAATTATTTTCTATTTTCAAGAGAATAAGACTATGTTCAGCAACAACTCTTTAAGTAGCTTTTAGCATTTTGATTGGTCAAAACGCTAAACGCCACTTAATGAGAAATATAGTTTGGACTAGTTTTTAGAGATTATGGTAGCGTTTTGTGAAAAGTTAACTCATGTAACATTTAGCTTTAGCGTTTTATAAAAAGCTACTAAAACAGCTAATAGCTAAACACTACTAAACAGTTTACATTTACCTAAATAGCTAATTTTGCTGAACAAAACCTAAAACATTTTTCCGAGATTGACAAACTTATTATAACCTTATAAACTCATATTTTTTTTAATTTATTATTTATTGGTAGTCACTACCACGAGTTACCGTTCACACCAGTAGCCGCCGCCACCACCGGCCACCACTATTTATCGCCATCGACTTTTAAAATTTATCATTTTTTTACATTTTTCTCATATTTAACAATAAATTTTTAAAATATGAAATTTCTATTATTATTATTAACATTTTTATGGTCTTATGAGTTAAAATTTTAATATTTTTAACTAATTTTTAATATTACAACCAAACAATGGAAAATAATTCAATTTGGAAAATATTTCAAGGAAAACATTTTTATGGAAAATATTTTGTAGAATTGAGTTATTTTCCAAAGCAAACGAAGCCTTAAATGATAAATATTGATATTATATATTATAGATGTCAATAAATATGATATTAATAAAGTTATATGCTCTATATTTTTTTTTGATTTTGTCAAAAAAATTATATTTTTCATATTTCTGTATCTATGAAACTACAAATTAAAGTAACAAAATAAAAGAAAATTTTTAATGTGCTAATTATTATTATTTGTGCTTACAAATTTTTTAAAATATATTGATTTAATTATTTTCCTAATAAATTTTATTTTTTTATCTTTTGAAGTGTCGGTTGTTATAATTTATACTTACAATTTTTTTTTATTTTATTAATTTTTCTACTTTTATAACATATTGTATGTAAAAGAATTAAATCACGGATATATATAACGAGTACATATGCAATACACGTTCATAAAAATTAGTGTGCGTATATATATATGGGACAAAAGAAAATTTCTTATTTAGAATTGGATTAAACTTTCTAATGTAATTTTGATTTAAATAATAAATATATTACTTGGCCTTTTAATTTAATGATTTATAGTTTAATTTAAAAATTAAAATTTTAATCAAAAAATAAAATGAAAATGCATTTAAACTTCAAAACATAGTTAATTCTCAAAAAAAAAAAAAAAAAAAAAAAATTCAATACATAGTTACACATGGTTTGCGATGAGTGTTACGTGTAGTTAGTATATGCAATGGATATATTTTTATTTTCGTGAATCTTTATAAATTAAAAAAAAACGATTAAACCTAAATATATTTGTACTATATATATATTTTAAGAATTTAAGCCTTTAAAAGGTTTACACACCAAATTAATTAAATTCAATTAGTAATATATTAATATTTGAATTTATAATGAGTTGGGCTTACCTTTTACACAAAATATTAGTTTACCCTCCTCCTTATATGGCATTTGGTTAATGTATGTTTAACCAATATGGGATTAACAACATACCTCAACAAGGACCACTTTTTATTTTTTTTTATTTTTACATTATATTTGCATATACAAGTGTAAATTCATTTATGGCATAAATTCACACTTTGAACATCGAGTGTCATATATCAAATTCTCCACCCTAAATTGTTAGAATAATTATTAAATAAATATTATATATCTTACCATGAACAGTAAACAACTATAATTCACTTGCTAAAATATCATTACCTTCGAATCTAAACAAGTAGATTTATTAACATAAATGCAAAAGACTATTAAAAATCCAACTTTGTTTTGAAATTATCATTTGTCCTTTCCTATCTTACCCTAATAATAATTATTATATTTTTTTAGTGACTCTCAATAAATTTGAGTATAATATAGACTTTTATGGATAAGAATTGCCTACTCCGATTATATGAGCATACCCATATACTAAGTAAATCTATAATATATTTTTCTAAGAAAATTTTACTGTGTTATTTTTTTTTAGTGAATGGTCAAAGATATCTTCATTTAAATCAATAAACTATTTTTGGTTTATTTGGTATACAAATGGCTCCATACATTAATTTTAGATAACACTTTCACTTTTAGCTCTAGTTATAGCAAGTCAAAACAAGAATGACAAGGATGATGCAGATGAATCAAGAAAGTTACCTGAAAAAACAGAGGACAAACATTAAATTTTTAAATAGTTTCAAATTTAAAACAATGTTTTTTTTTACGTTGTCTCTGTTATGGACTATCCTTATGAGCTTATAGTTTGTAGTTGTATTAAATTGTAAATCTGCTTAAATTAAGCCGAACCATTAAAAAAAATCCTCAGCTTGCGAATTGTTTTAATTCTACCCTGAATCAACTTTCTTCTTTAGGTATACCGAACTTGAACATGAGTTACAATAATATTCCAGATTTAAATTCTACTCGATTCAGTGAATAAAAAATATTTTTTTTGTGGAATCCACAATTTCTCTCATGGTCAAGTTAACCCAAGGATTGGATTAACCCAAAACACATCATTTCAAATAGAGAAATTAATAAATAAATACTACTTTAGAGAAATATAATACTGAAAAAAAAAAAGATAAATCCAATTGTCAAATCAATTTTATAAAACATACAGCCGTATGCAATTCAAAATTGATTCATATCAACACTAGAGAGGAGCGAAGAAGGAGACCGATCCTATCTCACTGATCCTTATCTCACCGATTTTTGGCGCGAAAGTTAAAGTGAAATTTTATGCAAAAATTTCTTCTCTTCGTTTCACATAGGAAAATTGATTAAATAGTGAAATTGATCAAGGGTTACAATTGTGAGAATGAGAAGATGATTGTTGGTTTATTTTTACTGGATATAACCGAAAATGTGATCGGGGATATAGGGGATGGAGTCGTGCGATGGGTTGAGAGAAGTTCGAAATAATATGTCTGAGGTTAACCCATTCCTTGCGTTAATTTGACCGTGAGAGAGATTTGTACATCCCACAAAAATAAATTTTTATTCATTAAATCTGGTAAAATTTGAATTTGGAGTGCTATTGTAACGAATGTGAAGTTCGGAGTACTTGAAAAAGAAAGTTAGATTTAAGATAGAATTAAAACAAGTCATAAAATTAAGAGTTTTCTTAATGGTTTGGTAGCTTGAATTATAGCACTATAATAATATAATTCTCCGAAAAAAAAATCTAAAAATGAAAGAATTTAAAACTTCTAAAGGAAATTATAAATTGTTTAATATTTGGTTAGGCTTCGGCTCGTTAAGGACCACATTTTATTTTATTTTTTACATTATATCTATATAAAAATTTATGTACGGCACAAATTCACATTTTGAATAACAAGTGGCAAATATCTTATTGATCCTCCCTAAATTACTAGAATAATAAAAATCTTATTGCATACAACAAAGGAATATAATTCACTTGCCAAAATATCATTACATTTAAATCTAAAATAGTAGATTTGTTAACTAAAATGCAAAATCCTATTAAAAATCCAACTTGATTTTGAAAATACAATTCGTCTTTTTCTATTTTTACCCTAATAATAATAATAATATATTTTTTAGTAGCTTCACATAAATTTGAGTATAAGATATACTATTTTTCACATATAAGAATTATTTATACATAAGAATTTGCTTATACAAGATATATGGACCCATCCATACATTATACACCAAGTAAATTTGTAAACATTTTTTTTAATTACTTTTTTTTTTCAGTGAATGGTCAAAAATATTTTTATTTGAACCAACAAACTATTTTCCTCGTTACAGATTGCCGATATGGGCTTATAGTTATACATATAAATATAAATTCACATATGGCACAAATTCACACCTTAAATAACAAGTGGCATGTACCATATTGGTGCGCCACAAATTGTTAGAATAATATCATTTAATAATAATTAAATATATTACCTTATATAGCAAATAACTATACCTCACTTACCAAAATACAGTTACATTCCAATATAAACAATTACATTTTTTTTTTTTTTTGAAAATTTGATAATTCATTAATAATGAATATAAGTTGAGAACATCGTAATATTCCAAAAGATTAAGAAACACAAATATAGAAAATTGAAATCTTCTATTTAGAGATGATCTTAGTAGAAGAGGTTAATCTTTCGGGTAAAAACTAGTCTATTTTCAAATAAAATGACAAAATAAACTTTCTGCAATATTGTCCCAAACATTATTTTTTCAAAATCTTGTTACAATTGACACACATAAAAGAGTTTAATATATCAAAATTTAAAATGGAGGAATAAGTCGCACTACCAGGCTCTATTGATAAAAGAAAACTCATCCGAATTTGAAAATCTGAAGTCTCCAACTACAAGCAACCAATAATTCATCTTTTATTTCCCTTACATCTTCTATTTCGAACTGTAAGGGAAATAAAAGATCCACGTAAAAACTCTTCAATAATAAGAAATAACCTCATGAAAGGAGAGAAATTAATAATACCACTAAAAGAGTACTAAAAACACTCAAGATCTATCAACTATTACAGATCCGAGAGACTAAATTCAATTTGTATTCCAAACGATCATAGGTTTGGAAATTATTAGAAAGAAATAAAGAAAGACGATAGAAAGGAACGAAAAGAAACCACTGCCGACCAAAGAAGACTGTCGACAGTGATTCAGAAAATAAAATCTAAAAAATTATACCGAGAGAGCAAGAGAGAGACGGCTAACCCTAATTGATTAGATTCTTTTATTAGATTTTTTAAATGCATAAGGCTATTAAACATCCAATTTACTTTTCAAAATATCATTAGTACTTTCCCATTTTTATGCTAATAATAATAATAATAATAATAATAATAATAATAATTTAAATGTCCCTCACATAAATTTCAGTATAATATACACTTTTTATAGATACGAAGTGCCTACACCCAATGGATGGACTCATCCATACACCAAACAAATCTATAAATGGTTTCTTTTATAAAAATTAATGATTTATCTTTTTTTGTCTAATGGATGGTAAAAATACCCTCATTTGAACTATAAAAGTTTTTTTTTTTTTTTTATTGATTTGGTGTATAAATAGCCTCATATACTGCATGTAGGTAACTCTTTCTACTTTCATGTAGAACTATTTTCATATGCATTAGTCTTTCTTGCTTTATGAGCATTAATCTAACTAATAATAGAGCAAAAGAGAAAAGGTTATTAGCTATGGCTAGCAAAAGCAAAAATGATAAAAAGAAAGGTTAAGTTGGTTTGGATAATGAATGATGCAGATGAATCAAGAAAGTTGCCTCAAACGAGGTTAGATGAATATATATATATAGCGAAACCATTACTTCATTTGGTGGATTCTTCACAACATAAAAATTATTATTCGTTCTTTTGAATAATTTTCATTGACTATTAAATAGTACAAGTAGCTTATTGTGTTGCACTAAAACTACCAATTGACATTATAGCTTTAATGCAATAATTTTCCATCCATGATAGTACAAACGATAGATTTGTAAATATTTCAATTTCATGACAGATAGATAAATAATTTTTAAACAACATTGTTTTTGTCATTATCTCCATTTTAGGAGCCCTCATGGACTTGTAGTTCATAGTTGTATTATAATTCTAAATCTGCAGGAGTTATAACATTATAATAACATTATTCTCTACAAAATAATCTTTAAAAAAAGAATTTAAGGTTTCTAAAGGAAATAATAAATTTTTTAATATTAGTTTTTTCAAAAGATAGAAATTTCATTAAGACGAAACTATATACAGATAAGGGATACATATCAATATATTTCTATATGTAAAATATGTGATAAATATAAATATATTTCTATATGTTTGTATATGAAGTCTAATAATAAACCACGTATCAAACAATTAAAAAACACAATCTTCATTTGAACTATCTGATTGAGTTGACAAAGAATAAAATATTGCCATAGGCGATTATTTGCTCTGCTTGATGGCTATTCATAGCCACTGTTCAACCTCATGGTTTTTATATAAGTTCGAACTGATCATTTTCAATTTTTTTCCTTATGTTAAAGAGGATATATGCAAGTCTTTCTGCATAGCTGCCCAAATAATAAAATATCACAGATAAAATCACTATAATGGTGATAATAATAACTCAGAATTAGATATAGAAATAAAATCTGAAAATATGAGCAATAATAAATCTTTTAATATTAGTTTTGGCTTTGGCCTTGAGGATCACTTTTTAATTTTTTTATATTATATGTGCATATACAAATATAAATTCACATTCACAAATTTACCCATTGAATAATTAGTGGCATATTTCATATTGATCCACCCTAAATTGTTAGAATAATATCATTAGATAATAATGAAATATCTTACCATATACAACAATGCACTATAATTGACTTACCAAAATATAATTATCTTCGAATCCAAACAGGTAGATTTGTTAATCTAAATGCAAAAGGCCATTAAAAATCTAATTTGGTTTTGAAAATATCATATGTCCTTTCCCATTTTTACCCCAATAATAATAACAATATTTTAAGTGGCCCTCACATAAATTTGAGTATAATAATATAGATAAGAATTATATATATCTCGTATATGAGTCTATTAATACACCAAGCAAATCTATAAATGTTTTTAAAATAAATTTTAATAATTTGTCTTTGTTAGTGAATGATTAAAATACCCTCATTCAAATAAAAAAAAAAAACTATTTTGATTGATTAGGTGTATAGATAGCTCTATACGCTCTATCACTTTTGTGTACAACTATTTCCATATACATCACTCCTTTTTGCTATATATTCCTTAATCTAGTTAAATATAGAACAAAAGAGAAAGAGTTGCTAGCAATAATAAGCAAAAGCAAAAATGACAAGAAAGAAGGTTAAGCTAGTTTGGATAGTGAATGATGCATTAAGAAAAGCAAATCTCAAAAAAAGGAGAATAGGATTATTGAAGAAAGTGAGTGAACTAACAACCTTATGTGGTGTTAGTGCATTTGCTATCATCTATAGCCCAGATGAGACTGAACCAATGTTTTGGCCGTCACGACTATTGGTGGAACAACTATTGATGAGATATCAAAACATGCCGAAAATTGAACGGAGCAAAAAGATGATGAATCAGGAAAGTTACCTGAAAGAAAGAGTGGTCAAAGTGCAAGCACAATCAAGAAAGAATCAAAGAAAGAATAGAGACGTTGAGATGAGTTATCTAATAAATAAACTTCATAAAGGTAATGGAGCTGATGATTTTGAGTTTAATGAGTTGCAGGTTTTGATTTGGTTATTAGGAGAGAAAATGAAAGATTTAAGAAAAAGAGTTGAATATTTTCAACAATTTCCTCCTCTTCCACCTACAACCTCTTTTTCTCCTCCTCTTCCACTTCCTAATGAGGGCCCTACTATGCAAGAACCGGGCCACCAATTAACCGATGTTGCTAGTGCTAATGGTGTTGGGGATGGAGATATCAGAAATAGTAATCCTAGAGATACTATGATATGCGATCAATGGTATCTTGATATTATTAACAATAACAATGATAATCTTGCTGGTAGTAGTGGTGCTAAGAATGACATGATGAACCACCACCCATATGCCTATAATATCACCTACAATGGTGGTGATACGGGGTTTCCTACCGGGTCCACTGGTAATACTTTTAGCCTGGGTCTCGTCTCGAGTAATATCAATATGGGTGGTGGTGGAAATCATTTTCAGATGAGACAACAGTCTATTCATGCTAATATTAACTCTATAAGTGGACATTCTTTTGGGTTAGGGTTGCAGCCTTATCAGGGTAACATTGATAATTATAATGGTGGAAATGGCATGGGACTAAGGATGCCTCCTCCAGCTATTGCAATTGGAGCTAGTGAACCAGAGATGCATGGACTTTTTGCCGGTGGAAGCGACACAGGAACGCTATATGATATTATTAAACCTTGGTATCATAATTTCTCCCATTGATTATTATTGTCGAGTCTTTCTCAATTTGAATTTTATATTTGTTTTATTTCATGTGTTAATTATTTTGTGAGTCTCTGTTTAATCTATGTTTCCTTCAAATTAAGTAATCTTGGAATAATTCATATGTTAATTTGATTTTGTTATTTTGGTTAATCAAATGTTATGTTTCTCTTGTTTATCTTATTTGGTTAGCTCTTTCCAAGAAAATAAACAAAATGAAGATACTAAACTTTGGATTATCATACTAATTACAAATTGAATTCTTCCTCTCCTTTTTTGACAACTCATTTAATGATTAGATGAGAGACTAAACCCTCTCGGACTGGAGAACTATTATGTTTAAAAGTCCTCCCCAAAATGTTGACTCCATGACCCGATCTATGATTACTATGATGAGATCTAGTGTGCTTTAACCACTAGACCAAGCAATCTTGAGTTATAATATATTAATTAAGCACCATATGCTAATGTTATTTGGTTAATTCTGGACATGAGTATATTAGTGTATGTTTGCAAGTACAATTATATGGACATTAATCCTTAGGTCTCTCTCTAATATTACTTCTTCATAGATACTTCATTAGTCCCATAATTCTTATTCTATTTTCCTTTTTGATCTATCCTAAATTATTTTCTTATTTTCTCTTTTAGAAGTGACTAATATTTTAATTTTACTATTTAAGCCTTATTTATATGATTCTTTGTCAATTAAATAGACACAATACTACATTATTTTTAATTAAATCTTTCTATAAATAAAATGAAAATATCAACCTTTAATCTTTCAAGAAAACTCTATTTTAATCAAATGTTTGATTATAGTTTGATTAGTTTTAAAAATAATTGATTATGGATAATTTTATTTTAATTGAACACGAGCACTAAGGTATTAAGAAAAAAACAAAGTAAAAAATTATAATTTAATTATACTAACTAAAATTTCTTGATCCGTGTGCATGTTAATTAGAATAAATATTATGGATCGGAGTGTATATATTAAAACAACATAGACTGCAGTATATACTTTCTTTGTCTCAAAATATTAGTCGTTTAAGGTTATTGCACAAGGATTAAGGAAACAGTTAATTCTCTTAGATTATAACAAACTCAAGGGTAATTAACCAAATTATCCTTTATCTCAAAACTATTAGTTGTGAAAGTATTTATTGTAACTAATCTAAACAAGGGTAATATTGGAAAAAACATCATTTATTTCTCCTCAAAATACTCAAAACAACTTATATTTTAGGACAAAATAATCACACAAAAACAACTTATATTTTGTGACAGAAGAAATATTTTTTTTTAATAGGAAGATTATGGATTCCATATGTTTTCTTAAAAAGTGAGACTCCTAATATTTTAGCATTTGATTTATCTTTTTTGATAAGTTTTTAAGCATTTCTCTTTTTTTTAATCCTCTTTTTTTTCGCTATTACAAAATTGAAAGGGTAGAGGTGAATTGAGTAAAAGTTAAGAAATCATGATGTAAAAATGTGTAATATGGGCTTACTTGGCCCAACCAATGCTAAAAGATAAATGCTAAACAATTAGCTAGCTAACTTGCCATATGCCCTTTGTGAGTGGATATTTAATTGATGTTGGATTCTTAATACTTCCCCTCAAGTGCAACCATGACTGGACTTCTGGTTGACGATTGAAACTTGAAATTCTCCCTCTGAAATTGAATGGGCCTCGCTAGGACTGGACATCCAGACGAGAGAGAATTGAAACGCAACATTGAGAATAACTAATTGAAATCGGGCCGGACCTACTCTAATACCATATTACAAAGTTGAAAGGGTAGAGGGGAATTGGATAAGAGGTAGAACCCATGATGTGAAAATGTGTAATATGTACTTACTTGGGCTTAGGCCAACTAATGCTAAAAGGTTAGTACTAGCCAATTAGCTAGCTACTTACCACCTTTATGTGTCCTTTTTCGGGTTGGGTATTTAACAGATGTGAGATTCTTAACACTTCCATAATTTACTTTTCAATAATAAATTGTCTTTCATTTTTATGAGTATGAAATTCATTCAATTATGGCATATAAGAAATTTAAATACTTTAGTTCATTTTTTAGATTTTCATTATATGTGTGTGTGTGTGTGTGTGTGTGTGTTATTGGTTTTTAAAATTCAAATTAAATATTCTATTTTTTTTAATAGAAATCAAATATGCCATGATAGAAAAACATACAATGTCTAAATTTTTAAATCTTCATAATTTACAAATATACGCATTTTTTTTGTATGTAGTCTAAACTTCAAATTAAATATGATACTTTTGAAATTTTAATAATTTGAAAATTGTTAAAAAAATCATGTGTTATTTAACACCCATTCAATGAATGAAAATTTAATTCATTAAAATTATCCTTTTAAAGTAACTTCCCTTTGAAGAATCATAAATTAATTCCTTAAATATAATATTGCCTAATTCTTCAAACATTTCATGCATTACATATTACACATGTAGAATGAAGCCTTTTAAGAATTTTAAACTTCAAATTCAAAATTTCAGTTCTTCACATTTCTACCTTCCTACCTTCCTTAAACGTTTCAACCTAAATTTAATAATCTATCATTACAATTTAAAATTGCAATTAAAATGCTAAAACAAAACCTATATTTCTATTGTTGCCAAAGTCTTCTCTTTCCTAACCCATATGAAAATTTTCTTCCAATGAGATGGTAAAATTTTAATCTCTCAGCAAGTTCAAGATTGATCTCATATAGTTTGAAAAATCAAGAGATAAGATGGTGAATAGTCTTCTTTCTTCTTCTTTTTTTAATTCTTATTTTAGTTTGTTTGGTAATGATGGTTTTTTTTTTTTTTTTTTGAGTAAATTATTAAATATAAATTATTAAGTAACCAATCAACGTTTGAAAATAGTCTCATAGAATTTAAAAACAAGAAGATAAGTGTCACGACTCGAAACCGTGGGCTAAACCTATACTAGGGCCTAAGTAAGCTTAAAGGCCTATAGGCCCGTAGTAAGTCTAAACCACACAATTCGATTACATCAAACGGATCCTAAGAATAGTGTGCTCATATTACTTTATATATGAGTTTCATCATCACATTACATCTTGACTCAATTCCGGCATCTAAAATAAATCATAGATCAAGCCTATATATAAAATTCATAATATCCATAATATGGGCTAACTGGTTCATTCACACTCTTACATGAACAATCACAATATCCACAAGTCCATCGATTAGCATGCTTATAATAGTATTACATAAAGCTGCATAAATTAAATAACAATAAGAACTAGAAATTACTTTTCTAGCTCTGAGGTGAAGGATGCAGAGCTTAGCTTAAACAATAGAGAATCTACCTTCTGGAAAAATTAAATAAAGATAAGTGAGTTTTACAACTCAGTGAATAATAATAAATAATATATAACACATGCATTGACGCAAACTACTTCCTAAATTCTTAAAATGAACACTCAATCAGTCAAGCACATGGCATGACATCAGCATCTACATATATTAGCACAGTCACATAATCAAGCAAGTGGAGATTGGTATGTGGCATCATCGAAACCCCCAACGAGCCGTCCTCACACATGGTCCGCTCTCTCATGGCATGTGCCAAGGAGCCGATCCCCATATATGACCAAGCAGTCTAATCCTCGCTTGACCAGCTCTCTCATCTTTTTCCTTATTTTCTTTTCTTTTCCATTTCCAACAAGAGGCCACCCTGTGATTTTTCCATATCATCCATATCATTTGATGTACACAGGAGCGTTGATCTCCCCATACATGGCCAACGGTATCGTAAACTGCCCTTACAAACTCGTGGTGACCTACTTCATCCTAATTCCATACAAGCAAGACATAGTAATATCACAACACAAATAATCAAACAATTCACTCAGTATAATGCACCAAATCAATAATTAATATGCAAACATAAAAGAATATAATATGATGTAAATAAATGTATATAAATATAATCACATATTAACAATAACATAGTAATATAAAAGTAAATGTTAAGTTACCTTTTATATGTTTTTTTTATAAAGTAAAGGGAAAATTATTATTTCGTCCCTGAGGTTTTACATAATTATTTAAGTAGTCCTCGACGTTTATACATATATTTATAACGTCCCTGAGATTTGCCACCGTCATATTAATTGGTCCTTCCGTAAAAAAAAAATACACTTTTTCCGTTAATTTTGAGAAGAAAAGACGAAATTATCCTTTGGAAAAATAATTATTTTGTCCCTGAGGTTTGCCATAATTATTAAGTAGTCCCCTACATTTATACAAATATTTATAATGTCCCTAAAGTTTACTTCTGTCATATTAATCGGTCCATCCATAAAAAAAAATACACTTTTTCCGTTAATTTTGAGTGGAAAAGACGAAATTATCCTTTATAAGTTTTCATTGACATTATTATTAATCACTTTCCTCTAAAATACCTGAAACTCGCATTTTAACCATCTTCCTCAACCCAACGCTGTCTTCATTGCCACCACCATGTCAATGAAAACTATCATCTCCATAACCATATCACCACCAAAACTAAAACCCAATATCCAAACTCAATCAAGCCATCGTCACCCTTCATCCATTTATCTCTCTCTCCTTGATTAGAGGATTTAGGTTAGTTTGGTCATTCTATTAAAAATTAACAGCAAAAAGTGTGTTTTTTGGACAGAATGACCAAGTAATATTACGGAAGTAACCTTAGGGACGTTATAAATATTTGTATAAATGGCGGGGACTACTTAAATAATTATGGCAAACCTCAGCGACGAAATAATTATTTTTCCTTTTAGTTTTGTTAGTGATCTGGTTATGGTGATGATACTTGACAGAGACACGGTGGTGGCGGAGAAGACCGCG
Organism: Jatropha curcas; assembly: GCF_041381405.1. Taxonomy (NCBI): domain Eukaryota; kingdom Viridiplantae; phylum Streptophyta; class Magnoliopsida; order Malpighiales; family Euphorbiaceae; genus Jatropha; species Jatropha curcas. The sequence goes on along the minus strand of NC_143158.1, from coordinate 22,471,292 downwards.
TTGGGTTGAGGAAGATGGTGAAAATGTGAGTTTCAGGTATTTTAGACGAAATTGATTAATAATAATGTCAATGAAAACTTATAAAGGATAATTTCGTCTTTTCCACTCAAAATTAACGGAAAAAGTGTATTTTTTTTTATGGATGGACCGATTAATATGACAGAAGTAAACTTTAGGGACATTATAAATATTTGTATAAATGTAGGGGACTACTTAATAATTATGGCAAACCTCAGGGACGAAATAATTATTTTTTCAAAGGATAATTTCGTCTTTTCTTCTTAAAATTAACGGAAAAAGTGTATTTTTTTGATGGAAGGACCAATTAATATGACGGTGGCAAACCTCAGAGACGTTATAAATATATATATATATAAATGTCGAGGACTACTTAAATAATTATGTAAAACCTCAGGGACAAAATAATAATTTTCCCTAAAGTAAATCAGGTATGCACCATTTATTATTAATAACAGTGATAGAGAAGAGAAGAAGGCTAATTTGGATTTTGGATGATAGGAGCAGTAGACGAACCTGGACGAGCTAGATTAAATACAGATACAAAGGAAGGACCAAATTAAATAAAGAACTATACTTAAAAATAAATCAAGTTAAAGTTTTTAACTAAATTAAGCCTATTTACTTAATCATTAAACGTTAATAGCCTAAATTCTGTCGAAATTTCGGTAGCACCTTTTCTGAAAAATAGGACTATCTACCTGTTTAAATATCATAATATTATTATATATTTATTTATCAATCAATACACACAGTCCATCCGTCAGGCAATCAATCAAATCGAATACCCATCCTCCTTCAATAGCAATATCACTATTCAACCATAATTTACAAATTAAAATAACGTCAACTTGTCTCAAGTAATTTATCAATCATTCTTGGTTTGCATCAATATAATTAGCTTTGTTTAGTTAATTACCGAATAAATAAAATTGTTTATACATGCATGTATAAACATATCTTATACAACTAACTTAGTTAGCTTTCATAATAACTCTTATTCCAAAACCTTTAATTGGTACCTGCACATTAGTTACTTTAAGCTTAACTACATTATATACATTTATATAAATATGTCCCATAATTCATACCTAATCTTTATATATGCTCTTCTTTCTCCACATCAATCCAAGAACCAAATTTACAATCAAACCTCATAGCCTACATGCTAACAATTTCGTCATTCCACCAAGAATTCACATGTGCATCAATTTTCATCCCATCATTTTCAAAGCCCAAACAGTAGAATAACATGGAAGCAACTATAACAACAAAAATTCAAGTTTATATTTATAATCCATATTCTACTCAACTAAGCTTGTTCATTTTCTATCAAAAATCAAATATACAATATTATTTCCCTTGCACTATGCAAAAGACAAATGTAGATGGCTAAACTAGCCGCTGCCATATCAAGGGAACCTTGGATTTCTTTTTATTAGAATTCATACTTAATGAGTTGCTAAACACATTTCCTATTTAAGAACTTAATTACAACTTCATACACTCATATTAAAGGTTATAGTTCAAGAGATTAACAAAATACCTGCTGTCATTACAAAACAATTCTCATTTTTATTCCATCTTGATCATTAGAACTTCCAATATTAACGACAAAATATGAAAACATATTCCTATCACTAAACATAGACTTAGTTTAAACAGAACCTTTGATTTTCTCTATTTGGAGGCTGCCAACATATCAAAGAAATCTTAAGTTCTTGATTAAACTCATATATGATATGATAGTTAACCCGTTTCCCATCGAGAGCTTAATTTATAACTAGATGCTGTCAGGCTAAAGAAATCAAAATTTTATAATTAGAACCAATACATACGTCTATTACCTCCTTTCCCAACAAACACTTGACTCACAACATCATATATTTGTACCATAAGCTATAATTCAAATAATCAATTAAAAAGGGTCCGGCCAACCTAAAAAAAATCAAGGTTTTTAATTCAAGTTCATACCATATATACTAGTTAATTCATTTACTAACAAAAATTTAATTTACCATATCATATATCTCATATCATGGTACTAATTTTAACAAATGGTTAGATTAGCCACTACCATATTGAAATTATTCTAATTTCTCAATGAAAAACTGAAATAATTATAACATACTTATCAATTTCACATCAAATTTCAGTTTGTGCTTAAGGTTAACAATTAAATCCAAGGTTTTCCCCAAACCTTTATATAAACAGTACCTTGGATTAAAGCTAGATACTGCCATAATCATATAATACTGATTTCTAAACTAAAAAGTAAGTACATCAACCTTTCCTCCTATTTTTTCTCCCAAGCTTATATCACATATAACCAAAACTTGTCCAAAATTCACAAGCCTATATTACATAATCATGCAAAACAGGATGCCAATTGGGTAGATGCTATGCAAAGTGAACTTGATGCTCTAAAAGCAAATCATAGATGGGAATTAACTTCCTTGCTAAAGGATAAGAAACCAATTGGCTGCAAGTGGGTAAAATACAAACAAGATGGCACAGTTGATCATTACAAAGCCCGTTTCGTGGCTAAAGGATATAATCAAATGATGGGTCTAGAGTATACAGACAGTTTTTCACCAGTGGCTAAACTGGTTACTGTTAGAAATCCGGTGTTTCGCGAGTAGACCAAACATATCGACATCAACTGTCATGTCGTCCGACAACACATCCAAGACAGTTTCTTACAACCCTCATACATAGCCTCTCAGTCTTAAACGGCGGACATCCTCACTAAATCTCTCCCTGTTGAGCAATTCCAAAACCTAATGTCCAAGAGGGGCTTGGTCCATCTACCGCGCTCCATCCTGAGGGGTGGTGAAATGGTACATATTGGGCTCACACACACAACTGATCCATACATCAACAGGCCCAAAGCAATATACAGCCCAACCTTAAGTTTGTTGGATAGTTACAATTAAGTTATAGAATATGAGCTGATGTGGCATGAATGGTTACCATTTACAGCAATATAAAAAGCTATGTACAGAGTCAATGTAAATATACAATTCAGTTTTTACTTGAATATAATACAGAATATTTCATCTTCTTCCTACGCAATACCCTAAACACCAAGATCTGAACACTTTTCCATGTAAAGCTGTGATTTGAATTTTCAATATGATTGATTTGATTTTTCTGCGCAATACACTGTTCCAGCTCCTGACAAGATACAAAATTTAATCAGAAAACATTGACATAATATGATTGATTTCAATAAAATTTCTTTACCAGCTCTAGAAAGCAGCTTGCTCTATCATCCACAAACTCCATACCATAACCTTTCCTTTATTATAGAGGACAATTTTTGAATACATAAATAAAATTTACTCTAAATGACAATTTTTGTTACTAAAATGATATATTTATATTTTTTAAAATTGAGCTTAATTAATTAAAATAAAATACAGAAATTTAATTATGCCAAAAAAATTAATATTGAGTAAGAGTAGACAAACTAAAAAATGTCAAAGATTAATTTGAAAAGTTTCCCTTCTTTTTCTTATTAAACTATTTTTATTATTAAAATATTCCATTGAATATTAAAAAAAGGTCTGAACAATACACATTTTGGATGGAACGTTTACTAATTTTTTTAAAAATAAAAAAGAAAAAAGCCAATGTGAGAGTCTATAAGGAAATGATGGATTTATTAATTATGCTAAAATTGAGTGACTAAATAACAATTTATCCAAATACCACGATGACAAGGAAAACCCAAGTGATAGGGATATGCTTCAATTTGAAGTAACACGGAATTGAATTCAAAAAGTAAAGACAAGGATGACTCTTTGTCCTTATAGAGGACCAGGAAGACTATAATAAAACCTAGAAACAAAAGTCTAGACCAAATGAGAAGAAAATGAGGAGACAACTCCTTCCTTCCACGACAGGTCAAGTCTTCTAATCGCTCCAGAGTTGGACTTACACAGTTTGGAAAACTCAAATTACCAGACTAAACTAATTTTGTTAATTTAATATTTCACTTATTTGATTTTGTTTCGGTTGTAATGGAGAATCTGGAATCTTTTAAGTCGGTTCAATTTTTGTTAAACCTGATAATAAATATAAATTTATTCAAAATAATTAAAATCAAACCAAATTAAATTTGTTTGATTTAATTCTATTCATTTTAATTTATATTAATTTGGTTGATTTAAATTCAATAATTGCAATGTGTAGCTCTTCTAGTTAAGGGTTTTTAAACATCTAAATCAAATGTCAAATTTGATAATTACATGGCCCTAATCCCACGGCAGGGGAAATCTTTCAAAACGAAGTCAGGCAGACAAAGTCGTTCCTCAAGTTTTGTTTAAGTCTGTGCTTTGAAAGGTTCAACCATTTTATAATTGGACATGAAGAAGGAATTTGTAATTTATTAATTTTTTTCCAAGACTAGGATTTGATATTTTTTCTTCATCAATAATGAATTGCGACCAATAATTTACTTTTGCTAGTAACATTGTATGAATCAAAATAAATATACATGCATATATTATTACTCTCTTCTTTTCAAAATATACATGCTAGTGATCACTGATTTGATATGTTATTCAATTCAATTCTGGTAATTCAAAAAATAACTCGATTCGATTACAAATTATACCTAAAATGGCCAAAATCGGCTAAATGCTTTCTGACCAAATGCTCATTCCTAATTATGGCTCTAAGTAGAGGTGGATCTACAATAAGGGGTAATAGAGCACTTGCTCCACTGATATATTTACCTTTTAATTTATAATTTTTTACATTTTAGTTATATAAGTATGTTAATCTTTACTAAATCTTTAGCTTTTGCCTGGATTGAATTATTATTTTCCTATGTATTGTCCCACTAATTAGATTTTAGATCCGCTTACGACTACTAAGCAAAATTTACCTATAAAATCGAATATTTAAAACTTGAAATTGCACTATTAAAATAATTCTTGAATATCATTCTTGACTTCAAAGTAAAATTATGCTAACAAAAAAAAAAGTCCACATCTTTTAATAAAACTAATTAAATAGTCTTTTACTGTCACTTCTATTAATAAGGTAAATAATCAAAATATTCTATTAAGTTGATGAAAAAATTAAAACACCACGAAATGAATTGTAACGAACCAAATATAATTTATTATTTTGGCTCCAATTCCAATTCTCACTGACAACTGTAAAAGAACCATGTCAAATCGTACAGAATCGAAAAAATTGATTTATAAATATTTTTTAAAATGTTTTTCAAATGTACTATGTTACGTAGTTAACAACAGCCACCATATTTTATCATTCAAAAAAAAAAATCCTTTATTACTATTTACTACTAATAAGAACGTTATATAAATTGAAACTACGTGTCTCACAAAAAGTTAATAATTTTTAACAAAAAAAAAAAAAGACAACTAGGTGTGTTGATCATTATTTCCGTCGGTTGGAGCCACCGGTCAGGTGTTGACGTCCCGATTTAAGACATTCATAGAGCGCACAGACCCCTAAATACTGGTGAAAGATCATGCTCCCTTCCTACAGAATTATGGCGTTGCAGTCTTAATTTATTTAATATTTGAAAAACATCATAATTAGTACATGTATATACAATTTCTTATTATATTCAACTTAAAGTGTGTATATTCTTCTAAAAAAACTTAAAGCGTGTGCATATATAGGTGATATAATATTGTAGATTAATATTATAAAAATCGTATCAAACAAAATTTATATTATTGCTACTTCATGGAATATCAGTTCACAGCACTCATGCCAAAATATCAAAATATGAAGGAAGAAGGAAAAGAAAAGATGTTGACTTCTCGCCTATAATACAGGTGTGAGAATAATAGAAAATTGTAATTGAATGAGATAGATCGAGTGATTATATCGGAGTATGGCCGAAATTCTTATCGGATACATATTTGGAATATCTTTATAATAGACATTTAGAATAAAATCCTTATTAGATAAGTAGAAGATCCTTGTATTCCAATTCAAAGTAGGATTATGATGGATAATCCATTATCCATGGGTTATGGTCCATGACCGAGTTGTTTTATTTTCCGTTGGTAACAAATGTCTTCCCGCTACCAGTGAATCTTTTCTTTAAGTTCATTTTTTGAAAATTATGAACACTTTTAAAGGATTAATATCTTTTGAAATTATTTTCCATATATATTTCTCAAATATTTTTTAGAATGAGATTAGAATTCATAATATTAATACAAAATAGCTACCAATAAGGGATTAATCAATTTTATATCTTATATTATAATGTATTTAAATTATAAGATATTAAATCATAGTATTTTTATATGTATAGAAATTTCAAAAGTTTCCTAATTAGAATAAGACTAAATTATTTTTAATGATATTTTTAATTAATCAACTAATAAAATAGCAATAAAATTAAGAGTTTTCTAATTATAATAAGACTAAATTATTCTTCAATCAACCTATAAAATTAAAAGTCTACAGGGGCACTTTAGGAACCCAATGTTCCCATCATTCGCAATTTTATTATATTATAATTAAAATATTGAAATTCTCATGACTATCCATTGAAATATTTAAAACTAAAAAAATAAAAAATAAAAGATATTATCTATATAAATATTAATCTTACAATCTAAATAAAATTTAAACTTTTATTAATAAAATATAAAATAAAAGGGAGCAAGAAAAGAGAAAAGAAAGTGCAATCATAGAAAGGATGCGGCGGATATGAGATAGGTAGTGATAAATAGGCTGAATTTTGGTTATAATTTTAGCAACGGATAAATATTCCGTTGCTAACCCGTTTGTAGAATAACTCTCAGCAATGGAAGAAAAATCAATTCATGTTATAACTTTAGAAACGGAAATAATTAAGTTGTGAAAAAGTTAAAACCCTTTGTGAAGCCTTAGCAACGGAAAAATAATGAAACAAAATTTGTTAATTAATAAAAATAATATGAGTAAGGAAACTAATGTAATCAATCTAATTGAAAATTATTTTATAATTTTAATCGATAAATAAAATTAAAATTTTATTAATTAGAAAGTCCATCTCTTTAAGATATTTCACGATAATGCTATTTTGGATATTTATAAATCTAATTATAAGAACTATAAATAAAAATTATCTATTAATTTGTAAATAGAGAGAGAGAGAGTTAATGTTATACTTACCGCAAGAAAAAAACATAATTGTAAACTCAATAATTTCAAATTAGTAAAAACTTAATATAACAATTCTTGACAGTCAAAAGCAACAAATTTTTTATGGTCAAAGACAAAAAAAACTAAACATATATATAGTAGTATGATAGGAAAAATTCCTAATTAGAATGTGATTAAATTTATAATATTAATACAATAAAAATAATAAATTGATATTATAATTAGAATATGATTAATAATGATATTTCTGTCAATTTATAAACTTAGTAGAAGCGTTTTAAGAATCCAATGTTCCCCCTCATTCGTACTTTATATATATTAGTCTTTTATGTGACTTGCGTTGTACGTTGACTATGTTTGTTATATACTCATTTTTTTATTTATATAATATTAAAGTACATGTTTTATTTATATTAAAATAAATACAAGTAGTTAATTTGTATTGCAGTTTGCTGTACAAACTACTTACAATGCTATTTCTTATGTACTTAATTCTATTTTTGTATAATGAAGTGGTCTCAGAATGAAATTCAACCCAATCCCTGACCTAATCCTTTAGTCCCTAATTTATAAATGTAGATTTTTAGAATCCTAATAGGTGTCCGAAAATAAAATCAAGCTATCACTCAATCTCTGACCCCTGCCCTCAACCCCAAATTAATATTTATATACAACTATAATGAAAAATAATAATAAATTATTTTTTAATGCTAGGTAAAAGAAAATAAATGAGAGGATGATTTGAATTAATAATGGAAATCACTTTGCCTACAGTAGCAGTATTATTTACCCAGTGTATTAGAGAAAGGAATATATGCACATACACACAAATTCTTAAAACTCAAAAAGTGATCCAAAGAGAACTATATAGTTCTAGTTTTTTTCTAGTTTCCTAAACACTACATTCTTCTAAATCAAATAGACGTAGGATATAAGAGAAAAAATATTAAAAAAATTAAAAAATGCCTAATTATCAATAGACCATCTATTTATTACAAGGGGATATAAATCTCTTACTAAATTAAAATGATAGTAGTTATAAATTATTCAGTAACGAAAAAGAAAATAAAAAATATTATTAAAAATTAAACTCTTTCAAAACTCACTTAACAAAAAAATATTTCAATGTATATAGATATATACATATATCAATAAAATATTATATATTTTTTTAATTAAAATTTTTAACTATTTATCAGGTAAATTTTATTTGAAAATTTACTTTTTAAAAAATATATCCAATGAAATCTTATGAATATAAAGAAAAAATATTAATAAAAATAATATTTTTTTTTTATTTTTTCTAAATAAAATATTATATATATTATATTTGAAAATTTATTTAAAAAAAATATAACTCATCAAACATAAAGAAAAAAGAATATTAATAAAAATAATATATTTTCTTTATTTTTTATCTATATCCTAAAAAAATTAAATATTTAATGAATAAAATATAAAAATATTTTTAAATATCTCAATGTCATATATATTTATTAAAAAATAAATTTTCTAAAATGAGAAATATTATTTTAAAATATTTTAAATTTTATTAATGCTATCGAAAATCTCGTTATTCTCTTCCTGCTTGAATATGCATACAGCACACAAGCAAAGATAAATAGAAATAGATAAACAGGTTATAGATTCCACTGAACAAATTCTCGTGCAAATTGGCCTCTATTCTCTTCCTATTCCTAATAAAAAGAAAAATAATTGCCCATATTCCACTCAATTGCTTGACTAAATGGCTCTGTTGTTGATGGTGAAGTGAGTGAAGTGACACTAAATTAGGTGGCCAGAAAATAGCACCCGTTTGTTAAACGGCAACTAGTCAATTTCTTGTTCCGTTTTTCAAGTCACCGACTAAAAAAGAACTTCTCTATTCAATTTCTTCTATATATATATATATACAAATTCCCCTTCCAAGATCAAGACCAAGACGAAGACGGAGACGGAAACGAAGAGCTCTGGAGAATGGGTTGCTGTTTCTCTACCAAATCATCATCGAAGCCAAACAACAACAGAATTCGTGTAGTTCATCTGAATGGCTACGTAGAGGATTTCGAATATCCAATTTCTGCTAGCGAAGTCACTGGTAAAGCCTCTAAACAATTTCTATGCACACCAACTCAACTTTTATCAACTGGTTCTAACCCATTAAACCCAAATACCCAACTTCATCCTGGCCAAATATACTTCTTGCTTCCATACTCTACATTAAAATCTGATTGTTCCCCTATGGATTTTGCCGCTCTGGTAAAGAAACTTTCTTCAATCGCGAAAGCTAGCCATAGTAATAAGTGTTCAACAAGTAGATCAATCTTGAACTGTCACGCTACATGTTCTAATCGGTTCGAGGAGGCAAAGAGAACGGCTAATAAGCCATGGAAGCCAATTCTTGATACCATTAGAGAAAAATCGTTTAATCAGAAGAGCGAATCGGAGGTTTTGAAAGAAATATACATGGAGATGGAAAGTGAAACAGAGTAGTATAATGTATTAATTCTTTTCTTTTTAGTACTAGAAGAGTGGGAACTCCAACTCGAGTTCCGTGTTTATAAGAAGTAGTGTTAGGCTAAGTTTATGTTATAGGCATTGTTGAATTGATTAGAATTGTAGGAGTTGATAAATTAGTGTCTAGCTATTATTCAATAGATACAATAAACTTAACTATTTCATGCTCTATGCTTGATTGATTGTATAATATAATACCTTTCTTTTATACTTAATGGAAAATTCTGCAATTTGCTGTGGAAGCATGTTAAATTTTTATCTTTACTAAGATTTGAATTACCCATTGCTTCTTGTCCAGTGGTAAAAATTTACTGTTGAAGAACGTTGAAAATTTCTTGTCAAATTATTGACTTCGATGTGGGGATAGACTCAATCTTTAGGTGGAAGGGGTCCTGACTCTCGTAAAGTTTTCCTTTGAAATTTCTAATTCAATTTTACTAAGTTTAAGTAGATTTTAGCCGTTGACCAGGCTTGATAACAATGGATAATATAAAGTTTGAATAATTAGCATTTAAAGATTAAAACAGTATTTTATAAAAAATTACTCACGTAATGTTTAATTTTTTATAAAAAATTACTGCTAACAACTACTAAAATAGTTAATTTTACCGAATACATCTTAAAAATTTTCCATTCCTACATTCTGCCCTTCAAAATAGATGAGTCCTTCGAGTTTTAAATGCTGCATTCATCCCGACTTTGATACCAATTGTTAGCATGAAAACCCAATTAAATTTAAGGACATTGTTTTTTCATAGGATTTAAAAGAGAGCATATTTATGATTTTAATCAAATGTGAAACAAACTTTGATCACTTGATGGAATATGTTAATATTAAAGTATGATAAATAGATACATTATAATATTGATTATGTATTATATGGTATCAAAAGGGGACAATAATGGGAGCTGGTGAAACCCATTTTTGAGTAGGTAAGCAATCCCATCCAGCTTCCTTGCTATATGACAAATTGAAATGTTTAGGAACCCAATTTTCTCCTCTTGAGTTTCTCTGTCTCACAAGCTCCCTCTGTTTTTCTTCAATAGCTTTCTTTGCTTGTCTTGCTTTCTCCCAGTCTTTGTTTAGGATGCTTTCACTAACCATACTCCATACTACAGCTGATTCACTGGCCAAAATTCCCTGTTAAAAGCAAAATCAGTTACATGCTTTTCCTTGTGTCTGTGACATTCCCATAATATTAATATTAAAATAAAATTGAGGTAAAGTACCTGAGGATCCTTAACTATTGGGGTTTTAAGCACTGAGATCGCTTCTTTTGCATTGTATATGGCCGTCTCTTTCCCATCATTGATGTCCTTAACTGTTACAATGCTGCAATACAAAATACGGTGATCATTACTTTTTTTTTTTTTATTATTCATTAAAAGAATTAATACATTCAAATAACGGCATAAGTTATATAATATGGGTAAATATCTTTTCGGCATAAAAGTTTATAGAAAGTCTTACTGTCAAGATAACTCAAACCTTAGATCTCCGACTCTCTATATTAGTGAAACTACGAACAAAACTATCCATGATTGATATGTTAATTAATTGTTTTATTGAAGTTTTGAATTCTACCTAAGCATAGAGATAGTCTAACTTAGTCAAAATCAAACCAAACTAGCCAAAATTGGAAAAAAAATTTAGTTTTTTAAAATACAAATCAACCTGAACTAATTAAATTACATAACTAAATTGAACCGGATTTAGTTCAATTCAATTTGAAATTTTGATTTTGGCCATTTTTTGGACTTATTAGGGTTCAGTTTAGGTCCAGTTTTTTTGTTTTTTAGATTTTTCAATTTGAAAAGTGAAAAATGAACTGCACTAAAAAATTTCAATTTTTTATTAAACCCAAATCTAAACTCAACATCTTAAAAATAAAGTTGAATTAAACCAAAGCAATTAGTTTGATGCAATGTTTTTAATTTAGGCTCTGCTTGTTTCTGTAAAATAACTTGCAGAAAAATATTTTTCATAATTTTCCGTTGTTTGGAGCGTTCAGAAAAATAAGTTAACTGGTTAAAGGAAAATTAGGTCATTTTTTAAGGAAAACAACTTACTATTTTCGAAAGAGTAAAACATTTTTCGGACATTGACAAATCTTATAAATCCATATTTTTTTAATTTATTAATCATCATAATCACTACCACTAGTTACCATTTACCATTGACCATCACCACCGGCTACCACCACTGGCCACCGATAGCCACTACCGGCGTCTTTCATAATTTATATTTTTTTTGCATTCTTTTCATATTTAACAATAATTTTTTAAATTATAAAATTTCTATTATTATTAATATTTTTTATGGTCTTATGAGATAAAAATTTTAATATTTTTAATTAATTTTCAATATTACAACCAAATAACGGAAAATAAGTCATTTGAAAAATATTTTTCAAGAAAAATGTTTTCTATGAAAATATTTTTATGAAATTATTTTCCTTACTTTACAGAAACAAACAGAGTCTTGGTTACTTTTTACTTAATCTAACTAATGCATCATAAGTAAAAAACCAACCGCTAAACTTTATAAAAAAAAAATTAAGGCTAAAAATATTTTCCATGAAAATATATTTCAGTGAATTATTTTCTTATAAGTTATTTTAAGGAAACAAAAAGAATGTTAGTTACTTTTTACTGGATCTAACTGATGCATCATAAGTAAACAACCAACCCCTAGACTTTATAATAATAAAAAAAAAAAGCTTCATTTGATAAGTTATAATATAATATAACCAGATGAATTTTTATTATAATATTTAATTATATTATATTATATTTCATTATAGCTTATCAAAATTATTTGCAAATTTAACTTTACAGCAGTAAAAAGTTGAATTACCTGTTCCAATATCCATTAACCTCATAAAGAGTGTTGCAAGAGGATGATTGGTATATTCTTCCTTTAATTGAATGGGCCCCCCTTCGCCCTAAGAAAGAATTGGTGGAATAAATTAACTCAGCTTCAAGGCCAGTCTCTTGGCATTGGACCTTAACCTTACCAACCCAATCCAGACCAGGTGGAAGAAGTCTGATCAACAGGTTTGGTGAATTCATCACATAAGTTTCTCCATGATTCAACAGCTTTAGTTCCCTTTTTCCACACACCTCAGCTTCCACTTTAGTCCCTACAATAATATATTTGGATTTTGCAAGTATAAGCATTCAAATATTTTGTAAAAAAAATTGAAAGTAAAACACAAAACTATCAAAAATATAAATAATACTTTCTCCGTCTCAAAATATAAATCGTTTTAAAATTATTATTTTATCCTAAAATATAAGTTGCTTTGAGTATTTAAAAAATAATATATGATGATTCCAACGTTACCCTTATTACATTAGATATAATAACTATCTTTATAAGTTACTCTTGATTTTGAAATAAAAAATAATTTTATCAAATTACCTTTGATTTTGTTATAATTTAAGAAAATTAATTGCTTCTTTATTCTAGGGCAAAAATTTTAAACAACTTATATTTCAGAACAGAGGAAATAATACATAAAATTCAAGACAAAAAGATAAAAATCGACTTATGGCAACTTAAAATTATATTTCTTATTTTTTTTCATATTTTTTATTTTTGAATTTTTATTTATAATTATATTATTAGGAAAATGCAAAAATAAAAAATAAACATGTAGTTGAGTTTTCCATTATTTTGGTGGAATTAAATATCTAGAACTATGTGATGGATTTTGATTAATTTGTTATATTAAAATGTGCAGAGATTTATACCATTATAAAAAGTATTTCTAAAATCTTTTGAATAAATATACTATTTTTTTATGAAATTAAAAATAGTAGAAAAAATGAGAAGTGGGCATGAACCTTATGGCATGGAAGAAACGAAGCTTAGAGTGGAAATAGTAGTGAATGCCCTTGTTTGTTATAATAAGAAGTTGAAGTACCATAGAATTTTGGAATTGGATATTGGCACCATATGATCTCTATATTTTCTGTCTCATCCGTTGCATGAAGACCAGAAACTGGTGGGTGATGTGAAACCTGCAAATTAAATTAATAAGTGTAAATAATAAATTTGAATCGAATCAAATCATTCGCTTGATTTATTTTTTGATTTTAACTTGATTTTTAAATAGAATTCAAGTTCTTACCTGTTCGAGTAGAACATTGAGACTTCCTCTGGAGACATGGTGAGTCTCTCCGAGAACAGAGTTGTAAGGAGCAAGACCAAAAACACCAGGACGAGCACAAGCAGAAATGCTCCATCCTATTACTGCTATGAATCTATCAACTGGGTTTCGTGCATTATTGCACTCTCGCAACAAATCTTTATCCACAGAATATACAGATTCACCATAACATTGAAGGTGTGATTTTGGAAGGTTGAAAATAGGTGGTAGCTGAAATTTGTAAATTAAAATGAAAAAAAAAATGTAAATAAATAAATAAATAATGTATTTAAGCTCTAACACAAAATGTGAAGATTAATCATTATGATTAATCATTAATCAAATTGTAATTACCATTATTAACATATACATAGAAATTAAATATAAAAATTGTAAGTAGCTTTAAAATAAGTTATCTAAGTTAAGTTGAGTGTAAATGGGAAGGTTCGGGATAATGCTCCCATAAATTAAGTTTTTTCTGAACAGTGTAATACTAATTAAATAAAATTTTATTTTGCTGATACAAAAAATTAGAAGGATCTTATTATAACTTGTAATTTATTTCTCTTCGTCTTTGTTAGAAAAAATTACAAGTGAAATCAAATTAGTAAGTTTAACCAACTAATAGGACAAATCAAATAGAATATTCAAACCAAAAAAAAAAATATATATATATATATATTGCAATTTGCAAACGAGAAACAATTTATTTGTGATTTTATTTCAAAATTAAATTATAGTCATTAGAAAAAACCAACCTCATAAGAAAATGATACTATTTTATATGACATTGTTATTTCTGTTTCTTATGAGTTTTTGACTTCCTCAATTGACTTTGATACAGGAATGTGAAAATGAGTTATGGCACAGGAATACAATTCGCTTAACACAAAAATTATGTGGATTAAAATTAAATCTAAACGGATTTATGCCATAAAGGAGTAATTCGTATGCGAGTCGAAATAGATTATGTTATGAGTTGACTTATATAACCTGTCTAATCTATCTAATACATTTAATGAAAAATAAAAATGTAATTTCACACACATATATATACACTAAGTAATATTTTATGTATTATACGTGTGCATTTTTTAACATAAGCTACTCGTTTAATTTGTGTTATTTTTATATTTAAATATTATACACGAATATTAAATGGCTCATATTCCACCATGGTCCCGTATCACATGTTAGGTTTGAGACACCAACCCGTTTTACACCCCCATTAGTATGCTCATAATTGCAGCATTGCAGATTGGAATTTATTCTTTGTACATATCTCTACTTCACCTAAAAGAATTGACTGTTGACTGGCATGAGTTAATAAAGCAAACTCTTAATAAAATACTTTTTCTCTTTTAAAATTTAAATCATTTAAAATTATTGCATAAGAATTACGAAAGTAATTAATTCTCTCAAATTATAACAAATTCAAAAGTAATTTAACTAAATTATTCTTTATCTCAAAACCAATAATTACTTATGAAAATATTTATTGTAACTAATATAAGCAAAGATAACATTGAAAAAACATTTATTTATTACTCTTTAAAATATTAAAAACGATTTATATTTTAAAATAAAATAATCATTTAAAAATATCTTATATTTCGAGGATGACAGAGTAGGTTCTAATGGAAGGAAATTGCTACAAGGTGGACATATGCAATTTATTGGATTTAAATCAATGTCAACCACCAAGAAACTTTAACTTGCCTGAAAGCCGTTGAGGTCTGATCCTGGCCGTACATTTCCAAACAGGCTTAAAATTCGACGAACAAGATTAGGAGCCTGATAAACATCTGAGCCGCCTTCTAATGAGAAAGGCTTTGTAAGGACAACTCTCGTTTCCTCCTCACTGTCTTCTTTGACCTGCCACACGTTGTAACGTTATCCTTAATTCAACTCTTTATCAAAATTCAAAGCGACAAACACTTGTTATTAGAATTTTAAAAGTATAAATATAAATAAAAAGTTAAACAAAAATAAATATTAATGAAAATTATTTAAAAAAGAGGATTTTGACAGAAGAAAATAAAATTAGAACCAATATCGATTCCAATGTCCATTTTGCTTCTCTTGCAGAATCCGGATAAGAATTTGAAAGCAAGTCTTGAACAAATTTTTTTTTTTTAAAAAAATGAATTTTAACTTGGAAAATCACAAATTGACCAAATTCCAACAGAATTTATTAAAACTGAAACTAGAAAAATCAATTTCGTTTTTTTTTCTTCAATTTAGAAAATCGAAATTGGTTCATCGTATTTTAGTTTCATTCAGATTGTTCCATGTAATAAAATTATATATTTTTATGTTTATAAAATTTACAGTCATTAATTTGAAAAATATTATTTATAATAAACCATTATACTCCTATGGAGACATTATTTTAAAATTTACAGTCATGTAATAATATTATATATTTAAAATTTAAAATTCATTATTTTGTAAAATAATTATTTAACCTCTAAATTTGAACCAAATAAATAGCTATCACACACACTATAGCTAATTAGCTATTCAATTAATTTAAAAAAAAAAAAAAAAGAAAGAGTAGCTATTCAATTTAACCCTCTATAAGGGCCAATCCAAAAGGTCGGCTATAATATTCCTATGGTAGACTTCAGGCCGTACGGCTATATTAATGAGAGTTTGCCATACCGTAGACTACAGGCCAAGTGGGTATAGAAAGAAGGCCAGGTGAGTTTAATGCGCAGTAAGACTTACTACTCTACTACCTTGAGTCAATAAATCCAGACAATTGGCACAACAAGGCCATACCACTCTGCCAACTACTTTTCCACTTTTTTTTACTAACAAAGGACACAAGAAACTAAAGGTTACAGATTAAATTATCTGTAAAATAGTATTTTCCAGCTTTCAAAATATAAATCATTTAAAATTTTATACAAAAATTAATAAAATAATTAATTTTTCTAAATTATAATAAAATTAAAAATAATTTAATCAAATTATTTTTTACTTTAAAATTTAAAGTGAAATATAAAGATATATAATTACCGTATTTAATATAAATAAAGTTAAAATTGAGAAAAAAAAAATCATTTTATCACTGCATTACTTCAAAATATCTATATTTTGACATAAAACAACCATACTGAGATGGAGATGATTTATATTTTAAAACAGATCGAGTAATTCTATACTTCTTTCTATTAGAAACAAAGTTGGTCAAAATTATAAAATGAGAAAATGAGAGTTAAAGAAAAATCAATTTAAGAAATAAATAATAACTAATCAATCAATTTAGAACCTGTTCGTTAATATTGATTGTTTAAATAGCTGTTAACTGTTATACTAACTGTTAGCTGTTAGCTTTTAACTCGCTATGTGAATTACAAGTGTTCGGTAAAAATATTTATTTAATTAACTGTTTAACTTAAAATGACAAAAAATGACATTAATTGTTTAATTAACTGAATTCAAAGAAAAACAATGGGTATGGTTATCAAAAATTTTTATCACTTTTTGTGGAACGCTAAATGCTAGGATGTTTAATATTTAATAAAAGCTCTCTGAACCTTTGCAAGCTATCATAAATATGTTACAAAATAATATACTACATCTGTTTCATAACACTTGTCACATTATATAAAATAGTATGTTCCAAAATACTTGTCACATTTGTAGTTTCAAGGAGTAACAAATATTTTTTTCATATTTACCCTTTGTATATGACCAATAATTATTACTTCAATTTAATGATTTTCTTAGAAAATTAGTAATAAATTAAAAGTAATACGGTCAGTTTACTCAATAATTTATTGTAACTTAGACAAATTTAATAGTTTTCTTAAATGATATAGAATTTTAAATTTGACAAATATTATGGAGCAGATAGTAATTAATACATATAGAATTTGACTATGTCAAAGCTCTAAAAGACAACATGACCTTAACGTGTAAAACCATGCAATACACTATCTACTAAAGCAGCCAAATAATAATGGTTTCTAATAAATAAATGAGGATTGAAATTTAGTTGTTAGATAGTAGAACTACTGAATTACACTTAATTTATTAGGTTTCCCATCCCCTCATTTATGAGTCCTTTATTTATTTTATTATTAATAAACATGAAATTCGTTTATCAAGTTAATCCTAATATTATTAGTTGATCATTTTCTACCATTAAAGCTAAATCAATTTGAAATTCTATGTTTAAATTAATACCAAATTGAGCCAACTAAAAGTAGTGAAGTAACTTCCTTTGTGCTCCAGATTCTCTCATTATTATAAAAGCTTATATATATATATATATATATTGAGAAAACAAAAAAGACGGCTCTTCTAAGGGAAAAGTTAGTGGAGGATATATATATATATATATACATAAAACAAATGTGTGTGAAACAAACACACCTTTCACAAAGCATCTTAAACCTTTTTAATTACT
Organism: Jatropha curcas; assembly: GCF_041381405.1. Lineage (NCBI taxonomy): Eukaryota > Viridiplantae > Streptophyta > Magnoliopsida > Malpighiales > Euphorbiaceae > Jatropha > Jatropha curcas. The sequence continues at coordinate 22,453,034 of NC_143158.1, read as the reverse complement.
CTAAGCAACGTTTTTCAAAAGAAAAGTTAAGCACTTCAGCTCTGCCAACTTCACTTCCAATCAAAACCGTAATATATTAAATGCCACCTCTTTTATCTAAAAAGACAACCATACCCTTATTTATAACTATTATTGATATGAATATATCGGATTTCCCGGCTGTTTTCTCATTATTTTAGATATTTTTTGGTATGAATAAGGCAAACAGAAGAAAGACGCCAAAAAAAAAAAAAACCAAATGAGGAACAAAAAAATTCCCACTAAAACAACGCAATAGAGAAAAAACAGTTCTGACAACCGAAGCAATATGAATATAACCGGAAAACCGGTTTTGTCCTTCAAAACCTCATTTTTCTCGCCGGATATCTGCTATTTTTTTTTAAGGATTAAAAAAAAATGAAAGGAAGAAAGAAAGGAAAGGAAAAGAACTGCTCATCATTCCTGAATTACTAAGAAAAACTGAATCTTATTCTAAAATAGATGAGAATAAAAGTGAAAAGCATCTGCTCTGAAATTCAACATAAAACACGTATTCAATTCGTATGTATGTATGTATAAAGAAATGGATACGTACCATTTTGAAGAGACGAAAGCTTGATTATACGTTGAGATAGAGTGAAGAGGTGCTCTTTTCCGCCTTAGAGATGAGAAATGGATTTGATAGCTCTCTTTGTTGTTTAAAAATGGCGTTCTATGGTGCTCGATAAAAGAGAGAGAGAGAGGGATTTGAAGAGTTGGGTGGTGAGATCAATGACGGATAACTTGTCGTATGAAAGACACAAATTTAAAGGCACGGATCGCAGGTTCTGACGTGGTGTTTTTTTTTTTTTTTTCCGCTACTTTTAAATTTTTTTTCTCTTTTAGATATTTTTTTTGCATGACTTCAAAGTTTTAGATTTTGTACTTTTTTTATGAGAGAGCTTTATTGATACTTAATTTATTGTATGTGGAATTTGATTCAAATAAACTTAAAATTTCAAGTTATGATCAATTTATCTTTTTTTGGGTAAAAATATTAAAATATCAAAATTTTCTATTTTTAAAATATTCTCAAAATAAAAAATGTTTGAAAATTAAAAACATAAAAAATAGATTTTCAATCTCATCCTTGAAAATTGACAAAGAAAAGAAAATAAAAATATAAACTATTTTTAATTTTCATATTTTTAATTTTTTAAATTTGTGATTTGAAATATAAAAATTTATGTTCTAAATCGGTTAAAGAAGTTAACTTTAGACTAAGTTAAATATGGAGTAAAAGTTTAAAAGCAAATTCAAAATTTATATAATTTTTTTCTTAAGATTTCACATCATTTCATTTTGAAGACTTTGAAATTTTTTTTTTATTTTGATAAAAAACTTTTAAGCCTAATATCTTAATAATGTAATTTTGAAAAAAATTTAAATCTAGATCAATTATAACATTGTACAACATCTTATTAATGTTAGTTACTGGTCAACCAAATATCATACATGAGCTTATCGAAAATTTGTATGTCAGTGTGACAACTTAACTCTTAATTGCTAAGAGAATTAAAATCTACCTATACATATATATAAAGTCATGCAAATAAGTACAAAATCACGTGACATTGTTTTTTTGGCTGAATAGTGAAAATAACTCCAAACTTTGCGAGTAATTTTAATTATATCATAAATATAATTATTTTTTCTAAATACCTTAAATTTCAATTTTAATTACAATAGCGATTTAATTTCAAATTTTACATAATTTAATGAATAAAATATTATTTTTCGTTTGGACTTACATGGTTAATTGCAATATTAATGAATAAAATTCAAGTTTTTTAAAAAATTCATAAAAAGTCAAGTGAAATAATAAATTTTAATTAGTTGAAGTTATTGTTTTGCCATTTTTTAAGCATGCAATTTTAATTAGGGTTTATTGAAATTATATTTAAGTTAAATCTCTTATAAAAATAGGTTTTATTCATTAAGTATAATTTTATTTTTAAAAAATCATTATTTGTTGTCAATATTATATAAATAAATAAATAATATTTTATTTTTAAGATGAATACATTATTTTTTTTATTTCAATAGTAGGTAAAATTTGAAAATAGCATTTCAATTTAATAATAAAATATTTTTATTTTAATATTTGATATAATTTAAAATTAAAATACTATTGTAATTTAAATTGAAATTTAGGATACCAATATAAGAAAGTTAGATTTACGATTTAAGTTGGGGTTTTTTATTAACTACGTAACTATTGTTTTTTTTTTACTTCATCTCTTCTTTTTATACTTCTTTTTGTTCACACGTGGGAAAAGTGGTTTTGAAGCCAATTGTTTCAATTATGTGAACGTTGAAAATGATTGGACTCGTCCTGCATGTCCAATGTCTTTATTTTCATATGACAAATTCAATTTCGTGTCTAACAATATTAACTTCCATTTGACAAGTTGTCGTCCTATTCGATTGTTGTGGAAAGGAGACCATCAAATAATCCCAATTCAGACAACTGGATTCATTGTTTGGTACTGTTTAAAAGACTTTTGCAGATTCATTGATTAGGATTTGATAGAACTGTTTAAATTTTCAAAAATTGATGATATAAATTAAGAAATTTAATTTTAATTGTATTTCAAAATATATCAATCAGTAGAGTTATTGATAAAAGGAAGAGATTTTGTATATGGGTTAAACATAAAAATGGAGATAAAGAAAGAAGATTTAAAAGTAGAATTGGAGGTTTAACATAAACATATTTTTAAGTGGAAATAAAATTTATATAAAAAATCAAATTTTTAAAAAATTGGGGAGCCAAGTCTCCTAAATTTTCATGTTGTTTTGCCTTGTATATTTCAGCATTTATTATTATTATTTTTTAAAAAAAGGATCAACGTATGTGTTTTTGTAATTAAGCTTAATATTCTTTTTAATTGATTAGCATATTTTTTTATATATTCAGATCCATTAGTGGTGATTTAAAGTTTTGAACATCCAATTGCTATCTCTAAAAAATAAAAAAAACGCTCCTCCCTCTCTCTAAAAGTAAAAGGTTTTGTTTTTCCTTTTCTTTGGGTGGCCGCTGGCAACACATCTTCGGTTGGCGGCAATCTCTCTTGTTTTTTTTTTTTTTTTTTTTTTTTTTTTTTTTTTTTTTTTTTCATCTTTTCTTCTGTTAGTCTTATTTTAGTATTTTAGTAGTTTTCTTTTCTCTTTTGTTTTGTTGTCCTTTATTGGCCTTGTCCCGGTATGTATTTGCCCTCTTTCTCAAGACAGATCCATGGATTTGCTCTTACTTTTTGGTTTTTAATTACGGTCTTCTGAGCTTTTTAGTTTGAGGCAATCGCTCAAGGAAGGTTTTGACAGCAATTTTCTATGGAAGTGGCTTGTACAAGGGAAATCTGGTGCATTCTCTACATCAATATGAGTTTATGCACTATATCTTATTTGTTAAAGATCAAATCCAAACTTTGAAAAGCTGTCACAAAAGAAGCTTGGCACCATGGTGCATCGGTTGCTAGTGGGTTACTCTCCCTTCCCTTAGACATAGGCTATTTTAACAACCTTGTTTTTCTTCTAAATCAATCTTATATTCTCTTGGTTATACCGGATTACTTTACCTCTTGTATTCTTGTTTTATGATATTAATATATTTTCCTGTTTGTGCAAAAAAAAAAAAAAAGATCTTGAACATTTGATCTAATAAGTAAATTTCCTATAGATGTAGTCCATTTCTGCTAATTCAACCTCTTGTTAGTATATTATAATGTTTCGAGTTAATTAATAGAAATTATGATATTAAGTAATTTTAAGCGGCATAATTTAGTTTAACTAGTTTATGGAGGTGATTATTAATTCGTACCCAATAATTTTGTTAGATGTGCTAGTTTATGCTGGTGATTATTAATTTGTACCCTTTATTAATCTTGATAATTTTTACATTTGCACGTACATTTTTTTCATTATATGTTGCTCGTTGTTCTCACTTGTATTTTAATTTTTGGCCTAATGCATACTTCCTCCCTGAATTTTGACACTTTAATCGTTTGTCAACCTAAACTTTGAGAGGGATCGAATTAGCCCCTTAAATTGATTTTTTTTTTTTGTTATTTATTAGCCCCTTGCCAAGCTGGAATAGTAGCGTGTTCATTTAATTTTTAAAGAGAGTGTGAATGCTTCATTATAATCCAACGTGGCAGAACAACAACATTTTGTTGTTGCCTTTCTTTGTCCTATAAGGATCGAAATCCATAATATCAATTAACCACAAATAACTCTTTCCTCCCTCATCTGATTTAGCGATTAGGGTTCATAAGCAAAATGGAATTCAATATGGATCTCCTTATCCCTAATTGCAATTGTGGGCAAATTGCAGTTCTGAAGGTTTCTTGCACAAATGTGAACCCAAGAAGGAGGTTCTTTGAATGCAGGAGACATCAGGTGAATAAATACAAACCTAAGTTAATGTAATCTATGCATTGTGAATTTGGTTAGAATGAGCTATGTTTTTGTAGAAGGCGGGTGCATGTAACTCCTTCCAGTGATTGGATCCACCATTGCCCGAGCATGTGCAACATATGATATTGGGTTTATTGAGGTGTATCAGGGTGTGTGAAGAATAGAGGAAAAAGATGAAGGCACCCCTCCAAATTGCTGCTGGTGTTGGATTGGTTGTTTTTTTGTGGCATTTTGGGATGGCGTGAAGGAATAGCTTATTTGAAAATGATGTGGGTTAGGGAATTTGATGTAGTTATGCTGTGGAAGTACTATTTAGTTATTGTTTGGTTAGGAAGTTGATTTTGGGATCACTATTGTTTTGTGCACTTACCAGATTAGAGAGCTCTTAGCAGATTTTGTAAACAATGCATTTTATGCAATTCAATGAATTGAAGTCCCCTTTTATGTTAATTGGTAAATGTTTCTTTTAACCGATTCTTATTGATTTATGGTTTCTGGTATTGTAATATTGAAGACAGAATGAAGAAAATGAAGAAACACATTCCACATTGAAGAACAAAATCAAGAGCATAATCATGCCATAAATATTGTAGAAATATGCAATTTTAACTGTCAGACAAAAAGGTTATGTGTAGCGCACATTCCTACTAATCCAACAAAATAATGTGGTACTTTCATTGAAGTCTTATAAGTACCACATCCAAAAATAACAAGACCACTTCACAAACTCAAAAAACAAAACCATTCTCTATCTTTTCAGCATCATGGCACTATCTTCTTGGCATTTGGGCAGTTGCTCCCTTGTGAGGCCTTGCATAGCAGTACTTGAATTGCCTGTAGCTGGTGCTTTGAAATGTTGAGCTTGAATATGATGGTTTTGCTTATCAAGTTGTTGTTGCCTCAGCTGTCTTACAGTTCTAACATTTTTCCCCTTCCACTTCAATCTTGGTGCCTTGAATCCCAAATCTCTAGTAATTACTATTGATCTCTTTAGTTGAGTGTTTCCACCAATTATAACCCTTGTTGCAGTGTTTGCAAAAGACCACATCAACATTACAATATCGCAAATCATTACAAATACCATAAATCATTACAAATACCCAAATTAAATATAAAAACTAGAAATATTAACAATGACAATGATTTGTTACCTGATATGTACTGAAACCAGTTGTTTCATTAATGTATAAACCCATGCCTCTAGGAGCTGCATGTCTTTTAGCTTGAGAAGCTAGAGTTGGTTCTGCATATCTCTTCCTTTGTAGGCTTTGTTGACTTGATCCAACCATAGGATTCATGTTATTATTCCCCCTCTCAAGTGCACCATCATGCACAGTACTTGATTAAGAAGCATTATTAGAAGTTGTGGATCTAGCTTTCTTTTTATAATGCCTGACAATAGGTGAAGTTGGTGTGCAAGCAAATAAGTTGGCATCTGATTATACTGTAGAAGATGTAGCTGAATATAGGTACACAAATTTCAAGTTCATGAATAAAAAAATCACATAAATATATTATAAAAACCCATAAAATTAGATATAAACTGCTGTGTATTTTTGCCCTACTTTTTTGGACACCAGAATGAGTATTTTCACTTCTTGTTTGTACACCATATTGAGTATTTTCACTTTTTGTTTGGACACCAGAATGAGAATGATTGAAAGCTAGTGTGTTTTACCCACTTCTAAAAGTTGTAGAAATTGGAGTTGGTGTTGGAATGCTTGTTTGAGTATTTGCATTAGAATTCCCATAGAGCATACCATATTCAAATATCAGTTGAGAATAACAGATGAGCTAAAGGTAAAATTACAAGTGCAATAACTAAAAATTACCTCTGTAGTAGCTCTCCCTTTTTTTGGACAACCCCTTTATTATGTCTAATAGTTTTGCACAAAATGTGGGTCCCGTATATGTATGGCACAACCCAAGAGGGGGAGGGGGTGAATTGATTTTTCTAAAAACATTTTAGAATTTAAAAACAGAATATCAAATTCGAAGTGCAACGGAAAAATAAAGAACTCGTGAGAATAGATTATGGATTAGAATTACCTCACAATGTTCTATTCATAAAAGATAGAAAGACTATGCAAAGTGCAGCTATTAATTAGAACTGCTTCACAATGTCTTATTCAATATTAGAACTTCTTTATGACGGAAAGCTATTATATTTAGAACTTCCTCATAAAGTTTAGAAAATCATATAAGACTGTGTGAGAGACAGTTATTGAATTTAGAACTGCTTCACAGAGCCTTAACCAGGTTTAGAAAACAGATTAGAAACCCAAGTAGTGAAATATACTGTAAATAGAAGAATTGTTTAGAACTTGGTATATTCACTTATCAGAATTCTAGAGTTCTAATATTCAGAGAAGATAAGACTCATTCCAGTTTTAGAACATTAAATCCATTAACATTTTAGCATTTCTAAAATATAAACAGAAGTGTAAATGAAGCAGTATCAAGCAAAACTTCGGAAATTAAAAAGATAAACACAGTGATTTATAGTGGTTCGGCACTAACTCGCCTACATCCACTCCCCAAGACTCATCTTGAGATCCTCAACTATGTTATCTCTTTTCAAGGGTAAGAGACAAACCAATAATACAAGGCAATAGATCAACACCTAGATCTACCCTTTATCCCACTAGATTTTCCAAAGGTTCTAGTTAACCTCAACCCTTTCTGTTTTTGGCAGAGTACAGAAAACTCAATTCAAGACATTAGAATCTCTCTCACGGAGAAGGTTGCTTGATAACCTCTTTCACAATAGCTTTTCATCTAAGCTATTACATAAATGTTTATCAAATAAAAACCTGTCTACTATAGATTACATAATCTAAATAGACAGAAAGAAATGCAAATATAAGCACAGGAAAAACAGTTTATCAGATTAGAAAATCATTTAGAACACAGAACCGTTTTTCAAAAGTAGTTATAAAAATTCTTTTCTCTTTAAAGATAAAAACGTGAAGTGTAAAGATGAAAAGAAAAATGGGGGTAGAGAGTAAGTTTTGAGAGATAAAGGATGAGATCAATAGTTGAATACTCTTAAAACGAAAACTCTTTCTTCCTCATTGTTCAAAGCGTGGAAGCTTCCTTTTATAGGGAGATATGTAACTCTCGCTTTTGGAAGGAGAATATTTCATTTTGAAATCAAAATATCTTCTTTCCTTATTTAGAAGATATGAAAATCTTAGTTACCAAAAATTTATTTTATCGTTTTGGTAAGAGAATAGAAAACGATCTTTCTTTCCTTAAACATAGAGATTTTCCGAAAGCATTTGGGAAAGTATTTTTCGAAGAGATACTACTTACTAAAAACGAAAAGATACAATCTTTCTTCGTTTTAGGTAAGAGAAAAAATCCTTTAGATCTTCAATGACAATTTCAGAAAAAGAAAGTGTATAATTTATTACCAAAATTGTTAGAGACATAATCTCATTAATTTTAGGTAATTGAATCATTTGACTTTTAAAGAATATTTTCGAAAACAAATTTTTGACAAACGAATTTATTTTTGAAGAATTTTAATTTCCGAAAAATATTTTTGATGAGAGAAAAATTAGTTTATGTGCTTATAGATGAATTTTCTCTCTATCCTATAATGTATCCTAAAAACCTAACCACTAGGGTCTTCGGATATCTTCACACACAATGTAGGACTTGCCTTGTTCGTTTTCTTTCCATAAGAATTATGCATAAAATAATATTAGCACAAATAATATAATTTAAATTTATTTGTTTTGTTTTAATCATCAAAATTTCGAGATTAGAAATTGACCCTTGAGCCAACACAAAATGCAAGTCATGACAACACCCCTCTTTGATGCTTTACCTATTTTCTTTTTAGGTTCATCCTTGTCCCTTTTCTACTTAGCTTTTTCCCACTAGGCTTCTTCTTTTCAATAATAGGTGGCAACACAAAAGGGTTATTGGCCTTAGGCTATTACTTCATACCTCTCACTGGTTGTAAACTAAAACTATAAGCAAGCAAATATGTTGGTTTCCTATACTACTTGGCTACATAGTCCTCAGAATTAAGCTTCCTATGGTGCATTGCACAAATTGCATGTTGGCAAGAAATTCCCTTAAGTTCCCATGATATACAGTTACATGGCATTGCCTTCAAACAAATAGTGTGTTGGTATTCCCCTCCATAATTTCAAATCATATATCTCCATTCCACCTTGGAGTGCACTACATAAAAAGTAGCTTATGCATTTCCAGCTGCTCCATTACCATAGGAGAAATGTCATTATCCATGTGTTAGCAAATTCTCTCATGTTTACATTCCTTTTCATCACTTTTGCCCTAATCTCCTCACACATAGTGATAATTGACTTGAACCTTGCATTTATGATCCACCCATTGAATGTCTCTGCCATATTACTTTCTATAACATCACAATTGGTAACAATACTGAAGAAAGCTATGCACCAAGTGTTGATGTTGTAGTAATGCAAATCCTCAACTATCCCCTTCCTAAGCTTTCTCATATCCTTTACCTTATCTTTCAACATCATTTCAAAAGGAGCCCTAGCCACCTTCCAAAACTTTTTTCTTCTTTCTTCACCTCTCCACTTATTGGCCCAATTTATCCAAATGTGTCTAGCACACATCTTATGGTCAACATCTAGTAACTCTTGGATTATTGCTCTATCCAAACCCTGCAAAAACTAAAAATACAGTACACAATAACCATAACAATAAACCATAAATAATGTTAAAAGATTAAATTACTAGGGTAATACTTTCTGCATGTTTGTCACAATTGTCCATCTAATGCCAGTTGTGATTCCCAAGTTCTGCTTTAATGTTGAAATGAACCATAAACAATTCTTGGTGTTTTCAATATCAACTACTGCCCAGGTTATAGAAAACATATGATTGTTTCCATCTATGCTCACTGTAATTGCCTACCCCACTTGGACCTTTCAGAAAACATCCATCTAATCCTATCATATTTCTAACTCTAGCTAGGAAGCCTTGTTTACATGCATTTAGACATATATAAAACCTCTTAAATAATTGCTTCCCATCCTCAAGTTTCTTACACTTGGCAAAATAAGTAGAACCAGGGTTAGAATTTCTTGTCTCATCACAATAATCATGTATCCTTTTAAACTTTACTTTATAGTCACCCATGGCAGCAAGTAAAACCTTATTATTCGCCCTTATAGCCACTGTTTTGCCAACATATACCTCAAGATGGTCTTTACAAAGTTTCTGTATGTCCCTAATTTTAATGCTTGGCTGAGATAAATTCTTTCTTCAAAATGTTTTGCAATAAATTTTGAATTACTTAACTTGTTCTTATTAGTCCTATAACACTCATGGGTTGGATTATATGTTTTTATGATGATGTCTCAGTGCTTCTCCCTTTATTACCAAAATATAGCCATGGGCAACCATCTTTGCACTTAGCCCTAACTCTACCTGGTTCATTTGGGTTAAAGGTTATCCTAACGCCTCTAGCTATTGCATACTTATTGCTTCTCTAAACTCAGCTGCATTAACAAAAATCATGTCTAACTCTCAATATGGGATTACTGTAGTTAGATCATAGTGTAACTTCCTATCTCTTTTCTTACTTGATACACTACCCTTTTCCTCACCCTCGTCATCATCACTTATCTTTCTACTTTTAGGATCAGATGAGTTTGGATATAGCTCATCATTAACTATTTTCCCCTTGAATTTGTCATTGATGTGATCTTTTTCTCTAAAACCAAAGTTTGTGCCAAATTCACTAAGGGACAAGTCTTCACATTCCTTTGTCCTAGGAGCTTTGAATGTTCTTTTGTAAGCCTAATTGTGTGTCTTGCTTGCCTTAACTCTTCATCATCATCACTTCCATCTACTGCTTCATCTTCTTCATCCTTAGTCACATCTTCCTCACTTCCATCTATATAGTCTTCATCCTCTGAGGTTTGGCTATCCTCTTCATCTTCAGTCACTTACTCTTCAATCATTTTGGTTGTTCTTTTGTGCATTTTCCTCATTTAATACCTTTGTCCTATCATCAACACCACTTGATTGGACCCCTACCACTCTGTCATTTGGATTTGTATTTTCTGCAGCCTCATTAACTCCCTCACCACTGTTAGCTACCCTACTCAATATAATGCTATCACCAGCTCCCACTCCCTCTTCCCTATTTGCGAATCTTCATTGACAATACCCTCTAAAAAAGCATTAACTCCTTCATGAACCTCTTCTGCCTCATCCACAGTATGCTCTTGTTGACGCGTGTTTTTTATGCCCCACCTGATCCAATGATGATATGAGGATGAATGGGTTAATGCTGTCTATAAGTCTTTTAATCCTAGGATTTAAAGAAAAAAAAAATAAACAAATAAATAAATAAAAATAAAAATAAAAATAAAAGAGAGAGCTGCATCACAGCTACATCGTAGCTGCGTCACGCAGCTACTGTAGCTGTGCAGCTGAAAAAAAAAAAAAAGGACGCATGCTACAGTAGCCGTACTACTGTAGCTAACGCGTGCTACACACAGAACTTCACAACCAAAAAAAAAATGAAAAGATAAAAAAACGCATCAATCCTTGGAAACAAAACTTCTAGACATTCGATCCATTTACAATCCTCAATCTGAGGATCAGGTAATTTTCTTAACATTTTTGTATTTTTACATATTTTTGTATTTTTACATATTTTTATGATTTTAGCAATTTAACCTTCTTTAAATTGTGTTCTGTTTATATTTGATCATGTTATATGCTCTTAAATCATATTTAAATAACAAATGAAGTAAACAAATGACTTCAAAAACGAAATTTGGGTAGAAATTGGGTGACGAATAGCTGTTCTTGGAAGAACAGCTGCGTCACGCAGCTGTTCTTCATGGACAGTACTGTTCATCAATGAACAGTACTATTCATCCAGATTTTTCAGAAAATAAAAAAAATAAAAAAATAAAATTTGTATAAAACTAAAATCTAATTTCTTCAATAAATCTGAGAAATGCCCAAATATGAATAGATTACGGTTTAATTATGTGTTTATTTATTTTATGTGTTTATTTATTTGAACTCTACAATTTATGTTTAAATAAAAATGAAATTAAATTTGTAGATTTATTAATAATCTGCATATTTTAAAAAAAATGTATATATAATTATTGTGTTTGAAGTTAAATTTGTGGATTTATGTTTATTAATTTATATGTTTATTAATAATAAATTGCATGTTTAGTGTTAAATAATAATTATGTGTGATTTTGATTTTTAATTTTTGTGTTTAAATTTTGAATCAATCTATATAATTTTTGAACTCGGTTTGTCACCCGCCTTGAACCATAAGGCAAGAGCGGGTCTTTTATTTATTTTATTTATTTTTCGGTTTGTCACCCGCCTTGAACCATAAGGCAAGAGCGGGTCATTTATTTATTTTATTTTATATTATTGACTCGGTTTGTCGCCCGCCTTGAACCATAAGGCAAGAGCGGGCCTTTTATTTATTTGGTTTGATTGGTTTGATTTAATTGCTTTAATTTGAATAATTGCTATGTGATAATTAGATTTGATTGGGACGATTAAATAATTTTCTAAATAGGAACTCGGTCCGATTTACTTGGGTTGAGTTTAAATAAATAAATAATTTGGCTTTTCTAACTAAAATAAATTAGAAATCATAGGTTAATAGAGGCCGGTTTTTCCGGGCGTCGGCTTCCAACGGGCTGACGTACCCAATTCCCTTACCCAGAATTGCATTGGTACGCCTGACCAGTCTTTTAAAATAATTTGGCCTTAAAACAAAATTGGGTTTAAAATGAAGTCATTTTTATAAAAACGGTCCCATTGTCTAAACAATGGGTGGCGACTCAAAATTGTTTATAAGACCGATTTATCGGCACCGCATAAAAAATAAACACATTTCATCAAAAATCACAAAGGATGTTTTCGGGTCCTTCGGGGGGATTTTCGACGAAAACAGTTTGGCGACTTCACTGGGGATTTTGCACCCACTAATCCCCGATTGTTTTTAATAAATAAATTAGTGGTTGCAATTAGGAGTTGACTCTAAAAAACCTACTTTTCTAAATAAAATTGATTAGAAAGCCGTTGGAAAATTTTTAATCCTCCGTATATGTTAATTGCTTTCCTTTTTCTTTCTAGGATTTTTGCATTCATTCGCATTTCTCTCTTCTCACCTCATTCTACCCATATCACCCTTCGGTACTGGTGTTAAGTTTGACGGTGGATCTAGCCTAAACCATGCGATTTAGGTGCATCCATCCGAGAATTAACATTACTACCAACCGCAAGCCTAGTACCTTAAAGGTGCGTCAAAAGGAGTAGGCCCAACAAAGCCCGAATCCTGTTTGCGGAACCCAGACTTTGTTCAGCCCAATAAGACCGAAGCCCATGCATATAGTTGAAAACCTTAGTTACTTTCCTTAAGGTGCACCCGATTCTGTTTGCTGTTGTTATGCCGCATTCATTTCCGAGAGTTTATATCGTCAATCTCAAAACCCCCTGTTGGTTGTCGAGATTAGACCAAATCCTAGGAAACATATGTCGGAATTTATACCAATGGAATCCGTGTGTGGGAGAAATAAGGTTGGAAGGCATGCATTTCCTAACTCCCGTTCCCTATGTGTTATAAACTGTACATATGTTGTGACATTCATGCATCATTTAATATTTTTTGTTTCAGCCATACATTAATAAGAGCCAATTTTTGGTATGGACATTTGATCTTGATTTTGAGAGTGGACCTCTAATTCGTTTTGAATAATATAATGCAATCACTTATAGTGAATTAATATCCAAAAGAAAAGGGAGTTATAAGGGGGTTGCAATTCCTTTGTATTTTAACATTTCTCGCATTATCTGAAAATAAGTGAGAGATGACAACAATTGTAATAAAACAAAAATAAAATCCTGCTTGGAACCATATGTTCCAAAGCGAAAAGTAAGGATACAAAATATACACAATGAAATAAATCCCGCTTGGAAAATCTTTCTTTCCAAGGCAAAAGTTAGGGATTCGAGAGAAAATAGTTAACTGTAAATCCAAAAGGAACGGCTGACGACAGATAATGCCTGAAATGTTTGGATACAAAATAAGTTATTGTCATATTATTCATGCCGAAATTTTGGTCCAGTCGTTGAAATCGAGATCTTATTTCCATACTGATCATTAGCACATTAGAAATGCATTTCTCATCCTATGTGCTTCCATTTTCTCATGCATACATACAGGACCCTCTTTAACTCAAACATTTTTTGTCAGAATTGATCCTTCCCTAGAAACTGCTTCGAGAGCTTGGAACCGACATCCTGGTCAGCGTCTCGTCAGAACATCCCCAATCCCCGAGCTTACTCCAGTTAGTTCAGTGAATCATTCAAGTTCATCAGATTCAGAGCCCGAATCAGATCCAATAGAAATGGCGGATAACACAGAAAACGAGACCGGATTTTCTGAAGCTCAGATAAGGACCATAGCTCAGATTGTGACTGCTGTTCTTGCCCAAGACAGGGCCCAAAACCAGACTCCTCCTGGATCAAGCAGTTACCCTGTGGTTGAGGAGAGACAAATACCAGAGCCTACTTCTGATAATCAGGCTTCTGTGGGAAACACTACCCCTGTTGAGAATGATGTGCTCAAGTAGCTAGCCGATATGAAGGAAAGATTTGACAAAATGGCGGCAGTAAAGGAGAAAGATCCAGTCACTAATTTTCACATCACTGAGTATGTTTTGCACCCGACCAGCTCGACCTCATTTAAAACATTCAAGCATACCATATTCGAAGGAGATAATGACCCTCGCTCTCACTTGTCTGAATTTCTCCGAGTATCCCAGATGAACCGGTATAATGAGGAAGATGTTTTGCGAGCATTTCCACAAACACTACACAAGGATTATAAGAGATGGTATGACGGCTTAGATGAGGAGGTTCAAAAGAATTGGATCAAACTGCAGACAGCTTTTCTCAAGCATTTCAAGACTGAAGAGAGTGATGAATTCAGTTTGCGTGATCTGGAGAGTTTAAGGCAAGGGAAGGATGAAAGCTTTTCCGACTACTACAGAAGATGGAGAACCAAGTTGTATAGAGTTCAAACAAGACCAAAAGATAAAGAATTGATCCGTATCTTCAGTAGGAGCCTACTGCCCTTCTTCAAGGAAAGGATGTTGACCCAACCTCTCACAGACTTTTCTTTAGTTCAAAGCGCTGGTTTGAACATTGAGGAGTTATATAAGGAAGAGAAGAAGAAAAACCGAGGATTTGGCAATTACTGGTTTTCCTACAGTGATCATAACAGAAATGCTAGGAATGCAGCTACAAACCAGTCGGGGAGTAGCAATACAATTGGAGCTGTTAACGAGAAAGTGAGAAGGGAGTTCACCAATTTGGGCAAGCCCTTGAGCACAGTCATGAGATCCTGCATCAGGAATGGCGTATTGTCTAAGCTACCAATTAATACGTCTAAACCTATTCGGGGTAGGTTTATTGATCAAAACTGTGAATACCATCAGTGCAAAGGCCATTCTACTGATAATTGCTTCCAGCTCAGGGAAGCTATATAAGATTTGATAGATAGTGGGAAGATCACTAAGCCTAATGAGCGTAATAAGCCGAGCACATGGAATAATCCTCTGCCGCAGTATCAGTATAACTATCCACCTCATGAGTCCCCAACAGGTGGATCAATTAACGCAGTTGGAAGCAGTTTGCCTAAAGAGCTTATATTGGGAGAGGCGGGGTTGGAAGAAAAGATGTGTGCTAAACATTCGGGATGACTGCAACGGAAGATGCAGAGGAAGCTGAGAGGAAGATGCTGAAGATGTCAACGAGCATAAAGGTGAAAGAAAAAGCTGCTCCAAAGACCGGGGATGCTCCTGGTGCCAATGAAGTAGCTATATCAAACAAGCTCTTAACCTTGTTTTGTTTTGTTTTCTGAGTGTGGCTTTGGGAACAATTTGGATGAATTTCATTTACTATTTTAATCAATAGAAGTGAATTTTAATTATTTGTTTTCTCATTTTCCTGATTGTCGTGTTTATGGCTTTGATTATACCGCACGCATATTTGACATAAATGCACTGCATTGTTTTGCATTTAACCTAAGCACCGCTGAAGATCAAAAAAAAAAAAAAAATCGAAATTGGATTGGACTTTAAGCTTGAGCTCAAAAAATGATCTCCAAAAATGTCTCGAGAGGAATTCGAAAGTCTTTGCCCATAGTTATACTGATATACCAGGGATCAACAAGTTAATTGCAGAGTATTTCACCCCTACCGATCCGAATATCAAGCTAAGAAAACGGGTCAGACCAAAGTGGCAAGATAAAATCAAGACTAAAGGTTCAGAAGCAACTGAATGCAGGTTTCTTGAAGGCTGGCATTACCTTGAGCGGTTAGCAAACATAGTCCCTATGCTTGAGTAGGATGGGAGGCTAAGAGTCTATGTCGACTACGGAAAGTTAAACAAAGCCTTGCCTAAATATGACTTCCCTCTTCCACAGTGCTGCAAGAATGAGATGTTAGTCCAAAAAAAAAAAAATATAAAAAAAAAGAAAAAAAATAATAAAAAATAAATATATATAAAAAAAAGAGGGGGAACCGAAAGTGAGTTTTTCAAAAGTCTGTTTTATTCATTGAAGGCCAAACAGGTGGCTAGATTTATTGAACAGAACCTCTTTTGTCGCTATGGTGCTCCTCATCACATAATTATAGGCAATGGTTTTTCCTCCAAGCAGATGTCATCTTAGAGGGAAATTCAGACCCAACAGGCATGAAACGTTCAGAATTCAGAAGCTATAGGCCAACGGTACCGCTGAATTGGTCACTATGGAAGGGAAGCCTTTTAGTCGGATCCTCAATCAAGACCAGATGAAAAGGTTCTATGTCTGAGATGATGATTTCGATCATTAAAAAAAAAAAAGAAAAAAAAAAAACGATGAGCTCGCTAGGTTGAAAACCCGTAAAGGGCGGCCTAGGCAAAAGTTAGAGTTTAAAAAAAAAAAAAAAAAAATAAAATAATAAAATAAGAATAAAAATAAAAGTTGAGATCAACGCATGGTGCTTAGTTTAAATTCGAAATCTATGCCATGCATTTGCGACATACTTGCAACCGGTTACTCAATGCCATCAACCTGACTAAGAGGAGAATAGATAAATGAGTAGTTAGAATAAACGACTATTGTATTAAAGCAAAAAAAAAAAAAAAAAAAAAAACCCATAAAGAGCTCGATTTTCATATTTTTCTTCCCTTTTATTTCTGGGGTTTGATTGTTGATTATAAGGTCTTCCTCTCTACTTAGTTAGTCAGAATTTGCTCATTTGCTTTGAAGATTTTTGCCTGATGATCACGCCCGAATGTTGAATTCTTTCGGACGACGACCAGGAGATCGAATGCTATTTTCTCGGTGATTCCCTTGGAAGGATCGATAAAAAAAAGAGAATAAAATCCCTGGCACTTAGATAAGTTCATGCATACATGAAGGAGTTGCATATTTTTATTTCTTTCTGAATATTGCAGGTGATAAAATGGTCACCCCATTTCTTTTTTGTCAAAAATGTAAATTTCGGTCCATTAGTTAAATAATCCACTTTAATGTGCTTTCATTTTTAATCCGATGGTAAGAGACCCAAATGCTAATCCCGCAAATAATTTCAAAAGAAAATATTTGTTGTTGTCTTTTGGTGTCTTTAAGTGCAGGAAACAGGAACCAATAACGAGAGAACTGATGGAATTATTCATAAAAAAAAAACAAAAAAAATGAGAGGGATGCAATAATTGGGAGCTCATAGCCCTCCGAAATAAAAAAAAAAGAGAGAAAAAAAGAAAGCCGCAGCAAAAGTCACCACAGTGGTTGGATCATCATCAAACACCAACCCCTCGAAGACCCAGTTTCATCATTTAGAATGAAACCATCAAACAAGAAAAAGTAGCGGTGGAGGCATCCGAATAAAGCGGAACAAAGCAAATCGAAAAAAAGGGGTAGCAGTGGAAACATCCGGAGATGCAGAAGATGAGGCATCCGAATAAAGTGAAATAAAGCTACGTCTCAAAAAAAAAAATATTAAAAATCAATCAATTTGGAGTCACTCGCCACACAGAGGACAAACTCAGCACATTCACCAAATTACCCTCAGGTAAGTATTCTTTCAAACACCGCATCAGGAAAAGTATATTTGAAAATGTAACAAAACCTTTGCAAAAAAAAAAAAAAAAAGAAAAAATAATAATAATAATAAAGTTTTCAAGGTTTACTTAAAAGATAATATTTTTGGTCTCGGAATGGAATTCCAGACTGGGGGCAAAAATAAAATCTTTTGTCCTGATGCAAAGTTTCAAACTTCAAAATTTATGACTATTAATGCATGGGGGCATGTGATACCCTAACATTTGACAAAGGCAAAATCTGTTTGTACACAGAAATTGCTCGTTCTCTCTTGAAAATATTTTCAGGCCAACAGGTGATGATTTCTCGAAGCCGTTTGGTCCCACCAAGCAGTGATGATGTATTGCGAAGCTGTTTGGATCCCTTCCCAGATTAATGATGATGGATTACGAAGTTGATCAGGACAATCTCAAACCCTCTGAAGCCGATTATACCGAGCTAAAGAGGTGAACAACAAAGCCGACTACACCGTGCTTTGGATTCTTTTCAAATTCTCTGAAGCCGACTACACCGAGCCGAAGAGGTGAACAACCAAGCCAACTATACCGTGCTTTGGATTCTTTTCAAAATCCCCTGAAGCCGATTATACCGAGCTGAAGAGGTGAACAACAAAGCCGACTACACCGTGCTTTGGACTCTTTTCAAACTCTCTGAAGCCGATTATACCGAGCCGAAGAGGTGAACAACCAAGCCGACTACACCGTGCTTTGGACTCCTTTCAAACTCTCTGAAGCCGACTACACCGAGCCGAAGAGATGAACAACAAAGCCGATCTGACTGTGCTTTGGAGATGATCACAAAATCCTTCGAGCCAATCAGACCGCGCTTCGGAGGTAACTTCAAGGCCGATCAGACCGAGCTTTGAAGTTGATCACAGATCCGACGGGAGCCGACAAAGCCGATCAGATTGAGCTTTGGACGTGTCCAGAAGATCAAATCAACCCAACATCTTTCAAACCGAAAAAACCGAGCTTTGAGGATGACTGCCAGATTGAAGGCGCTTCAATGGACCACTTTAGCATTAATCGTTTATACAATTAATGATAAAGTGTGGGGGCAAACTGTTGACGCGTGTTTTTTATGCCCCACCTGATCCAATGATGATATGAGGATGAATGGGTTAATGCTGTCTATAAGTCTTTTAATCCTAGGATTTAAAGAAAAAAAAAATAATAAACAAATAAATAAATAAAAATAAAAATAAAAATAAAAGAGAGAGCTACATCACAGCTACATCGTAGCTGCGCAGCTGAAAAAAAAAAAAAAAAAAGACGCATGCTACAGTAGCCGTACTACTGTAGCTAACGCGTGCTACTGTAGCTACAGTCGTAACCTAGCTCTATATTCTCACAATTTTTACACAATCTACGACTCTTCACCTACACACACAGAACTTCACAACCAAAAAAAAAATGAAAAGATAAAAAAACGCATCAATCCTTGGAAACAAAACTTCTAGACATTCGATCCATTTACAATCCTCAATCTGAGGATCAGGTAATTTTCTTAACATTTTTGTATTTTTACATATTTTTGTATTTTTACATATTTTTATGATTTTAGCAATTTAACCTTCTTTAAATTGTGTTCTGTTTATATTTGATCATGTTATATGCTCTTAAATCATATTTAAATAACAAATGAAGTAAACAAATGACTTCAAAAACGAAATTTGGGTAGAAATTGGGTGACGAATAGCTGTTCTTGGAAGAACAGCTGCGTCACGCAGCTGTTCATCTAAGAACAGCTGTGTCACACAGCTGTCCATGAAGAACAGCTGCGTCACGCAGCTGTTCACCCATGAACAGTACTGTTCATCCATGAACAGTACTATTCATCCAGATTTTTCAGAAAATAAAAAAAAAATGAATAAAATTTGCATAAAACTAAAATCTAATTTCTTCAATAAATCTGAGAAATGCCCAAATATGAATAGATTACAGTTTAATTATGTGTTTATTTATTTTATGTGTTTATTTATTTGAACTCTACAATTTATGTTTAAATAAAAATGAAATTAAATTTGTAGATTTATTAATAATCTGCATATTTAAAAATATATATATATATAATTATTGTGTTTGAAGTTAAATTTGTGGATTTATGTTTATTAATTTATATGTTTATTAATAATAAATTGCATGTTTAGTGTTAAATAATAATTATGTGTGATTTTGATTTTTAATTTTTGTGTTTAAATTTTGAATCAATCTATATAATTTTTGAACTCGGTTTGTCACCCGCCTTGAACCATAAGGCAAGAGCGGGTCTTTTATTTATTTTATTTATTTTTCGGTTTGTCGCCCGCCTTGAACCATAAGGCAAGAGCGGGTCATTTATTTATTTTATTTTATATTATTGACTCGGTTTGTAGCCCGCCTTGAACCATAAGGCAAGAGCGGGTCTTTTATTTATTTGGTTTGATTGGTTTGATTTAATTGCTTTAATTTGAATAATTGCTATGTGATAATTAGATTTGATTGGGACGATTAAATAATTTTCTAAATAGGAACTCGGTCCGATTTACTTGGGTTGGGTTTAAATAAATAAATAATTTGGCTTTTCTAACTAAAATAAATTAGAAATCATAGGTTAATAGAGGCCGGTTTTTCCGGGCGTCGGCTTCCAACGGGCTGACGTACCCAATTCCCTTACCCAGAATTGCATTGGTGCGCCTGACCAGTCTTTTAAAATAATTTGGCCTTAAAACAAAATTGGGTTTAAAATGAAGTCATTTTTATAAAAACGGTCCCATTGTCTAAACAATGGGTGGCGACTCAAAATTGTTTATAAGACCGATTTATCGGCACCGCATAAAAAATAAACACATTTCATCAAAAATCACAAAGGATGTTTTCGGGTCCTTCGGGGGGATTTTCGACGAAAACAGCTCTATAAATAAATCTAATGTACCGCTATCTCTCAGAATATCACACTCATAAAACAAATCTTTATCATTAGCAATATGCACAAAGCTCTCAATCTCACCTACTATGAAATGCCTAACATATATCTTGTAGATGTTGTAACCAAAATCCCTAGCTATTGCCTCTAACTCCACTAAAGACAACTTTTCAGGGTCCACATTTGGTGTGAAACTGACATGGTCCCCCTATATATCTCAGAAAGGGGTCATCTATAAAAGTCCCACCATGAGTCCATCTCAAATGGATTCTTTTCTTAATCATTTGGAATCTAATGCAAAAAAAGAAGAAAACGGATTAGAATAATAGTTGGTCTTTCCAAGACAGTGCATTTTTATAAATCCCCTTCCAAACACCAAAAATGGCAATTCCATCTCACATACAAAACCTTAAATTACTACCAAAATTTCAAAAAAAAAAAAAAAAACACAGCATATTCCATTGGTAAACCTTAAACGAAAAACCCAATAAAATACTATAAAAAACCATCTGTTTACAGCAAAATCACAAAATAACCCTAGCAATAAAAAAATAAGCTTATTCATAAAATACTTATTCCTCTCTTACTCATTGTCACCTGACCGAGTAATTTCATCTCCAGCGATTTGTTCCAAATGAAAATCTAGTGCTCTCTTCTCTCTTACAAAGGTTGTTAATGTGATTCAAAAAAAGAAAGATCGGTCCCAAAAAAGCTGAGTGTAGGAATATACACAGACTCTCTCTCTCAGCTAGCACTTTAATCAAAACTAACATCTAAAATCAACTTGTTATATCATGTAGGATAGCTGATTTGGAAAACCTTACGCAGACGTGTCTAAAGTAATGCCACATCATAGCGACTGTACTTCACGCACTGTTCCAGCTTGAAAAATGGTTAATAATAACAAAAAAATCAAGTTAAGGGGCTAATTTGTTCTCTCGCAAAGTTTAGGTTGACAAATGGTTAAAGTGTGAAAGGTTCATAGGAAAAAGTATGCATTAGGCCTTTAATTTTTGTATACCTATAACCTATTGTTAGTTCAACATTTTACTCAATTAGTTTTAAGTTTTATGAAATGGTTAAGGCCCCCAAGGCTCGTGGTAAGCTATTTCACATGAATTTAGTCCTCTAAACCAATTTTAGGAATAATAAGGCCATAAAATGATGTTATTAACTCATAATGCCAATCCTTATCTCTGGCCCAGCTTCCACATTTCATAGCTCAGGCCAATAAGTTTTCTTTTATACTATTAATATCATCTATAATATGGGCAAACTAGTCCATTTACACTTTTAAAGAGTCAACTAGAAAATTTCACAGGTTCATTGAACAATAGACTAATGACTTTTACATGATAAATTATAACACATGACTTTCTAATTGCGGAGCTCAGTAATTAGACATGGATACATTTTTATACATAATACTGTATATTCAAATATTATCAAGAACTGTTCATTGAATAATACACTAATGATTTTTACATGGTAAATTATAATATATGACTCCCTGACTACAGAGCTCAGTAAGTAGATGTGGATATATTTTTATACATAATACTGTATATTCAAATATTATCAAAAACTGGTGATTACTACTATAACTCTGCAGAGAAGGAAGCATAGCTTATCTGAACTAGCACAGTGTCTACATCCTAGAAAAAATTCAAGGGAGAGGTGAGTTTCACAAACTCAGTGACTAATAATAAATAATGCATAGCCAAAACAATCACACAGGATGCTTTCTAAATTCATATAATGAACACAACTTCGGTCAAGCACATATCACAATATCAGCACCCATAAATAATATCACCTTCAATTAATTACATCAAATGGAGATTGGTCAGTGGCGTCATAAAACCCCTAATAAGCCGTCCTCGCCCATGGCCTGTCCTCTCATACGTGTGCACCAGGGAGCTGATCCCCATACATGGCCAATCGGTCTAATCCTCAGTTGACTAACCCTCTCATTGTTTTTTCATTCTCTCTTTCTTTTCATTACCGATAGGAGACCACCCTATGGTTTTACTATATCATCCATATTATAATTCATCAGGTGCACACTGGGGCACCAATCTCCCATACATGGCTAATGGTCCCGGACTATTTCACAATCCCATTGTGATCCACTTCATCCCAATTCCACCGGAAACAAGGCACATTATTATCACATCAAAGGTAATCCAAACAATTTATTCAATACAATAGATTTCATCGATAATCATTATGCAATACATGAGTATAGTCATGGTGCATATAATATATAGTAGTCATATAATTGTAGTATTATATTTATAAAGTAGACGATGATAATAATAAATATATTTCAATAATATCATATTAATACGTGGAGATAAGGGCTAAATATTAAATGTGTGTCTATATGGTATAAAATGAATGATGCATGTATGCGGATAATGTTATGCACCATTTATTATTACTCACAGTGATAAAAGTTAGAGTACGCTTTCATTTGGATTTTGACTAGTAGGAGCGGTAGACAAACTTAGACGATCTAGACAAAACACAAATATAAAGGAAAGACTGCATTAAACAGATGACTTTTCTTAAATAAGAAATTAAAAAATTAATTTAATAATATATTTGCTTAAATATTTAACTAGTACAATAAATATGATTTCTATCGAAATTTTTGGCGGTATTTCCCTTAAAATAAGACTTTCCACTTGTTTCAATATTAGTAATCTAATATACTTATCAATTACTGCTCACACAACCCATCTATCGAGCAATCAATCAATTCAAGTATCCCAACGTCTAAATAACAATTTATATTCAACTCTTAGCTCATTAATTAAAAATAGATTTTCAATTTGATCTTGGTACATCCTCGAATATCATTCTAATAACCTATTTTACCATCATCTCAATTCATATAATATAACCTTAATCTCAAAATAATTGCTACCTCTCTGTTAGTAAATTTTTCTTTATCCTTAAATTATTTTCGGACTCCAAAATAATTTGTTAAGTATTTAATTTATTTTCTCTTTCGGTTCATCACTCAAATATATACCAATTCAGGACTTTATAAACTATTCCTTCATTTTTGACATATGATTATTAACCCGGATTTATCCAAAGACAATTACATACTATAATATGGCAATATTTACATATATTCGTTAAAATAACTTTAGCTCCACAATAAATGTTGTTTATTAAAATAATAAGTCTTACTCTATTCATATTTTCATATTATGTCTTAAGCAATTCGTTCTAAGACTTTACTTAATTTATGGTCCATCCTTAACCTTCAATCCAAACTAAGTTATGAAGTTAAATTTTTTCTTTTATAGTTTAATGTACAATATATATATATATATATATATATATATATATATATATATATATATATATATATATATATATAGTCCAGCCTACCATAAACCTATACTATAATTTCCATCAATGTTATTGCCAAAGTTCTTCAATTACATTTATCTAACAGTAACTAAAATTTGCCTTAATTTATTAAAGCTTTTTAATCAAATTAATACTCACAAATAATTTATTTAAATTTATTAAAATCCTTTAATTATAATCAATATTTATAAACTATATTGGGAAAATACCCAAAATATAGCACTGTCAGATTGACTTGGTTGGAAACAGCGGCTGTGTTCGTCGGATAGACAACTGGAGGTGGCTGGCTAAACTGTCAGTGGTGGGAAGGGACTAGATCTACTAGCCTTCAACTAGTCTTGCCGGAATGGAGAGAGACAGTGAAAACAGTCGCTGGAGTCGATCGGAATAAAAGGAGTTATAGCACTCACCGGAGTTGCGAGCGAGGAGAGGCGCGACTTGAGCGGTGGCGGCTGATTGCTGGGATCGACACTGAGCAACGATTGAAGGCTGAGATCGTTCGTGTGCCTGCTGCGTTCCGTAGGGATGAGCATTAAACGGTTTAAACCGTAAAATCAAACCAAATCGCACCAAACTATCAGTTTTCAATAGTTTATCGTTTTAAATGGTTTGGTTTGCTATATAATTTAATAAACCATTTTCAAAACAATTTGATTTGATTTTTATTTAACTAAACCATTTAAAACCGAACCAAACCACATTAAACCATATACGCCAAACCTGTTACCCTAACAAAAAAATATTCATGCTTCCCATTTTTGGCAACCTTAGCCATCTACCTCTAAAAAGAAGAAAACAATTTTACAACAAGACAAAAGCAACTACAATAAAGGCCTACACTATATAGTCCACACCCTACATGTACTTTACAAGTTTATGATTTTCTTTATTTGTTTTTATTTTTTAATTTTTTAATTTTTTTTGAGTTGTTTGCCATTGTTTTATGTTCTTTTTTGTTCTTTACTGTTAACTTTTATCAGCTTTATTACATTTTTTGAGATGACTTTATTGTTTACAATCATTAACTTTTTCAATTTTTTTTATCTATATTAGCATGTTAGTAATAAACAAAAACTTACAATAGACTTTCTCGTTTCCTTGTTTTGCTTCATTCTAGATAGCTTTCATCAGTTGTCTTTTATTTTCAATTATTATGAATCGCTCATTATTTCTTAATTGTACATGACAATATAGGACTTTATCAAGACTTGGTAATTCCAGTTAAGCATTGTCACAACAACTACAAAAGATTTATAATCAGGAATTTCAATCTAGATATTAGAGTTTATAGAAAAAAAAGCAAGCTGAAATATAATAAATTTTAACAACAATTTGATAAAATTTTCTTAGTGGAGATGTTATTCATTTTATATTGAATTTTGTGTATAAATTGTTATTGAGTAATTTTTTGGTTATTTTTCTATTTGTATATAAAATGTAATTAAATAATTTTTTATTAATTTTTTAACATAATTTTGTTTATTAGATGGCTGAAAGAAATGAGGCTCCACAAAATAGTATATATGAGGGAGCACCAAAATCAACAAATGCACCAAGGGATAAAAAGAGGCTTAGGAAAGAAAGAGCTGATGTTTGGGATCATTTTACAAAATTGCTTTCAAAAGATGCTGAGCATCAATGTAAGTGCAATTAATGTGAGCAACTATATAAATGTAATCCTAGATTACTTGACACAAGGACACTAAGGGCGCACTTAACTAGATGTAAGAGTTATCCTTATAATACACGAAACCAACCATCCTCCACCCAAACAATACTAAATTTTTAAGCATCTTCTGAGGATGATTCTTTGAAAATTTGGAAGTTTCATCAAGAAGTTGTTAGAAAGGCCTTGGCATACATGATAATCGTTGATGAGCTTCCATTTAAATTTGTTGAGGATCAATGTTTTAAATACTTTTATAGTAAAATGAATTCAAGATTTAAAGTTCCTTCTCAGTTTACAGTTGCAAGGGATTTGTATGATATGTTTGTTAAAGAGAGAACGAAGTTAAAAGATTTTATAAAAAGTAATTGTAAGCGAATTTGTGTCAAAGCAGATATATGGACTTCTATGCAAAGAATTAATTATTGGTGTTTAACTGGGTATTTTATTGATAATAATTGGAAGTTGCACAAAAGGATATTAAACTTTTGTCCAATATCTAGTCATAAAGGTGAAGCTATTGGTAATGTAATTAAGAAGTGTTTGCTTGGATGGGAAATTGATAAATTGATGGCCATTATAGTTGATAATGCTAGCTCTAATGATGTTGCTGTTAGTTATTTAAAGAGAAGGGTTAATAATTGGGAGGGAAGTGTTTTGAAAGTGGAGTATCTTCACATGAGATGTATTGCACATATTATGAATTTAGTTATGAATTTGGTTATCTGTGACCAACCTTTTCGATATCCCATATCTGAAAACTACTTCATTCTTGAAGAATTTTAAGATCCGAGCGGGGGTGATTGTGGCTAATGCTTTAGCTTTGCCCACTCGGAGAAATCGTCTATAGCTACTATAACGAATTTTCTTTGTCCGACCTCGAGTGGGAAAGTCCCTAAGATGTCTATCCCCGACTGAGTGAAAGGCCATGAACTTTCCAAGGGTTGTAAGTCAGAGGTGAGCTTCTTTGGGACCCAATATGCTTCTAACAGGGGATATATTTTTGTACAAAATACCTCAAATCTCTCTTCATAGTCCGCCAATAATAGTCGATCAGAAGAAGCTTCCTGAGGATTACATCTCCTCCTCCATGTGCCCTATTGAACCCTTTATACACTTCTCTGGTTACGTAATTAGCCTCTTCTTCGCCAAGACATCATGACCAAGGGTGAGTTTTGGATCCTCGGTATAAAGTCCCCTAATCTAAGGAGTAGTTGGACGCTTGCCTAGTTATTTTTAGTGCTTCTTTTCACTCGATTGGAAGTTCTCCCATCTTTAAATACTTTATTATGGGCATCATCCAATTGGATTCGGCTAAAATGGGCATGACCTCATTTTTCCTCGATGCTCGGGTGTACCTATTTTTCCAATGAAGTTCCTTCTAGCAAAATTTCTCTTCTAGCGGCTGCTTTGGCAATCATGTCTGTTGCACTATTCTTAGATCTGAGTATCTATCTAATTTTCCCAGCTTCCTCCGTCTTTTTCTATTTGGGTTAGCAAATTTTTTGCCAAGGCCTGGGACTTGCTCATTGAAGGCTCCTTTGCTGCAAATATTCTTGAGATTTGGTTCACCACCAACTACGAATCTAATAAAATGAGTAAGTCCTCTGCATGGACCTCCCTAGCTATTTTCAAAACTTATGATCAGTGCTTCATATTCAGCTATGTTATTAGTGCAGGGAAAGTCTAACTAGACTGCGTAGCTCAAATGCACTTTACTAAGGCCTTTGAGGAGGATCTCGGCTCCCGCTCCTGCTGTTGCATAGGCTCCATCTATCTGCAATTTCCACTGAGCTCGTTGAGTTTCCTATTCACCTATATGCTTGGGCATCGTCATCTTGGCCATAAATTTAGCTAAGACTTGTGCTTTCATCACTGCGCATGGGGCATATTATATGTCAAACTCCCCCAACCAGATAGACCACTCCACCATTCTGCCCAAAGTCTTCGCTTGGTGCAACACTATCTTCAAGT
This sequence comes from Jatropha curcas, assembly GCF_041381405.1. NCBI lineage: Eukaryota > Viridiplantae > Streptophyta > Magnoliopsida > Malpighiales > Euphorbiaceae > Jatropha > Jatropha curcas. The sequence continues at coordinate 22,425,513 of NC_143158.1, read as the reverse complement.
GGAAATTTATCCTGACAATGATGGTGTGTGCTTGGAAATAATGTCTCAATCTCGTCGATGCGATTAGTAAAGTGAATGTCAGCTTTTCAATTCTAGGGTATCTTAACTCGACGTCTTGCAGCACTTTACTGGCGTAATATATGGGAAACTGCTCTCCTCCTTCCCGAACCAACACAGAGGCCACTGTGGACTCTGTGACTGACAAGTAAAGGTATAGAGATTCACCTTCTCGATATCAATTGAGAAGTGGGGGACTATTGAGAAAGACACTTCAATTTCCACTAGTGCCATCTGACATTCATCTGATCATTGAGAGTGCTTCATATTTTTAAGGTTTGGTAGAATGACATTCATCTTCTCGTTGAGTAGGAAATGGACCTTCATAGGGCTTTATCCTCCCGTTTAGTTACTAAACTTTAGTGATGTTCTTCGGAGGTGACATTTCTCTAATTGATGTTGTCTTTTCTGGATTGGCTTCAATCCCTCTCTGAGATAATCATGAAGCCTAGGAATTTCCTACAGTTATACCAAAAACACATTTTTCTGGGTTAAGCTTCATGTTATATTTTGACAGTACTTGGAATGTTTGCTCCAAGTCTCTGGCATGTTCCTTTACTCTCTACTTTTTACTATCATGTCGCTTATGTACACCTCCATCATCTTGCTGATTTGATCTTTAAACATTGTATTTACTAAGTGCTGGTATATGGCTCCAACATTTTTAAGCCGAAAGTCAATAACTTCATAGCAATACGTCCCTCAGTCGGTGATAAAGGTCATCTTCTCCTTGTCTAACTGATTCATTCTTATCTGGTGATAGCCTACTTCAGCATCCATGAAGTTCTATCTCTCATACCCATCTATAGAGTGCACCAACTAGTCTATGTTCAAGAACGGGTAAGGATCCTTAGGACATGCCTTTTTGAGACTTGTGAAATTCATGCAAAGGAGCCATTTGTCATTTGACTTCGGAACAAGGGCTATGTTGGCCAGAAATTTAGGATAATACACTTCTCTAATGAAGCCTGCTTTTATGAGTTTGTTTATTTTTGTGCTATCACCTTTTGGCGTGATGGCACATGGTTTCTTCTTTTATGCTTTATGAGCTTCGTGCTTGGGTCTATGTTGAGCTTTTGATTAACAGTGTCTGGGTCAAAACCTTTGATGTCTAATGCTATCCAAGCGAAGCTTTGTTTATTCCTCTTCAACACATCTTTTATGGAGGAGAGCACCTCCCTTCTGAGGTTTGCACTTGCTCTCAGCATTCTGCCTTCTTTTTCAGGCTCGGGGTTCAGCTTAGTTCTATCTCGAGGTATGTTTAGCGGTTCAACCATCTGCTTTTCTTGCTTCCTTTCTTTTAGCTTGAACTCTTCTGCCCTTTGAAGAGGCAATGTGAGATGCACGCCTTTCAGCACCACCACATATGCTTCCCTAGCGCCTTTTTGATTTCCCTTGATTATCACAATGTCACCTGAGTTAGAATAAAATTCATCACTAAGTACTTGATTGATGTGCAGGCACCTAGAGTGTAGAACGGGGGTCTTCCCAATATACCATTGTAGGGGAATGGGATATCCACCACCACGAACTCTGTCTTTTATGTCTGGGTATATTCTCCATCTTCGACCTCTAGTGCTATCTCAATACGACCCTCTACAGACAGCTGGCTCCCAGTTATGCCTACTAGGGGAGTTCACACTGACTTTGGCTTCACAAAGTCGAGCTTGAGGGCTTTGAAGATATATAAGGCTATTAGGTTAACCGAGCAGCCGTCATTCACAAGCTTTCTTCGAACTTTATACTTCTCCATCATGCCTTCGACAACTAACGCGTCCGAATGTAGGAAATGCACATGCTCAACATCCTCTTTCGAGATGGTGATGGGCTTATTTAGGGACTTGTGTGTGCATTCTTTCGACTTATGTAGAGCTTATGTAGGCACTTGTGTGTGCACTAAGTATATTTCTCAGGTACGTCTTTTTCTTATTGAATTGTTGTCTCCTCCTGCAGTGCCACCAAAATCATATTACTAGTTCCAATAGGTTCAGATCTTACCAATTATTTTCCTGCTCTCTTGGATGTTTTCACTTCTAGTTTGGAGATATTCTCTGGGTTTTTGTCTTTCTTGACAAATCTTTTTAGTGCTCCTCTCTGAATCTGGGGTTCGATCTCCTTCTTTAGTTGCTAGCAGTGTTATGTATCATGGCCTACATCTTTGTGGAACTCGCAGTATTTGTTTTTGTCTCTTTGGGCTGTAGATTCTTCTCCCATTTTCCTTGGGTAATTGAAGTGAACTTCATCTTGGTTGTCTTTTAGCCAGCGCAGGATGTCGGTTCAGCTTTTGGCTAAAGGGGTAAAGTCTTCCTCCTTAATGATTGAGCTGCTACCTCGAGTGTAAGGTGTTCGGACAGAATAGCTTGGTCGTGGTTTTCTCGACCTACTACCTCTGATAGGAGAGTACCTTCTAGAGTTCTCCATCCTCTTTCAGGATTTAGTGTCTTTATCCTGCGCCTGCTGTGCTTTCCATGCCTCGTCTAGCCGAGCGAAACTGTTGGCTTGTGCCATTAACTCTGAAAAAGAATAAGGTCCATCAATATTCAGGGGATTGAAGGTTTTCTATACTTACAGGTTTTGGCCATTGCACTTATGGCCACTTCCATGTTGAGGTCCTCTATTTGCATGGTTAGCTTCTAGAATTTAGTGATATAGTCTCTGAGTGATTCATCATCTGTTCTTTTCAGGTCTATTAGGTCTGATGATATCTTTTTGCTCAGGATACATGTAATGAACTGAGCTTTAAATGAAGCGAAGCTATGTATGGAACCTGTTCTGAGCATATAAAACCGTTCTTATGCAGGCCCCTTTAGAGTGATGGGCAAAGCTCGATATAGTATGGCGTCCACAATAGTCTAGATAGACATTACTGTTCGAAATTCCACTAAATGGCTTCAAGGATTAGTTGTTCCGTCATAAGTTTCGAATATTGGCATCTTGAACTTGAGAGGGAAATTCACCGACATGATCTCTAGGCTTAAGGGGAATCGGTCCTATGTCCAAAGTCAGTGTTGTCACCCGCCTCGCGAAAATCTTTCAAGACCTACAGTGTTTTTGCTCGGAATTCTTCATCATCATGATGGCACATGTTTTCGAGCAGAAGGGTCAATTGCACTTGTGTGCGCGTTCTGTTTTGGGTATTCGTGTGCCAGGAGGAATCTGATCTTCCATTCTGTCACCTATAGTCCTATTTGTTGTGTGTCCTTCTGCAGTGATGTTAATGCGGCATCCACTTCTAGGGGTACTTGGGATAGAGGATTCGCGGGTTTCGTCATTATCCTTTCTAACACAGCCGTAAAATTATTATAAGCTTGCGTAAGCAATGCAGTTGCCTGAGGATCGAAGGATGACATGTCAGGGGGGGGGGTGTAGTGATTGTCTTCTCCAAAGAGCTTCCTACTCTGTCAACTTCTCCTTTCCTAGCAACGGGTGTCTTTTCCATGAGATTGGGGAGGATGTGGTAATTAGGTTGTATTAAAAAAATGGTGAGCTATCAAATTGTCAATCTTAATGATTATTTGTCCACGGTCACCGCACCAGTTTGGTAGTTCAAAGTAATATATAATGATGCTAAAATTTTGATCTCTAGTAGTGCTGTTCATTAATCTTTTTTCTATGGAAAGGTACGTGTCTTATATACACGGATAGGATAAAATCGATTATGAAGAGAGAGATATCTGGGAGCATTATCTCTTAATATTTTGCCGATATATGTGATTCCTCTTTTTGAGGTGGGATACTCTTGACTAAATAATTCTGTTGGTTAGTTTTCAAAAGAAAAAGGAAAAGCATACTATACTTTATTATATATTCTCTTACTTATACAGAGTGAAATTTTTTTAATTTTTTATGGCATAATATCGTTAATATTGGTTCCTCAACCAAATCCTCCTTTATATATTCTAGTATTTATAAAGTGAATTTTTATTTTATTTTTTATGAGATAATATCATTAAATATTGGTTCCTGAACCAATTCCTCCCAGCTACTTGTATATTGAATTTGTCACTGAATTCTATAATTAGTCTTTCTTTGTTTGCGATTTTGAGTAAAATGTTTTCTTTAAAAAATATTTTTTAAATAATTCATTTTTGTTATTTGGTTGCAAAAATTAATTAAAAATATTTCATATTTATTTATAAGATCATAAAAATATTTATAAGAGATTTCATATTAAAAAAATTATCATTAATGCATAAATTGATAAATTGTAATAGTAGCAATGAAACACTGGTGGCAGCCGCCAGGCTGGTAGCAGTGGTGGCAATCAGTCATCTATAATAATGATTACCAGTGATTAATAAATTAATAAAAATCTATATTATATATAAAAGTGAAAATGAGGGGGAGAATAATGAGATTACTTATAATAATCTTAGTGAAATTTTAGAAATTCTAAAATATTCTTTTGGATAATCGATAATAATTTGAGTTTAGTAAATCACTTGAGTTTTTAATAATCAATAAATAATGATATTGAATTATTAATCAATTAATTTTTTTAATAATTTTTTATTATTTGATTTAAAAGGTTTACATTCGGTATCTCTGTTACATTTGATTATTTCTCATTTTCATAAATGAATTAATCATTAAATCAATCAACAATCATATTTATTTTTAATAGTATCCATGAATATTTTTTTAAACTTTAATTTCCATAATACATGTGATTGTTTATTTTATTGCAATACAAGAATATTGTCCCTAACTTTTTCTTTTAACATTTATGTAAACTAAATTATTATATAAAACAATGTAAATATTTCAAATATATAAGAAAAAAACATAGGGAAAAACCACGGAGGATTAATTTATAAATTTTTAATATCAAAATAAATTTATTTTCTGAAAGATGTAATGAGGTTGGATATTTAATATAATATATGATATTTCTCTTTAAAAGAAAAGCAGTATGAACATATTATTTTTAATAAATATATATGATAATGAGACATTTAAAAATTTTTATATTTTATTTTATAAATTTATTCTTTAAATATTTGATTCTATTTTTATTATATTTAAAATATTTTATTTAGGAGAGCGATAAAAAATAAAAAAGTATATTTTTATAACAAATTTTCAAATACAATACACATAATTAAGCTTTTCAAAATTTTTTAAGTTTTACTTTTAAAATTTATTTTTAAATTAAATAAAATATGTGTAGGATAACCAATGCTTTAAAGTTTTAATTTTAAAAATATATGTAACATTTTATTGTTATATCTATGTATCTATATGTATTGAAATATATTATCAGATGATATTGTAGTTATAATGAATTTTTAAATAATAATATAAATTAAATTGAAATATGTGTGTATATACACACTTCTTTTTTATTAATTAATCATTATATTCATATTAATCTTATATGAAATTTTATTTTAACATTATAAAAATCTAAATAATATAAGACAAAAATTATAATCAATATTTAATATTAAAAAACAAAAATGTGTATAAATAATAAGTAAAATGATATAAAAAAACTGAATGAGTATGAATAACAAGTATAGTCAATATGCAACACACATCATAAAAATACTAATATATTATAAAATTATAAGTAAGTTTATTAATATCTAGAAAATATTTTCCTTTCTTAAAAAAATGGGAAATCATTTTTTAAAAAAATTAGCTTAATTTTCATTTGATAAAAAAATAATTTCCATTAACTAATTTATTTAAGCATCCCAAATATTCAGAAATTGATTATCCAAGCAAATTATTGTCTGAAAACAACCCGACACATGACTTTTAACGTGCCAAAAACGTTGAGCTTTACGTGATTGGCTGTGAACAACTGGATTGAAAGATCAATTTAATGACAACTGAAAAAAAAAAAAAACCCAATAAGGAAATTGAGATTGAAATTGAAATGTCATAAAAATTCAGTAATGAAACAAATAATTTTTGTACCGTACAGAAATTGTCTCCGTTTTTGTTAAGCTTCCTTTTCAATCGTTATTCTATTGGTAGACGATGCTAAAAAACATTTATGACTTGTTGTTGGATTTAGCGTAGAGGAGTAATACTAGGACTAGAAGATATCACCGGATTCGAAATTGCAGATGCTTAAATTCCAAATTTGCTCTAATACCTATGTTTGGAGTTAGTCACCATCTTTAATAAATTGGTTGTTAAGAAAGAAATTCACGTGTCTTGGCATCTATCAACTGCGGATTGGATAAAGTTGAATATTGATGGGGCTTTTGAAGTCAATCCTGGCTGCGGAGGACAGGGAAGGAGTTCTACGAGTGTGTTTGAGCTTTTGCATTTCAATGGATACGTAGATTCAGGCCCTTGTCAATGGTATGCGTTTGGCATGGGACCTAGTTTTTCGTTGCATTATCATTAAGCTTCATTCTTTAGCTTCGGAGCTGCTTTGTGCTGGGTCTGTAAATAATCCACGTTCCAAAATATAGTCTTGCAGTTTCAAGAGCTCATATATAGCTCAGTATTGGAAAGTGGGAATTCAACGTTTTTACCCAATTTGGCAGTAGATTCAACTTTGGGGCGGAAAGTTTTCCGAGATCCTCCAGTTGTACCCTTTGTTTCGACCAGAGTACTTTGATGAAGGAAGGAAAATAACTAAAAAAATATATAAGGAAATATATCAAAAGAACTAATATATTTTTCCTTGTTGGGAAAAGACGTGGAAAATATTAAAAGAACTAATATTTTATTTACTTTCTACGCTCAGCCCACTTGTTTTGAATCTCTAGAGAAAATAATGGATGAGAGTGTCATTTTTACTCATTTTTATTAAATTATCCAAATAGTCCAAATTATTTAATAAACTTTAAACCGTGCAAAAATTTCATTATTTAGTTGAGGACATAATTATCAATTTCCAATAATAACATTTTTTTTTCTCTATAATTTACCGTTTCCAAATAAACAAAAAATAAATTTATTTTATTTTCTTCATTAGATCTAAATAAAAGAGTGAAAAATAATTATGCAAAGAAATTATTTTCCTTCATTTCTTTCAAACAAAGGCGTAGTATTGGACCTATTGGACCTTTTTCGTTATGATATGCAAGGTGTGGCTTGACCACCGTTAATAACAGAGTTCTAGTTGTGTTTTCTTCTTTGGATAATTTTACTTGGAATACCTTAAGAAGGTAATGTGCATATCAGGACAATAAAAGCAAGACAAGTAAGACCACATCAAATAACGTGTGGAGGATATAGGAAGATGAAAGAAGCTACTACACAAGCTTAAATCATATCAAAAAATAAAATTTAGCATGTGGGAAATAAAAGATTTTCAAAACATATAATAACAAAAAGAATTTGTAGGTAGCAATGTTTGATAAGAAAATCATATAGAAAAATCTTGTAGGAAAATGTGCACATAATCAAAAAAATTTAGTGTTTAACAATAGAAGAGGAAATCTTTTCTAACAAGTATTTATTTATTTATTTATTTATTTTTTGCTGCAAGCCAGTTAGAAATGGCAAGTCAGGTACAGTTCTAGCAACAACAATTTGAAACCAACCAAATATTGTCTTTACTGTTCACTATCCTTCAAAATATTTTGTCTGAATTTCTTTTTGTAAAAAATTTATGTATTGTGTGTGGAATTACAATGAGTAGTTATTTATTGCCATTTTATTTTCATTTTATATTCTCATTTTATTATTATTATTATTATTATTATTATTATTATTATTATTATTATTATGATTTTCATTGCTATTTCTTGTTACTTCTAATACATATCAAGTAATAGGAGTGTGCATGTGAAAATTAAAATTTTCAAACTCTGCTAAGATAAAAAAGATAGTCAACGTGTTTGATAACAAAACCTTCTCAAATGAGTAAATCTTCCTTTTTTTTTTTTCTTTATTTTGACAGAATCTGAAATAACAAAATGAGTTAGAATCAATATGGCACAATAGAATTAATTGTGTGTAGTTTGAGTAGGTGGAAACGAACTATAAGACAAAGCAGTTCAAATCAAGCAATAGGAATATACATGTGAAAGATTAAAATTTTCAAAATCGTGCTAACATTAAAAATAAAAGGTAGTCTACGTGTGTGACAAGAGAATTATTGGAAGAAAATCTTATCTAAGGAAATCTTAATTTGTTTCTCCTTTCTTTCTAACAGAATTTGAAAATAAATGAAAATGACTTAAAATCAATATGACACAATAGAATTAAGAGTATGACTATTATAAACACCTAAGTTCTACACTCCAAATATCCAAATCAAACCTGAAAAATCCGTCAAATGGACCAACCAAGATCGGTACAAAAACATACAAACTACTTGCATTGAGGCTTAACCAACTATTTCACCATAAACTTTTCAAATAGTTGCAATTTCACTTTAAATGGACTTTTTTACTCCGGAAATCTTAAACTTATCAACCTAGTTGCACTCCACCATAATTTGCTTCCAGGATATAATTGCACCCTAAAAGTTAATCATAGCACCTTGTACTTATCGATTTATTGCAATTCCACCCTAAAAATAAATTAGGTTGGAAATTATAGTTAAAATAATATAAATGGACTTCATAATCAATCCAAACTTAGTTAAATGCGATGCATAACCTTTGAATTAAAAAAAAAAATCATTTTGCCTCTTTTGTCCTTCAACTTATTATCTTTCTTCCCTTTTAGGAAATTAAATATTGGCTACAACGACAATGACAAAAGAATCACCATATTTGTTTCTTCATCTTAGGGAGTTAACATTAAATTAGTATCCAACTCATTATTTTTGTATCTTAAAATTGGTTTAATTTTAAAATCAAAGACACAATATTGATTTGTTTGTTTATTATATGAATACTCGGTGTTAAACTCTCAGAAATTGAGTAGTGAGTAAACTATGAATTAGCCCTTTGTAGGCTTAATTGAGAATATTTATATTGGTGGAGAGATAATTATGGTTGGATAAAGATAATGAGAATCCTAATTTATCTGTTAGTTAGAGTTTATTTGGGAATCTACTACCTTTTATTTTATTGTTTAATATATATTATTATTGTATATTAAAAGTAGTCTCCCATTAGTTATTTGGTTATTTTATGTCCAAATGTATAGTTTATTTTATGTATTCATTTATATTATTATTCATTATATATATATATATATATATATATATATATATATATATATAAATTCGATGGAAGCTGTCAAGGAAGGACAGCTTCGTTTTGAGGAAAACGAAGTGTTGGTTCGTTATTCGAGGGGTACTTTAAGAGTTGCTTCATTTAATATGGTGACTATTCAGTACCTCACCTTATCTATATAAGGCTCTCCCCCTATTTCATTTGCATCACTTCTTGTTTCTTGATTGTCAGAGCCTCTCTCTCTAAAACTTTCTCTCTCTAAGCTATCTAAGTAAGTTTTTGCATTTTATCTCTTTCTTCTTTTTTCCTTTTTTTTTTTGGTTGGGATTATGAGTTCTTCTAGTGAAGAGAACGTCCAAGTATCGCTCAATCAATCCAGTGATGAGAATACCGAGGATATAGACTCGGAGGTGGGTGAGGCCAAAGGTAGAAAGGAGAACGTTAGGATCACCGATGTATCTTCTGACATTGATGAGGGCAAACTATTGGACATATGTTTCATGTATAATATTACGCTAAAATACTAATTTATTAGACCTTCGGAAGCCATGAGGGTAACCGAGCTATGGGATGAAGACTCTATTATGATGTTTGAGGAAAGTTTCTGATCTGGGGTTCGATTTCCTTTGATTGAGCCTCTGAGATCATTTTTCAATGATTACAACATCACCATTAGTTACTTACACCTTAATGGTTTGGGATTCTTATGTGGTCTAATAGTGTTGGCTTGCTAAGATGGGCACACTTTAACAGCTCGGGCAGTTTGGGACCTTTATCACTTCTCAGTTCACCCTAACGGGGATCATTGTTTTCTTCAGGTGAAGAAAGAATTCAATGTCTTCTCCAAGAGTTCCAAGATTTCCTCTTTAAAGAACTGAAAATCCAAATATTTCATTATTAAACAACTATGTGGGTTTGGAGTGTCTGACTGGTGGTCGGAAGATCCACTTCACCATCTCCCTGCTTCGCCCATCCCCTATGATTGGATTTGTGTGGAGTTAATAAAAGCTAGGGGGCCGAGGTCTGTTAACATAAAGTAGTTGATAGCTGACGATTATCCGATTTGCTCTCCTAGCGACCTATAAGGCCCAAACCTTCCCTTACTGGTGAATGTTTTCCTTAATCATATTTCATCTTTGATCTTTACACTGACACTTTTTAATTTCTTATTTTTCTTTTTTTGTAGGTATGGCTCCAAAAAAGGCAAAGAGTTCTAAACTTTCAAAAGTGGCTGAGGCGATGAGGAAAAAATCATATGTAGGCAATTCAGAGAAGGGGGACACAGTTTACCAAACCAAGGGTAACCCTAGAGACTCCTCGAGCCAAGCGCACTTCTCCCAATAAACTAAGCCGTAAGAGGCAAAGAGATGCATTCGTTCCAGTTTCTCCTCCTCCTCCTCGAGCCGATGAAACGTTGGACATCCGAACTTACTTTATAAGCAAGTACGAGGCTAATTGTAGTTTGCAATCTGATGCACCTAGTCGCGAGATGGCTCACCATTGCCTGTTTCCTGCAGATGCACGTTTCTTTGATTCCATGGATGACTTGGCAAGGACGGATTTAATAAATCAAAGTCTCTTCCAAGAATTGAATGCCAATCATATCAATTTTGCTTAGATTACCAAGCTAAATGGCACTTATACTAAGATGGAGGTGAAGAAGATTCGAATGGAGGATGCATTAAAAAGCGTTGAAGCCTCTATGAGGGAGTAAGAGGCTCAACATAAAATGGAGTTGGCTGCTCGTGATGCCGATCTAGAAAAGTTGAAGGAGGAGAACTGGGACTTGCTAAATAAGAATAAAGATCTTGAGGACAAAGTAAAGGAGATGGGGCAGGGACTAGAGGGCTTCAGGACCAGGAGGGGATCTGTGGCGGAGGATCTGGCTAAGGCGTGCCTGAGCCTTAGAAAGAATGTTCTAACTGAGCCACAGACTAGGCACCCTGATTTAACTTGGAGTTGGGTGAACGATATATATCCTGATGAGGATGAGGGGGAAGAAGATGTTAAAGGTGATAATATTGTGCAAGATCGTAAAGCTGGTGGTTCGCCCCCTCCAAGGATAGGTATTGATGTGTCAGCCGACATCCACCCTATTTCTTTTGAAGGGCAAGGCACACTGAAGATATACCTTCTGGGCAGGATGTTTAAGTAGCTTATAATGAAACTCGTCGTACTTAGATTTAGTAAGAGAATTTTTTGTAACTTATCCTTGTGTGGGAGAATTTTGAAGATGACCTATGTAAACCCTTTTGTCCTTATGTTAATGAAAAGAAGTTTTCTGTGTATTATTTATGTGTTATTCTTGCCACTTTTATAATTTTAAGTATTTTCTGATGTTGAGTATTTATTTATGCATAAAGATGTATGTCAGATTGGCGAACTATACATGGCCGAACTATGTATATATAATGATGTATTTGCTGACTTTGAGTAAGAAATGCTTAAGTTTATTCTGGCGAGCTATTTATGTCCGAACTACTGGAATTGGATAAAGGACTGCTTAAGCTTATTCTGGCAAGCTATTTTTGTCCAAACTACTGGATTGAGATAAATGACTACTTAACTTAAGCTTATTCTGGTGAGCTATTTATATCCGAACTACTAGACTGAGATAAAGGACCGCTTAGGTCCATATGGCGAATTGGATATGTCCAAGCAGATGGACTTAGATAAGGGAATGCTTAAGTCCGTATGGCAAACTATATGTGTCCGGGAGGATGGATTTGGATAAGGTACCGCTTTGGTCCGTATGGCGAACTAGATAAAATGCAAAAAAGTTTCTAAGTAAGATCCTTCAGGAAAAACTTAATACATCGTGTCTTTCTTACCGTTATAAGGCATGATGTATTAAGTGAAAAAACCTAAGATCCCTTTATTATTAAGTATAAAGTTATTTTACATGTTATTGAATGGAAATACAATATGCCTTCTTTAGATTATCTGCGTTCCATGTCCTGGCAAGTTAGCTCCTTCAATATTCCTAAGTTTATATGTGTCTGAGCCTAACCGCTTTGAAACTTCATTGGGACCCTCCTAGCTCTGTCCTAACTTGCCCACGCCAGCTGAGCTTTTGGTTATTTTTGCCTTTCGCCATAATCTATCCTCGTCTTTGAACTGTCTACCTTGAACCTGCCTATTGAAGTACCTTCTCATCCCTTGCTTGCATGCTTCAGCTCAGACCGCGGCATCTTCTCTAAGCTCCTCTGCTAAGTCTAAGCTAATTCTTAGATTCTTGTTGCTTCTTTGCTCCTTATATGATCCTGTCCTTTTAATGGCATTCATATTTCTATCGGTACCATTGCTTTGGTCTCATTTACCAGGGAGAAAAGGGTTTGCCCCATCGCTTGCCGAGATTTGGTTTTATAAGCCTATAAATGCTATTTAGTTCGTATGCCCATTTAGCTTTCTATCCATCTAATCTCTTTTTTAAGCCTTGTAAGATGGTTCTATTGGAAACTTCAGTAAAGCCATTAGTTTGCAGGTGAGCTACCGAGGTAAAATGGAGTCCGATGTGCCGATCTTCACAAAAAGATCTGAAGGCTCCTGACTCGAATTGCCTTCCATTATCAATGATACTCTTGTGGGGCACGCCATACCTAAATATCATATTATTCCTAAAGAAGCTAATGAACCAAGTTGGGGTGATGGTACTGAGGGACTCGACTTTTACCCATTTGGAGAAATGATCAATTATAACTACCACAAATTTCTTTATCCTGTTGTGGCAGGAAAAGGTCCTAGAATGTCTATCTCCCACTGGGCAAAAGGCTAGACTGAACTTAAGGGTTGTAGTTCTGAAAAAGGCTTTCTGGGCAGATGATCATATTTTTGACAAGTACTACAATGGCGAACATGGTGGCAAATATCTTTCTTCATTATTGGCCAATAATACGCTATGAGTACTATTTTTCTGAGCATAGCATCCAAACCCTCATGTACCCCACAAACACCTTCATGGGTCTCCCTTATGATGTAATTGTTTTCCTCTTCGGTTAGACGCTTTGCCTAAGGATGCGATTTTCATCTTTTGAATAGTTCACCATTATCTAATGCATAGTTATCCACTTTTCTGCAAAGTTTGACCGCTTCTTGTCGATTGCTAGGTTGAACATCATTCTGTATGAAATCAATGATCAGGCTCATCCAGTTGCTGTCAGGCTGGGATATAAGGACTTCATTCAACTCATAGCTCAGACGACTTTGGCGTTCGGTCATCACTTCCCCTGGCCAATCTTCTTCCCGCATTGCAGCTTTTGCTATGGCATTCGCTTCCTTATTGTTCGTTTAATCTAGCTTGTGCAAGAGAGATAAAGGTAGAGAATGGTACTGACTAGGTTTGCCTCTTTGGTGGTGAACATTCCTGTAATTTGGTTGACCACAAGTTGTGAGTTGAGGAAAATATAGAGCACTGGAGTTCATACCTCGAGAGCCAACTTGAGGCCTATGATTAGGCCCTAATATTCAGTGCCATTGTTAGTTATTGCAAAGTTCAGGTGCACTGCGTATTGTACTTTTATCTTCCCTAGCCCTTGTAGAATTATCCCTACTGCCACCCCCGAGCTTCTCAAGGCCCCATCACTGTGCAACTGCCAAGAATTATTATCAAGGCTCGATAGTCCCGCTTCCAGCTTGCCCTTTTTGTGTTCACCAAAAAATTCAGCCACAAAATCTGTGAGTACTAGTGCCTTCATCATAGTATAGGGTATGTATTTGATATCGAATTCTCCTAATCTGATTGACCTCTTTATGAATCTCCCAAAAGTCTTAGCTCGGTAAAGGACCTTTCAGAGGGTTATTAGTTTAGACAAATATGGTATGAGATTGAAAATAATGACGTAGCCTGTTCGCCGAGGTGAGAATGTTAAAGGCCAACTTTTCGATATTTGGGTACCACAGCTTGGCACCCCTGAGGACTTTGCTAGTGTAATAGATAGGGTATTGCTCACCTTCCTCTTCTCTAACCAAAACAGATGCAACGGAGTTTTCAATAGTAGCTAGGTATATGTAGAGAGGCTCATCTTTTTTGGGTCTACTTAGGAGAGGGGCTGAGGATAAGAACTCTTTAATCTTTTTAAATGCAAGCTAGCACTTTTCATCCCACTACAAACCCCTTAATTGTTTCAAAGTTCAATAAAAAGGCATGCACCTCTTAGCCGAGCAGGAGATGAAGTGTCCCAAGGCTGTGATTTAGTCGTTCAACTGTTGTACTTCTTGAATGTTTGTAGGTGTCTGCATCTCCAAGATTGCCTTAATCTTCTTAGGGCTTGCCTCAATCCCCCTTTGTGATATCATGAAACCCAAGAATTTACTTGCTTTAACCCCAAATGTACATTTGTCTGGATTAAGCTTCATATTGAACTTGTTTAGAATTTCAAAAGCTTCCTGTAAGTCACTAGGATGGTTGGCAGCCTCTGTGCTCTTGATGATCATGTCATCCACATATACTCAACAGTTTGGCCTATTTGGTGTTGAAACATACTGTTTACCAATCTCTGGTATGTGGCACCTGCATTTTTAGCCCAAAGGCATGACCTGATAGTAATATATCCCTCTATATATGATGAAGCTCATTTTCTACTCACCCAGGTCGTTCATCCTTATTGGATGGTATCCTACCGCTGCATCTGCAAAGCTATACACTTCATAACCAGCTGTTGGGTCCACTAACTGATTTATGTTAGGTAAGGGGTATGGATCCTTAGGACATGCCTTGTTCAGATCGGTAAAGTCGACATATAATCTCCATTTCCTATTGGTCTTAGGCACCAAGACCACATTCTCAAACTAGTCAGGATAGTTATCCTCCCTTATGAACCCTGCTTGTAATAGCTTATCTACCTCAACTACTATAGCTCGCTGCCTTTCGGGACCATGATTCTGCTTCTTTTGTTGTATTGGTTTATAATTTGTGTCGATGTTGAGTTTATGAGATATTACATCAGGATTAATCCCAACCATGTCTCCAGTAGTCCAAGCGAAGCTGTTAACATTATCCTTCACAACTGTCTTAATATTGTTCCAAGCCTCCTCTGATAGTTTACCTCCCAATGTTAGACACTTCCCTGGTTCTACTTCTCATGTGATCAGTTTGCCTATAGGTGTTGGGCTAGAATCTGAACTATGTCTGGGTATGTCAAAAGGTTGGTGTTCGGCTGCTCCTGTGAACAGTCCTTCTTCTGGCATCCACATAATTGGTAGTGCGGGAAGCAACCCTTTTACTGCTACCATATATGCTTCCCGCACTATTTTTTGATCTCCTCTCACACCAAAAACTCCGCCCTTATCAGAATAAAATTTCATAGTGAGGTATCAAATACATGTATCTGCTTCTAACTTATACAAGGCCAGTCTGCCAAGTATGGCATTATATGGGAAGTGAATATTTGCTACCATGAATTCTAACTTGAGCCATCTTGATGCGCCTTCAGTTTTGAGTTCCAATGTTATGTCTATGGACCTAGACACCTGCACAGGCTTCACTCCTAAGCGTACCAGTGGGGTTCAGATAGGCTTCAATTTCACTTAATCTAATTTCAGAACCTTAAAGACGTCCATAGTCAATAGATTGACCGCACTTTCTTTGTCCACTAAACTCTCTTTACTAGGAAATTCTCGAGGATTCCTTCGATTACCAAGGCATCATTGCGTGGGTGTACATGTTCACCTTTGGCCTTGGAGAATGAGAGAGGTGGTCTTATGTTTGGTCTTTACTGGGGTAAGATGGAATAAATTTCCTTGGCTCTCCTTTTTGCGAAAGCTAAATTGCTGTCTCCTCGTAACGAGCCCCTAAAGATGGTGTGGATTGTACCTAGAGTGTGCGCTCCTACACCCGCTTACCCCTCTCCTCAGTTTCTTTCTAAGCTCTCCCCACAAATTCTTTTAGTTCACCCATTTGCATGAAGCGCTCAATCTCCTTCTTTATCTACCAACAGGCCTCAGTTTCATGGCCAATATCCCTGTGGAACTCACAATACTTGCTCTTGTCTTGGTACCCCAAGGTATCTTCCTGTATCTTCTTGAGATAATAGAGCTGAATTCGTTCGCGCTGTCCCCTTGCCCAGGACAATATCTCCGAGCAAGACCTGTTCAAAGGAGTGAACTTTTGGACTAATTGAAATTTTTTATCTCTGGAATAGGGTGTTTCAAGAGCATAACTAGTTCGCGGTAGTCGTAGGGTTAATCTCCTTCTTATTGCTAAGCCTCATAGGCTTCGTCTAGTTTAGTGTACTTGTGGGCTCACATCATAAGTTCGGTAAGAGTCAGAGGGAGATCTATACTTAGGCTTTTAAACAATTTGTTGTATTTACAATTCTTTGCCATAGCAGTGACAGCCACTTCATCATTTAAGGTCTCTACTTGCATCGCCATTCGTTGAAACTTGGAGACATATTGCCTCAGGATCTCTCCATCCTCCTTTTTAGGTTTACCAAGTCAGACAGTATCTTTCTAGATGGCACACATGTTATGAACCAAGCCCGAAACTTTGTGTCCAACTGCGAGAATGATTGATTGATCATATTTTAAGTGTCTGTTACCATTCTTGCGCTGCTCCTTTCAAGGTAATTGGGAAGACCTTATACATGAGATCTTCTGAGTTGGTTCAAAGGTACATCATAGTTCAAAAAGTCGTTAGATGGCTTCGGGGATCGGTAGAACCATCATACGGTTGGAAGGTAGGGATCTTGAATTTTGGGGGAAAGGCTGCACCCAAAATATTGGCTGACAACGGCAAATCCTGTTGGAGACTGTAATCCCCTACTTCTCCCGTCTCTCGACATTCCCTAACCAGCTCCTTTAAAATATTAGAAAGATTAGCACTATACAAGATTAGCTGGGTGTGGCACAGGTCTTGGCTATAAGGTGCTGTTACATCAGGGTTCGCTTCCGACTCTACTTCGTGGTATTGTTCCGATAGTGGATGGTTTCATCATTTAGGCGATGGTGGAGTTATGTTGTGTTCTTAATGGTGAGAATTCATTGGTTTGGTTGGCAGTATCCATTCGCCGCTAGGGTGGGGGTGTCCAAGAGGTGTTTGAGGACGGTGGTACATTGTAAATACGGTTACGCCAAGGCGACCGCTACTTGGGGATCAGTAGCTAGGGGAGGGACTAGCGTAGGTTGCTCAATTACTCTGCCATGGGTGTTGCCCTGGCCTTCTGCATTGAGATACTCAGTGAGATCGTTAGCCATCATATCGAATAGGAAAAAAGCTAAAGGATTTTTTAAAGGTCAAAAGGTGTATTCCAGCTCACCGCACCAATTGTTAAACTCTCAGAAATTGAGCAGTGAGTAAATTGTAAATTAGCCTTTTTAGGCTTAATTGAGAAAATTTATATTGGTGTAGACATAATTTTGGCTGGATAAAGATAATGAGAATCATAATTTATCTATTAGTTAGAGTTTATTTGGGAATCTACTACCTTTTATTTTATTTTTTAATATATATTATTATTGTATATTATTGTATATTAACACTTGGGGTTTCAATTTATTATAAACTAGGTGAAGTCATGCGCTTTGCGCAAATTGTTTAATTTTATTCTAAAAAATCTTTAATTCAATCAAAAATAATAATAAAATAAGTGAATAATTCAAAAACTTAAGAATTTAAAATTAAGATTAAATCACGTTATACAAATAATAGTTATCATTAATAAATATTAATTTTTAAAAGCAAGTTTAGTCTATTAATACAAATGGAGATCTATAAATATATAAGTATATATATTTAATTTGTTAGGAAAAGGAAGATTATAAGTTAAAAACTTTAGATATAGATAAATAACATAATATTAGATATATTAGATTAAAGTAGATAATATTAGATAAAAAATTATCATCATTATTAGTTAAAAAATATATTATTTTTAAAAAATAATTTGTGACTCCACTTTAAATTATAGTATTTACACTTTAATATATATATATATAATTTCACTACTCTTGGAGTATAAATGTCTTGGATCAATCTGCACAAATCAAAAGAAAAGAAAAAGAAAATATGACAATGAAACAAATTATGATAACAAAATAAATAGAGATATAGATAAGAAACAATTTAAAATTTTTAAATATTTTTATTCAAAAATATATTTTAAAAATTAAAAATTTTCAAAAGCATGAATATTTTTAAAATAATTTAAAAACTTCTAAAGACTAAAAATAGATTAGATTAGTTGATTAAACTACATTTAATTTCAAGATGTATTGTTATTAAATATTAATTAATTATAAATTAAAAGGATATTTAATCGCATAGAAAAACAAACATGTTGATCTAGATTTTTGATGCACAGCCTAATCATAAGACCAAAATTTAGCTCATTGCCCTTACTAATCTAATCTTAAACAAATATCTAATATAACATCAAATTCACCTTTTCCTACTTTCTTTCCCATACAAACAATAGATTACATATTTACAAAGAACATTGAGTAATTAAAAGGGAATTATGTGCTAATATTCTTGTATAATGTCTACACGTGGCCCCAGCTTAAATGGCTTTTGTAGTGTGACTTATGTGATTTTAAATTATTTCTTCTTCTATCTCTTAATTTCCAACCATTGATCCACACAACTAAGAGCGCTGAAAAAACAACAACTACATTAGCTAAAAGACTACAGATATATACAAATCTGTTGAGTATAATTATTTTCAACTCGCAGGAGCTAATATAATCCGTTTTATATTAAGAAAATGAAAATCTCTTTTTTACTGTATTTTTCAATGGCAAATGCAGTGCCCTCGGTTTTGAAATAATCTTGATTGAAATTTAATGGCTGAATTTCACTTAAAACCGTCTCAAAGGAAAAAAGTCTACTACTGAAAAGAAAGGGAGAACCTAAGCTAATAAACAATTTTAAAAAATAATACAATAATATATAAAAATATATTAACCTATCTATGGAGAGGGAGAGGACCACCTGAAGATGGTATTCAATTGCAAAGGATGTTTATGTCGTAGATGATGTGAAAATTTGTTTATCTCAATGTTATAGAGCGTAGTATCCCTTAATCTGATTGAAGATGATTTAAAATATATATACAGTTATAGATAAGAAAAGATTCTAAAAATTTTATGGATGATTTAAAATTTAAAATCTATATATAGTTATAGATAAGAAAATATTCAAAAATTTCAAACTACGTAATTATCTTTTTTTCCTATTAAATAGTGTTGGCTCAAGGGTCAAAATGCTTATCTCGGATTTTGATGATTATTACAAAACAAATAAATTTAAATTATATTATTTGTACTAATTTTATTTTATGCAGAATTTCTTTGGAAAGAAATTATACAAGGCAAGTCCTACATTGAGAGTGAAGATTTCGAAGATCCTAGTAATCTAGGTATTTAGGAAACTTTGTAGGATAGAGAGAAAGGTTACATATGAGCACAAAAATCTTTTGCTCTCTCAAAAGTATTTTCGGAAATTAGATTTTTTTTCAAAATAAATTCTTTTATTTTATTTTTTCGAAAATATTCCTTTAAATCGAAAAGATTTATTTTTCCTAAAAACTAAAGAGATTTTCTTCTCTAATGTTTTTGGTAATAAAATCATTTACTCTTTTGAAAATATATTTTGAAATATCTAAGGTGTTTCAAAGTTATTCGCTTACCTTAAAATGAAAGGGAAATCTCTTTCGGTTTTGGTAAGTGCATCTTTCCGCAAATAAATTCTTTTCAAAATAAATGCTGTCAAAAATCTTTTCTAAAGGAAAGTGAAAATCGGGTTTTATTCTCTTACCAAAAAGGATGAAGTAATTTTTGGTAACAAAGATTCTCACATCTTCTAAAATAAGGAAAGAAGATATTCTGTTTTCAATCTCTTTCCAAAAGTGACAGCTTCCTTGTTTCCTATATATAAAGGAACACTCACGCCTTAAACATTTGGTGAAGTAAGAGTAATTGTTTTAAGAGCACTCTCTCTCATTGAACGAATCTTTTTCTCTCAAAACTTACTCTACTCCCATTTTTCTTTTCATCTCTATACCTTAACGTTTTCATATTTAAAGAAGAAAAGAATTTTTACAGTTACATTTTGAAAAACAGTTCTGTGTTCTAATCGACCTTCTAATCTGATAAAACTGTTTTTCCTGTGCTTATATAGGCGTTTCTTTCTGTCTATTTAGAATCTATATTCTACAGTAGACAGGCTCTTTATTTTGTTAAACTTTTGAGTGTAATAGCTTAGGTTAGAAGCTATTGAGATAGAGGTTATCAAGCGACCTTCTCCATGTGTGGGATAGCAATGTCTTGAATTGAGTTTTCTGTACTCTACCAAAACAGAAAGGGTTGAGGTTAACTAGAACCTTTGGAAAATCTAGTGGGACAAAAGGGATCTAGGTTGTTGATCTATTTGCCTTGTACTGTTGGTTTGTCTCTTACCCTTTAAAAGAGATAACTTAGTGGAGAATCTCAAGATGCGTCTTGGGGAGTGGATGTAGGCGAGTTAGTGCCGAACCACTATAACTCTCGGTGTTGATCTCTTTATTTCTGAAGTTTGGTTGATACTGTCTCTTTCACACTCTTGTTTAATTTTTTAGAAACGCTGAAATTGTTAATATTCATATGTTCTAAAACGACAATAAGTTTCATCTATTCTAAACGTTAGAACTCTGGTATTCTAATATAGTGAATATACAATGTTCTAACTGTTGTTCTATTTCCAGTATAATTCACTGTTTGGGTTTCTATTTTGTTTTTTAAACTTTATGAGGATGTTCTAATCCTGATAACTCTTCATCATAAAGTTACTTTAACATTTGATTAAGACTCTGTGAAGAAGTTCTAATAACTATCTTTCACATAGTGTTATATGGTCTTGCAAACTTTATGAGGAAGTTCTGAGTTCAATAACTTTCCTTCATAAAGAAGCTCTGATATTGTACAAGTCAGTGTGAAGCTGTTCTAATCAATAGCTGCACTTTGCACAGACTTTCTATATCTAAAATTAGAACATTGTGAGGAGATTCTAATCCATATTCTACTCTCACAAAGTTCTGTGTGTTTTTTCGCTGCACTTAGAATTCTAATTCTTGTTTAGAATTTCTAAAATTTATTTCAGTTTTTAGAAAACCCAATTCACCCCCCCTCTTGGGTTGTGCCATATATATTCGGGACCCACAATCTGGTATCAGAGCCTTGGCTCTTGACTTACCGAAGCTTAATCGCTTAAGAGATAAGATCCCATGGCAACCCCACTTTCTCTTTCTACTCTAGAAGGACAATCTGTTTCTAGACCTCCTTTGTTCAATGGCTCCAATTACTCTTACTGGAAAACTAGAATGGAGAATTTTATGAAATCAGTTGATATAAATTGTTGGAGAAATGTTATAACTGGTCCTCGCATTCCCATGAAAACTGTAGGAGATGAGCTAGTTAGAAAAACTGAAGAAGAATATACCGATGGTGACTGGAATTATATTGCTGTAAATGCAAAGGCAATTAATATTCTTCATTGTGCTCTAGATGCAACTGAGTATAACAAAGTGTCTGGATGCAAATCTGCAACAGAGGTATGGGAAAAACTTAAAGTAACCTATGAGGGTACAGACAGGGTAAAAGAATCCAGAATAAATATCCTTTGGAGAGAATATGAAATGTTTAGTATGAAAGAAGGAGAAACTATTGCAGAACTAAATTCTAGATTTACTAATATAGTTAATCCTTTGAGAACTCTCGGAAAGGAAATTTCAGAAGATGAGCTTGTTAAGAAAATCCTTAGAATTCTACCTAGAAAATGGGATTCTATAGGAACTGTTATGAATTACAAAGAAACTCCCGTCACGTATGATTATCTAATAGGAGCTCTTGTCTCAGAAGAAATGAAATCTTCCTTAACAACGGAAGATAAGAAAAAGAAACGACTGGCTTTGAGGGTAGACTCTAGTGAAGAAAGTTTTTCTGATCTTGACAGTGATGATTTAACACTTGTTGCTAAGAGATTTAAAAAGTTCTATCGAAAAGGTGGAAGGCCACAGAAAAAGTTCAATAAAAAGAACTTTCCATCTAAAAATAATAACTTGTCCAAGAAAGAACCTTCTGAAGTGGTTTGTTATGAATGCAACAAACCTGGACATATTAAGCCAAACTGTCCTAAATTGAAAAAGAAGTCAACGAAAGAGAAGCTGAAGCAGGCTCTCGTAGCTGCTTGGAGTGATTCAGATGATTCTAATCCTGAAAGCCACGATGATCAGGAAGAAATTGCTAATATTTGTCTGATGGCTACTATCGACTCTGAATCTAAAGAAATCAGCACTCTGACTTCAACACAAAAAGCTGGAAACAACGAGACAAATGCAACGATCCATGAGAATGATGAAAGCACTGTAAGTATTTCTGAACCAGAATCAGAAAGTAATCTTCTAAATACTTACAATAATCTTTGCAATGAATTTGAAAAACTTGTTATAAAGCATAAAGTTCTAAAGAAAGATTTCAGAAAATTAAAATCTGAAAGTAACCATTTAAAAGATGCTTTTTATCAAGAAGTTACATGCAAAGATCTTATTATAGAAATCAAAGATCTTAAAAGTTGCAATAATCGATTTTCTGAAAATCTGACACATCTTGAAGAAAAATGCAACAATCTGAATTCTGAAAATGAATCCTTGAAAACTGAGATTAGAATTCTAAAGTCAATTTCAGAATCATTTTCTAAAGATAAAACAAGTTCTAATAGCATTTCTAAACTGAATCGTGTTTCTAATCAGAAAAATGCTGTTTCTAATGTTGTGACTTTAGAACATCAAAGTTTCAAAAAGAAGAATCATAGTGCACCTGTTACCACTAACCCTCCAGGACCCAATATGAGTTGGGTACCTAAATCTGCTTGATCTTTTCAGGTGTGCCTAAGGAGCGAGCTAAAAACAGAGATGTGGTACATGGACAGTGCTTGCTCTAGGCATATGACTGGTGACAAAAAGAAGTTCACCAGATTAGAAAAGAAAAAGGGAGGTACGGTAAGTTTTGGAGACAAAGCAAAAGGTAAAATCGTTGGTATTGGTGTGGTAGGTTCTAATCCTTCAATAGAAGATGTATGCTTAGTAGAAGGATTACATTATAACTTGTTAAGTGTAAGTCAGATTTGTGATAAAAATAGAAGAGTGATCTTTGAACCTTCTCATTGTGAAGTTCAGAACATGCAAGATAACAAAACCTTATTCGTTGGAAAAAGGTTTGGAAATATATACCTTGTAGATCTCTCTGATATGCATAACCAAGATATATGCTTAGTTTCTATTGATAATTCTAGTTGGTTATGGCATAAAAGATTTGGACATGCAAGCATGTTCCTTATTTCTAAATTATCTAAGAAAGACTTAGTTCGTGGTTTGCCAAAGTTGAAATTTGAAAAAGATCACATTTGTGATGCTTGTCAAATGGGCAAACAAACCAGAACATCTTTCAAATCTAAGGACATAGTTTCTACTTCTAGACCTTTAGAATTGCTGCACCTTGATTTATTTGGTCCAATTACTCCTTCTAGTCTTGGAGGAAAATTCTATGCTTTTGTTATTGTAGATGATTACTCAAGATTCACCTGGACACTCTTCCTTAGAAATAAGGATGAGTCATTTGACATGTTTGTTCATTTGTGCAAGAAAATACAGAATGAAAAAGGCTACAACATCACAGCAATTAGAAGTGATCATGGAGGAGAATTTGAAAATAAGAAATTCAATGCTTTTTGCAATGAAACAGGAATCTTCCATAACTTTTCAGCACCTAGAACACCTCAACAAAATGGTGTGGTGGAACGCAAGAATAGAACACTTCAAGAAATGGCTAGAACCATGCTAAGTGATTCTAATTTACCAAAGTATTTCTGGGCAGAAGCAGTTAACACTGCTTGTTATATTCTAAACAGGGCTTTGGTAAGATCTAAACTTAAAAAGACTCCATATGAGCTATACAAAGGTAGAAAACCAAATATTGGTTATTTTCATATCTTCGGGTGCAAATGCTTTATTCTAGATAACAAGAAAAATCATCTTGCTAACTTTGATCCAAAATCTTATGAAGGGATTTTTCTGGGATATTCTAATAACAGTAAAGCATATAGAATTTTTAATAAAAAGACTCTAGTTGTAGAAGAATCTATTCATGTTGTGTTTGATGAAACTGACTCTACTTCTAGAACATTAGAAAGTGATGATGCTGTAGATTCTAATCCTGAAAAGCAGAATGAGCAATCAGAACAACTAGAACAGCCAGAAAGCAATCAGAACATCAATAGTCAGGCTGAACCGGAATTAGAACATGAAGATCAGAAAATTGTTGAAAGTCAAATGCCAGAAACAGAAAATGAAGATTCTCAATTACCAAAAGAATGGCGATTTCATAAGTATCATCCCCAAGAAGATATTATGGACAATCCCTCAGAAAGGATGATGACTAGAGCTCAACTTGGAAGATATTTTGGTAATGTTGCTTTCGTTTCTCAATTAGAACCTAAAAATTTAGAAGATGCTCAAAATGATGAAAGTTGGATTCTTGGTATGCAAGAAGAGCTAAATCAATTTGAGATAAACCAAGTTTGGAAACTTGTTTCTAGACCTAAAAATAATTCTGTTATTGGAACAAAATGGGTGTTTAGAAATAAGCTTGATGAACATGGTAATGTTGTGAGAAATAAAGCAAGATTAGTGGCTCAAGGGTACAACCAAGAAGAAGGCATCGATTTTGATGAAACTTTTGCTCCGGTTGCTAGACTTGAGGCCATTAGAATGCTTTGTGCATTTGCATGCTTTAAAAACTTCATGTTGTATCAAATGGATGTGAAAAGTGCTTTTCTAAACGGTTTTCTAAATGAAGAAGTGTATGTAGAACAACCTCCTGGCTTTGAAATTTTTGATAAACCTAATCATGTTTACAAACTTACTAAAGCTCTTTATGGTTTAAAACAAGCTCCTAGAGCTTGGTATGAAAGATTGAGTAAATTTCTATTAGAAAATGGTTTTTCAAGAGGAAAGGTTGATACAACACTATTTATTAAAAACAAAGCACATGATATTCTAGTTGTGCAAATATATGTTGATGACATAATCTTTGGTTCTACTAATGACCTTCTTTGTAAGGAATTTTCTAAGATTATGCAGGGTGAGTTCGAAATGAGTATGATGGGAGAACTAAATTTCTTCCTAGGGCTTCAAATTAAACAATGTGAGAATGGAATTTTCATTAATCAAGCAAAATATACTAAAGAGTTGTTGAAATGATTCAAAATGGAAAATGCCAAGGTATGTAGTACTCCAATGAGTCCATCGTCAAAATTAGAAAAAGATGAAAAAGGCAAAGACGTGGATATCAAGCTGTTTAGAAGTATGATTGGTTCTTTGCTATATCTAACGGCAAGCAGACCAGACATACACTTTAGTGTCTGTCTATGTGCTAGATTTCAATCGTGTCCCAAAGAATCTCATTTAATTGCTGTAAAAAGAATACTAAGATATCTTTGTGGAACTTCTAATCTGGGTCTGTGGTATTCTAAAGATGATACATTTGATCTTGTTGGGTATAGTGATTCTGATTTTGCAGGAAGCAGAATAGATAGAAAAAGCACGTCTGGGACTTGTCAATTTCTGGGTAGTGCCCTTGTATCATGGTTTAGCAAGAAACAGACATCAGTTGCTCTTTCTACTGCAGAAGCAGAATATGTTGCTGCTGGAAGTTGTGTTGCACAAGTTCTATGGATCAAACAACAGTTGGCAGACTATGGACTGAAATTAGAAACAGTGCCTATCAAATGTGACAACATAAGCGCCATCAATTTACCCAAGAATCCAGTTCAGCATTCTAGAACCAAGCATATAGAACTCAGACATCACTTCATACGTGATCATGTACAAAAAGGTGATATCGTGATTGAGTTCATTCCCACAGAAAAGCAATTGGCAGATATTTTTACAAAACTCTTGAATGAAAGTCAATTCTGCGCAATTAGAAGAGAACTTGGTATGTTAGTTCTAAACTCATAACTATAGAACTCTGTAAGTATGTTCTAAACTGCTTTCTAATTTCAAGAATAGAAGATTTGCTATGTTCTAATTATTATTTTGTGTGAAAACTGATTTTTGTCTAAAAACGCACGTTTTCTTTTATGACTTTCTAAAGTCATTATCAAAATCTTGCTTTAAGACTGAAACAGTTATTTTATTGTATTTGTCTTTATTGTGTTTTTCGTATCTTTAGTGCTTTGGCGGTTTTAGGGTTTTATTTTTATTTATTTTGTTTTGTTTTATTTCCTTTATTTATTTTGTTTCTTTTGTCTTATTTACCGTTTTGAATTCCATTTAAAAACTGTTCTTTAATTCTTTCTTCCGCCACTTAAGCGTCTCTATTTTGTGTTAACTGCTTAGCATACTCTTTATCTTCTCTTTGCAAAACTGAAACCCTAAGTTGCTTTTGAGTTTCGAAAACTACAACAATGGCCGAATCAAGTTCAAACTCATCTTCAGACTCTCTTACTGAGCAAGAGCTTCAACTTCTGAAGAAGCTCTCAAAGAAATACGAATAGAAGGAGTCGAAGGAGAAAAAGGCTGAAGAGAAAACCAAGAAAAGAAAAGTCGAAATAGGTACTTCACAGAAACAGGGGGCGAAAATTCTTGACAAAGGTAAGTCGGTTCTCTCAACTTACCCTCTTATGCGCTCCTATATGATTAACTGGAAATTTTTTGGTGGTGATGAGTTTAACTTCAAGGAACTTTTTGAGTTCCAAGGCTGGATGAAGTTTCTGTCTTTAAATGTGTTATGTTATGAGAACCTAGTTAAGGAATTCTATGGTTCGTTGAAGGTAAATGGGACAGAATCGATTTCTGTCAGAATTCAGGGTGAGACTAGGGAGATTTCGTATAATGATTTTGGGAGAATTTTTAATGTACCTAATGCTGGGTCCAGAGTAACCAAAATCAAAGATGTATCTAGGGTTAGTGATTACAAGAAGGAAGACTTTGTGAAAAAGATAATGAAAAAGGTGTCTGCAGAGAGCATGAAATGGTTGTACAAGATCATTGTACATTATATCTATCCTAAGAGCGCTTCACTGACGTATGTGAATCAAGTGGAACTATGCATTATGTGGCACATAGTTGAGAAGAAACCTCTCAATCTATGTCACATTGTGTTTGATAAACTGCAGAACAACCCCAAAAAGCTACCCTATGGTATGATTCTCACGCCTGTGTTTGAGTTTTTGAATGTTGATCTAGATAAGCATGTTGGTCAGTCTGTTTCCAAGCTGGATAGCGGATCCTTGAAAATGAAGGATGAGGAAGCAAGTGAAGAAAAAGAGAAAGAAGAGAAGATAGTTGAAGGAAAAGAAAAGGAAGAAGAGAAGGAAGAGAAAAAGAAGGAAGAAAAGAAAGTAAAAAGGGAAACTGGAAAAACAAAAGAAGAAGTAATTAAGGAAAAGGAATGTAAAGAAGAAGTTGAGAAGAAGAGAAAAGAAAACGGGAAAGGAAAATTAGATGAAATAGAGAAAGAAGAAAAAGTGAAAGAAGAGGAAAAGAAGACTGAAGAAAAGACAGAAGAAGAAGAAACACAAGAAGAAGGAGAAGACACTGAAAAGGAAAGTGCCACAGATAAAGAAGAATTAAAAGAAGAAGAAGCAGAAAAAGAGAAAGAACATGAAGACCAAGAAAAAGGGAAGGAAGCTGAGGAAGGCAGCGATGCTGAAACAGAGAAAATAGAAATCAGTGATGAAGAAAAGACTACTGAGGGCAAGGCAGAGCAAGAATCTGAGTCATTGTCAGCTCAACGTAGTAGGGATGCTATGCTAAAAAGATTAGAAGAGGATCTAATAGCAGAACATAACAGGGAACTTGATGAGGCGATTCAACAGTGCAAGACTGTGATTGAACAAAATCAATCTCTTATTGAAGTTCTGGAAAGGATGAAAGATGTAAATGCGAGGAAGTTAGCTACTCTAAAGGTGAAAGGAACACCTTACGTTCCCTCCTCAAAGAAGCCAAAGAATGTGAAGCGTACTGCTGGCAAGCACCGAACACATGGAAGCAAGCCTCCACTACATCCATCTTCAAAAAGGACAGAAAGTTCTTCTAAAACTGCTCCAGCTCAGCCTTTGAGAAGTTCTAAGAGACTTAGAACTGGTCTTAAGCCTTTCTGATCTGTTTTCTATATGTTGGGAACAATTTATTTTGTGTTTTTGCTTTATCTTCGTAGGATTATTTTTTTTATTTTTATTTTCTTTATTTTTGCTATGACTATGTCTAACCCTTTTTTATATGATGACAAAAAGGGGGAGAACAGGTAGTCTAATGGTAATTGGTGACAGATATTTTGGTGGTACTTGGCAACTACAAGGACTTATATTTTAGTGGTTATAGTAGTTATCTGTGTGTTTATTGTTTTCTAATATGGTCTATTTTTTGGTGAGCTATATTTTCTAAAGCTGTGTGATTTTAGAACTAAGGTTCTTATTCTAATGACTGTTTTTGCAGGTTGGGTGTAAGATCTTCTGTTCTATTCTATTTTATTGCTCTGACCATATGTTCTAAATATTAGAACTCAGAATATCCTGTTTATCTTTGCTAGTTCTAATTCTTGTGCTCTGATTATTAGAACTTAGAATATCTTGTGTATACTTGTTAGTTCTAAAATCATTATCTAAAAATGCCTCCCTAGTTCTAATTTTTCATAAAACAGTTTTTACTGCATCTATTCAGGGGGAGCAAAATACATGTTCTAATTTGCTTTATATTAAAATCTTTTGACACTGATTAGAACTCTTTTGCATAAAATTCAGGGGGAGCACATGTATTTATGTTTGCTAAATTTATTGGTTTTGTCATCATCAAAAAGGGGGAGATTGTTGGCTCAAGGGTCAAAATGCTTATCTCGGATTTTGATGATTATTACAAAACAAATAAATTTAAATTATATTATTTGTGCTAATTTTATTTTATGCAGAATTTCTTTGGAAAGAAATTATACAAGGCAAGTTCTACATTGAGAGTGAAGATTTCGAAGATCCTAGTAATCTAGGCATTTAGAAAACTTTGTAGGATAGAGAGAAAGGTTACATATGAGCACAAAAATCTTTTTCTCTCTCAAAAGTACTTTCGAAAATTAGATTTTTTTCAAAATAAATTCTTTTATTTTATTTTTTTCGAAAATATTCCTTTAAATCGAAAAGATTTATTTTTCCTAAAAACTAAAGAGATTTTCTTCTCTAATGTTTTTGGTAATAAAATCATTTACTCTTTCAGAAATATATTTTGAAAGATCTAAGGTGTTTCAAAGTTATTCGCTTACCTTAAAATGAAAGGGAAATCTCTTTCGGTTTTAGTAAGTGCATCTTTCCGCAAATAAATTCTTTCCAAAATAAATGCTGTCAAAAATCTTTTCTAAAGAAAAGTGAAAATCGGGTTTTATTCTCTTACCAAAAAGGATGAAGTAATTTTTGGTAACAAAGATTCTCACATCTTCTAAAATAAGGAAAGAAGATATTCTGTTTTCAATCTCTTTCCAAAAGTGACAGCTTCCTTGTTTCCTATATATAAAGGAACACTCACGCCTTAAACATTTGGTGAAGTAAGAGTAATTGTTTTAAGAGCACTCTCTCTCATTGAACGAATCTTTTTCTCTCAAAACTTACTCTACCCCCATTTTTCTTTTCATCTCTATACCTTAACGTTTTCATATTTAAAGAAGAAAAGAATTTTTACAGTTACATTTTGAAAAACAGTTCTGTGTTCTAATCGACCTTATAATCTGATAAAACTGTTTTTCCTGTGCTTATATAGGCTTTTCTTTCTGTCTATTTAGAATCTGTATTCTACAGTAGACAGGCTCTTTATTTTGTTAAACTTTTGAGTGTAATAGCTTAGGTTAGAAGCTATTGAGATAGAGGTTATCAAGCGACCTTCTCCATGTGTGGGATAGCAATGTCTTGAATTGAGTTTTCTGTACTCTACCAAAAACAGAAAGGGTTGAGGTTAACTAGAACCTTTGGAAAATCTAGTGGGACAAAAGGGTAGATCTAGGTTGTTGATCTATTTGCCTTGTACTGTTGGTTTGTCTCTTAACCTTTAAAAGAGATAACTTAGTGGAGGATCTCAAGATGCGTCTTGGGGAGTGGATGTAGGCGAGTTAGTGCCGAACCACTATAACTCTCGGTGTTGATCTCTTTATTTCTGAAGTTTGGTTGATACTGTCTCTTTCACACTCTTGTTTAATTTTTTAGAAACGCTGAAATTGTTAATATTCAAATGTTCTAAAACGACAATAAGTTTCATCTATTCTAAACGTTAGAACTCTGATATTCTAATATAGTGAATATACAATGTTCTAACTGTTGTTCTATTTCCAGTATAATTCACTGTTTGGGTTTCTATTTTGTTTTCTAAACTTTATGAGGATGTTCTAATCCTGATAACTCTTCATCATAAAGTTACTTTAACATTTGATTAAGACTCTGTGAAGAAGTTCTAATAACTATCTTTCACATAGTGTTATATGGTCTTGCAAACTTTATGAGGAAGTTCTGAGTTCAATAACTTTCCTTCATAAAGAAGCTCTGATATTGTACAAGTCAGTGTGAAGTTGTTCTAATCAATAGCTGCACTTTGCACAAACTTTCTATATCTAAAATTAGAACATTGTGAGGAGATTCTAATCCATATTCTACTCTCACAAAGTTCTGTGTGTTTTTCCGCTGCACTTAGAATTCTAATTCTTGTTTAGAATTTCTAAAATTTATTTCAGTTTTTAGAAAACTCAATTCACCCCCCCTCTTGGGTTGTGCCATATATATTCGGGACCCACAAATAGAAGTTTTAAGGTCCAATAAAGTCACAGTAAAATAAAATAAATTTTAAAGAAAATTCAAAATTCTATAAAAAAAGAAAAATAGGAATGTTGAATGTAGAGAGTCTTAAAACTTATTTTTTGCTTTAGGATTATATAGATAGATAGATTGTTTAAATACTTGGATTAATTATGTAGTCCATTTTTTACATTGTTTTAATCAAACCTTAGTTTACTTTTAGGGTTCAATTGCAACAAATCAACAAATTCAAGGTGGTCTAATTCACTTTTAGGGTGCAACTACACCCTAAATGCAAATTAGGATGTAATTGCAAATAGGTTGACAAGTTTAGGGTGCTTAGGGTATAAAGGTCAATTTAGGGAGAAATTGCAACTAATTAAAAAATTCGAGATGAAATTGAAGAGATGAAATTGAAGATTAGGCCTTGCATTGATTTAGCCATAACTTCTTTAATAGTGTGAATCTCGAGACAAAGTCAGTTTCTTTGGAAATTAGACTGAAAAGCTTTCCAACAATACATTATAGGCCAAAATCTAAGTTGAAATGGATCTCAAAGCATGCGAATCAAAGTGAGATATGACCGGAAGCTAAAAATTGCACAAGGTGTCAGCCTGGCCGCCGAAGTTAACTACCAGACATGATACCTCACCTTCTTGCCTATATAAACTCCCTCCAAAATCATCCTTTACATATAATTTTTTATCATTGGCTTTAAGCAATATAAGTAACCTCGTTAGCAGAAGAATTTGCTCATAAAAAGTGACCACAAAAAGAGATTTCTATCTCCATAGTAGAGGAAGAGAACTCTTATCTCGAGTTATCCTAAGCACCTAATTACATGCTTAGTCTTGAATTACCAACTTAGGGTTGGTAATTCAATTACATCCTTAGATTTAAATATTTAATTGCATGCCTTACACATATGCTTTAGGAATTAAACTAGATACATGCTTTAGATATAACACTTAGGTTTATGCCTTAGTATTTTATATTAGAAGTTGAAAGGGTAGAAGTTGAAAGGGTAGAAGTGGACTGGATGAGAGGTTAGAAACCATGAGATGAAAATATATGATGTGGGCTTACTTGGGCCAACCATTGTTAAAAGATTAGTACTAACCGATTAGCTAGCTAACTTAGCACCCTTATATGCCCTTTGTGGATTTGGTATTTAGTTGATGTGGGATTCTTAACACTCCCCCTCAAGTGCAACCGGGGCTGGACTTTCGGTTGACACTTGAAACTTGAAATCCTCCCCCTGAAATTGAACTAGGCTTTTTGCCCATGAAATTGGATTGGACATCTAGACGAGAGCCTGAATTGAAATGCAGCGGCAACACCGGTGAACTGAAGAATAACTGGACCGGGCCAGACCTGCTCTGATACCATATTAGAAGTTGAAAGGGTAGAAGTGAGCTGGATGAGAGGTTAGAACCCATGAGATGAAAATATATGATGTGGGCTTACTTGGGCTTGGGCCAACAATTGTTAAAAGATTAGTACTAACCGATTAGCTAGCTAACTTAGCACCCTTATATGCCCTTTGTGGATTTGGTATTTAGTTGATGTGGGATTCTTAACATTTTAAACATGCTTTACAATTCCATGCTAGCATTTTCACCTCTTTGATATGTACGCCTTCAAAATAAGACCCTAGGCTTTTGAACGGCATGAATGTACATTGTTAAGCTCTATGAAATTAAGGGTGGAATAAATTGTGAATTGATCCATGCTTTGGGTGAACTTTTTATATTTATATTAAGATTAGGAGAATTATATTGGGATAAGGACTGTATGGATCCTATGTGTCTCATCAGTTGGACTTTGTTTAGGAATCTAGTATTTTATTAATTTATTCATATATTACTTTTATATATGTTTTGTTATTGTATGCTATCAGTAGTCTCCCCACTAGTTATTTGGTCATTTATGTCCAACTATAGTAATTATCATGTCTTTTCACTAAGGTTTTATTGTATTTTGTGTATATGCGTATATTATTTTACCATTTATTATTACTTTTTCCTGTACGGGCTGTTAGAGAGGGACAACTTCTTTTCGGAGAAAAATGAAGTGCTTCCTCGTTTGCCGAGAGGCACCTCAAGAGTTGCTTCCTTTAATGTGGTGACCTTTCAGTACCTCGCCTTGCCTATATAAAGCCCCTTTTCCATTTCATTTGTTTCACTCCTAAACTTCTTTGATAAGAGCATCTCTCTCTATAAAGTTTTTCTTTCTCTAGATATTTTGGTAAGCTTTATAATTTTCGTTTTCCTTTTTTATCATTGGGCGGGGTTATGGGTTTGTCTAGAGATGAAGACGTCCAAGTCGTGCTTGAGTATTATGAGGATGAGTTTATTGAATCTGGGGTTAGTAAGGCGAAAGGCAGAAAGGAAAATGTCAGGATCGCCGATGTTACTTCTGATATTGATGAGGGCGAGCTTCTTGACATATGCTGTTTGTATGATATTTCTCTAGAGTATAAGTTGGCTCGCCCTTCTGAGTATATGAGAGTGAATGAGCCACTAAACATTGATTCCATTATGTTATATGAGGAGGATTTTCGATCTAGGGTTTGGCTGCCATTTTTCGAGCCTCTGAAGTTTTTTTTTTTTCAATGAGTATGGTATCACTATTAGCCAACTCCATCCTAATGGCTTAAGGTTTTTATGCAGTATCGTGGAGTTCGCTCACCGAGATGGGGCAGTTCTTACAGTTCGGGGAGTGCGGGAGCTCTATCATTTTCATTCTAAGGGGAACGAGGATCACTGCTTCCTCTAATGAAGAACAACCACAACATTTTTTCGAAGCAGTAAAAAATTTCTTTTTTAAAGAATTGAAAGCAGAAAGTTTTCATAGTTTGCATTCCTAACGGGTTTGGGATACCGAACCAGTGGTCCAGTAATCCTATGCATTGTCTTTCGCCTTTGCCAACACTTGAGGATCGGCAATGTGTGGATTTGATCAAGGTTAGGGGGCTACGGTCAGTGAATCTAAGGCAAGTGATTGCCAAGGGTTATCTCGTTCACTCTCCTAGTGGACCCATAAGGCCTCGCCGTTCTCATATTGGTAAGTTTAGTTCTTCTTTATTTTAGATTAATTCCTTGTACTGAATTTTCTTAATTTTTTCTTTTTATGGTTTTCTGTAGAAAAGGCTCCTAAGAAGGCAAAGGCTTCTAAGATGGCTAAAATTGCAAAAGCGATGAAGAAAAAGGCTAGAGAAAGCAGATCGGACCAAGGGGCTCCACTAGTGATAGTTGATCCCTTAGCGAAGAACACTAGTGTTGTTTCCGAGCCAGCTCATGTTGAATTCCCTCCTACCAGTCAATCAACTGAGCTTAGCAGGAAGAGGCCTCGGGAAGTGGCAGTACCTCTTTCTCCTCCTCTGCCTTCTCGTCTTGGCGAACCCATAGATATACGAGCTTATTTCTTGCAGAAATATGGGCTAGCATGTTCCCTGCAGAATGACCATCCTAGTAGACAGATGTCGAGGCACTGCCTATTTCTTGCTGATGCTCAACAATTTGAGTGTAGATGACCTAGTTATGAGGGACCTCACTAACCAGAGCCTCTTTCAGGCGATCAATGCCAATAACTTGAGTTATGTTCATATAAAGAAGCTAAAGGGGACATACACATAGATGGAGGTGAAGAAGGTTGAGCTGGAGGAAGCCCTAAAGAGTTAAATGCCATAATAAAGGAGCAAAAGGCTCAGTACAAGGTCGAGCTAGCTA
Organism: Jatropha curcas; assembly: GCF_041381405.1. Taxonomy (NCBI): domain Eukaryota; kingdom Viridiplantae; phylum Streptophyta; class Magnoliopsida; order Malpighiales; family Euphorbiaceae; genus Jatropha; species Jatropha curcas. The sequence continues at coordinate 22,390,831 of NC_143158.1, read as the reverse complement.
TTCGCGATAACCGAACATGAAGAATTGCAGGAGAATTTTCGAGATCAATCTGAAAAAGTTCGTGCTTTGGAAGTAAAAAATCGAGAGCTGGAGAATGAGGTTCAAAGGCTTCAAGCTCAGGAGGGCTCAGTGGAGAGGATTTAGCTAAGGCTTGTTTGAGCCTTAGCAATAAGATTATGGCCGAACTGAAGACTCAGGATCTGAAGTAGGATTGGAGCTAGGTGGAGGAGGTGTTCCTTGATGAAGAAGAAGAAGAAGAAGAAGAAGGGGGGGACGCTGAAGGGCTTGGAGGCGACCTTTTGCCTCAAGATCCCAATGCAGATGGCTTGCCTTTTCCAACGGTGGATATCGAAGTATTAGCTGATATCCACCCCAATTCTTTTGAGAGGAGAGGCACCAGAGGGGATTTGCCCTCGGGGTATATGTTTAATTAGTCTAGGGCGATGAATTTTATACTTAGTTTTATGTAGGAAGATTTTTTATACTTTCAATAGGAAGATTTTGTACCCATCTGTGTAACACTTTCCGTTTTGTGTTAATGAAGAAAAGTTTTCACTGTTGTTCAAGTGTTGTGTTCTTCTTCTTTTTCTAAGTGCTTTTCATGGCGTTTCTTTTGTATTATGTCAATACTGTGGCTAAATATGTGCCTGTTAAAGTTACTCTTTTCTTTCAGCGTCAAATTCTGCACTCAGGACATTAAAGAACTAGAGCTCAACTATTATGGGCAATGATCTAGAGAATTGAGTATGTCCGAATTAATGGACTTGGTTGAAGGACTGTTTAAGTGTAAACTGGAGAACTATATATGTCTGAACTGATGGACTTAGTTAAAGGATTGCTTAAGTCTGAACTGGAGAAGTAAGTATGTCCGAACTGATGGACTTAATTAAAGGACCTTAATTAGGTTAGAATTTAATTAATTCATAAATGCTTAGATTAGATTTTAATTAATACTTAATTAAGTTAGCATTTAATTAAATGTATGTTTAGGTTAGAAATAGTTAATTCGGTTATTATTTAGTTAATTTATGCTATGATTAGGTTTAATGCTAAGCACCTAATTACAGGCTTAGTCTTGAATTACCAACTTAGGGTTAGCAATTCAATTACATCCTTGGATTTAAATATTTAATTGCATGCCTTAGACGTACGCTTTAAGAATTAAACTAGATACATGCTTTAGATGTAACACTTAGGTTTATGCCTTAGTATTTTAAACATGCTTTACAATTCCATGCTAGCATTTTCACCTTTTTGACATGTACACCTTCAAAATAAGACCCTAGGCTTTTGAACGACATGAATGTATATGTATGATTAAAATACATGATGTTGGAAATTGCTTGTTGCCTTACATGATATTGGGAATTACATGTTACCTTGTATGACATTAAGAAGTGCTTATTCCCTAGCATGATTTGCGTGTTACTTCATCGAATTCTCTTTCTTTTTTTTTCAAACTTTTGGCGACTAAAGTCAAATGACTTGCTTTCAATCAAAAGCAACTGAAGCCTCTTTTCTTAAACTTTTTGTGACTAAAGCCAAATTTTTCTCAAACATGGCGACTTAAAGTCAAAGCACTTTTTCTCTTATTTTGGTGACTTAAGCCAAAAACACTTCTCTTTTTACAAAATGGTGACTAAGTCTATTTTTCGACCAAATTGATGACTAAAGCCACTTTTTCACAAAACATGATAAGTAAAGCCATTTTTCACTTAAGTTGGCGACTAAAGTAACCCTTTCAATCAAATGACATTGTTCACTTAAATCCAAAACTGGACAAAACTCACTTTTCAATGACTAAAAATCTCATTTCACATTGCGAAGAACTGCTTGGTTCTGATTTTATTGAATGAGATAACCAAACAAACTTGATTACTAAACTCGAGTTGCGAACTAAAAATCCACAAAACCCTTTTTCCATTTTTTTCCTCTTCTTTTGCTTTCTTCGGACTTGCTTATTTTACGCGCTCGATTGGGAGACATGTGATTATCCTAGAATCTCAATAAGGGGCTAGAGTCCCCTCTTTGATTTTTTTTATGCTTTTATTTGTGTTCATACTTTCTTTGATTGTTTTCTTTGCTTTGAGTTTGAAAAATATGTGGTCATCTTATAATCCCTTTAGGCGGCTAGAGGTAGGCATGGCCATATTACGATTCCTAGAACCAGCATCGGTGGTTCGGAACCAGTACGAACCGAAACCGAAATTGGAGGCCTACGGTTCGGTTTCGGTTCCAACATTTTTGGAACCGCGAACCGACGGTTCCAAGAACCGATCAAAACCGATGGAACCGCCTGTTTTCCTGCCAGTTTGAACCGCCGGTTCGAACCAATATTTGAATTTTTTTGTAACAGCTAGAATCGCCGAATCGAACCGACAGTTTGAACCATCAGTTCTAGTAGGCAGTAGCTTTTTTTTAATTTTTTGTGAAATTCCCAAATTAGCCCTCCTAACAGTTATAAACGGCTACATAACGACTAGTGTCAACGGTATTTGTGGAAAAATGATTTTTTAGATTTATTATAAATACCTCATTCCATTTACAATTTCCTCACACAAAATTATCTCTACTCTCTCTACTCTATATTATTCTTCTCTACTCTACAATCTCTCTAATTTTCATTCACAATTTATTGTCCAATATATTGCAAGATAATTTGTTCAAAGTCAAATCTCCAATTATTTGTCCAAATTATTGTGAATTAATTTCTTCAAATTCCAATCTCTAATTATAAGATTTGTCAGATCTCTAATTTTTTTTATTCAATTTTCCAAATTACATATTATTCTCATATAATGGCAAGTGAAGGAAACTCAAGATCCGCTAAGGGCAAGGGAAAGATTGGAGAAACACAATATTCATCTATTCCTACAAACGACATCTTCGATTTCACTCCCGAACAATATAATCTTGAGGGATATCCAAATGAAAATTTGGAAATTCCAACTCAAGAATCTGAATTTAATGATGAGCAATTACAATAAGAGGAAGAGCAAGAGCAAGTTACACAACTTCTTCGAAGAGTAAGACAAAGTTCCGACATATTCACCGTTCATTTCACGAAGAAATTGAAACGTGACAAAATATTCGATGTAATTTGCAATTATTGTGGAAAATTTTATAAATTCAAACAATCGGGTGGTTATGGATCATTTTGGAAGCATTTGGAGACAAAACATCCAACAAAAATAGAAAATGATCGGTCTCAAACACAAATTTCTGGGTACGCACCTCTAACATTTCTTATTTAAATATTCTGAAAAACAACAAAAAGAAAAATTAGCAAAAATGATTTCTATAGAACATTTATCTTTTAGTTTTGGTGAAAAAGTAGGTTTTAATCAATATTGTCAAAAATTTTTAAATCCTTCTGATAAAAGAGTGCCAAGAAATACTGTAAAACGAAATATTATTTCTTTATATAAAAAAGGAAAAAAAAAGAGTTAGAGCTTTTATTTTCTAAAATGAAAATTCGTGTTTCAATTTGTTGTGATATCTAGAGTGATCATTGGTAAATGCATTCTTATATAGGCATTACATGTCATTGGATTGATGATGATTGAAAAATTCAAAAAGAATTATTGCATTTCGTGCTTTTGATGATAAACATACTGCAAATAATATTTGTAGAATAATTGTTTCAATTTTAAATGAATATAAGTTGACAAAAAAAATTTTTTCAATTTCATTTGATAATGCTTCTGCTAACACTAAATCAATTATTGAACTTAAAAATATTTATGAACCAAATATTGGTGGAAAATTTTTTCATATAAGATGTGCTTGCCATGTTTTAAATTTATGTGTACAAGATGGTTTAAAAATTCTTGAATCTTATATTTCTTCAACTAGAAAAGCTATTTCATATTTATGGGGACATCCCCAAGTGATGAAAAATTAGGCTAAATTTTGTAAGGAAAAGAATAAAAGACCAAAACGGTTTTTAAGGGATGTCCCAACTCATTGGAATTCAACATATGAATTACTAAACGAGTCTTTTTCATATAAAGAATTATTGTGCATTTTTGTTACTAATAATATTGAAGAAATTAATTTGTATCCACAAAATTGAGATATTTGTGCAAAAATTTTAGATATTTTAAAAATTTTTAATGATACCACCTATAAATTTAATGGGGTTTATTATCCCACATCTCATTTATTTGTGCCTATATGCATTAATATTGTTAGTGCACTCCAACAATTTGAAAATGATTTTATATTACAAGATTGTGTTTTTATACCACCCATTTATTTTGTTGATTGCGTATTTGATCCTAGATGTAAAATTGAAGTTTTATCTAAATATTTGAGTATTTATTATGAATTATTAAATCTTGATATAGAAGATAGTGTTAGTATAAATGTAGTATTAAATGAAGTTAGACAAAATATTGTAGAATTATTTAGTGAATTTGGTCAATTTTCTAGTTCATCTACTTCTAATTCTTCTCAATTCAATAATCAACAATTTCCAATTCAAAGGGTAAGTGTTGGTGTTGCTGAACGCATTTTACTACAAAGAGAAAAAAGACCAAGGGAATTCGGTTCTATTTTTGAATTTGATAATTATCTAACCACTTCTTTCGAGTTTGGTGATGATTATGCAGATAATAATTTTCCAATTTTAGATTGGTGGAGTCGTCATGTCAATACATTTCCAATACTTTCTTTAATTGCAAAACAAGTTTTAGCAGTTCCTGTCTCCACTGTTGCGATTGAACAAGCTTTTAGTTAAGGAGGAAACATACTTCATGAAACACGATCTCATATGATACCCGATTCACTAGAAGCACAATCATGCATGGATGATTGGAGCAAGGTCAAATAAGAGCACAAGAAAATCTCAAAGAAAATGAAGATTTATATGATCTTTACGATGGGTCCTCAACGGAAACATCAACTGGTGGTGGAAATAGTGAATAAGGTAAAAGGGGTGAAATTGGTACAAGATAAGTAAGAACTACGTGGGCTTTTGTTCCTCTAAAACCCAAGAGGATGCTTAGGGAACTTAATTTTTTTTCAAGCCCCTTATTTTTAAAAAAAAAAAAAATTAAGTTCCAACTTTTTTAAACAAAAAATAAATTTGGTTGAAGACTTTTTTTAAAAAAAAAATTAGGTTCAAGTCTTTTAAAAAAAATAAATTTAATTCAAGCATTTTTTTATTTTTTAAGTGTAAACTTTTTTTGAAATTATTTCACAAATTTTTAAATTTTGAATTTTGAAAACCGGTGTTCAAAATTTAAAATTTAAAATTATGCGATTCGCTGGAAAATCGGTCGGAGAACCGGTCGGAACCGTTGATTTTAGAACCGTTAAGGAACTGGAACCAGAACTGTTTGGTTCCAAACCGGAACGGGAATTGAAAATTTTCAGTTCGATTCCGAAACCGTGGCCATGTCTAGCTAGAGGTGACATTCCCTTCATTAATTTTATTCATTCATTGCCTACTACTTTCTTTATTTGCTATACTTGCCTTGATGTGAGAGTTGCAGTCATCCTAAAAACTCCTAAAAGTGGCTAGACCTCTATTAATTTTATTTCTATTACTAATTGAAGAGGGATATACATTCTAATCATAAACTTGTATACCCATATGCTTAATTACTCGTGTAAATTGCATGCAGTTCTAATTTTATATAGTTAAGAAAATTTAATATATTTATAATGTAACAAGAAACAGGATAGCTAATCAAGTGCAAAATATATGTATTGAAGGGTAAGGCAGAAATGCATTTATTATTAAGTGTTCATATTTGGGTGAAGGAGTGAGTGCTAGGGTTAATAAATTGTTCATTGTAAGTGAAGAACAAATGTTTAAGCTATCTAAGTAGACAATCAAACTTTGTAAGGAAAGCATAAATTTGCAAATGGAGGAGATCAATGGTACATCTATGATGATTTCACACCATTTGACAATTATGTGCAAATATGAAAATAAATTAAACTAAAAATTTTTCTAGAAGAAGATAATTGGTTTGATAAAGTAATACTCATCTTCACTAAGTTTAATTTTATTACAAATTGAAAAGGGATTTACTTTCTGATCCTAGACTATTATACCATATGCTTAATCACTTGTACAAATTATATGCAGTTCTAATTTTATATGGTTGAGAAAATTGAATGTATTTATAATTGAGTTTTTATTTTATATTTAGTAATAGATTTGCACCATTACATCATGTATTGTTCTTTATTATATGTTAGAATTTTCTCGTTGTTACTCGAATGATCCACTTAAATAGCCATTCCATGGAAAACTAAATGAGATGTGGCGCTTGTGGTAAGAAGATACGTGATAGGTACCCAGTGTAAAACATACGTATTGAAGGGAAAGGCGAAAATGCATTTATTATTAAATTTTCATATCTGGGTTAAAAAGCAAGTGCTAGGGTTACCAAATTGTTTATTGCAAGTGAACAAAAAATGTTTAAACTATCTAAGGCGAACAATAGAATTTCTGAAGGAAATCAGAAATTTGCAAATGGAAATGGTACATATATGAAGATTTCACAATATTTGTTAGCCAGCTTTACCAGTGACCCTCCTTAAGGGCAGTTTTTTTCTTGCTCATCTCCTTCTAGAGCAAAGATAATTTCCCCAACTGAAGGCAAAGATATATAAGTCATTTAGAAAGCTTTACAGTGGGTCATTTTTTCGATTCGTCATCTTCTTAAAGATAAAGTGAATAGATTGTTTCACTCGTACTTTAATGGTAGGTATGGTCCTTCACAAGCGCTCTATTATTTATTTAACAGTTATTTTTATCAATTACAAACTTTAAATTTTAATTTTAACTTTTTCTATAGTTTGGTTGATCAAGGAAGTAGTGTATATCTTGACAACATTGAATTTCATCTTACATTTCTAGAACCCGACCAATGCTTAAGTTATCGCATTTTGATGGATTTGAAGATGAAAGATTTATCAACTAACGAAAGTGCTTGTATCCATAGAAATTGAAGGAAGAATTTGGGAAACAATTTTCAAATTGGCATACAAGAGTTTTAAAGAATCTTGTCGTCTTTCCGAAATTGGATACCTCTGATTTTCTTCCCTTAAGATATAATTTATTTAGTAATTTATTTTCTTTTTTTAACATTCTCTCCTTTTATAATTTTTTGGGTCTACTTTTTCCTTTATTTGTAAGTATAGAAGGCGTTGTTGGACAATATGCATCAATTGGATTGGATTAACATTTGGGCATTATTCTGCAACCCATGTAAGTATAATAAATGTTGATTACTATATTATCTTATTTTCTGCTATTATGTCTCCAAACATATGTTTTTCTCATATTTTTTATCTTTCACTCTTTCTATAACACCAATCGTCCAATCATGGAGGATTAGACAATGTGTGGGTCCCGTATGTGTATGGAACAACCTAAGAAAATGATGAATTGGGTTTTCTAAAAATAAAAATTTAACTTTAAAAACAAACTCAGAATTCTATAGCAGCGAAAAAGTAATACCCTTATGAGAATAAGTTATTGATTAGAACTTCCTCACAATGCGCTTATGTAGAAAATAGAAAGACTTTGCAAAGTACAATTATTGATTAGAACTGCTTCACAATTTCTTGTGCAATATCAAAACTACTTTATGAAGGAAAGCTATTATGTTTAAAACTTCCTCATAAAGTTTAGATAAATATAAAAGACTATGTGAGAGACAGTTATTGAAATCTGAACGGCTTCACAAAGCTTCAATCAAGTTTAGAAAACTGAATAGAAACTCAAATAGTGAAATATACTGAACATAGAAGAACCGTTTAGAACTTGGTATATTCACTGATCAGAATTCTAGAGTTCTAATGTTTAGAGAAGATAAGGCTTATTTCAGTTTTAGAACATCAAAACCATTAACAACTTTAGCATTTCTAGAGTATAAATAGAAGTGTGAGTAAAATAATATCAAGCAAAACATCAGAAATTAAAAAGATCAACACAGTGATTTATAGTGATTCGGCACTAACTCGCCCACATCTACTCCCCAAGACTCATCTTGAGATCCTCAACTATGTTATCTCTTTTTAAGGGTAAGAGACAAACCAACAGTATAAGACAATAGATTAACGCCTAGATCTACCCTTTATCCCACTAGATTTTCCAAATGTTCTAGTTAACCTTAGCCCTTTCTGTTTTTGGCAGAGTACAGAAACTCAATTCAAGACATTAGAATCTCTCTCACGGAGAAGGTCGCTTGATAACCTCTTTCACAATAACTTCTCACCTAAGCTATTACACAATTGTTTATCAAATAAAAATCTGTATACTAAATATTACAGAATCTAAATAGACAGACAGAAATGCAAATATAAACATAGGAAAAACAGTTTTTCAGATTAGAAAATCATTTAGAAAACAGAACTGTTTTTCAAAATAAGTTGTTATAAAAATTCTTTCTCTTTTAAAGATAAAAACGTAAAGTATAAAGATGAAAAGAAATAAGGGGGGAGAGAGTAAGTTTTGAGCGATAAAAGATATGATCAATAGGTGAATACTTTTAAAACGAAAACTCTTTTTTTCCACATTTTTCAAGAATGAAAACGCCTTTTTATAGAGAGGTTTGTGATTCTTGTTTTTAGAAAGTGAATATCTCTTTTTGAAATCAGAATATTTGCTTTCCTTATTTGGAAGATACGGGAATCTTAGTTACCAAAAAGTCAATCGTTTTATCTTTTGGTAAGTAAATAAGAGACGATTCTCCTTTAAACATAAAGATTTTAGAAAGCAATTATTTTAAAAATATTTTTCGAAAAGATTCTACTTACTAAAACGAAAAATAAGATTTTCCTTCGTTTTAGGTAAGAAGATAAATTAAAATTCTTAGATCTTCAAAGAGGATTTTGTTTCCGAAAATGAAGTGCATAAGATTTATTATTATTTTTATTACCAAAATCGTTAGAGACATAATCTCTTCAATTTTAGGTAATTTGAACATTTCGATTTCTTTTAAAGGAATTTCGAAAACAACTTTTTGACGAAAAGATTTATTTTGAAGAATCTATTTTTCGAAAAATAATTTTGAGGAGAGAAAAAGTTTGTTTTTGTGCTTATAATTGAATTTCCTCTCTATCCTATAATGAATCCTAAAAATCTAACCACTAGGGTCTTCGGATGTCTTCATAATCTTTGGATTTGTAGGACTTGCCTTGTTCGTTTATTACTTTCCATATGTGTTCTACATAAAAATAATTATTAGGACAAATAATATAAATTGAATTTATTTGTTTTATTTTAATCATCAAAATTCCGAGATTATAATTTGACCCTAGAGCCAACATGATTTATAGTGGTTTGGCACTAACTCTCCTACATCCACTCCCCAAGACTCATCTTTAGATCATCAACTATGTTATCTCTTTTCAAGGGTAAGAGACAAACCAACAGTATAAGGCAATAGATCAACTCCTAGATCTACTATTTGTCCCACTAGATTTTCCAAAGGTTCTAGTTAACCTTAACCCTTTCTGTTTTTTGCAGAGAACAGAAACTCAATTCAAGACATTAGAATCTCTCTCACGGAGAAAGTCGCTTGATAACCTATTTCACAATAGCTTTTCACCTAAGCTATTACACAAAAGTTTATCAAATAAAAATCTGTCTACTAAAGATTACAGAATCTAAATAGACAGACATAAATGCAAATATAAGCACAGGAAAAACGGTTTTTAAGATTAAAAAATCATTTTAGAAATCAAAACTGTTTTTCAAAAGAAGTTGTTATAAAATTTCTTTTCTCTTTTAAAGATAAAACGTAAAGTATTAAGATGAAAAGAAATAAGAGGGTTAGAGAGCAAGTTTTGAGAGATAAAAGATATGATCAATGGATGAATACTCTTAAAACGAAAACTCTTTTCGCCATATTTGTTGAAGACGAAATGCCTTTTTATAGAGAGGGATGAGAATCCTGTATTTAGAAAGTGAAATCCATTTTTCAAATCAGAATATTGACTTTCCATTTTTAGAAGATACGGAAATCTTTCTTGCCAAATTTTTTGAGTCAATATTCTTTCTTTTTAGTAAGTGAATAAAAGAAAATCTAACTTTCCTTTAAAAACAAGATTTTCAAAAATAAAGAAAATCTTTTTCAAAATAAATATTTACTAAAAACAATTTGAGATAGTATCTCTTTTGTTTAGGTAAGAAGACAAAATCAAGATTTTGGATCTCTTTAAAAATTTTGTTTCCGAAAAAGAAGAGCATAAAAATCTTATTCGATTTATTCTTATTACCAAAATCGTTTGAGACAAAGTCTCTTTAATTTAGGTAAGTGAATAAATTTTGAACCTTTATAAGGATAATTTCGAAAAACTAAAACAAGCTTTTTCTAAAATATTTATTATCAAAAACGATTGAGACAAGATCTTTTTCCATTTTAGGTATGATAATCGAGGAATGAAAAAGCTTTTGATTTTTAAAGAGTTATTTTCGAAAAGTCCTTTTGATAAACAGAGAAGAAATTAATTTTTTGCTTATAAATGAATGTTCTCTCTATCCTACAATGAATCCTAAAATCTAACCACTAAGGTCTTCAATAGTCTTCATGATCCTTGAAATTGTAGGACTTGCCTCGTTTATTTATTACCTTCCTTATATAATCTGCATAAAAATATTATTAGCACAAATAATATAATTTAAATTTATTTGTTTTGTTTCAATCATCAAAATCTCGAGATAAATATTTAACCCTTGAGCCAACACAATGGATGCCACAATTTGTGTCGGAGGCATAGAACTTAACATATTAATATCATAAATTAATCTAATACACATTATCCAATCTTATAAGTCAATTATTATATAATTCTAAAAATGTGACTTAGAAAATTTTTTGAAAAATCCTACTGAAAACTTATACTCTTGATAGACAAACGCTTCTATTTTTCAAACATCATATCACTCAAATACTCCTACTCCAATATTATCATAAGATTAAATATCATATATTATCATGATAGCATCTCTTGAGTAAATAAATCATACTATGACATAATTTTTTCAAAATCCATAGCATATTGTGGAAGCATTTATCATAAATATACTCAATCATTTCATACACAATCTATAATTAGATATCCATATTTATATCGCTATAAATACAAATCTTTTATTAATCATTATAAATAACTCTAATAGTTAGATGCATATCATAATTGCTAGAACATAAAACTAGAATAAATTAAAGCCAATACTATGAGATAACTCCAAGTCGAATACTATGGCTTCCTATACTTGGCACATCTACCCTATACATGCAAGTGATAAACTCAAAACGCTAAGCATAAAGCTTATGGTGTTTCATATTCGCAAATAACATATGAAGGATTCTAGCACCAACAACCAACAAATATAATAATATAATCCATACAAGGAAAAAATTCATACATTCGAGAGTGGTCATGTGTCATATCTAACAAAATGATTTATAAACATCAATACATCATAATGCATTAGGTAAGACCAGGAAGAACATTCATAATTCATACTAACATTTTCATCATACTTTTATATTTATAAGATATGGATTGAAGTGTTATTTAATCATATTCACATTCTATTCAAATAGTCATATTATTTCAAGTATTTAGATCATAAATTCACATATCTTAGTATTTTCTTAAAATATAAATCTTATTTTTAACATTCACTAGTTCCTCAATAATCAACACAATATGGTTCTTTAATCATACCACAGAGTCAACACAATGTGTTTCTTTAATCATAACATAGAGTCACAAAACATTCATAGAACAGTACACATCTATTTCATAATACTTAAGTACCTAATAATTGTTGTAATAGCTTGTTGTAACATGGTTGTATGTGAGAAAGAAAAAGTTATCCCATATTAGAAAAATATGAAGTCTAAATTTTGTTTGTTGTATGAGATATTGTAATTCAAAAATAATTTAGTTCAGAGGGATATTTTAGAGGGAATCCAAAATTTCATAAAATAACATTAAATGTCAAAAGATGGCAATTAGCACTTGCGCGAAAATCTAAAAAATATTGTTGTATGTAGTTTTCAGGCTTTGTATCCTGAAGGAATATTGAAAGAAAGTTCTTATTTCACACTTCAAAGCTAAATAAATAACCACTCTTAAACAATTTTCAGGAATTAATAATGGAATCGGAGCTATTTCTGTTATGAATCAAGAGTTCGTCAAACTTGCTCACTTTGATGGAACATATTTCATTCGTCGGAAAGATAAGGTGCTTTTTCTGATTACTGCTCTTAAAATTTTATTAACACTAGATCCCAATCTGTCTAATCTTGCTGAACCAACACCTGAAAATAATGATTAAATTAAGGCAAAATAAAAGAAAAGGGAGAAGATGAATTGTTGTGTAGGGGCATATTCTAAACAACCTATCTGATAGAGTCTATGATTTGTTCACTTCTGTTCCATCTCCAAAAGAAATATAGAATACATTGGAGGCTAAATACAATATAGAAAAATAAGGTGTTAATAAAATCTCTTGTTATGAAATATTTTGAATTTATGATAATTGATAATGTATCTGCTATGGATCAGGTTCATGAATTTCAAGTCCTTGTACCTAAATTGAAAGATTTAGAGATAGTTGTTCCTGAATCATTGCAAGTAGGAGGGATAATTGCAAAACTTCCTCCTAGTTGGAATGGTTATAGGAAGAAAATACTACATATTACAGAAGATTTTTCTCTTGAATAGGTTTAAAAACACCTAAAAATTGGAGAAGAAACTAGAATTCGTGTGAAAGGTGTTGTTTTTCAATCTACAATAATAGTTAACTATGTAGAGGGAAACAAGAAAAATGAGAACAGGAGAAAATATTATGATATAGCAGGTCCTTCAAATTCAAATAGTTTTAATTCAAAAAAAATCCAAAGAATTGGAAAAAATGTTATAACTGTGGTAAGAAAGGGCACTACAAACGCGAGTGTAGGTTTCTAAAGAAACAAAAGAAAGACAATAGTTTTGCCCAAAATTCCAATAAAGCAAATTTGGTTGAGTTGCAAACTCAAGACCTTATTGCAATAGTTTTTTATTTGCCTATTAGAATGGTTAATGAACTTCATGTGGCTGCTCCAAAAAGCACAATTGATTGGTGGTATGATTATGGTGTCACAGTCCATATACGCAAAAATAGATCATTATTCAAGATTTATGAAGATGCAAAAAAATGGACAAGAAGTTCTAATGGGTAGTCATGATATTGCAAAGGTAATGGGAAAAGGAATTGTTGAATTGGATTTCACTTATGGGAAGAAGTTGTTGTTGGTTAATTTCTTACATGTATCAAAAAATGAGAAAAAAATCTTATTTTTGCTAGTTTAGTTTCTAAGAAAGGTTTTAAGACTATCTTAGAATCTGATCAAATAATTGTGTATAAGAATGGACTATTTGTAAGCAAGGGCTATGCTTGTGATGAAATGTTTCGACTATCTATTAATAAAATTGAATCTTCTATTTATATTGTTGAATTATCTTTATCACTATGGCATTATAGGCTTACACATGTTATTTTTAGATCATTGAAATTTATGCCTAAAAATAGATTAATTTCATATAATCATGATGAAATAAAATTGTGTGTAGCTTGTATTCAAGCGAAAATGATTAAGAAACTATTTCCTAAAGTTGAAAGAAACAGCAAATTGCTAAATCTTATACATTCAGATAGTTGTGAATTAAATGGCATGTTAACTAGAGGAGGAAATAGATACTTTATTACTTTTATAGATGATGCATCTAGGAACACTTATGTTTATTTAATGAAAAGTAGAGATCAAACTTTTCAAATGTTTAAGAATTATAAATTTGAAGTTGAAAATCAAAATGGATAGAAAATTAGAATATTGTGAAATGATAGGAGTGGTGAGTATTTTCCATTAGAATTTTCTAATTATTCATAAAACAAGTGCTCCATATACACCCCAATAAAATGGATTAGCAGAAAAAGAATTGTACTTTAGTTGACATGCTTGTGGGGTGAAGCTTTACTCACAACATGTCATTTGCACAACAAAATTTATAACATTCTAGACCTGAAACATCATACCATAAACATACATATGTATTTATGAACATGGCACATGTAACATGAATGTATAGATATATACATCTACAATTGCTTGTGATAAATATTAAGCAATGATATGCCTAAACATGATTATGCACATAAACATCTGATAAGAATATGAATATGCAAATGCATGAATCTGAATAAGCTCTGAACCCGAGAGGGTTGGTACTCTGTCTTAGATACAGAGGATATATACATGTCCTTAAAAATCTCTTAGTACATCTATATATATGGTTTATAAATGAGTTAACTCAAGTGAGAATAATGAGACTGTTATGGAATATTATGTCTATTTTGATGATTAAGTTGATTAAGACTGCCTTAATATATTAGTAAGAGAATTTTAATCACAAGATTATGAGTTGATTAAAGTAGAAAATGACTATAAAAACTAATTAAAAGAAGGTTAAACATGCTCTAGAAGCAAGCACGTGAAGCACCTCAATTAGTGTTTTGATTAAGTAATTAATGACTTGGTGTTAAATTATCTAATATGTTTAGTAAAGGCCAAAACAACATGAAGGATTATGGATTTGATTAACATAAAAGAAAAGTTATGATTACAAATGTAGGGAAAAATATAAATAAGCAAAACCTAAAGGATTTAAAAGGAAGTAACAATGATAGAGATATACTATTAACCATGCATATGTAATAGTATAGCTATGAATGATTTTCTATTGACAATTATTTCTTTGTATTTAATTGGAAATTTGCATTAAATAAATGTTATTAGCATATGAACAATAATTGTGATTAGTACATTTTGTATGTATTTAATTGGACCAAGTAGAGAATGGATGTTTAGTACTGACTGTTAAACATATTCTCTAGGACATTAGAAATAATGTTTATTGTTCTTAATCTTGATTTATTTTAATATGAGCAAACATTGATTGTCTTGTGCTTTGATTCATTAAAGGCTGAGTTTCATTATTGGAATAATATTCTCGGTGAATTGGGCAAAGATATTTTGTGTTTGTGAAATATTAATTAATGATAGAATCCATGTCTCGGTTTAGAGATTGATGATGCACTTTAAGTAAGCTTATAAGGTTTCATAGTGTAAACCCTGCATGTGGATATTGAATCCGACACATGAAATAAGTTGAGCGACAATCTTAAAGTTATATTGTGATTTAAATAAATTGTCAGTAAGTTATTTAAATGACGGCATCTGTAATCTTAACGTGGGGAACATTATTTTATTATGTTGTGGAATTGTAAAATAAATAAGGAGTTCAGTCATGAGTTTTTAGTGGAATAATTCATGATTAATTATAATAAGAATATGTTGGTCTATATAGGTTCTTATTATAATTAGTAGCCTGATTTATTTTATTCCTGCGGTCCCTGTAGTGCCCTAATTATTTGGAAAGTTAAGGGTGTATTAAATAATAGATAAATTATTTAGTTTTAAAATAATTGATATTATTTTAATTAAATAATTTTTTATTTAATTTATTTTATATTAAAAAATATCTTCCTAAAGAGTTTTTTTTAATATAAGATTGGAAAACCCTAAGAATAAAGTGACGCACGTTATTCTATTCTCTACCACTCAGAGAGTTCCAAAAAAGAGATAGTTAGGGATTACTGCAGAAGATCGTGGGTGACTCCAAGATCTCTGGAAAGAAGACCGGTGAGTGATTCTGCGCTTCAAGAGGTCAGTTTATTGATTTGTTCGATAATGTTTTTAGTTTGCCTCATATGGTTTCGTTAAGGGTTGTTTCCGCTTTATACCCGCTCCCATCAATTGGTATCAGAGCCATACGAAACTGTATGATGGTGGCTATTTTGTCATGTTTCAATCGTGTATCTATAATCTGTTTTGATTGTTTGATTGGTACATGGTTAAGAGAGCTTCAAGAGTTTTTGAAGGACAGTAGCACAAAAGTGCAGTAACTGATACAAACTTTTTTTTGAAACTGTGGTTTTTAATGGGCATTAATATATAAAAAATATATATATATATATTGGGTTTTGTTTCGATGAACAGGAGAGGGGCAAGAAAAAACAAAATTTGGTTTTTGTTTTGAAGATCAGTAGAGGGGCAACAAAAAAAAAAAAAAAAAAGGGCAGCGGCGTTAATGGAGGTTCAAAGGAAAAAGGGCGGCGGCTAGGGCTTCTTCGTGAAGAAGAAGCTGCTGCTTGCCAAAATTCCCATCTGGTCCCTCAATTTTTTAAATTTTATATTTTGACCCCTGATCTTTAAGTTTTTATTTTTTTTGACCCTGGATCTTCTGTTTATTATATTTTAACCTCTGGACTTTAATTTTTTATATTTTGATCCAGAAAGTATCAGTTATTCTGTTTTGGCCCCCTAAAGTTATTTAAATTATAAAGTGACCCTGATTGTTTCTGATTTTATTAAAATTGCCTAGACTATTCGGTTTTCGCAATTTTGGCCCAATAGTTTCTGTTTTATACAAAATAGTCCAAACAAGTTCTGAAACTTGCGAAATAGCCCAGAATTTTTCTGTTTTTGCAAGATAAACCCAGAATGTTTTATTTTTTTTGCATAAATAGACCAGAACACTAAATTTTTAACATTTTCAACCAAAAATGTTAATTTTATTTGCAAAATTGTCTTAAAAATATATTATTTTGCAATTTTGATTATAATTAATTTATTTTAATTTATGAATTAATTTGTGAGTGGTTTTTTATTACTTTCTAGTTGTAATTATTTGCATTTCTTCCCCATCGGAAGATGTCATGTTTTAATATAATTACTGAGCTAGTCTAATTTGTCTGTATTGATTTAACTCTCCATCTGAGTAAATTAATTAGTGACATGAATCAGATGTAATATTTTCTCACACATTAATGTTAATTTAAGAGGCATGTTATCTCCCATCGAGTAGTATGTGCCGGTCTTATCTAATTATAATATGCAAAACATGTGATTGGTTGAATTCTCCCATCGAGGTTGCTATTCATGAATGTTGTGAATGTGTTTTTTTTTTTTTTTTTTTTTGAATTGTGATATCAAAGTTGTATATTTGCAATTTGATTTATTCAATGTTTATTATTGATATGCTATTTTTGTTTAATGCATGAAATAGAAATGGCATCATTCAGTCCCCTTGCAAACATCTTAACCCAAAACAAACTTGAGGGTCCAAACTATGTTGACTGGAAGAGGAATTTGGACATTTTGCTTACTGCTGAGGAGTATAAGTTTGTGCTTACTGAAGTTTGTCCTGAAAAATCCAGTGAGGGTGCCTCTGAGGAGGTCACCAGAGCTTACCAGAAATGGGTTAAAGCTGATGAGATGGCACGATGTTACATTTTGGCTTCTGTGTCAAATGTTTTGCAACATCAGCATCAGAAGATGGACACAGCTTTTGACATGCTCGAAAATCTCAAGGAGATGTTTGGATATCAAACTAGTACAGCAAGGCAAAATGCACTGAGGGAGATTCTTACTTCCAAAATGGAGGAGGGAACTCCAGTTAGAACTCATGTCTTGAAGATGATGAGTCTTCTGAATGACATGGAGGTTCTTGGTGCTGAGGTTGACAATGCTACACAGATAGAAATGATCTTGAACACTTTGCCAGCCAGTTTTCAGCAGTTTCGTTTGAACTATAACATGAATAAGATGGATTTCACTCTATCTAAGTTGCTGAATGAGCTGGTGGCTGCTGAGACTATCATTAAGCAAGGAGCTGCACCTGTTGTGCTTAATGTTGAGCGAGGTTCTTCTTCTGCCCAGAACAAGGGTAAGAAGAAGAAAAATGCTCACAAGACTAAGCCTAAAACAAGTGGTGCATCTACTAGTGCAAGTGTTGCTGTGAAAAAGCCTAAGGGTAAGTGTTTTCACTGCAAGCAACCTGGGCACTGGAAGTCACAATGTCCAACCTGGTTAGCCAAGAAAAAGCAAGGTATGTCTCTGTTTTATATGCTGATAGTTGAAACTTGTTTAGCGGTGTTGACTACACTCCAATGGTGTGTAGATTCTGGAGCCACTAATCATGTCTGCAATTCATTGCAGGGGTTTCAGGTAACTCGTCAGCTAAATAAAGGAGATGTAAGCATTTTTCTAGGAGATGGCACAGAAGTTGCAGTTCTAGCTATAGGAAATGTTTCTTTGAATTTTGAGAATAATAGAACTTTGTTTTTGAAGGATGTTTTATATGTACCTTCAATTAGAAGGAATTTAATTTCAATTTCTAGTTTGAGCAAGAATGGATATTCTGTTTGTTTTAATGAATTTTATGATGATTCTGTCGTTATTAAATTTAGAAAACAAATGATATGTTCTGGCTCAATGATTGATGATCTTTTTATTCTCAAAGTTTCACCTGAACTGCAAATTCCTAATTCTGAAGTTAATAACTTTGATGTCATTGTTCCATTGAAAAGAAAACGTCCTATTGAATTTAGTCATACCTATTTGTGGCATTTAAGGCTTGGTCATATTAATTTAGATAGGATTTCTAGGTTGGTCAAGGATGGACCATTGAGTTCATTGAAAGTGGAGGCACTACCAACCTGTGAATCTTGTTTAGAAGGTAAAATGACTAAGAGGCCTTTTCCTATAAAGGGTAATAGAACTAATGATGTACTTGAATTAATTCATTTTGATTTGTGTGGTCCAATGAGTGTCCAAGCTAGGGCTGGTTTTGAGTATTTTGTGACTTTCACAGATGATTACTCAAGATATGGATACATTTACCTGTTGCGCCGTAAGTCTGAATGCTTTGAGAAATTCAAAGAGTTCAAGGCAGAAACGGAGAAACGACATGGAAAATATATCAAGTCGTTACGGTCTGACCGTGGTGGCGAATACCTCTCTAGGGAATTCATTACTTATTTATCAGAACAAGGAATTACTTCACAGTTGTCTGCACCTGGTATGCCACAACAGAATGGTGTAGCAGAAAGAAGAAATAGGACGCTTATGGAAATGGTTAGATCAATGATGAGTTATTCAGATTTGCCCATTTCGTTTTGGGGGTATGCCATAGAAACGGCAGCATATATTCTGAATTTGGTTCCATCTAAGTCAGTACCTAAAACTCCTACAGAACTGTGGACTGGGCGAAAGCCAAGTCTAAGACATGTTTGGATGTGGGGTTGTCCAGCCCATGTGCTGAAAGGGAAAGCAGATAAGTTGGAATCAAAAACAGACTTATGCTTCTTTATTGGATATCCTAGAGGAACGAAAGGTGGTTTATTTTATAGTTCTCAAGATAAAACGGTCATTGTTAGCACCAATGCACATTATCTTGAGGAAGACTATATTAAAAACCATATTCCCAAAAGTCGATTAGTCTTTTATGAATTGAGAGGAGAAAATATACCAACTAGAACCTTTCCATTAGAACAACAACCTAAACCATCAATGGTTGGAGCTGACATTCCATTGCCTAGTCGTAGTGGAAGAAATGTTAGTCGACCAGTAAATCAACATCAGCCTGAATATTCAATACCTAACATTTCACTACCACCTGAAAGTAGTGGGAGTTATGTAGAAACTGAAGTGGCAGCTGTTGATCCAAATATACAGGAGCACAATGTTGGGGCTTCTAACATTTCATTGCCTCCTGGTGATGATAGACATGTTGAAGTTCCAGAACATGATCAAGATGTAGTCCCACCAGTCATGGACTTGCCGGCTTTACAGCCACAGCAAAATGAAGGTGTGATTGCAGAACCTGTAGTACTTCGTCGTAGTGGGAGAATTAGACGACCACCGGTTCGATATACACTTTTGGGAGAAGCTTTTGATAGAATCCCTGAAGAAGTGACTATTGAACCTGTCTGTTACGATGAAGCACTACAAGATAAAGATGTTGATAAGTGGCTTGTAGCTATGAAATCTGAGATGGAGTCCATGTACTCTAATCAAGTCTGGGAACTTGTAGAACCACCTGAAGGGGTTAAACCCATCGGATGCAAGTGGATCTATAAGAAAAAGAGGGGTATAGACGGTAAAGTGCAAACTTATAAGGCAAGGCTTGTTGCGAAAGGGTTTACTCAGAAAGAAGGGATCGATTATGAGGAAACTTTTTCGCCGGTAGCCATGCTAAAGTCTATTAGAACTCTTCTATCCATTGCAGCTCATTATGATTATGAGATTTGGCAAATGGATGTCAAGACAGCTTTCCTAAATGGAAGTCTTGATGAATGCATCTATATGAAGCAACCAGAAGGTTTCATAAACAATGGACAAGAAAATTTGCTTTGCAAATTGAATAGGTCCATTTATGGGCTTAAACAAGCATCTAGGTCATGGAATACTTGTTTTGACCAGGCGATTAAAAGTTTTGGCTTTGATCAGTGTCATGATGAGTCTTGTGTGTATAAGAAATGGAATGGTAGTAAGGTTGTTTTTCTGGTACTATATGTGGATGATATTCTGCTTATAGGGAATTGTGTAGGTATGTTGAATTCTGTCAAAGATTGGCTATCCCAACGTTTTGATATGAAGGATTTGGGAGAGGCTGCTCATATTCTTGGGATTAAGCTTATGCGAGATCACAAGAAAAGGATGATTGGCTTATCTCAAGCACTTTATATTGATACCATTCTTGCTCGTTTCAGCATGCAGGATTCCAAGAAGGGTTTTCTTCCCTTCAGACATGGAATCACTCTATCTAAGGACCAATGTCCTAAGACACCTGAGGAGATAAAGAACATGAAGGCAGTTCCATATGCTTCTGCAGTTGGAAGCCTTATGTATGCAATGTTGTGTACCAGAACTGATATCTGTTTTGCTGTTGGCATGGTTAGCAGATTTCAATCTAATCCTGGGCGAGAACACTGGACTGCAGTCAAGCATATAATCAAGTACTTGAAAAGGACTAGGGATTATATGTTAGTTTATCAATCTGACGATCTTGTACCCATTGGGTATACAGATTCGGATTTTCAGACTGATAAGGACTCTCGGAAGTCAACCTCTGGTAATGTTTTTGTCTTGGGAGGTGGAGCCATAAGTTGGAGGAGTATTAAGCAAACTTGTGTTGCTGACTCCACCATGGAAGCTGAATATGTGGCAGCTTCTGAAGCTGCAAAGGAAGCTGTATGGCTTAGGAACTTCCTTATGGATCTAGGCGTAGTTTCTTCAGTGCAATTGCCTATTACACTTTATTGTGATAATAGTGGGGCAGTTGCAAACTCGAAGGAGCCACGGAGCCATTAAAGGGCAAAACACATTGAGAGGAAGTAACATTTGATACGAGACATAGTTCAAAGGGGAGATGTGGTAGTGACAAAGATTGCATCGGAAAACAACCTGGCAGATCCTTTTACAAAAGCTTACCAGCAAAGACTTTTGACAGTCATGTAGAAGGAATGGGAGTTAAAATTATAGATGCATGGTTATAAGTCTAAGTGGGAGATTGATAGAGATATACTATTAACCATGCATATGTAATAGTATAGCTATGAATGATTTTCTATTGACAATTATTTCTTTGTATTTAATTGGAAATTTGCATTAAATAAATGTTATTAGCATATGAACAATAATTGTGATTAGTACATTTTGTATGTATTTAATTGGACCAAGTAGAGAATGGATGTTTAGTACTGACTGTTAAACATATTCTCTAGGACATTAGAAATAATGTTTATTGTTCTTAATCTTGATTTATTTTAATATGAGCAAACATTGATTGTCTTGTGCTTTGATTCATTAAAGGGTGAGTTTCATTATTGGAATAATATTCTCGGTGAATTGGGCAAAGATATTTTGTGTTTGTGAAATATTAATTAATGATAGAATCCATGTCTCGGTTTAGAGATTGATGATGCACTTTAAGTAAGCTTATAAGGTTTCATAGTGTAAACCCTGCAGGTGGATATTGAATCCGACACATGAAATAAGTTGAGCGACAATCTTAAAGTTATATTGTGATTTAAATAAATTGTCAGTAAGTTATTTAAATGACAGCATCTGTAATCTTAACGTGGGGAACATTATTTTATTATGTTGTGGAATTGTAAAATAAATAAGGAGTTCAGTCATGAGTTTTTAGTGGAATAATTCATGATTAATTATAATAAGAATATGTTGGTCTATATAGGTTCTTATTATAATTAGTAGCCTGATTTATTTTATTCCTGCGGTCCCTGTAGTGCCCTAATTATTTGGAAAGTTAAGGGTGTATTAAATAATAGATAAATTATTTAGTTTTAAAATAATTGATATTATTTTAATTAAATAATTTTTTATTTAATTTATTTTATATTAAAAAATATCTTCCTAGAGAGTTTTTTTTAATATAAGATTGGAAAACCCTAAGAATAAAGTGACGCACGTTATTCTATTCTCTACCACTCAGAGAGTTCCAAAAAAGAGATAGTTAGGGATTACTGCAGAAGATCATGGGTGACTCCAAGATCTCTGGAAAGAAGACCGGTGAGCGATTCTGTGCTTCAAAAGGTCAGTTTATTGATTTGTTCGATAATGTTTTTAGTTTGCCTCATATGGTTTCGTTAAGGGTTGTTTCCGCTTTATACCCGCTCCCATCAAACAAGTCATGTGACTTGCACATGACTTGGAAGCTTATAAGAAGCTACTACTTAACAAACGGAAAGGAAAAAAAAAAAAAAGAAAGAGGAAAAAGGGAGAGAGAGGTTGACGCTAGAAGAGAAGAAGAAGAAGGACAAAAAGAAGAAGAACTTGAAAGCTTAAGGATTCAACATGATTTCTAAAGGGTTTTTGTTGGAAATCACCTAAGGTAAACTAATTTCTACTTAGTTTGTATTATTTGTTTGATTTGATGGAGTTTGGGTTAGGGTTTCAAAGTAGAGAAACTGAAGAGGAGATTGATTTTCATGTTAACAAGTGATATAAACATGATTAAGTTGTTAATTAGTTGCTATTGAGTGAATAACATATGAATTAAGCGTTAAATTTGGTTGAATTAGGAAAATCTTACTCAAGGTTGAGGATGGAGGTTCTGTCAATTTGAAATGATCGCAGAAATGATCATTTTGAAGAGAAGATCATATCTGAGGTTAAGGATGGAGATTTTGTCAATTCGAAATGATCATAGAAATGATCATTTCTAAGAGAAAATAAAATCTGAGGCTAAGGTGAAGGTCCGGCGAACATGAAATGACCATGGAAATGATCACTCAATTTCGATTAACAATTTTAATTAGTTAATTAAGCATTCTAATAATATTATTAAGTGTTGGTTTGCAAGGAGTTATGATTAAATTGGGATTTCCATACTTCTATGGTTATGGAAGTTTAAGGAACTTAAGAAATATTTATTATTAGTGCAATATTTGATGAATTTTTAATGATATTAATTGTTGAGTAGTTGGATAGGTTAGGATTATAAGATTGCTAAGTGAGTGTTGGAGAATATACAGGATTTTTCGAGAGTTTAAATACAAAAAGAAATAAAAATATTAAGCATTTAAGTCATGCACACTAAGTGTTTGGTTAAATGCCTAAATGAGTATTGAGGTGCTTGCTTATCCATATAAGCAAAAGGGTCCTAAAAGGAAGTGAAGAAGGAGGCTCTTCCAGGCCTTGATACTATTGCACCATATACTGTGAGTAAAAGCATCTAATGTTCAATTATATATAATGTATGAATGCCTTTAATATTTGTTATGGCTCATGCCATATATGATATTACTATGATAAGAACATGATTCTTATCCTCGAAAATAGTAAGCTAAGCAAAAAGATACGCATCATTCTGAGGCTGATAAGCCTAATCTATGTTTGCAAATCTGTAAAACTTTGCATATGAGATAAAAGGAAGTTATGATTGCATTACCAACTCGTGAATTTGATCTGTTATTTGGATTTGCGTGCTCCCATATCTATTATCTAGAGCTATAAGCTGAAAATCTGAATCTGGTGTTGCGTGCTCAAAATATCTTATCTGAAAGCTGGCCAGCTAAATCTGATATCTGAAATCTGTTATCTGATACCTGTGGCAAGTTTGGTTTGACAAGTCATAACATAAATAATTTGACAATCATCTACATCATGCTTCCGAGTTAAGCTTTTGTAATATTACTTCTGTGTGATGGTATACATCTATTCTCTTATTTATGTTATTGAAAATGATGTAGTATTTGTACTCTATTACCGTGAATGGAATGGTGAATGTTTGCTATTATCTGGTAATTTATGATGTCGGGCAATGATGGCTCGAGAAGTTTGAGATGTTCAAAATTATTGGGAGTGTACTGAGTGCCTTGCTTTAGATGCTTGGTATTTATTATATAATTAATAATTGTTCTAATGGTTTTGATCACTGAGTAGCATCTCATATAAAATGCTAATATTTTTCCAGATTTTAGCACTAGGAGGCAATAGCAGTCGAAATTCCTTCTGTTCAGTCAAACAGAAATGGAACAAAGGTCGGGATCAATTGTGTCTGCATATGTCACCTCTTCAGTTTGTAGATATGTTTTCTAGGAGTTAAACTATTTAACGTCCATCATGTATTAGGTAACGCTTAAATTATGTTTTGTCACGTACATGTTTATTTATGACTATATGTGTAAAGTAAGAAAATTTTATGATATTGTTTTCTATTGCCCAATGCATGGTGTGACTTGTACCTCTGGTTTAAGATCTGTATAATATGTTATATAGCATCTCAGCACTATTTATCCTTAGATACATGGTGTTAGAGTGTTACATGTAATTTTGGTATCAGAGCATGGTTTAGAGTTCCATTGGGACATATGCTGCATATAGAGTATACCATACACAATTAATATGCTATTAAATGATGTCCTTTTATGTTATAGGGCATCTAGAATCGATGAGCATGGTGGTAGCCATGAGTAACCAAGGAATATAGAGCCAACTAATCCCTATTCTATGGAAGCGTCTTATCATCCACATAAGTCACACATACTTTGTGCACCCCCAAACCCTGAACCAAGGAAAGAGAGGAGGTATGATAAACTGTAAAAGTATGGAGCAGTTGATTTCTCTGGTACTACTAATCCAGCTAAAGCTGAGGTATGGTTAGAGGGGACATGGAGGATCTTCGATCGGATGTACTGTGCACTTGACAAGAGGTATGACTATGCCATATCATTATTAGAGTGACATGCATATGAATGGTGGAAGACAATCCCAGGCAGTGATATATGGCCCCCAATACTCACATGGGATGATTTCCTATGGGAGTTCAAGGACAATTATATGCCGGAGGTTTATATAGATGATAAAAGAAGGGAATTTCACACTATAAAAATTTCGCTCTTTTACGACCGACAATTTGATTGCAAAATATAAGAAATCGATCGCTAAATTCGATCAGCGACCAATTTGTGACTGATAGTAATCGGTCGCAAAATTGCTCGTCGCAAAATCTTTTGCGACTGAATTACTAATCGGTCACAAAATTATAAATGTTGGTCGCTAATTTTGGTCGTGTCTTCCTTCTGAAATCCTATCGCAAATTGGTCGTAGATTGTGTCTGTCGCAATTATGAACAGTGATCGCAAATGTTGAAAGCAATTGGTTGGTGATCTATCACAATTTTAAATTTAACGGTTACAATTTTGGTTGCAGTTTGGTCGCAAATATACAATTACAAGAAAAAATTTAATAATATTAAAAATCATAATTTTCTACACCTGTGAATACCGGCATATATATATATATATATATATATATATATATATATATATATATCACAATCAGAAATATCATCATCAAGATCACAACACAATAACAATGTAAAGATGTAATTGTTAATGTAATGTACTGTACAAAATATGAAAATACCACAAAAGCTGAAAAGGTCCAAAATCAAATCTACGAGGTTGGTCATCTGCACGATCCAATGTCGTATCGCCGGAAGGAGTACCTACTGGATTTGTCGTAGTGTCGGCAGGAGTGACCAAGGTATCATCAGTAGTATCGGGATCAAGAGGAGACGGTAGTGGCTGCTGCTGAGCTGTCGAAACATCTTGATCTGTAACAAGCGGAGGATCAGAGGAAGAAGTACCAGCACCAGGCTGACCGGACATCCACATGACATGCGCTTTAAGCTGTGCAAGCTGTCTCTCCTGCTCATCAACACGAGCCAGTAATGCAGTAATCTCCTCGACACTGTGGTCGGGCTGTGGTCTTGAGCTGGCTGCAGAAGCGTACGATGTTGAGCCGCAGTAAAACTGTGATGCCTGAGACCCGAGGCTATATACTTTGCTCTTCTTTATGGCCACCAGATAAAGTGCTAACTCATCAATTCTTGACTCAGCTTTAGATTCAGCCTGAGAAGAAACAAGACGCTCGCAATTAGCATGTCAAAGATAGAACTGAATGATTCTTGCATCTAGGCCACAGTTCACTGTTAGCTGCACTTAGCATATCAAACAATTGTTGTGCTGTATAGTTTGGCGATTCCTCCATATTATCCCAATGAAATTCTACACTACCCGCATCGATTACCATACTGAAATTGATAAGGCTGACCTTCTAAACTTACCGAAATAGAGTGGCCTGACCCACTGGAAACTTGAGGCTCATCATGATGTATCCATTCGTAATAATTTTCCACGAACCCATTTTTACATAAATGAAGTTTAATTGTATCGATATCTAAGAAGGCTCTATTTTGACACTTCTTGTGATTAAATGGACACCTCAACTTATTACCATCCATACAACTTGGATTACCAACTGCAAACTGTATGAACGATTCCAATCCTTGCAAGAATTCTTGTCTTAATATCCCATTGACCTTGTACCTCTAGTACATCCAATCTCAATTAGTTCACATTTTTTTACCTAATTAACACTCTGTTTATAAAGGGCAAATTATATGTAATTGCATTAGTCCTAAACCATCCTTAAAACTTGCCAAAAGTAATGTTCCATTTACATTTCTAACTTACTAAAGTTATTTCTATAATAAGGGTAACTATATATATGTAAACCAACAAAATGCAATGGATCGTTTAAATCAACAGAATAAAATTAAACAATACAAAATGAAATCAACAGATACAAAATTCAAAGCAACATACTCATCAAAATCTTTAAAGGTTTAGGGTTCCTGCAACCTTAACCTGGGATCCCCAGAATTAAGTCAGAGTGTGGAGGGAGATTAGAAGAGTGCCGTCAACACGGACTTAGAATGTAGCAAATAAATTTAAATAAGTTTATTTAAATACAAAAACTAAATACAATATTTATACTTACAAAGAGTTTTACAATTAAACTTTCTTCAACTTTGAATGCTTACAATGAACTGAGGGTTGAGAGAGAGTAGGGATAGAGGTAGAGGTAGATAATAGGACTATATTTGAACTATGCCTTCACAAGAGGAAAGGCTCCCTTTAAATAGAAAAATTAAGAATCTTTACTATTTGCTTTTTACTGTTGATGAACAGTGGTTGGTCTGCCACCGAATCTTGACCTTTACTGTTGAAATAGTAGCTTGACCTTTACTGTTGAAATAGTCATTTGACTTTTACTGTGGATGAACAGTGATTGGTCTGCCACCGAATTGTTTAAATTGAATCAGAACAAGATGAGGACGTTGATGTGTCCTTCTTTTTCTTTTCTTTTCTTTTTATTTTTTCTTTTCTCTTTTCTTTTTGCTTTATTTTTTCTTTTCTTGCCTTTGCTTTTTTATCTGCTTTGCTTTTGATTTTTATTGTTGGCATTTCATCACTATCATCACTATCCCTAAATGAAGAGATTGCTGAAGATGATGACGACAATTTATTTTTTCCTTTAAGACTTGGCTTAGATGATGATTTACTGGAGGATACTTCGCTAGTTTTACTGGAAGAGGGGTTTACTGGATTTTCTGAACTGGTTGAAAGTTGTTGAAACATTTCTTGATAGATCAGTTTATATTCTTCTGGGGTTTTAGCGGCAGCTAATCTAACTTGACACTGTGCTTTCTGGATTCCAAATGTAGGGTTATCCGGAGTAGCTAGTGTACTAGCATAGGTTAATGCTGGCATGTGAGAGCTGGCCATTTTAGTACGAATCCATTGACTGATTTTTATTTCAGTAGTGGTATTTTTGAAAGATCCCCACCATTTTATTTTATGTCTTTTTACCAACATAGGAATTTGAGTTCCCGGAACATATTGATAATCAAAATACCATTGATATACCCAAGGGGTGAAGAAAGTCATACAATAATACATCAAAGATGGAATATGGACTTCTCCAGGATTAGGTTTATAATGGGATTTAAAATACTGATATAGAGAAATAATATCAGGAGGAATAATTTCCTCAGAGATACCTCTGGATTGCCACCATTTTTTAAACCAATTTGGGATTTTTAAATCGGTGCGAATATGTTGATCAAAATATACCAACCAAGAATGAGTGGTACTTGGGTTTTGAATATAAAAAACTTTTTCCCAAGCTTCTTTGTAGTCAAAATAATTATATGTAGTATTATGTTTATGTAAAACTTTAAATCTTACTGGAGTATATAGTGAAGATACGGGCCAATCTTAGGGATAAATAACCCGTTTTATTTGAATAGAAGATTAAGAAATTACAGATCTATTTTTTGTATCAAAAGTATGTTTTATTTTTACAGAACCAGTATCTATTAGGATATTATGATAATACTCCTGAGGTTTTGAAAAATCAGTTGGAACATAATACCAATCCTCAGGGTAATAATGTTTGATAATTTGCCAAGGATTAATATTATTATATCCGTCCTCGACTTCAATTTCATAATCATAAATATTTTTTACAAACCATTTATGAATACTACTAGTATTAGAATACTGGATTTTTGGCAAATCCACAGCCATCAACGGATTTGATAAGTCTTTACTGTCTACCGTTTGAGACAGACTAGTCGTACCATGAGCGGATACGATCGCTTGAGTTTTAGAAATCATACCTGTATCTTCTGTGGAAGAAGATGTTATACCTTGCAAAGCCTTTAATACTTTTGGAGATTGACTAAGTTCTTCAATCCATTTTTTGAGGTCTTTAGAGGGGGTTTGTTTACTATTTAAGGTAAGGAGTTTAGTGAGATCTTCAGAATGCTCAGAAAGAGCTTTAGTGGGTGAATCTGATTCTTTCATAGATTCTTTTCCCTTATCCTTCTTCTTTCCCATTATTCTGTAAGAATTCTCGTGTCAGAAAGTCTGGGATATTATTAGTATTTCCTTTAATATATTCAATATCAAATTCAAAAATACTTAAGAGTGCTTGCCATCTAGCAAAAATTTGTTTAGAGGCAAGATTTTAAACATCCTTTTGCAAAACATCTTTTGAAGATTTACAATCAATTCTGAGTAAAAACTTTTGATTTAATAAATCCGATTGAAATTTATTTATACATATAACTCTGCTTAAAATTTCTTTTTTAATAGTAGAGTAATTGATTTGTGTCGGGTTCCAATGTCCTGACGTATATTAGATTATACGTTCTTTACCATCGATTTTTTGTTTTAAGATGCCTCCATATCCTATATTGGATGCATCGGTTTCTACAATTTTAAATACAGTTGGATTGGGGATATATAAATAAGGAATGTCTTTTACTAGTGATTTAATATTTTTTACTAATTGTGTATGCTTGGCGGTCCAGGGACCAGCATTTTTTCTAAGTCTATCATGTAAAGGTTTGATCATACAATTTAAATTAGGATAAAAATCAATGACATAATTTAAACAACCAAGAAATCTCTGAAGTTGGATTTTATTAGTGATTTCATCAGGAAATTTTTCTCCAAATACCATAGTTCTTTCTATAGGTTGTATTATTCCTTGTTCAATATAGTGTCCTAAAAACCTGATTCTATTTTTAAATAAATCCATTTTAGTTTTACTAAGTGCTAAACCATTCTTTTCTATAATCATACAGAAGGTTTTTAAATGTTTAAAATGGTTTTCAATAGTTTGACTAAATACTAATACATCATCAATATAAACTATACAAAATTTTGAATAAGGGTTAAATATATCATTCATTATTCTTTGAAATTCAGAAGGTGCATTTTTTAATCCAAAGGGCATTACATTCCATTCATATTGACCAAAAGGAACTGTGAATGCCGTTTTATATCTATCTTTAGGGTGAATTTGTATTTGCCAATACCCTGATTTCATGTCAAATTTACTAAAAATATTAGCATTGTATAATTTCTTTAAAAGATCTTTTTTATTTGGAATTGGGTATCTTATCCATTTTAATGCTGCATTTAGTGGTTTATAGTTTATTACTAATCTTGGTACTCCTCTTTCTATCTCTGCATTTTTATTAACATAGAATGCCGCACATGACCATGGGCTTCTTGATTTACGAATTAATTTTTTATTTTCTAATTCTTTGATTTCATTTTTACAATGTTCTATCAATTCAGGATTCATTTGAACTGGCCTGGCTTTAGTTGTAATATTTTTGTCATCAAAATTATTTTCATATGGTAAATCAATTATGTGCTGTTTACGATTCCAAAAGGCATTTGGGTGATCTGCACAAAGTTTTTTCTCCATATAATCTTTTAGTTTTTGTATTTTATTTTGTATAAATTCGGTTCCTAGTTGTTCTTTAATTCTTTTTAAACACATATTATTCTTTAAATCCTTTAAGTCTTCTTCTTTGGATTTGATTAATGAATTGATTTCTAATGTCCTAATAGAATGAGCTTTGAGTAGATTTAAATTCTTTCGCCTAGGTTTCTCTGTAAATTCGAGCCTAGCCTTTTTATTTCTTATTTTGAATTTAATACAATCTTCCTTAATTGAATAAGGTGTTATTATATTGATAAAAGGTGTTCCTAGAATGACCATATAATTTAGTTGGGGAGAAATTAAAAACATTGTTTTTATTTCAAGTCTTGGTTTATAATGAGTGCTTCTACTTTACCTACTATTTCTAATTTGGTTTTATTTGCTGTGCTTAATTTTTCTTTAGTGTTTAACCAATATCTTTTAGGTACGATATCTGATTTTATACAATTTAAATCTGCTCCTATATCAAATAATGCTATTGCATCTGTAATAAAATCATTTATTTTAAGGTTTATTTTTACTAAATATTTCCTTGAAGTAATTTCTTGCAAAAGAAATAGAAAATTAGGATTTACTTCTTCTTCTTCTAATTGGTTTATTTCATCAATTTTTTCATCGTCTGGTTCTTCAGAAGAAGAACTAGATATGAGTTGAGATTCTAATAGCTTTATTCTCTTAGCATTTTGTTGAAATTGTCCTTTTAATTCATTAACTTCATGCTTTAGAATTCGAATTTCTTTTTGTAAGTCTTTAGTAGAGATTTCCATTTCTACTTTTTTATTTTTATTTAGTATAGTAGTCAAATCATAAGTGTTAGTTTGCAGTTTAGGAGTTATTTCTTTTAATTCTTTCTCTTCATCAAAACTTTTTATTAATTTTTTAAGAAGTTGTGTTTTAGTTTCAATATCAGTTATATTATTTACTGCTTCTAAAACTGTACTTTGATCTTTAGTAAGCATATTTATGGTTGGTTCTGAAGAGCTAGTTGTGGTTCCTAATTCATCAATTTGATTTTCACTTTCTTGTATCTCTGATTCTGAGGTGTCTGAATCAAGATATAGTTCATGAATTTTATTTAAGATTTCTTCTTCTAAATTTAATGCATTTAATTTTTTATTGAACCGACAGAATTTTGATGTATGTCCCTTCTTACCACAATTATAACAAGTTAAATCTTTATAAGAAGTTTTATTTGAAGATTTATATGGTTGCTTCCTTTTAGACTTCTTATAAGGTTTAGACTTTTCTTTTTGATAGTATTTATCTTGACTTGGTTTAGACTTGTATTGTTTTTTATAGTGTTTTTTAGGTTTAAGTGGTTCAGAACACTGACCTCTACATAGCTGAGTAGATGTCATACCATAATCAAACTGTTTACAAAAAGATCCTAATTCTTGTTTAGTTTTATGTAACTCGTATTTTAAAGTTCTTTGAAGTTTTAAGTCTTGACAAATTTGTAATCCTTCTTTTTGAATTATACTAATCAATTGTCCGTATGTCAATTTATTATAAGGTATTGGGTTACCAAATTGTTGTTTTATATAATTTCTAACCTTTTCTCCTAAGAAAAAAGGTAATCCTACTAAGAATTTTTCTTTCCAAAAGGCTTGGTTGGAATCTTCTCTTAACATTAATCTGGTGAGAAAAGTAGTTTTATAATATTGAAAATCACTTAATTTTTTACATTTTAGATTACTTAATAATTCTGCATTTTTATCTTTTAAGTGTGATGGGTCTCCTATAAAATGTAATGAAATAGTGAGAATTAATGTTGACACAGCATCTTGAATAGTTTCACCATTTTCATCATAGATGGGTTCTCCATCATCAGTTACTTGAATAGAATTTAATATTTCTAAGTGTTGTTGGTCAGTTAGATGATAATCCCACCAACCTTTTAATTGGCCTGTGAATCCTGCTATAATTATTTCTGCTATAGCTCTATTTGATATAATTGACTGAGTTTTATAAGCATTAGCTGCCATAGTCATTTGTTGCAATATACTTAATATATTATATTCAGATAATCCATCTATATTCCATTCATAAATTGTAGTCGCATTATATTTGAATTGAGATATGTGATTTGGTTTATCTATTAAGCCTAAATCTGGTGCTCTATTTACTATTTCTCTATGTGATATTGGGTTGATTTCAAATTGTTTTATATCTTCGGATTCAGGTTCACTGATTTCAGAGTGAGAATTTCCTTCTATTATATTTATATTTCTAGATGTTTGAGGGGTTTCAGGTGCTACTTGTTGCGTAGATTCTGAATGTAATTCGAGTTTACTTAGCTGATCTTTTAATGTTCCCACGAATTTATCTTTGAATTCCTTTTGACTAGATTGAGAAATTTGATATGGTTTAAAAATATGAGATTTTATTCTTTCTTTACCTTTTACATGATCATCTATAGTTGGTTTTTCTTCTAACAAGTTTTCTATTCGTTTTAGTTGTGTATTTAAACAAATTAAACTTGCATTACTAAAATTATTTTGTTCTATTAGTTTTTTATCTGTATCATTATCTCTAGCTATCTTATATGGGGCACAAATAATTTCATTATCTTGATATTTTAATTTACTAATTGTTTTAGGTGGAAAATCACTTTGTATTGTTCTATCATTTACAATCCATTCGGGTCTTTTATCTCTAACAGTAATAGGATTTAGACTTTTATTGGAACAATCTTCTTTAGTTAATGCAAACCAATCTAAGAATTTGATATTAGTTTGAGTTGTGAATTTATAATTTACATACTCATCTTTTAAATCTTCAAAGGTATGAGTTTTTAGTATCCTGTTTAGTTTCATCAAATTTTTGGTTTTTGTTATTTCTTTTACTAGTCTTTCCTCAATATCTTCTTTACTAAGTACATTTAGTTCTCTATTTAAATCATTTATATTTTCAGTTATAGCTGAAGCTGTTGGTGATTCAGGTGATGAATGTGCTAAGTTTGATTGCTGATTTACATAGCTTTCTAAAGGGTTATAAATTGCCTGCGAAATGGAAGAACTATAATCAACACCTTTCATTTTAAGAGACTGACTTAAAGTTGGGATATCTGAAGTAGAGAATCTGGGTTTGACTAATGTTTGAATAATAGGTTTAGGTTCAGTATCTTTATATTTTGCATAAATGACTGAAGGTATATTTGAAGAGGGTTTTTCATTGTCATCTGTAACAACAGAAGATGATGACCCTGTATATCTGGAACTTTGACTTCTATTAAATTTTAATGTTACTTTGCCGTCTTCATATTGCTCAATTTTTTGTAAATTTATATTGGGTTTTACTTTTTCTGGAATTGGAGGGGGTACTATGCCTTCTAAGATCCATTCTAAAACATTACAACATTGGGATAGAGGTAGAGGTAGAGGTAGAGGTATATATATATATATATAACATAATCAGTTTTCAAAAAAATTTTCAGTTTTTATAAAAATTTTGGCAGCATTTCGGCGTAACATAATCAATTCTCAAGTCAAAACACACTAATATAAACACTTCTATATCATCCCAACATCCATTAAAGTCAAAATGGCCACTACTAGGCCTCCAACTCAAACACATCATTCATTTCATTTCCAATCAAATGAAAACACAAATCAACATAAACTAATTTTAAAAAATTAGTATATTTTAAATTTTAAATAATAAGAGCTGCTTTAAGTGGGCAAAATTTTATTTTATATAATATTACAGAGTCTAATATTCAAATTAATTTAAACGGTGAGATGTGCTTAAATTTAATACAATATTTCTCTAAAATTTAAAAAGACAATCACGAACCTTAAAACGAGATTCCCACAGTAATATAAACACTTCTATATCATAACAACATTCTCTAGAGGCAAAATGGCCACTACTAGGCCACCAACTCAAATGCATAATTCATGTGATTTCCAATCAAATGAAAACAATCATCAACATAAACTAATTCATGTGATTTCCAATCAAATGAAAAGCAATAGTCAACATAAACTAATTCCAAAAAACTTAATTTCAATACATAATATAAAAGTTGGTTTTTCTCTATTTATTAAATTATTAGATTATGATTTTTATCAATAATTACTAGTATTTATTAAAAATTATCAATTATTATTGTCAAAGTGAGAAATTGCATAAAATAGTTTAATTTGATTTTTCTTTATTTATAGAGTATTTAAATTATTCCAAATACTATTTGTTAAATAATCATTTACTTATTAAAATATGATTACATAAATTAAGCATGGCCGGTTCAATGAACCGCCGGTTTCGGTTCATTGAACCGCCGGTTCGAGATGTTTAAAATTTTGAACCAGAACAGACCCTTGAACCTTCGGTTCCGGCGAACTGACGGTTCTAATTACTGTTCCGATTCGGTTCCGGCATTACGTAAATTTTTAAAAAAATAATAAAGTTTTGATTCCGAATTCATGAATAAATAATAATTTTAAGATGTTTAAATTTTATTAACTAAATAAATTATTATAAAATTTTAAAACAAAAAACTTCTATTAATTTAGAACTATTATTACATTAAATTTACAAATTTTGCTAACTCACTAATATAGAAAATTATAATTTTTTATTTTGGGCTTGAATTAAATTAAAATTGAAAAATTTTAATTTAATTGCCTACGTATCCTCTTGAAAATTAGAGAAAATCAAAGCCCACATAGTTCTTTTTTTTTATTACATTGGAAAATAACCTCCCAATTATTACAATTAATTTTAGTCATCGGTGCCACTAGTCCCCGTTAATGAGTCAGAATCATCATCGTCGCTTGAATTTTACTGGTCTTGAGTTCTCAACGCCGCTCTAATCCAATCGTCAACACACTCTTGCATTTCCACATTGCGATAATCTTGACCGTGTTGGATCTAAAATTTGTCCACCTGCACTAAAAGCTTGTTCCACTGCAACAGTAGAAATTGGACAAGCAAGAATATCTTTTGCAATTCAAGCTAAGACTGGAAAGCGATTTGCATGTTTTTTCCACCAACCCAAAATATCAAATTTTGTTAGGTCTTCATCCGCATCATCACCTAAAAACTCAAAATCCGTGCTAATATATGTCTCAATTTCTGTGTATGAATGTGGACCCTCCCTTGATTTTTTTGAAACATTTTGCATGAAGGTAAATTGTGTAGAATGAAATTTAGTGGATTGTGTAGTTTGTGGATCTGATACTTGAGGAAGGGGAGATACTAATTTAGAATACTCATCATACAATTGACGGACATACCTCAAAACATTATTAGTAAGAGAAAAATAATCTGCCTCAATATTAAAAGATCCATAATAAAGACGAAAAAATTCTTGTAATGCAACTAATTTAAATCTAGGACAAAGAAAAAATGCAACTAAATTTAAATCCGGAATTTCAGTATAATATTTTAACCATTTAGTTTTCATCATGAATATACATTCTTGTAAATCATCATCATTTTCATTTTCAATTATGGCACTACTTATGGCCAAACAATGAAATGGAAATAAATGGGAGGTAGGATAATAAACACCACTAAAAATTCTTGTACAATTTTCAAAAACTTGCAAA
Organism: Jatropha curcas; assembly: GCF_041381405.1. Taxonomy (NCBI): domain Eukaryota; kingdom Viridiplantae; phylum Streptophyta; class Magnoliopsida; order Malpighiales; family Euphorbiaceae; genus Jatropha; species Jatropha curcas. The sequence goes on along the minus strand of NC_143158.1, from coordinate 22,354,731 downwards.
ATATCTAATATTTTTTTACAAATAGTCCAATTGGTTGGATAAAGTTGAAAATGTGATGCATGCAATTGCATAAATGAAGAAAGAATATCTTTATATTCATAAGACTCATTTAACATTTTATAAGTTGAATTCCACCTTGTAGGAATTCTAGAGGTTTACACGTTTGAGAATTCTTTTTGTTGTGTTCTGTATTGTATTATAGGTACAATATATAGCAGTTTACATGTATATCTTTTAGTGACAGTTACAAATACAGCTAATATTAAATACAAATAAATTGTAAATATTATCTTAACTGATTACTCTATCAGGCCCCCTCAATTCAAGCTTGCGGAATGAAGCTTCGAATTGTCAAACTGTGCATTAAGGCATGATGTCGAATCCGAGGTAGAGGTTTTGTCAGAATGTCAGCTAGTTGATCTTTCGAACAAATAAATTGTACCTGTAATTCTCGCTTACTGAATTTGTCACGGACAAAATGAAAATCCACTTCTAAATGCTTAGTACGGGCATGAAATACAGGATTTGCTGACAAATACGTGGCACCAATGTTGTCACACCATAAATTCGGTGTGACCTTTGAACTATAACCAATATCTCGCATCAAAGCTTGGATCCATGACAATTCAGTAACGGCAAGTCCGATAGCCCTATATTCAGCTTCTGTGGATGATTTTGCCACAGTTTGTTGTTTCTTAGAGTTCCATGAAATGAGATTAGAACCCATAAAGATAGCATAACCGGTGGTAGACTTGCGATCATCTAAACTACTCGCCCAATCAGCGTCAGAATAAACATTCAAGTTGGTTGTCAAGGATTTGGTGAAAAATAAACCACACGTTGCAGTATCTTTCAAGTACCTTAAAATTCGCTTGACGGAAGACCAGTTAGCCTCGGTCGGTGCTTGAAGAAATTGTGACACTTTATGAACTGAATAACATACGTCAGGTCGTGTCAGATTTAGATACTGCAGGCCACCAACTATACTTCGATAGAGTGTAGGATCGGAAAAGGGAGTTTGTGGTGCATCCGTAGTCGATTCTTTTGTAGTGGCTGGTGAGGAAAGGCCCTTACAATTAGTCATACCAGCCTTAACAAGTAAGTCCTGTATGTACTTATTTTGAGTGAGTAAAAGGCCATTATTCGTCTAACTCGCCTCCATCCCAAGAAAATACTCAAGTGTTCCCAAATCTTTTAGCATAAATTCGGACTGCAGAGATGCAATTATGGTTTGCAACGTTGATTCATGTGTACCTGTCAAAATAATGTCATCAACGTATACAAGAGCAAATATTGTGACATTATTATGAACATAATGGAAAAGAGACGGATCAGCAGGCGACATTTGGAAACCAAGTTGCAGCAATGCAGTGTATAATTTTTTATACCACTGACGAGGCGCCTGACGAAGACCATAAAGCGATCTCCGTAATCGACAAACAAAATCAGGCTTAGCATGATCTTGAAATCCCGGTGGTTGTTCCATAAACACTTCATCATCCAAGTCACCATGAAGAAAAGCATTAGAAACGTCAAGCTGTTTAAGAGACCAACCATTCGAAATAGCTAATGACAATATAATTCGTATGGTAGTTGGTTTTACCACTGGGGAAAAGGTTTCAAAGTAATCAATGCCGGGTCTTTGGTGAAACCCTTTTGCCACAAGTCGTGCTTTATAGCGATCAATGCTTCCATCTGACTTTTGTTTAATACGGAATACCCATTTGCAGCCAACAATGTTCTGAGCACGATGTCTAGGTACCAATTCCCAAGTTCCTGTTTTGATTAAAGCATTAAGTTCTTGAGTCATGGCCTCCCTCCAATTGGAATCCTTGATTGCTTGTGTGTAGCAAGTGGGAACAGTAGAAGAGAGAACAGCATTGTGAGATTGCGGTGACCATGGTGTTTTTGGTTTCACGCTTCCTGTTTGTTGGCGAGTAACCATGGGATGAGTTTTCTGAGGTGGTAACGGTTCTGCAGGCAACAATTGATGTACTGAGTCTGGTCTTAAATCTCGATCAGTGTCAATGAGGGGTTGGGTTGATGAGGGAGTGGTTGAACCGACGGAAATTGGAGATAAGGAAGGCTGGTTTGACTCGGGTGAGGTTGGAATGACATTATTTAATGAAACGATGCGGCTAGGGAGTGTGTTTGGTTCATGTAATGAAACGATGGGTTGGGAGGAAATGGGCTGGGCTTCGGATTGTTGGTGATGACCAAATTCGTGGCTGATGTTGCTGGAGATGTCATTTTGTGTAGGTAGTATAGGCAAAGGTGGGCGATGTGGTGAGTGTCCAAGTAGACCATTCTCAGAGGCATGATTGTAAGTAAGTGGCGGTAAAGGTATGGAAGTAGGACTGGGTTCAGTTGCTGATAGAGTGCAATTATCATCCAATTTCTGAAACGGAAACACCTGTTCATAAAACATAACATGACGTGAGATGTAAATGCGGAAAGTAGACAAATCAAGACATGAATATCCTTTATGAAGCTTACTATAACCTAGAAAGACACAACGGGTAGACTTTGGTGCAAGTTTATGGGACGAATATGGCTTAAGCCAGGGATAACACAAAGAGCCAAAAACACGTAATTCATCATAATTGGGTTTTTCATGAAACAATGTCTCAAACGGAGTAGAATGAAAAATTAAATTAGATGGCAATCTATTAATAGTATAAGCAGCAGTTGCAAAAGCATAGGTCCAGTATTTGGATGGAACAGAGGCATGATGTAATAATGCTCGACCTAGTTCAACAATGTGCCTATGTTTGCGCTCAGCACAACCATTTTGTTCGGGCGTATAAGGATAAGAAACACGTTGAGTGATTCCATTGTCTCGAAGATATGTCGTTAAAGATTGAAATTCGCCCCCCCAATCGGATTGAAAATTTTTAATGGATACCCCAAAGTATTTCTCAACAAAATTGCGAAATTGTATGAACACAGGGAAGACATCAGATTTTTGTTTGAGAAAATAAATCCAACTGTACTTGCTGAAGTGATCAAAGAAAATAACGTAATACCGAAAACCATCAACAGACAGAACGGGTGCAGGACCCCATACATCAGAGCATATCAATTCAAGAGGCTATTTAGCACGATAATTAGAATCAAAGAATGGGAGTTTATGTGATTTGCTCACATTACAAGCATGACAAAAATCAAATGACTTATTAGAATCAAAAGAAATATTATTAGTACGAAGAACATTCTTAACAACTCTAACATGTGCATGACCAAGGCGTTCATGCCATAACGAAACACTTGCAGGAAAAGCTTTGGGTGAAAAAGACCGAACCGGCTGCATCGGAAAAGAATACAGTCCATTCTTACTCTGGCCTTGGTAGAGCACCTGCCTCGTGGGGATATCCTTCACAAGATAAGATTTAGGAAAGAATTCAACAGAAACGTTATTTTGTGTAGTAAAGGCAGATACAGATAACAAATTATTAGTAACAGAGGGAGAATAAAGAACATCATTAAAAACATAAGAATGACCATTAACAGACTGAACAGAAGACCCACGAGAGAAAAGAGGAAGTGTTTTACCATCAGCAATAGTGAGTGTGGTATGATCGGCAACAGGAACAGGATTGACAAGATGCTCCGGTTTAGAAACGAGATGATAATTCGCTCCGGAATCAACAGTCCAGGCTGATGGAGAGGAAGAGTCGGTTGTGGCAATATGAGCTTGAGGTGAGAAGCGAGGTGAAGGACACTGACGAGATATATGACCATAACCATTACAATTGTAGCACTGTAGATTTGCCGAATGAAGTGGAGTATGAGTATGTCCACGACTAGCAGTTGAATACTGCGGAGTTCCACTACCACCACGTGGAGACGGCCCATATTTTCCACGACCACCACTACCACGGCCGCGATGAGATCGCCCTCCACCACGACCAGAAGCAATATAATGAGCTGTTGGTGGTATCGCAGATGAGATGTGTAAACTATCAAATTGAAGTTGAGTTTCTTCACTTAACAAAAGGGCATGTAACTCAGCAAGAGATATTGGTGCATTCCTAGCATCAATTGCACGCGTGAATGGGCGATAATCTGGCCCTAATCCAGCAAGAACATCACAAACTAGTGCTTCCTCAGGAATTGCGTGCTGCAAAGCAGCAAGTTGATCAAAGATAGATTGAGCTTTCTGCATGTAAACGTCAATGCAATCAGACCCTTTAGATAGATGTTTCAATGATTTCCGTAATTGGTGGACTTTTGTTTGAGAGCCTTTCGAATAAACCGTAGCAAGCTTATCCCACGCCTCCTTAGCAGAAGTACAACACACAATCTGATTTAAGAGGGATTCAGAAACGGAACAATTAATCCAGCTTCTGACTATTTGATCTTGACAAAACCAATCATTATACGCTGAGTTGGGTTCACCATTGTCAAGCGACTGAGAAGGTGCAGGCTTAGATCCATCGATATAACCAGCAAGTCGATACCCATACAAAAGGGGAAGAACTTGGGATTTCCACAGCAAATAATTAGCTGAGGTCAATTTCACAGAGATGAACTGAGTTATATTGGGAGCTTGGACAGAAGAAAAAGAAGCAGGTGCAGAAACAGTAGAGGTGAGAGAAGAAGAAACGACAGCGGGCTCTGTCCCCATACTTTTTTTTTTTTTTTTTTGAATAAAGATGAAGAACGAATACAGAATTGCAGAAGAAAAGATGAGAAGATGCCGTGTAGCCTTAGAGCTCTGATACCATCTAGAGGTTTACACGTTTGAGAATTCTTTTTGTTGTGTTCTGTATTGTATTATAGGTACAATATATAGCAGTTTACATGTATATCTTTTAGTGACAGTTACAAATACAGCTAATATTAAATACAAATAAATTGTAAATATTATCTTAACTGATTACTCTATCAGGAATATCTCTTGAAAATTTTTTATATTTTTTTCCCATAGAGTGACAAAAATTTTTAAATTCTTTTCTAACATATCCATGTGTCCATAAATGATTTAAAGCATTTTTTATTGGACGTAAAAATACATTTAATGTTGTTAATGCATCTTGAACACATAAATTTAAAATATGACATGCACATCTAGTGTGAAAAAACTGTCCACCAAATTTAGGTTGACAAAGAGTTTTTAATTCATTTATTGATGCGGTATTTGCACTGGCATTATCAAAACCAATTGTAAAAATTTTTTTAGTCAAACCATATTCTTCTAAAATAATATTTAACATGGTAAAAATATTATGTGCGGTGTGAAAGTCATCAAAAACTCTAAGTGCAATAATTCTTTTTTCAAGTTTCCATTCATTATCAATCCAATGGGATGTAACACCCATATAAGAATGAATTTGCCAAGCATCACACCAAATATCACAACAAATGGCAATTTTACCATTAAAATTTGCAAATAAATTTTTTAAAATTTCTTTTTCTTTTAAATAAATAGATAAAATAGTCCTTTTAAGTGTATTCCTAGGTATCTTTTTTGCTAAAGGATTTAATGCTTTTTTACAATAGTTATTAAATCCAATTTTTTCCAAATGAAAAAGATAATCGTTCCATACAAACCATTTTAGCCATTTCAATTTTATTAGTTTCATCACTATATTTAAATAAAGGAGTGTTAGGATCACCATACCTTGATGACGATAATTGAGTTTGAGTTACATCCATTCCTACCTCACTTGGATGATGTGATTTTAAATGCCAATTGAGAGTGCCATATCCTCCTCCAAGCTTGAATGCATATTCTTTTTTACAATAATTATATCGAACCGCATTGATTTCTCCATTATCTTGAACAATTTTTGCAAAGTGCTTCTTGAAAATATCTGATTTTGGTAGTTTACCTATTGAAATATTAGGAGATATTGCTTCTTGTGGTGAAAAATCAATCAATGGATCATTTGAATCAATTTCTTCCACGCTTTGAGCAACTCGCTTTCCCTTGGAGCTTTGTGAATTGTGTGCCATAATTTTAAATGGAATTATGGAAAAAAAATGAATAAATGGAATATGAAATTAATGGAATTTAGAATTGGATGTATGAAAATAAAGCAATATTAAGAAGAGGAAAGATAGAATATAATTGGTTGTGAAAAAAAAAATAATCAACTCATCATATTTATACATATTTTTCATTTATGTAGTTTCCCAAATTGTCCCTTATAATAGAAAAAAAACAATTATATTTTTGGATAATTTAGTAAATTATAATAAATAAATAAATAATTGATTAAATTATAATAAAACAATTATAGTCGTTTGAACTTTGAACTTTGTGTAAATTGTATAGTTCATTTGTAAAAAAAAAAAAAAAATAGGTATTTGTAAAAAAAAAGTTCAAACGGCTAATTAAGTGAAATGATGAGCTTTCAAAAAAAAAAAAAAGTGAAATGATGATGCTTTTTTTCGCTCCTAAACCTTTTTTTTCTACCAATTAAGTGAAATGATGATGTTTTTTTTTCAATACTTTTTATAAATTAAGTATTATTGCAACAAATAATTTTGTTTGTGAATCCGGTTAGAACCGAACAGAAACCGCCGGTTCCGGGCCGGTTCAGGTTCATTTTTTAACATTTACATGAACCTTAACCGGCCCTTGAACCGTCGGTTCCGGTTCAAAATTTTGAACCGCCGGTTTCGGTCTGGTTTCGGTTCATCTACAGTACGGTTCAGTTCCGGTTAGAACCGAACCGGTGGCCATGCCTAACATAAATTACAATTATTTCATGTCATTATTGCAACTACAATAATAATAATAATAATAATAATAATAATAATAATAATATCTAAATAAACTGAAATCCACAAAAAAAAGGCAAAATACAGTTATGACGGAGAGGAGATGAGAAGGCGTACCTGACCAGCAGCGAACGAAGAGGAAGGAGATGGCGAGACCCCGATTCTCCGGTGACCGATGCTGCAACGGACAATAATGAATCTGCTAGAAATGCTGCTGCAATGGAGAGGAGAAGGAGAAGAGAAGATGCGCTATGCTCGTGCAGCACGAGCAAGGGCTTATGAAGCCCTATTGTCGGTCGCGAATAATTAAAAAATCGATCGCAATATTTAATCCTCCGATGTCGTTTTGATGTCAGACAAATTGCGACCGACTTGCGACCATACATGTCGGCCGCAAAACTATCGATCGCAAATCGGTCACTAATCTCTTGCAAACAGGAAACTAAATTTGGCACTGAAATGCAGCGCACAATGTTGCGACAGAATTTTCAATGTTCGCAAATCCGTCGCCAATTAGTCGTAATTCGATCACAAAATGGAAACCAAACTGGCAGAAATTATTAACGCTAGTTTTAGCGACGGATGAGTTTTCGATCACAAATTTTATCGCCATGTGGTCCAAATCGGTTGGTGGATATTCAATCTCCCAATCATCATAATTGGTCGCAATTGCATCGCAATTTTGCAACCGAATTGCTTCGGTCGCAAAAATCGGTCGCAAAATCGCATTTTTTTGTAGTGTCAAGACTTAAAACAGGGGAATATGATTGTGGCGGAATATGAAGTAAAGTTTAATCAGCTGTCCCGATATGGACCATTCCTGTCTCTACTCAAAGAGACAAATGTCGACGGTTTGAGGAAGGACTAAACTTGGCTATAAAAAAGAAGTTGATTGCAGCTGATTTGAGAAGATATTTTGAGCTGAGATCTTCTGCCATTAGAGCTGAGAAACTAAGGAAGGAGGATCAAGAGCAAAGAAATAAGAGGCCAAGCGCATTTGTGTCTGAGCCTAGCCGAAAGTTTAGTAAGTATAGAGGAAACCCACTGTAACTCAATCTAATGTTAGAGGTGGATATTCGGGTTTTAGAAGTAGAGTCCCAATGCACCAATTTACCCAAGAAGAAGCCAAGTACCAGCACAAACCTCAGAACAAAGGATAAATTGTGTGCATTGTGGTAAGCAACACATTGTTGAGTATCGCAGGGTTACTAGTGCTTGTTATAGATGTGGGTCATTAGATCATATAATTAGAGACTTCCTTGAGGCATCTGGATTTTCAAAAATGGGAAGAGGTATAGTTTGTTCTGAGATGTCTATACAGAACACCATAGTTAGTTGTATTTGAACGGTACCTCAGAGAGGTAGAGGTAAGGGTAGACGGGAGCAACCAACTACAGTGGTGTACGATCCAAGGGACAAAGTTCTGGTCAACAAGCTCAAGTTAGAGTCTTTGCAATGAGTAGACAAGAGGCACGGGATACAACAGAAGTTGTTACTAGTAAGCTATCTATTTATGACCATGAGGCACATGCATTAATAGATCCAGATTCTACAAACTCATTTATAGCATTAAATTTGGCATCACAATTACATCGTGAGCATACGACACTGGGTTATGATTTAAAAGTGAGTACCCCATTAGGAGATAATGTGGAAGTTAACCGAGTGCATCGAGATTGTGATATTTGTATAGGATGAATAATACTAAAAGCAGATTTGATAATATTGTCCCTTCGAGAATTCGATGTGATTCTAGGAATGGATTGGTTAGCAAAGTATATGGCTATTTTTAATTGTTGTACCAAAGAGGTTACATTTGAATTACCATATCAACCTAGAGTGATATTTCAGGGAGATAGATAAGCAGTCCCATCATGTTTGATTTCTGCCGTTAGTGCAATAAAGATTATTAAGAAGGGTTGTGAGGCATATTTAGCTCATGTTGTTGATGCCCAAGTTACAAACAGCACATTACAAGATATTCATGTGGTAAATGAATTTTCAAATGTATTTCCTGATGACTTACCTGGATTGCCACCAAAAAGAGAGACTGAGTTCACGATTGAATTAATCTCAGGCACTGCCCCCATATCCATTCCTTTTTATAGAATGGCTCCTATTGAGTTAAAGGAACTGAAAATTCACAGTCAAGCAACTATGTCCAAAGCTTCTACAAAGATCTATAATGGAAAATCTAGACACATTAGCTTGAGACATGAATATGTGAGGCAATTGATTATTGATGGTATAATAACCATTGTGTATGTGAGGTCTTCTAATAACTAGCATATCCATTCACTAAAGTGTAGACGCTTAAATTTTGTGACGACAAAAAGACTCAGTGATGATAACCTTTTTTGACATAAAACAATTTCTAGATATCCGATGGACTTGATCCTTGGACTGGTAATCCGAGTTTAAGATAAGTGAGTCGTTGTGCCATTTTTACGTTTTTCAATTTCCATGGGTATTCGTATCGAAATAGGGACCCTATGCATGACCTCGATTTTACGTGCTACCCAAACTGTTCTCATAACAAATGGTCGGTGTCACCTAAGCCCCTAAATTAGGGCGACACAAATCCTTATTTGCCTATAAATGGGCCACTCATTCAAAGGATTAGTGGTTGGAAAATTTTCTGAGGAAAAACTCTTACAAAATATTTTTAAGCTTGAAGAATTAAAGTATAAACAAGTTTCAAATGAAATGGAAAATTAGGCTTTTGTTGGATACTATAGATCAAGATGAAGTGGAATGGGAAAAAAATAGGAGAGTCAAGCGTAAAAGGAATAGTAGTGTTTAGTCATTAACTTGCTCAAAATCTACGTATAATTATATTAATTTTTCTCTTTAATTATTTTTTGTTCTTTTCAAAATTTTCAATATTATTATTTAAAATTTTTGTGGATTATGTAGGATAGGTCCATATCCAAACAACATTAAGAAAAAGGAGAGGAAATCCAGGATTGAATAAAAAGAACCTTCATGGTAATTTTATTTTTAAATTTTGTTAAATTTTTATTAATTGCTCAGTTTGTGAAAATGCGATTGAAATCCTAAAATTCTTAATAATTTATTATCATAACAGCATAGAAAAATATTTTAAAAAAAGATAACCATATCTTAATACTATTATAAACCTATTTTTCTTACATTGCCAAGACTGGATCGATGGCTCCACCCATAGATCAAACTAATGAAAATATAGATCATTTTATTGAAATGAGAGTATTTCTGACTATACACTTGACAAAAAAAGAATAAAGTTGTTATAAAATAACATAAAAAGAGAGAGAAGAAAGAGAAGGAATGGAGAGCAAAATATAGGAGAGAATACGAGAGTGTAATTATTATTGATGAGAAGGCACATATATATATAATTACACAAGTGGAACCCTAATAGAATTCTAAACAAATCAGGAAGGTAGAGTTCACAATAATAAAGAATATAGACTTCTAGCATATATAGGACATCCACTTATTTCATACACTTCCCCTTGGATGTCCATTCTTCAAAGAATATGCCTCATTAAAACCTTACTAAGAAAAAACCCTGTGGAAAAAAAAATTTAATGAAGAAAAAAGAGTATATTATTCTTTTCTTAAATACGCATTGAAATACTGCCTCATTAAAAAATTTTATTAGGAAAATCCAGTGGGAAAAAAACCTTGGTTCAAGGGCAAAAGAGTACAGTGCATATTTACTCCCCCTCATATTAGTTATAATATAACTCATATATATCATGCCATGGAGATATCAAAATAAGTATTTAACTCTATTCAATTTCTTCATATTCAAGAAGAAATATATTTTGCAAATAAAATTTATAAAAATGTTTATATTTAGTCATATGACTAGCAACATACATTAGCGTCTTTATTACACTAAGATATAGTACTTCAGGACCAATAAGTTCTTCATAATTTTCTCAAAGTTGAAAAATGATCATCTTCTCATTAAGTGACCTCACTAAAATCATTTGAATAACTTAGTCATATATGTGGATTCATAGACGAAATTTCATTTATGAAATGCTCAATCTTTAGACCGAGACAAAACTTTATATTTTCAATATTTTTCATCTCAAACTCTTCTCTTAAAGAATTCATAATCTTTGGAAGCTCTTCATGAGTTCCAATGAAATTTAAGATCAAATAATGACAAATTCATATTCAAATATCTCTATAAAACTTCATGAACATATAACAATATTACTAAAATATCATTTCAACAGATATTCACTAATCAAGAGATCACCTTACTCATGATAGTATATAAAGTAAATATCAAAAGTATGCTTTCAATAATAAAACATTATTAAAAATAATATAAGCATAAAATAATATAATATTTTCTTAGCCATAAACATCATTAAGGTAATTATATGTATTGAAATTTCTTTAATCTATATAGAAATCTTGAATATATTTCTAGCGGCCTCGATTTACATGCTTCAAGCATTTTTCAATATTTCATGAATATCATTATCTGTAATCCATATAGAGCTCTATAACATTTAGTTGAAGAAATTTCTCGAGAATTTAATTTTATGCTTCAAGCAACTAAAATCTTTCAGGGATTTTCATATAGATATCTACATCAAGTTAGTCATATAAATTGGCATCCATTAATTCATTAGACGCATTTCAAGTTTCATAAATTGCCAAAATAATCAAATATAAAATTATAATTGCATCCACCACATGAGGATATTTATCCTCATAATCAATGTCAGTTCTTCGCGAAAAACTTGTGAAACAAGTTTGCTTTATATCTCATGACTCCATTTCAATTTCGCACAAATACATATTTGTATTCTACTGGCTTGACATCTCTTGATGCCATATTAAATTCTCAAAATTCTCAAATACATATTTCTATTTTTGGCCAATCAATTCTATGTCTATGTTCCCCAATAGACAATACTCAAGATCCTCATTTTTCACAATATCAAGCGCTAGATTATATAAAAATATCGTCGACGTTTATTTTTATATCAGTTCAACCTTTGTCCACACATGACATAATTTATTGAGATCTCATCATTTTCAATGATTTAAACTACTTGAGTTTCTTCTCGAAACTTATTATTCATGTCAGGGACTTCTTCCACACTTTGCTCTGTAGAGATTTGAATATTTGCTCCATTTCTTTTTCTAGGATTTTAATCCTTGAAACCAATTGGTCTACCATGCTTCAGGTGTGCCTTAGACTCATTAGCATAGACAATTTGTCCTTCGAGGACTTTAATTCTAATAGGAGCATTGTGCAGCTAGTATGGGAGATTTAATTATCTCCTTTTGGATCAGAAAATATATCTGGCAACTAATTTGCAATATTTTGTAAATGACTTATCTTTTAAAACTTTAAATTCACACCACCTTGTATGAGGATTAAGACATAATAACGATAATTATTTTCCAATCAATTATTCTTCTAGCTGCTTATTTTCTCCCTCTAATGTCGGGATCCATAACAATTAGCAAATTTGATCCATAAATATCTTTCTTATTTTTGAAAGTTCTAGATAGATAGATGTAAATTCATACTCGATATATTTTCCAACCTCATTTGAGGACTCATCTTAGTGTGCTGTGGTGGAGCAATTAGAATATACGCCGTACATTTAAAAATTTCTAGATGGATAATATTTAGTTCTTGATTCAAAAACCAATTATAAAGGAGGGAACTTATAATAACTCATTGGCTTGATGCGAGTAAGTACTATTAAATTTAATACCATGTCCCTTTAAAAAATTGGGAGCTTCGTTCTCATAATAATCCTTGCAATTAATTGTAATTATTTAATAAATAATTATACTAAATCATTTTGAGCATAAATAAAAACAACAATGGGTTGCCCTAAAATTATTTCATTTAACACATGATGTGTAAATTCACCATCATTTTCAAGATAAATCAACTTAATAGCATAATCTGGAAATTGTATTTTTAATCAAATTATTTGCGCAAATAATCATGCAAACTTCTAGTTGCATATTGATAATAATCTTTGCAAACTTCAGGTTGCAAGTTAAGAATAATCATTTAACTATCTTTTGGATGCATCCATAATATATCCAAATAAATTTATCAATAATTTCCCTTTATATATTCCAAAAAATACAAGTAGTTCAATCTGAACTCTTTGTGACACTCAATAATTAATTTACTTTGAGAACAAACTGAGCATGAAAAATCATTAGATTTGAAGAAACTTCTGGTTCTTCAATAAATATCCACATAAGGATTGAATATTCCTTTTTCACATCATTATTTATCGAGATGGTCTAACCGATCATGTCAAATAATAAAGTACTTGGATTTGTAAACTTTTGGTCTACAACAATATTTATTTCAATTATAAATATCTTTGGAATACAATGTTACGCATACAATTCATTCCTCTAGGTAGTAATACTTGCTCTTCCGAAGCCTTTAAATATTCTTCTACTGCCAAAGCTAGATTTTTCTTCCGATATTTTGATGTACAACAAGTACATAACCAATATCCATATCCCATATTATTTGTACCACTTATGGTGGTAAATTTTCTCCTTAATTACGTGGCCACCATAATTGCTAAGATCATTATTTGAACTATGATCTCATTAATATTCTCAGTGATAAATATATCTTTTTCATTCATTCATGTACACACCCAATATCATATATTATTGCATTCACTTCAGGGAATGCATCAAATCTAGTTGGGTGGATTTCATTACTCTTATGTTCAGTATTATGTGTCATTCCATTCACTTCAGGAAATGGAGAACTGATTAGACAAGCTTCATGATATTAATTAAGAGCTCAATACTTTGCTCAATGATAAAAGGACATGAAATAAATTCAAAGTTTATCATAAAACTTTTTCTCTCGATATTGCTACTTTAGGAGCATATTCGAGGTATAAATATTATCGATAATTCTAGATCAAGAGCTAATATAGGTTCCAACAATAATAACAACAACAATATCTTAATTATATTTAAAAATAAATGAATCAAGTCTCAAAATTTGTACCATATGGATAATATATACCAATATATAATAATAATAAAATAAATCATATAGATAATATATATGCCATTATATAATAATAACTATAATAATCAAACAATAACCTTAATACTGCAGAATTATAATCACTTACAATGTTACGAGCTTTGCAATGATAAATGCATCCATTCATGATGATGCTTCATAATTGTACCTTTCTTTCGAATTATTCCAAAGAACAAACGAATATTTAAGTTCAAATATTCGATAAGAGAAAAATATTGCCTTGGAACTATTTTAATTAAATATTTGATTTCCAAGATTCATTATATTTAAATATATGCATGTTAGATATAGCATTCATAATAGATAATTCTTAAGGCTAAAAATTCAAATTTTGTAAGATTTAGCATGATAAACTGTATTGTAACAATATATTAGTTTAGAAAATGAGACCATATTAAGTTATGAAAATAAGAATAGTCCCATATATTAGTTTATTTATATATATGGCCTTTACCATTAAATTAACTTGCCCGTAAATTAGAATTATTTAAGTAATAGTTAGCCTAACAACAAAGAAATCAAGTTCATAAATTCGGCCAAGACAAGGCCTATGTTTCGTGGCTGTCTCTACAGCATATACAAATCAATTTACCTTACAAAATTGTTCTAAACTAAATAACAGTGACCCATGAAAATACAATAGGACCAAAAGTAGCCATGTGTATATATGATTAATACTTAATGAATTGAACTCCAGAAGTATGACAAATAAACAAAAATATAATTTTTATGTCGATGATCCGAAAATTAATTTAAACAAACTAAAGAATTTAAACATGTGACAATAATTTTTCTTTTCCCTGTCCACATACAATTATCGATTTATGAGCAATTAAACTCAATTAATTATTTATAATTAATTTTAAACAACATGATGAAATCAAACTCAAGTACAAACAAAATTTGGCATCTACTGTTATATGAAATTTAAACAGTCATACGCGTGCGTAACGATTTTATATTTATTTTTTTTAATTGATCACAATTAATCAATAAAATAATTCTCAAATTGTATAAAGAATTTACCTTGTTGAATATAAACAAATCTAAACACATCGACCTTAACTTTCATAGTCGCAAACGTGAATTATCTTCTATTTAAGCTATTTGATCAAAAAATCTTTTTCAAGCGATTTGCGATTAGAACAAAAATCAAAGCAGTAGAATAAAATCATAGCGGTAAAACTAATCGATCGTAGTGGTAGAACTAATCGTGTTGATAACATGTTATAAAATAATATAAAACTAGAGAAAAGAAAGAGAAGGAATAGAGAGCAAAATATGGGAGAGAATACAAGAGTGTAATTATTATTAATGAGAAGCCATATATATATAAAATTACACAAGTGGAATCCTAATAGAGTCTTACACAAATCAGTAAAATAGAGTTCGTAATAATAAAGAATACAAACTTCTAACCTGTACAGTACATCCAATTATTTCATAACAAAAGTAATTATAAGTTTTAAACAATTTCTATTTTGTTGATTTGGTACATAGATAAGACTTTTGTATCCAGTCTAGGCAAAAATTTTCCTTAAAATTTTATGGATTATGCAAAGTTTTGATCCATATTCAAATCACAAAAAGGACAAAGGAATCAAGAAAGTGGCTAAAATGGTCAACTTTTGATCTTTTATTTTCAACGTTTTTTTTTTAGGATTTTACATTTTTTTTTTCACTATAAGTAGTAATATTTATTTGATTTTTAATGTAATATTGGTGTCCACATTTGTATATGATCGAAAACTTTATATCTCGGATTGTGATGCCAATCTTTTTGATATTGTCTTCACGGACTTATTTTTTCTTTTAAAGAAAATCATAAAACGTGTTGAATAGATGCTCTAGTTAGAGTATAAGCACCCCTATTTGCTTGTCTCCAAATCCACCCAACACTAGTATCATGCTTAAATTCTAGAATTCTCTTACAATCCAAAACTATCAATCCAAATTCTGAATTGTATACTGAAGGAGATTTTAAGAGCATTAACAAGGTTTTGACAATCTGAAAAAATACGCAAATTAAAAGATAAAAACTCTTGCGCATAAAGAAGGTAAGAACGCAGTGCTATGGCTTCTACTACTGCTGAATTACCATTGCCCTCTTGGAACCCCGAGACAACCTTCTGAGATCTGCCTCTACTGTTTTATAATGAACCAATATCCTATAAAGTCCAAAGCTATGAAGACCGAACCATCAACAAAACACAGCCATTCAAAGCTTTGAGGAACGATTAATTTAGGGACATGTGCATGCCGGCATGACAAAAGTGAAGTCGACGTAGAAGAGGCCATGTTGGACTTATCACGATGCCTCCATTCCATCAAGTATTCGCTGCAGTGGCGTGTATATAGGCAGCCGAGCTCCATCTTTGATTCCACAACATTTAGATTCTTAGTGACCATATTTTCCAATCAATAATCACTAGAAACTCAGCAAATTTTTTACCCCTTGAATTGAACACCTGCAAAAAGAAATCTGAATAAGAGATATTAGCATTTGGTGCATCAAAGCCTCCTAACCTCCATGCACCCATCGACCTATCACAATGGACTAAATGTGATCAATATCCTCTATCTCATTACAAAAAAGATATCTCTCATCAATATTCAACCCCCGCCGATGAAGTCTTTTCTTTGTTGGAAGCAAATTCATATTAGTACATCACATAAAATCAATAATCTTTGGAGGAAGGTCAAGATTATAAACTCGAAATATCTCTATTTAATTTTATAGGTTTCCTCCCCAAATACTTCAAATTTGCATAATATCCAGATTTAACCTTATATACTCCCTTCTTATCAAAATTCTAAATAAGAAAACCCCTCCTATCAAACAAGCTAATTAGTATCATAATGGTTGCCTTAATATCCCTAGTACTAAATAAGTCCATAAGCTTATTAGTATTCCACTTCCTATCTCCTACTTCAAAAAGATCTTTAACTCTCATATTAGGATGAATAAAAGATGTACCACCATCCACAAAGAAAGCATCATTTTTTGTGACCCAATAATCACTAGCCACCTTAATGCTATCACCGTTATCTACCCTGCATCTAACCATTTGCTTCAAAACACCACTAGAAAACAACACACTATTTCATACAAAACTCAGATTTCTTCCTAAAGAAGCCTTAAGAAAATCTCCCTCCAAAAAATATTTAGCTTTGAAGATTTTATAAAGGAGAGTGTTAGTTTCAGTTAATAACCTCCATCCTTATTTACCTAGCATAGAAACATTAAAGCAATAAAGTTCTTCAATACCCATTCCACCATCTTTTTTTAAGCCTACACATCTTTTCCCAAGCAAGCCAATTAATACCCCTACCCCCATCCCTCTTGCCTCCCCGCCAAAACTTATTCATAACTTTGTGCAAATCATCACAAATAGATAAAGGAATTAGGAAAACACTTGTACAAAAGAAAGGACAGCATGAGCCACTGATTTTGGAAGAACCTCACGACCTGCTCTATACAGAAATCTATTATTTTACCCATTAACCCTTCTACTAAGTCTATCCTTAATAAACCCAAAAATTTCTCTTATTTTGCCCAATAAGTGAAGGCAAGCCTAAATAACTACCTCCTCCTAAAGGGTTATAAACATCAAGGATACCCGAAAAATTATGCTTCAACTCATTATTCACATTTTTCTCCATGACCAAACAACGGTTGTAAGCTAAGTTTTATATCCATCTAGCACATTAAACATACCAATAGGTCTACCTGAGTGAAGAAACTTAACTCATTCTCTCATAAAGACCTTAACCACATTCACAACCAGAATAGTAGAACCAATAAGAATAAGCTTTCACCATAGCCATTAAAAATGAAGAACCCAACAGTCAGGTAGGAAAAACCGGAGCTCCTGTCCTTAGTTCATGTCTAGCCTGACCTGGAATCCTATTTTATGCAGTTATAAAATCATTATTTTTCTAATCATGCATCTGCATTTATGCACAACATGCATAAATTGCAAAGAGATTCTCAACTCCTGCATGCACAACATGCATAAGCTGCAAAAACATTTCACATAGAAGTCGTGCATCGTCCAATTCATGCATACATGACATGCATTCACTACAAGTTATTACTGCTAACAAACACGAGGAACAAAGAATACAATCAATCAGCTTCATTATCTTCTACTACAAGCTTTGCTAAGGCTGCCCTCGTCAACGTCTTGCGCTAACTGCTCCTCTCGCCACTCCCTCCCCCACCCCCCCCCCCCCCCACCCCCCCTTCCCTCTTCTCTCTTTTAAAAGTACTATTAAAAGAAACTCTATTTCTTGTCAAGAAAATGGCCAATTACCCCTATACTTAAAAAAAAAAAAAAAAAAAAAAAAATCTTATGACACTTCAAACTTTATGAAAGACCTTTTCATACTATAAAGTTACAAATTTTTGTAACATTATACCATTTTCCATCCTAGCAATAGTAGTTTCTTTTTTGTTTGTTTTTCGCATTTATGTACAAAATATTTACTTAATATGTAGTTAGTATAATTCTTACAACAATAATTTTCACGTTTTCAACTATCCAATAAATATTTGATTTATCTAATTTTGCAAGTTCAAGCGTTCAATAAAATAATTTTACAAACTGAAGTACGTAATCGGTACAATCTTGTAAGTTGAAGTATTTAATAAATTAAAATAAAAGTTAAAAGTATCCCAAGAATTGTCACGTATCGTACAAGAGCCAATTTTGTTAGGCCCAAACAAACAAGGATCCCAAGGATTTAAAGGCATATATTTAATTAGTAAGAAAACGAGTAACTTTGACAAATTTTACAAACCTTTCTCATAATGCGAGCCAACCATCTTCGCGACAAGTCCAATGAAACATCATCTTCAACTGTGCTTAATTCACCACAAAGAATCTTAATCAATCTGTTGCATCTCTAGCCAAAGATTAAAGGTGAGTAGAGTTATCCCCAATACTACAATAAAAGCTAAAGCCAATCAAGCTTAAATCCAGATATCTACACATGTGAGTTCACCACATGTTCGGGAGTTCCTGTGCTCAATCCGTTTCCTTCTTTTTGTTGCCAGGTATCTTGTTAGACACATCTATTTTTTCTCTGAACTATAATAAGTTACAGATAAAGTTCATGGAAACCTTGAAAGCACATATAAGTTACACATCTATTTGTTCTCTGAGCCAGGGTACATGTCTTCTTGGTTTACTTTTTGCATATTTGGTTTTAGAAGAAATTAGAAAGATGCAATGGCATATTCTGCTCATACAAGGTGATATGGACTTGTATAAATCTTTCCCTGCATTTGCAAGTTGTTAAACGAAGTTTGTTTTTCATTTCCAATTTAGTTATTCCTTTCTAGTTTAGTTTCCGTTTTCTTGCCAACTTATTTGAAGCTCATTTCACAAATTAGCCGATCTTTGTGAGAAAGCTCTTAATATAATTGCACCAAACGGGTTTGACAAAAATAGTGCATATTTCATATGCAAGAAGTATGCTTAACTTTCATTTTGACATATTATATTTCAATTTATAAAATTAAACAGAACACTTTAACTTGTAAAATTAAATAAATTAAACAACTATTAAATATTTGAAAATGTAAAAAATATTATTCAAAAGATTATGCTAACTGCAAATCAATTGTTTTGCTTATAAAATTGAAAAATCCTAAAACAGAAATATTGTTGCTAGTATGGAAAAGTGTATAATATTATTAAAATTTGTAATTTCAAATACACAAAAGATCATCCACAAAATTTAAGGTGCTATAAGATTAAACACTAAACAGACATTAATGCACACGAACAGACATTTTTTCATCAAATTTATCTCGAGAGAATAAAGAACAGAAAATCCTTGCCGCAAAGATTATGATTAATACACAAAAGGGGCAATAAAAGATCCCAAAGGCAAAAAGTACAAGTAATGAAATCACTAAAGATATTAGCAAAACTTACACTCGGAAGAAACCAGAGGTCTCTTCCTTACACAGGTTATCTTTACAGCTATTCCACATATTTTCGATTAAACATATCTGCCCTTATATCTTTATTACCACATGTTACAAAGAATATTAAAACCATAAAACCTTAACTTTCACCACCAAATAACACATTTTATCGCCAATATCCCATAGCTACTACTGGAAGCCTTACTTTGTGCCCTCGGCTGCCTTTCATTAAAATTTCTCCAAAACTATATGTTCCTGTTACTGATCGAACGGTAAGAGTAACCGAGAACTTCCTTGATGCACCAGGCTTTAGAGTCATTGCCGAAGGGTTAGTTTCAATGGCAATGGCCGGTTGCATTCTGGCCGTGATCACGTAGGTTTCTTCCTCGGCAACATTTGTGACCGTGCGAGTGAATGTTTGAGATTTTACTAGATGGGATACTGCGATTGATGGGGTGTTGAAATTTGAAGGGTGGCCCATGGTGTAGTTGCAAGGAGAGTTTGTGTAGTTCTTAATCTCATGGGCATCAATTCCAGGTGTTGTACACAAGAATCCCAAGTAGTCCTCGTAACCTACAAACAAAAACAAAACAAAGAAGGCAATGCATTTTTTGTTCAGTTATGCACTAAATTAAATGGTTAAAGGACATATGATATATACTGAAGCTAAAAAGAGAGAAAATATGTGAAGCTTTTTGCTAAATGTGCATTTTTCAGTTTACAGAGGCAGTCCTCTGGCTCATTCACTAATTCTGTTAGAACTATATTTGAACTCAAAAGGATAATTTTTATTTTCTTTCTTAAGTAAATTGAAAATTAATGAATTTTGGGCTAGTTTTTGAGTGGTCAAGTACTTACCTTATAGAGAAACAAGTCACAAGTTCAAGTAGTCAACCATTTAACTTATAGTAGAAACTAGAAAATGGTTACTATTTCAAACCCTGATTAATAACTCTCTCAACTAAAGTGGTTATATATATTATAAGTTCAAACCCTGACTAATAACTTCAAAGTGGTTTCATTACATATATCATTTTTATTATATATAGAAAAGGACGTTTATCATGGACAGGTTGATAATTACTAAAATCATGAAAAATATTTAGTTAAAGAATCTTAATCATTGAAAAGTAAATCTTGCAACGTGTTGGACACTATGCTAAGGGAAAAATGCACAATTTAGGATATATGATTGTTGTCAATAGAAAGTTACAAACTCATTACCAGAAAATAAGATTCACATTCCTTTATTGACCACACTAAAACTTTTCAACCATGTTTCCCAGTTTCTGTTTTCATATCATCACCCTTGCGATCTCCTAAATTGTTCCAAAAAAAAATTGAGAGAGACGGCGAAATTGTAACTTTAATTAAGCCTTCTGATGGCTTAGGAAATAGTTGGATGTCACAGGATAACAAGTCCATTAATCTATTATAGACTACAGTGACAAAATACAGCTCTAATCTTCGGCTAATTCCCAAAATTTATTGGCAATGAATTTGCGACCAAAATTGCTCAGAGGATATCCCAAAAGTTCAGAAGTTAATTTAAACTTCCGATTTGCAGTATTCCATGTTATTGAGCTAATTAAGCATTAACTTGCATGCCATCAACCAATAAAAAAATACACATATATGCACATGAACATAAAGGATGAGTAGCAAAAGTACCTGCATCAAAGATGAGTCCAGGATCAAGAGCAGCCCTTGGATTAACATGACCGCTCCCATAATCAAAAGGAGTAGCTGTAACCAGCTTCAGGGCTTCAGTTTCAGAGTACTGTTGTGCTTGAAGAGGTCTTCCTGCTCTGTCCAGCTTTGTTGATGTTGTCATTAAGGCTGATTTGATGGCAGCAGGACTCCAATGGGGGTGTTTCTGCTTCAGAAGAGCAGCTATTCCCGCTATATGTGGGGCAGCCATGCTAGTTCCAGACATCATGGCAAATCCTTCTCCTGCTCCAAATAATTAAAAGCATTATGCAAGTACAAAATTTCTTCTGATATGTAAGTACTCTTCTAAATTTTTACATTCAATAGAAGATGTGAAAGAAAAACTATTTTCAAATGCACATCTCTTTCTGTACTTGCATCAAATGGTTCAATTAGAGATAGCAATTTCAATCACATCATTCAATTTCATGTCAGGTTTACCCAACGTGTCCAACTTTTAGGAATCCATTTTAACTGATTTGGGTTCTGCATTAGTTTGGGATGATCATTGATGACCACTTTTATATTTTTGAAATTTTTCCATTTTAAATATCCGAAATTATTTTTCCTAATTTTTTTCAATTTAAAATTTAAATTGTTTCAAGTCATTCCTACTTATTCCAGTCATGACCAATTTTGACCTTTAAAAGTTTCAGAGAGTTTCAGTTTTAATGAAAGTTCAGGTCAAGTTTGACCTTACTTCTTCTTTCAACAGATTTAGGTTGGACCCAAAAATATAGCCTCTGACAAAAAGAGTTCATATCCTCCATCTAAAGGTCAAGTAGCCAAGTTTCGATATTAGCTAAGTATTCAATGAATTCACAAGACTTCAAACACTGAACCTCTCCTGAGTCTCCTCTACACCTGCCCCCCCAAAGTGCGTATAGTTCCTTCAATTGTTCCACTTTAGAGTGACCAAGTTTTATGGGAAGCTAGAGCCTAGAGGTTAAAGCAATATTATAGAGTGCTGATTGAAAAGGAAAATTTATTTACCAACATAATTTGGCTCATCGGTTCCATTTGGAGACCAAGCAGCCCAAATAAGAGAACCAGGAGCCAAGATATCTGGCTTAAGAAGATCAGCATCTTGGAAGCTGAAATCTTTTATATTGGGCCCTCTAGCAGAGAACAATGCCACCTGTGGTGCTGATTTATGGAGTATAGGCATCAAGCCATCACCAATGCTTCCAGTAGCATTGAAGCTCTTCACTCGTCCTGTCCAATCTCTTGGTGTAGAAATGTTGTAATAATCAATAAGATCCTGGTAGAACAGAAATGGCCAAGGACCAAAATATATAACCATGAGAATTTATGACTAGTAACATGAAAAACATAGGTACTTCTTGAAGAAGAAAAGTGTGGGAGCAAAGTGCTGAAGTAATCAACAATCAAAAGTTTTGAAAAGCTCCAGAAGCGAATTTCAAACATGGCAGGTAGAGGATGGTGCTAACTGTAAAGCGTATTTTATTTATTAGTCCAATGCATATTTAAGATATGACTAATCATCGACTATTTGAGAGTAATTACATGATAAACCAAAGCTAATCTGCAATTCAAAAATCCAAAAATTTGTATGAGAAATAAAGTATTGATTAAGCAATTCCAAAGGTTCCAACAATATTACCATTGATTTAGCGACATCCGTGATGAGAATCCCAGGAATACCTACAGGGACTGGATCAAACTTTGTTCCTGGAGAAACATTTTCCACAGCAAGAACAAATCCAACAGCACCAAGACTCTTTGCTGTTTCTGAAACCTTTTTTATAGATGCAGTACCAACAACAAAATTGAAGGAATAACCACAAAGAAGTATATTCCCCTTAACCAAGTTTTTGTTCAATACTTCTGGTCTCTGGCAATCTGAAGGACTGTACTTCATCACTGAAGAATCAAGCAGTACATCATTTGCAGCAACTAAGGTAAATGTTTGATTTGGACGCGTAGAGGCTGCAATAAGTAGTTGGGTGTCAGCTTTAGAAAACAGAGATAATCCCACGTGCCAGATTCCAGAAGATAACTAATGAAAAGGTTGAAGAGATGATGTGAAAAGGCTTTTCAACTGAATTCAAGGGCACAGCACCAAAATAGTAGCATATCCCTTGCTGTGGCCGTTTAAAGTTACTTCAGTCTCAAAAGAAAAAAAAGTAAAAAAAAGAAATGCAAATCTGAAAACTGTCAATTGTCTATCAAACAAAAATTTTTGTGGCATGCCTAAAGCCAAGTACACTGAAAAAGGGCACGCATACAACTACCAATCAGAGCCAAGGAAACTAACTACAGTACAGAGAATACAAATGGAAAATAAGGCACCTAAATGCAATAAAAGTTAACAAGATGAATGGTGAAAACATGCAGATACGGTGTCCTGCATTTTAAGCTACATCTGTTCCCAAAGGACACCAATTTAGAAGAAACAAACAGCAAATTGGTAAAACTTACGTGACAAACCAATTCCAGCTAAAATTTTTCCATTTCCCAGGGTCAGATGGTTCTTGTATCTCCTATCATCAATTGCGGCCGCTACAGATGTTATCCAGGGACTGTAAGAAACCAAGGTTTTGGGAAAGGGACCTCCATTACCAGCTGCCTGTACAACAAATACACCTGCTTTCACAGCTGCTAGAAGGGTAGCATCAAAGGGGTTTAAAAACGTTGTTTTGGTGGTTGCTGGAGGACTATTAGGACCCACTGAGAGGCTGAGTATATCAACTCCATCATGAACTGCCTGTTCAGAGAGGAAATAGAAAAGTTAAACATAAAAAACAATGTCTCTCAGCTTGAAGCAATCCCATGCGCATACAACAACCAAAACTGATGTGGAATTGATTGGCAACGTATTCATCTGATATTTACTTAATAATAGCAATGCAACATGTCAGAGCCAATGAACTGAGAAACTATCATGTCTTTTTTTTCCTTGCATAATAACATGACTGAACCAAGGCATATATGTCACAGAGTTATATATTCAGCTAAAAAGAGGAAATGAACCATGAAGATTTTTCCTTCAGAGTCAAATATAAAACAAGACCAAAGAAGCCTTGATAATAAAAACAACCTTCAAATACTCATAAAACATCACATCAAAATGACCTGAGAAACTATTCACAAGAGGCCCATTGAAAGCAGAGAATTCTGAAAGTATTGATTAGGTTATATTACAGTTAAGACAGCAAAGACGGCAGGCAATATTCCAGTACAAAACTCAAGTGTGACAGGAAAAAAAAAAAGGAACTAAAACAGATGAAGCATTCTCCAATTTTTTTTTTTTTTTTATCTGTTGCATGAAGTAATAGCATACCTGATCAATAGCAGCTACCACATCTGAAACAAAGCCTCCAAAAAGCCTGTAGAGCGCCTTGTACACAGCAATCCTGCACATAAATAATCTTATTCATTAGGTCAAATAAACGTTAATATTAAAAATTTCAAACTGAAATTACCAACAGAAGTTATCATCCTCACCTAGCACGAGGAGCCATCCCGCTTGCTTTCCCAAATTCATGACCATGCACTCTAACAGGAATACCATTATTTCCAGCTGCAATAGCAGCTGTATGGCTGGTATCAATTACGTAAAAACAAGAGAAGTGGTATCAGATTTAATATAAATCTTCACCTAAAGTCTGTTAAAATGATTTGAATTTCAGTCTTAGTGTCAATGATATTTTCTGCAGCTAGAGAGATGTCACCACATTATCTTAACTGACAATAGAAATGAAAGCCAAATACATGTAAATTTGACCCTAAACTTTGACCGATTCTCCTTCTAGCTCCTGAACTTTGCGGGGGTTCAATCATATGACCCTGCATTTTCACATTTCATTAATAACTGTCCCTCGCCAAATTAAATGTGAAAGTGCAGTTTCATGATTGAACTCCCGCAAAATTATTTCATTTTAATGAGGGACATAGTTATTACTAAAATGTAAAAGTACAGGGTCATGATAAAACTCCCACAAAGTTCAAGGGGCCACAAGGAGTATCGGGAAAGTTCAAAGTCAAATTTATGTATTAGACCTAGAAACATAAATATGTTTTATTTCCATATGCAAACATGCATTCACATAAACTTTTCATTTAGCTTTAGTTTATGAGTAGGTAACTGGTAAGTTCTCTAGAAGTGATTTCAATCAGTATTCTGACTATGGATAGTAGACAAGCATGAAAGTTGAAAATCCAAAACCTTTCTGAAACTATAACATTTCGCCTTCATGTCAAGCAACACTAGATTAGATTAAGATTCATTCAAAATAAAATAAAATGATTAAATCACGCAAAGATATTGCATTGAAATTGATAATGTAGAATGCATGGCATCTAACCTTCCATGTCCATCACCATCCATGGGAGAAGCAAAATCAATAGAAGGGTTGAATGCCCCAGCTGCTATAGCAGCTTTGGCAAAATGTTGGGCTCCAACAATCTTTCCATTGCAATAGTTTTTCTTTGTATCAGGATCAACTTCACATTTTCCTCTGTACTTTGGAAGAGGCTCATATGGATCAGTGTGGTATGTTGCAAAGCTTGGATGGCGTGGATAGATTCCGGAGTCAACAAATCCTATCACAATGTCCTCTCCAGCTCTGTCAAACCCACCTCCTGTTGGCCAAACTCCAGTTGGAAGACCCAAAAACTGCGGAGTGTGTGTTGTTAGTCTCCTCACCTTCCAATCTCTCTCCACAGATTTCACACCAGGGGCACGCCTTAAGGTTTCTGCCTACTAATATGTCGGAACAATGTAAGGGAATAAGAAAGCAAAAGGACAACAAAATATCAACCAATTAAGAGAACTGAAGATAGAACACAAAGAATAATAATTAAGGTTTCACCTGTCCAGGGGATATATGAACTGAGAAACCATTTATAAGATGTCTATAGCTGTAGAGTTTCTTGTAGCTCCCATCATCAAAAAGTGAACCAAGAAGCGTGTCATGTTTCTCTTCAAGATGCTGGGCATAGGATGTGACCAATTCACTGAAATGAGGTCCAAATAACAGTAGGAAAAGAATGAGAATAAAAAGATTTTACAAACAATTTACTCCATTCACACAATGGAGCAGGATGAAGGAAGAGATCATACACACTATATGAATACAGATTAATTGAATGGGACAGAAAATAAGCTATATTTAGTGAAACAAGAAGTTGAGGCATGCAGCACAAGCAGGCATGAACATGCATGGATGCATCTATCCAAGATAATTTAAGGAAAAAGATGAGTGTATAGCATTAATAGGATAGCAACCCAGACAAGATTTACCCTGAAATCCCCCAACAAAGCAACATGTTATCCGGGGCACAAAATTCTGCATAAAACTAAATTTGAAAATCTCCCTTATTCCCACTTCTTCTTTTCTGTAAAAGTTGCTTTTTGTTGTTTTTGCTTACTTATATGAAGAGATGTCAAGAACAAATTCAAGTTTAGTCAACTCCAAAACTTTCTGAGTATGCAATTTGATTCATAAAAGCTTAAACTCATCATCTAATCAAAGCAAGAAACACATAGAAGACCAACAATAACACATTAACAGCATGTTAGCAGCAATTAATTTCCCCAAGATTGAGAACTATAGTTTAGAGAATCATAACTGCACAAAAGCTCGCATATGCACAAATTTAACACTTCCCTAAGCAGCTAACTCAATCCAACACTTGATATAGCCTAAAAGCACTTATCAACTGATCAACAGAAGCACACACACATATATATATACGTAGTCCAACAAGGAGATCTCTTAGGTCAAGATCTCCCACCTGAAAAGTTAAAAACAGAGTCAACCCAAATTTCAAAAGTCCAAACATAGATGAATAGTGAAGTCATCCCAAGTTGGCTAACATTAGCTGCCAGCCTCCCACCCATAATATGTTAATCCAATCCAATACAGCCTAAACAGAAACTTAGACATAGTATATGCATAAGTAAAAGTAACACTAGTAGCAATACCTAGTCGTGTCAATCTCCTCGTCAGCATCTACAGCTGTGGCTTTAAAGCCAGGAACACCTCCTCTATAACTAATGACAGGCTCCTCCTCCATGGTAACAATATAAATCTCCGCCTTCCCGTTGGGTAAGAGGAAGGAGAGAAGCAATACGAGAATTGAGCACAGAAGTTGCACCATCTTCATAATCACTTATCCACAAGATCTGCTCCATTACAAATCATAAATAGTCAAGCTTTTGCAACGACAATAAAAATAATATTTAATCAACTTTTTTCAAGAAAATCATTTCCACTAAGAGATCAGACTTAGAATACCACACATACACAGTAACTCCAGTACTCAATCACTAAACTTAACTATAGATTTAGCTTCTTGCGCAAAAATAAAACATAAAGCTACCAAAAAAAGAAAATAAAGGAAAAGAAAAGGAATCCACATTTAAGAGCAATCCCCCCCAAGCAAGCAAAGAATATAAATAAATGGAAATCCTGAAATCCACATTTGGGCTACTAAAGAAAGAAATTAAAAGAAAATAACTTACAGAGAAATGGAAGAAAGGAATCGAATCAAGAAGAGTCAAAGCATTAAGAAAGAAGCTACTGAAAAAAAAAAAAAAAAAAAAAAGCAAAGCAAATGCTACTTTGAATTTTGATATATAAATTTATACATAAATCATGGCATTTGGATTAACAAAAGTCTTTCTTTATCTCTCTATTTAGCTATCTGTAAGTGTGTGTATGTGGGTATGGAGATGAAGAGAGAAACATCTGACAGTGATCAAGGAGGAAGAGAGAAAAAGGAAAGTGATGTTTTACTGTTACTTATAGTGAGGGAAGCGAGAGTGAGGTTGTTAGGGTTCTTTCCTTTTTCTTAAAACAGGAATAAAATGAATAATAATAATTTCAACAATAAAATATTATAAATAATACAGACTACAGGCATGGAACCGAAGGTGATGGACTAGACGTAGGCAAATTATTATTATATCCTTCCGAATCATTAATTATATATTATATTATATTTATAAAATTATGTAAAAAGTTATAAAAACAATGGTTGAATCAGCAAAAGTAATTTTTATATAAAATTTGCATTTAAAACACATTATTCAACTAAGAAAATTGTTTTTTAATATTTTGTAAACATTTTATTGTCAGATTTTCATTAAATTTTTTAGGTTTTTTAAATTTTTTATAATCCATATCTTATATAGGACTAATTAATTTCATAAACCATCAATTTTAGCTCGAAAATGGAATCAACTTGGACTTATTAGTCCCAATCCAATTTTAGCTTTGACCAGTTCCAATGCCTTTTCATTTTTTTTTTTTTGCTAGAAAAATTTGAATATATGCAAAACCAACTAATTTTTATTTAGAAATTAGAATAATTGAAATAAATGATTATTTAGAAATTGGAATAATAGAAATAAATGATTCAGGAATGACTGATTTCAATTCGTTCTTTGTTTCAAAGCGGACATGACGAAACCTAAATTTTCCTCCATTTAATATCAATTGTAAGTTCCATTTTTTTAATAATTTATTTTTATTATTTTACTTGAAGAAAATTAATTTGTTGAAAAATTATTGAATTTTCATGTAATAAGATAATATTTTTGTATGTTGAAACTATTTTAAAAGAATAAAATTTACGGTCTAAATTTTTAATCAGGAGTGAAATAAAACTACCAATTATGATATAAATAAATATTAAATAAGAAGGAAACTTAAGTAATCAAATTTTCATATTTACTTATTTTCAAAAAAAAAAAATTCATATTTACTTATCCTGAGGAGAAAGAGAGGGATTATTTTTCGCGCGTACTGTACAGTTCTCGGAGACAGTTGAGAAATGAAATGACGAAGATAGCCTTCTCGTGTTTATGTTGATGTACGCGCCACCTGAGAGGCAGGATCTATTTTACATCGCTCATTAATCTCCATCCAACACGCGCCAAACTTTAATAACACGAACCACTTAATTATTTTTATACTTCGTTTAAATTTTATTATTATTCTAGGTTTTACTCTATTTTCTCATTCGCTTAAATTACATGTAATATTTATAATAAAAATTTTACTTTATTTGAATAATTTAATTTATAAATAATTTTTTATTTATATTCGAAAATTATTAATTTTTGGGGTTTTTAAAAATAGTTTTAAAATAATAATAAATTCTCAAAAACAAAGTGTGAATCAATAAGAAATTTCAAAACAAGATCAACTAAACATATTGCATTATATTAAAATTAAAAATTTAATATACTATCAATTGTATTTGAGATTGTTTGTTGACTTGTATTAAAAAGTACTTTGATATATCCGAGTCATAAATTTTAATTTTTTTAATATTAGAAAAATGAATTCTTTAAAAAAACGTAGAATGCGATTCAACCTTGATCTCTTTTATTCAAACCAACTCAAATTAGTAAAAGCTGACATTTTTGTTAAAAAAATTATGCTAAATCAAATTGGAATTTAAAATCAAACCAAATCGAATTACTTTGTTCAATTTATTCAAATTTTCAGTTTTTAAGTTAATTTTGAGTTAAATTGATTTTTTTATTA
This sequence comes from Jatropha curcas, assembly GCF_041381405.1. Classification (NCBI taxonomy): domain Eukaryota; kingdom Viridiplantae; phylum Streptophyta; class Magnoliopsida; order Malpighiales; family Euphorbiaceae; genus Jatropha; species Jatropha curcas. The sequence goes on along the minus strand of NC_143158.1, from coordinate 22,324,763 downwards.
TTTCTAAAAACCAAACCGAATAACTTAAATTTTTTTTCTTATACAAACCAAAAATAAAATTAAATACTTATCAAATCGAATTCAACCAATTATTTTTGACAGATAATATAAATTTCTTTTTGAAGTCAGTTCAGTTTATTTCAGTTGTTTTGACCGATTTTTATTCACCTTAATTTCAAACCTAATTTTCAAATTTATATATATATATATATAGTTGAAAATTGAAAATGATTTTAGTAAATTAGGAAGAGAGGTCATAAAGTTGAAAACTTTGATTCTGATAGAAATATTAATATATGGTTGAAATTGAGTTGATTTCTACGTATCATGTATGAAGTGAAGATTAAAATAGGGCCCACACGAAACTGATATGATTAGGCTGCCTTGATTGGCGCATCCAGTGGAAGCTTTTTAACATTTCAATAATTTTTTCACACCTCAATTTTTTTGTTTTAGTACAGTTTGATGGGTCAAAGGATCTAAATCATTACGCTAAGATGTCTTTGGCTTCAAATAAAGCTTAAATTATTAAAATATTTTAATAAAACCCCTTTTCGTAGCTTTGTAAAAGAAATGAATAAAATCCAATTTCATCATTAAATTTATTTAGCCGAATAAAAATGTTAAATTTTATATTTTAAGCCAATTTAGCTTTTAAATTTATTTAATTATATATATATATATATATATATATATATATATATAAAATCCTGAACCATAAAATTTTTTGTAAATGCTAACTTGGCATCCTCCAGAATTCTTCTTTTTCTTTTTTTACAAATATTCTAGACTTTTAATTCATTTTTAAAAAATCCTATAATTATTTGTCAATTAAAAATAATATAAGTTGCATTATTATCACTAATAATTTATTTTTAAAAAATCAAATTCTAAATATCTTTAACTAATCCAATCCATATCTAAAAATATTTTCTATTTTTTAGAAATTTGTAAGTTGTAGCTAACTATTTATATAAATCTATTGTTCTCTATCTTTCAAACCTCAAACCAATTAAGTTTGATTCAATAATTTTTTTTTTTTTACACATTAAGGCATAGCCTAATGGTAAATACATATATGACCCCATAATAAATCCGAATTCAAATCCTCTCTCCCTCAATACTTAAAAAAAAAAGACTTTTATTTTTTAGTTTTTTTGTTTATCTTTCTATCTTGATATATTTATATTTTTTTACTGTATAATTCTTTTCAGTCTCTTCCATTCCTTTGTTTATAATCCTCTCTTTCTATTTTTATTGGTTCATCCATTTTCTTATTTGATTTTTCATTGATATCATTGTTAAATGAAGAAGGTTGAAAAAAATGCGAAGCTTAGATCTGATTCGGTATTATTTTTGTATTGCTCTTTTATATATTTTTCCGTATTTTTATTATTTGTTTTTTCAATTTTATTTAGATTATAAAGATATTGATTCTCTTAAATCAATTTTTAATTTTTTTTTTTTTTTATTTCTTCTTCTCCTTATCTATCACAATTGCTCTAGCACTCTCTATTTATTGATTGGTTTCTACAAGATTTTTACTATGATCGAATTATTGGGATACAAAATGGTGATTATTCTATCTATTATTTTGTTTTATATTATCCACATTGAATTATTTGAATCTAGAACGTTATATTTTATATAACATTATTATCTAGGATAAAGGAATAGTGTTTGAATTATAAACTCTAACTAAAATTTTGCTAGATTAATTGAAATTTATAATTATTTTAACTAAATTAACGGCATTATAATTCCTATATAACATAAAAATTTAATAAAGCAAACCACACGGAAAATGAATCTTATAATCTGTACTAAATATGCTTCATATATTAGAAATACATATTGTTTATAAATTATAAATTATAATTGGTAAACTAACCCGTGCAAAACACGAGCCTTCATCTAGTTAATATATATTTATGAACTCAAAATCATCATTCAAGGTGAAGAGGATATAATATACTTCCTATGGTTTTCTTTAATTTCATATTTATTTAATTTTTTAAAATAAATTATATTTTCTTATGCCTACAACAATCTTAAATGTCTATGAATACGATGAAGAATCAATTACTAAATTAACATAAAATATTAAACCTGATCTTTTTAATCATTTAAAATATGTTCAGGAGATAAATTGATCCAAAATCTTAAATCTTATATTTTTAATCATTTTAAACAAGTTCAAGTATCAAATTGGCCGAAAAAGTCGAATCTGACTTTTTTTTTATCCCACTAAACAAGTTTAGGACTAATCCAAAAGGAAATTATGAAATTAGTTAGGTAATGATGAGTCATAATAGGCAAGATATCAGACGGAGGATAATCAAGAACTTAAACCCCAAAGGATTGGATGAAGCAAATTTAGAAAGTCAGTCAATGCATAAGTTAGCTTCTCGAAAGAAATGAGAAATAAGAATCTGAGCATTAGACCAGAGAAGGGTGTGAACTTGAGAAACCAGAGACTAAGATTAGCTTTAGCATACGGAATCCCCTTAACAAACTAAACAACTCATAAACTATCAAATTCCACAAATAAAGAGAAATTCCTAGTTAATACCCAATTGAATTCCTAAAAATAATGCCTATAATTTTGCATCCAAAATCATAGATATGCCAACATTTGCAGTAAAACCGACTAGCCAAACTCTCATGCTGTCTCTGAAAAATACACTAGCAAGCTAACTCATCATAATTAGGTACTAAAACAACAATGTGAAGTTTTAAACTTTAAATAATTGGTAAAGTCCAAGACACCTAAGAAGTAGCAATTGAAGATTGAGTCATAGGTTGTAATGAACGAGTAATCACATTCATACGGTCCTTAGTTAAATGATAGACTCAATTAAACCGGTAGCATTTAGAGCTTCCTCTTGAAAAATCACTCCATTTTTACTTTTCCACAAATACTAAAGGATAGCATTGAAAAAAGAAGTTCATGATACATTTCTAAAGCTCCAATCTGTTCTTTGCAAATTCCAAGTTATCCAATCAAAAATAGATCAACTAGGATTGAAAAATAAATACTATGCATTAGGAGGAACTGTCATATGCCAAATACCAAGGGCAAAACCACTAGTGCAGAAACACAAACTAGGCAAATAATCACTTCCATCAAATGTCTACACTTTCTCTCCATATTAGTTAAAAGCTATTATGCGATAGAAGCCATATAAAGCCTATGCCACTTCTAAATAAGCTTCCAAATATGATCTGTGAAAAAAAAAAAAAAAGATAATTCATCGTTAAGAACTCATAAGCTAAGTTCACATTGAAAGAACCAAAATTTATTAAGTGCTGATAATATATACTGTAACACCCACAAGTCGGTCCTATAGGATTAGATGGTAAGTTTCATATTCTGTGTCGTAGACATGTACTGATCTATTCCATTATTTCAATAGTACAGAATTAAGAAAATAATGAAATATATCCGTACATGCCTCCATCATAGAATGTGACACTTACCATCTAGTCCTCTATCACAGTTTATGGGTGTTATATTTAGTGGTACCAGAGCTACTGATTTAGGCAATTTTGGAATATTATTAATGGGGATTTGGTGTGTGAGTGAGATTTGTTTTTAGTAATATTATTACATGCTATTTAAGTCTGAACTGAAACCTCCCATTAATGCGGATCTGGTAAATTTATAAGATTGTTATGATGTCTTTAAAATCGCTAAGGTGAACAGTTATGTTCCTTCAAATAGTATTATTGAATATGTGTGCTTGATAAATTTTTATTCCTTGAATGAATTGAGTTTTGCAAGATGTTACCTGAGGATGGGTGCTTCTAATAATGTATGAGATTTTTGACTTGTCTTGAATATTTAAGTTGAATTAATTGGTCTTATAATAAGATCACGTATTGGATTGGTGAAGTATTATATGAATTTTTACAAGTTTATAAACGTGTTTCCTATGTGTCTATGATTTTAAGAGTAAATAGTTTCTGATACGACATATGGTATGGGATTGTACACATGAGTGTAAATTATTGTTAGAATATATTTTCTAGAAGTGATACTAAGTTGTTTGTGTGCAAGTCTATGAAATGAATTTTGTAATGATTGAGATAATTAGTTGAGACCTCAACATGCATAGAGAAAAAATGGTTTGCTTTTATATCCTGGCCAGATGTGAAAGTATGATTACTTCCTCTATATAACCATTGTGAAGGTATCTAGAAGAAATCTATGGATTTGTAAAGTTCCATAGATGATAAAGAAGGAATAAGTACTTGAAAATTTTAAAATTTTTCTTCCATAATGGTTAAGAACATGAGGTATATGTGGATGAATTTTGGCCTGATCAACCAATATTCTTCAACATTACAAGGGCAATAAGCAAAAGTGGTGCAAAGTAAAAGGAGGAAATGGATATAATAATGAAATTGATCAGTACGTGCCTCCGGCACAGAATATGACACTTTCCATCTAGTCTTACAGGACCACTTTTTGGGTGTTACATATACTATTCTCACCAAGAAGAGAAGATTGAGCTATAATAACAACTAATCTATTTATAATCTCAAATCTTAATTACTGATCCAACAAAGCATGATTCCATTAACCAGAATGAGTAATATATAAATTCATTGTATCCTTACGCATATAAGAAGGACTTTTCATAATCAACTTATTGAGTAACACCAGACCAACACATCCATCTAACTATCTAACAAAAAATGAATAGATAAACCATTAGTCGCAGCCTAAACAAGACCCAATAATACAAGCCTAACTTGATGAATAACTCTAACAACAACCGAAATAGATGAACAAGAAAACTTGGTCAAGATCTGCCACATTCCCATTTTAGATTTGGAACACATAACTTATACCTAAAAAGCATAAGGTCTCTTAGTGAGGACCCATCAATTTCATCATAAAATATGAATTTAAAATGGACAAGTTACAAAATCCCAAACCATCAGAAATCTTTGGAGATTGAATACAACTCCACAAAATTAACGCTAATTTTCTATGATTAGCAGTAGAGCCCCATATGAATTATCGACATGATTTCTCCACTTCTTGGTAAATGTGCAAAGGAAGACAAGTTGGTTGCATAAAAAAATGGGTGTAGCTACTAAAACAGACATGAAAGAGTGACTTGCCCCGTCAAAGACAATTGAGAAGCAGACTGACTATTGAAACATTGAGAAATTGCATCCAAAATATGGTGACAAGTGTGCTTAGCTATTTAGCCATGTAAAAGAGGCATTTTAAGATATTTGCCAAAGTTAGATACCCTTAGAGATCGTAAAGAACTACTTAATCTTCTACGAGAAGCAACTAGAACATTTTTAGAATAAACACTGTAGTTTTAGAGCTATTCAATTTTTGACCATATGAATTGTAAGGAGCAGCTAGAATATCATTAATAACAGGATCATCCATAGTTTCAACAAAAAAAAACAAAAGGTCATTCATATAAAATAAATGGGTTGAAGGACGGCTAACCAATTAAGATGGATAAATCTTTCACAGTTTACAAGCTACTGAAAGAGAAATATAATGAGCTAACCTTTCAACACATAAAACAAACAAGTACATGGATAAGGGGTGCCCTTACCTTAGATCATGAGATGGACAAAATTTATTATATAATTATCTATTCCATAAAACTTACATGGTAGAAGTGGAAACACAATTCATAATGACTTTGATAATAGAAGCAGGAAGATCTAAATCATTTATAGAATCATGAAGAAAATCCCAACAAAATCGTCATATGCCTTTTCTAAATCTATTTTAATAACCATGAAACTATTTTTACTAGCTTTTCCCCTCATCAAGAGTGTGGGTCCCATATATGTATGGCACAACCCAAGAGGGGGGTGAATTGAGTTTTCTAAAAATCTTTTAGAATTTAAAACAAAATATAGAATTCTAAGTGCAGCGAAAAAATACAGAACTCGTGAGAATAGATTATGGATTAGAATCACCTCACAATGTTCTATTTATAAAAGATAGAAAGTCTGTGCAAAGTGCAGCTATTGATTAGAACTGCTTCACAATGACTTATACAATATTAGAACTTCTTTATGAAGGAAAACTATTGAAATTAGAACTTCCTCATAAAGTTTAGAAAATCACATAAGACTGTGTGAGAGACGGTTATTGAATTTAGAACTGCTTCACAAAGTCTTAATCAAGTATCAAAACTACTTTATGATGGAAAGCTATTGTAATTAGAACTTCCTCATAAAGTTTAGAAAATTAATTAGAAACTCAAGCAGTGAAATATATTGTGAATAGAAGAACAATTAGAACTTGGTATATTCACTTATCAGAATTCCAGAGTTCTAATATTCAGAGAAGATAAGACTTATTCCAGTTTTTAGAACATTTGAATCATTAACAATTTTAGCATTTCTAAAGTATAAACAGAAGTGTAATAAAAGCAGTATCAAGCAAACTTCAGAAATTAAAAGATCAACACAGTGATTTATAGTGGTTCGGCACTAACTCGCCTACATCCACTCCCCAAGACTCATCATGAGATCCTCAACTATGCTATCTCTTTTCAAGGGTAAGAGAGAAACCAACAGTACAAGGCAATAGATCAACACCGAGATCTACCCTTTATCCCACTAGATTTTCCAAAGGTTCTAGTTAACCTCAACCCTTTTTGTTTTTTGCAGAGTACAGAAACTCAATTCAAGACATTAGAATCTCACACAAGGAGAACGTCGCTTGATAACCTCTTTCACAATAGCTTCTAACCTAAGCTATTACACATAAGTTTAATCAAATAAAAACATGTCTACTATAGATTACAGAATCTAACTAGACAGAAAGAAATGCACATATAGGCACAGGAAAAACAGTTTATCAGATTAGAAAATCGTTTAGAACACAGAACCGTTTTTCAAAAGTAGTTAACAAAATTCTTTTCTCTTTAAAGATAAAAACGTGAAGTGTAAAGATGAAAAGAAAAATGAGGGTAGAGAGTAAGTTTTGAGAGATAAAGATGTGATCAATGAAAGAATGCTCTTAAAACGAAAACTCTTACTTTACCACCGTTCCAAGAGTGAAACACTCCTTTATATAGAGAGCTTCGTGTCTCTTGCTTTTGGAAAGTGGATATTTCATTTTGAAATCAGAATATTTGCTTTCCTTATTTAGAAGATACGAAAATCTTAGTTTCCAAAAGTTTTATTTTATCGTTTTGGTAAGAAAATAAAAGGCGATTTTACTTTCCTTTAAACAAAAGATTTTCGGCAGCATTTTATTTTGAAAAATATTTTTACGAAAAGATGTTCTTACTAAAAACGAAAAGATTCTTCCTTCGTTTTAAGGTAAGAGAATAAAATGAAGTACTTTTAGATCTTCAAAGAAATTTTTCGAAAAAAGATAATGTATGATTTATTACCAAAATCATTTAGAGATAAAATCTCTTTAATTTTAGGTAATTGAATCATTTTAACTTTAAAGAATATTTTTCGAAAACAAATAAAAGAATTTATTTTGAAAAATCTAATTTCCGAAAAATATTTTTGATGAGAGAAAAGAAAAAAAAAATTTATGTGCTTATATATAAATTCTCTCTCTATCCAACAATGTATCCTAAGTACCTAACCACTAGGGTCTTCGAATATCTTCACACACTATGTAGGACTTGCCTTGTACGATTTCTTTCCATAAGAATTTTGCATAAAATAATATTAGCACAAATAATATAATTCAAATTTATTTGTTTTGTTTTAATCATCAAAATCCGAGATTAGAAATGGACCCTTGAGCCAACAAAGAGTAGATAACTTCTTGCACTATAATAATATTATAAGTAATATGTCTACCTAGAAGAAATCTCGTTTAAATAAGGCCTATTACTTGAGGAAGAAAAGCTTTAATTCTATCAACAACTACATTGGTAATTATTTTATATACAACTGAACAAAGTCTAATAGACCTAAATTGAGAAATTGTTGTTGTAGTAGCCACCTTAGGGATAAGAACTAAGGTAGTGCAATTAAGAGGAGGATAAATCACATTCAATTAAAGATATTATGCACTTTAGAGTAAACATCAAGTGCAATAATATTATAATATTTTTGAAAAAAGCCAATATGTAAACCATCAAGAACATGAGACTTTCATAGTTTCATGCTAAAAAGAGCATCTCAAACTTCAATATCAAAAATAGGCTCAAATAAAGCATGTAAAAGAGAAGGAGATATAGTTAGGTACATACCACAAATAGGAAAAGAAAGAGAAACCAAAACCTCTTTAGCATATAAAGTCAAGAAAAATCAACAATAATCTATTACATAGCCGTAATATCTGTAACACAATTGCTATTCTCGTCTTATAACATTTCAATAAAATTTTTCTTTCTACGCTTTAGAGTTTTAATTGGAAAATAAGTTGTATTCCTATCCCTCCACTGCAACCAATCTACTATAGATTTCTTAAACGAGATTAATTCCTCTTATTAAAGAACTTTTATCTAATTTCAAGCTAAGAGAAAATTCCAAGTTTGAAAGTTGCTAAGAAAATCGAGTTTCATGATGCATGCCCACAATCTAAGCTAAAAGAACTGTGTTCTTATGAAAGACATTCCCAAAGTTATTTTAATTTCATAGCTTGAGATGAAATGTAAAACTAGTGATAATAGACATATGATTAGAATTCGATCTCTAGAAAGACCAAACAAAAGGATCAAAATCCTCATATAAGAGCCAAGCAGCATGGAAATAAAAACTACACCAATTAGGATTAGGGATATTTATACCTTCAAAATTAATAAGAAAGGACCTATGATCCGAATGTCTATGAGACAAACATAACACACTCGCCTCAGGAAAGCAATATGTCAAGAACCATTACACAATGCATGATCAAAACCTTGATCAAGAGTTTCCCAATTCCAAGACCAAGGACCTTTAAAACCCAAATCAAGCAGGCAACAATCACTAAAACAAGAAATAAAGCTTATGTAAATACCAAGCCTATTTCAAGAACCACTCTGCCATTCAAAAACAAAAAGAAGAGAATTAAAATCTCTTACAATGAGCCAAGGAGAAGAGCTGTCATTATTAAGAAACTTGAAATGAGACCATAAGACATTGCATAAGCTTTCAATAGGATATATACTTGTAATTGAAATTGCAAATATCACAAAAAAATCTGCCACCTACATCTTGAAAATCCAAATAAACATAGACATAAAGGAAGCAGAAAGAGAGGAACTAATCTCTTAGATAGAAATCTCTCCCAGCGTCCTCAAAACTAGATAGTCCTTAGTCTCATCATCCATATAATCGAAATATTTATCAATTGCAACATCTGATTCTAGAATCGCTTTCATATTTCCCCCTAAAGTAGATGACGTATCTATACGAAAGATATTCGTAGTTGTAATCTTTGGCAATTGTTGATGATTATCATAATTAACCAACAAAGAGGAAGGACGAGTAGTGTGTGGTGGAGTACTATTGCACAGCAGTTGTTCTTGCATATTTACACCTCCAGATTTACCTAACTCAATTTGAGTAACTGTATGACAATTAAGGTTAAAATCGGTACTCTTGCAACATTCTATTGTTCCTTAAAATGAAAAAGAAAGAGGTAACCATTAGTTAAGGGTTATTTTCATTTCACTATTCGTAGGTCAAACTGAGTAGCATGCAAAGCCTCATAACCTCCATTAGATTATGTATAGTGGAAGTAACCTCAAAAACATCATTATTAGGTAATTAAGGAGGACAGATGATCAATTCATTTAGTTATCTCATCAGTATCATCAACTAAAACAGTATCGATTCTAAGAGTTTCTTGCACCTTACCCTTCCTTGGAATAGGTCTCCTATCACGTCTTATAGCAACCATCCAAGGACCATATATGGGAGCTGCATTATTAATTATTTCCTATTCAAGATGATCATGAACTTGATTCTAAGGTCTACCAAGAAGTTGATATTTGTGTTCAATTTCATTAGAGAATTTAATCATAAAGTAGTCATTACCCAGTTTCCAAACTTGG